>NC_091950.1:135560005-136760005 GCF_031021105.1 Erythrolamprus reginae | reverse complement strand
GTGGAAATTCAGTGTTTCTCACAAACAATCTGCTGATCTTAGATGCTTGGTGGATGCTGTTCCATTTGTGTGTTGAAGTTTGGTTCCCACAGACAGTCTGGTTGGGTTCTGTACTTGGGAATTGCTAGATAAAGAAGTAGTTTTGATTTTGGCATGAGATGAGGATAAAATGACATTCTAACCAGGGGCTTGCAATGCTTCACAATGTCAAACTATTTCTTTGTTTCTTGGCTCACAAAACTTCTCTTTCAAGACAAGTGCTCCTTCCAAAACAAACTGTAGAACAAACAGAGGAAAGAAAGGAAGCTCAACAGTGTGTATTTACTATCACACATTACCCTTAATCTCACATGTTAGCAAAATAATGCTTTGGAACATACAATTAGATTAGACTCATATATAGAAAGGAAAATGACAGATGTTCAAGATGGTTTTAGAAACAATAACTTTCAACAACTGTTTTCTAAACAATAACTCTTGCTGATGCATGTTGGATAATTGAACACATCAAAGAAGTCCAAATAAAAAGGTCTTTGATTGTGTGAACTGGGTTAAGCTGTGGAACATTGTTAGGAAAATGGGAATCCCGACATATTGTATCATCTTCATTCAAAACAGAAGAGGAAGCCTCCATCAGATAGAATATGGTAAAACAGATTGGCTCCAGGTCAGCAAAGCAATGAGACAAGGCTGTACATTGTACCCTTATTTGTTTAGGTTTATATGCTTAATATATTTTAAAGAGGCTGGATTAAAAGAAGAGTGTAGTTTTAAAAATGGAAGAAAAGCATCAATAACCTGCATTAAGGTACAAGCACCTGCCTTAGATTTGACTATGAAGATACTGAAGCAATTGACAATTTCTGCTTTTTTGGATCAGCTATCAACAGTAAAAGAGCTAGCAGTCAAGAAATCCACCACACATTAGCACTTGATAGGGGAGAAATGAAGGCCTTGGGAAATATATTCAGATGCCATGATGGGTCTATAGAATAGAATAGAATAGAATAGAATAGAATAGAATAGAATAGAATAGAATAGAATAGAATTTTATTGGCCAAGTGAGATTGGACACACAAGGAATTTGTCTTGGTGCATATGCTCTCAGCGTACATAAAATAAAATATACATTTGTCAAGAATCATGTGGTACGACACTTAATGATTGTCATAGGGGTCAAACAAGCAATGAAGAAGCAATATTAATAAAAATCTTAGGATATAAGCAACAAGTTACAGTCATACAGTCAACATGGGAGGAAATGGGTGATAGGAATGATGAGAAAAACTAGTAGAATAGAAGTGCAGATTTAGTAGAAAGTCTGACAGTGTTGAAGGAATTATTTGTTTAGTAGAGTGATGGCGTTCGGGAAAAAACTGTTCTTGTGTCTAGTTGTCTTGGTGTGCAGTGCTCTGTAGCGACGTTTTGAGGGTAGGAGTTGAAACAGTTTGTGTCCAGGATGCAAGGGGTCAGTAAATATATCTACAAAGACCAGAATCACATAGGCAACCATTTTCCCTGGGGCAGTCTATGAAATGCTGGGAAGTATAGAAGGGAAGAAAAGAGGATGACAAGTAGCGAAGTGTATATGGAATCACAATAGGCATGGGTGAATCATTGGAAGACCTGAAGGATCAAATTGAGGACCCTGTAATCTATGTGCTCATTAAGAGTTTATCCCAGATCAACCAAGCAACCAATCAGCCAGCGAGCCAGCCAGTCAGTCAGTCAATGTTTATTTTACTAGGCTCAAATGCCATTCAAATAATATTTTATTACAAATAAGAGTATATAACAATGAGTGGGGTATTGTCTATGTAAGCTGTGATTCTACAAAAACTCTAATCAAAAGCACTGGAAAACAGTCCACAGAGTGGGAAGTAGACATAAGAACAGGTCACAATATGTGATGTGGCTGTCAATCTAACTGGCATACCAGCAGATTTTTCATAGTATTTTATAATAACAAAGAATTCTGCAAGAGTTACTCTTGAAGGTGAGGCAATTGCCCCACAGCTGTTTAGAAAATCTTGCTTCACAGGCTTGATGCAATTGTTCATAATCCTATTACTTACAAGTTGTTTCCATGGATAGAGAAATAGTGACTCCTTGGCTCCTCCTTGTCAAGACATTTTGAAAAGACCTTGCATGGCATAGCATAGTTTCACTCCCAGAAAGATTTCTTTATTCAAAAGGCTGTGTCATCATTTCTGCTTTTGAGTGCTGTGTGACAGCAGAGGAAAGCCTCGGATTAATTTACAGAGATCCAAGCCGTGAAATCACACCAAGGTTAACTTCTAGTCAATATATGCTCTAGTGCTACAGTGTTTGGAAGTATAGGAGGTGGGGACTTCCAAAGTTCTCACACTTTAAAGAGACTAACCTAGTCTTCCAATGAAGAGAGGGGACAAAGAAGTGGTCTAGCCCCTTACCTACTTATTCCACTTGGTTTGCGTCAGCATCTGACACAACTAAGCAACCCAACCTGGTGATCATTGTCTCTTGGTTGACTCCACGCAGCACCAAAGAAGTAATCATCGTGAGGGTCTGATGGGGGTGGCTCCAAGGGCTCAATTTAAATTGCTTTAGCTTTTTGATTTTCCAAAATCCAACATTGTTTCACTATAAAAGTCCTATACAAGTTATCCTTGACCTACGACCATATATTTGGTGACCGTTCAAAGTTAGAACAATACTGAAAAAAGTGACTTATGACCGTTGCAGCATCCCCACAGTCATGTGATCAAAATTTGAATGTTAGGCAACTGGTTCATATTTTTGACAGTTCCAGTGACCCCGGGTCATGTGATTACCTTTTGTTATTTTCTGACAAGCAAAGTCAAGGGGGGAATTCACTTAACAACCATATTGCTAATTTAACAACTGCAGGGATTACTTAATGAGAACGATCATAAAATGAGACAAAACTCATTTATTTATTTATTTATCTATCTATCCATCCATCCATCCATCCATCCATCCATCCATCCATCTATCTATCTATCTATCTATCTATCTATCATCTATCTATCATCTATCTATCTATCATCTATTTATCTATCATCTATCTATCTATCTATCTATCTATCTATCTATCTATCATCTATCTATCATCTATCTATCTATCTATCTATCATCTATCTATCATCTATCTATCATCTATCTATCTATCATCTATCTATCTATCTATCTATCTATCTATCTATCATCTATCTATCTATCTATCTATCTATCTATCTATCTATCTATCTATCTATTTATTGGATTTATATGCCGCCCCTCTCCGAAAGCTCTTAACAAATGTCTTACTTAGCAACATAAATTTTGGGGACGATTGTGGTCCTAAATCAAGGCTACCTGTATCCTGCATCACACAATTCTTTACAATATCCCTTCCTGTATTATTAATGCTTAAAATCTTCTACTCTGCCTCACTGACCGGAAATCTGAGCAAGGTTTTGATAGTGGTGCCTTATGGGAAGATGCAGCAATCAAATGACTTATGAAGAAAGCTTCTTCATCATGCATCATCATCTTGAGGATTATGATAGGGGTAAAATCCTCCCAGTTTGCTCGTGCCTGTCGGTCATTGGAGAGCCGGTCACAAAGGCAGCGCGAGGTCCCTCCCACCCACCCAAATGCCGCCATTTGGGTTCTGCATGCACAGAAAGTAAAATAAGCCAAATGGAAGCGTCTGGGCAGGTGCGAGGAACTTTGTACTGCCTTCACGATTGGGCTCTCCGACAACTGACAGGTATGAGCAAACTGGGAATATTTCATCCAGTTTGTGGTATTATTTCTGGTATCGTATTATATGACAGTGATGGTGAACCTATAGCACAGGTGCCACAGGTGGCACGTAGAGCCATTGCTCTAGCTCAGCTCCAGTGTGCATATGTGTGCCGGCCAGCTTTGGCTGACCCAGAGGTTCTGGGAGGATGTTTTTGGCCTCCAGGAGAGGGGGGAGGGAGTTTTTACCCTCCCCTGGCTTCAGGGAAGTCTTTGGAGCCAGGGGAGGGTGAAACATGAGCCAACTGGGCCCACCAGAAGTTGGGAAACAGGTTGCTTCCGGCCTCCAGAGGTAGGGGAAGCTTTTTTTTGCCCTCCCCAACTACTGAATTATGGGTGTGGACACTTGCTCATGCACTATAGCACACACGCATGCTCTTTTGGCACACGAGGGAAAAAAAGGTTCACCATCACTATGATATGAGAAGGAGGCAGTTAAAATTTTCTGGCACAGAACAAAGAGTTCCAGATGCCAAATGATAACATCTTGAAAAGATTGAGTAGAAGCTATCGAGAAGCTAAAAAATATGAAAAGAAATCCAGGTCTGACTCCAAAACCAAGGGCATCATCTGCTATGTTTCTTGCAAACAAAAGATGCTAAGCTTAGTGCCTATGTGAAACAAGCACCTCTATAGCCCTGGCTGAACAGCTCGCCAATCATCATTTTGTGTCTCTCTCCCTTCTACAGCTGGGCCTCTTGACAGCTATGTTGGTTTGCATCTCTGAGCTCTACGAACCAGAGGAACAGTTAACACGAATAGTAATTGACTATGGGAATTGTCTGCTAAAACAGTTGCTCTGTGTGCAGAAGAACTACTCCTGTTCAGTCCATCCCGGTTCATTGGAAGGTTACACAAGAACAGTGAAGTAAGTACAGGAGCTGCTTGGGTAGCTACTGTATGAATGAAAATGACTTGTTGGGTGCAATTAAGGGATAATTGTATGCCTCGGTGAGAACCACAAAGATGCCAAGACTGTCAGCTTGCACCTTCCCAGCCAGATAATCTAACCATGTTTGTATGCTTTATTAATGAGATCTGAGCTGCTAATGGGGATCCTGGGTCATAGTGGACAGCTCGGGGAAAATATTCAAATATGAAGCTACTGGGGGCGTGTGGGGGGAAATATACTTGAAAACTAGAATGTGAACTGAAAATAGAACTACAGTGGTACCTCATCTTACGAACGCCTCTTCTAATGAACTTTTCAAGATATGAACCCGGTGTTTAAGATTTTTTTGCCTCTTCTTCCGAACTATTTTCACCTTACTAACCCAACCAGCTGCTGCTGGGATGAAGGGGTTTCTTTTCCCCCCCTTTTTTGAAGAAAGAAAAGGGAGGGGCAGCTTGGAGGAGTAAAGATTTTGCATGCTTGCAAAGGCACTGAAACGGTGTCTTTTGAAGAAAGAAAAGGGAGGGGCAGCTTGGAGGAGTAAAGATTTTGCATGCTTGCAAAGGCACTGAAAGGGTGTCTTTTGAAGAAAGAAAAGGGAGGGGCGCCCCCCTTGCCTTTCTTCCTTCCCACTCACCCTTTAGCCTAGCCTTGCTTCTTCCACCCACTCCCTTTAGCTGCTCCTCCCTACCCTCTGTTCGCCTCCCTTCTAAAGTTTGGGATTTTCCTGAAGGATTTGCATGCATTATTTGGTTTGCATTGATTCCTATGGGAAACATTGTTTCATCTTACGAACTTTTCACCTTACGAACCTCCTCCTGGAACCAATTAAGTTCGTATGATGAGGTACCACTGTACTAGTAAAATAATGTCTTTTATCAATAGACAGAGTATTAGTTACCATTATTATTAGAACTAAGAAAAGTACCCCATTAACAGAATAACTAAATAATGGGGATGCTGGAGAAATTATCCTAAAATGAAAGACCCAATTAATTGGGGCTTTATAACTTGGGAGTGAAATAGAGATGGATGGCATAAAATAGTACGGACAGAAAGAATTGTTTCTGCCTCAGAAACAATGATAAGAAAATACTTTTCACACCACATATTTAAACTGCGACAATAATAAATCTGAGTGATTTTAAAGGGAATTGGATGGGCTCATGAAGTATTGAGCTATCAAATCCCAATGGTGATTTCCTGCCCTCGACATCACAGCCACTATCCTTAAAATACTGAGGGAGATGGATGGGAGCTACTGTCCTCCTGTCCAGATCTGTGAGAATCCCACATGCACCCAGTTAGACCCTGTGTGTAATGGAGCACTGGACTAGACGAGATAGGACTGCAGCTCGATCCACAAGAGGTTGGACATTCATGTCAACAGTGATTTTCAATCTTCTTCCTCCAAATTAGTTGTTTAATGTTATCAGTTGTGATCTCCAAGGTAATTTTATTATTTATTATTAGATTTGTATGCCGCCCTCTCCAAAGACTCGGAGCAGCTAGATTACCACATTTTTTGAAATATAAGATGTACCAGAGTATAAAACACACCTTAGTTTTAAGGGAAGAAAATAGGGGGGGAATCTACCTACCAGGTATTCATCTGGCTAGCATCCTTAGTCTGGTCAGCTTCAGAACATCATTTTATCCCCTGGTTATGGCTGGGAAAAAAACTTTTTCCAGAGAGAATAGCAAAGAAAACAAGCCTGCAAAGATTTAGGGCAGGAAAAACTGTTTCGGAGAGAGTAGGGCTAGAAGAAAAACTCTGGAGTAGCAATGAAAAAATCCCGTAATATAGGAAGATCATTATCACCTTGTTAGGGCTGAAAAAAAAAGCTTCGAAAAAGTTACATTCGGAGGATAAGACGCACCCAAATTTTCAGCCTCTTTTAGTAGGAAAAAGGTGTGTCTTATACTCCGAAAAATACTGTACATCAGGAGAAGTACCGGTCTTCACTTCCACCAGCCACAGCCTCTTGAACTGCAAACTGATTCAGCCTAGCAATTTGCCTCCTGGCCTTTGAGCATCACATAAGCAAGAAAAGAAGAAGAAAAGGTACATCATCTATAAAACCATCCAAGTCACATTTATAGGAGAGAGTCTAATAAATCAGCAAAATGAATAAAAACAGAAGAAGATGACATGGTTTTGTCCAAAATTTTGTATTTATCATATGTGTAGATACAAATTTAGAAACAATCACCATTAATTGCAGCAGGAATGCAATTTTGTCAGGTAAGGCTTTTATTTCTAACAGTTCTTGCTCTCTACAGCACCATTCTTGAACTGTCTCAATTCTTTCACATTAAATCTGTTTTTCCAACATTATTATTATTATTATTATTATTATTATTATTATTATTATTAATTAGATTTGTATGCCGCCCCTCTCCAAAGACTCAGAGCGTCTACATGTCTACACTTTACATTATACCGTTGTGTTATGCATCATATTATAAAGATGACTTTGGTATCTTGCTCAGATAAACAATAATCATATTTTTCCTGTCACTTTTATGTATAACAATGGCGACAATCATACCAAATATCCTGCCTCCTCTTTTCCCCACAATAACACTGTGAGATGGGTTGGGCTGAGAGAGAGTAGGGCTGGTCTAAAGTTACCTAGCCAGTTTTCATATCTCAGAAAAGCCTAAAACTTCTGATATCTATGTCAGCACCTTAGCCATCACATTGAAGCAGCTCTTTATATTGGGATATTTAGTGAGGTATATTTGGATTTCTACGGTATTTGTTTTATTCATCTACCTGGCTTTCTCCCCAAGCACTCAATCGTTTTAAAGACATTCACACAGTACTCTAGAATCACAACAATGCTCTTACAGCATCCTATTACTTGTGATAATAATAATTTAAATAAATACAGACATACAAAAACAGGAAGAGCAATGAGACTTACCTTATTCCTTATCCTGTTGATCTACAAACTGAAGAAGTGTTTGTGTTTTCTGGGTACCCAAACAATATCTCTCTATGTAAAATATTGCTCTTCAAATGTAGTGGTTCAGTCTGTATTGGTCATAAGATTTCTGGTTCTTTCCCCCCAGTACTCATAATCCTATACACGCCTATAAGAATGCCTACATACTTGTTTCTCTGTGTGCACGTACAGACATACAGAAGCATTTTTCAAAATAATGTGTGTTTATTTGTAGCTTATCCTTCCTTTGAGGATATGCAGGGGGAACTAATTTTTCTGCGGTGAATATGAAAGGTGAAAAACAACCATGCAGAGGTGGGGCTTGACATTAATTTCCAACAACACCATGATATTCTCCAAGCTTAAAATTCTTCTATAACAAGTTAAATTTAAAATAGTGTAGGCACGGGTGTGAGGAATCCTTGTGCACCAGTACACTTCTCAGGAATTTAGCAGAAGACTCAGAGAAGGGGGGTCAGAAGGAAGAAAAATGATCGAAGACATTGCGATCCTTGTAAACACACACACACACAATCAAAGTGCTACATTCTAGGTCTTTCTTCTTAAGCATTACCATTGTTAAGAGAAAACCCAAACAAAAGCAACCAAAAGAAAGAAAAAAATATTGGCTAATGAATAAAGGTTGTCAACAGCTTCTGTTCTATTAAATCCTAAAGAAGCATTGCTAGCTGTGTTGTGGCAAGTCGATCCGGAAGCAACCTTTAATAAGACAGCTCTTCAAAGCAAGACAACTTCAGATATTGGATGATCCTCTAGTAGGCCTCTGGCTAGAAGACTGCCTCTTGCAAAGGGAGAATCCACAGCTACTGGAAGGTGGGGAGGAGTGGCTATTATAGCCAGGGAGAGCCTTTTGCCTGCCTAGACTCATTGCTCCAGAGATTGCGGGTTGTGAGTCCCTCTTGGTGAAGTTGGATTTAGGGGTTCAGGTGGGCTTGTTCCTCATGTACCTGCCTCACAGCTGTGTGTCAACAGCCCTGCCTGTGCTGCTCGAGGAGGTAGCCAGGCTGGCGGTGGGGTTCCCCAGACTTATTGTCTTGGGGGACTTTAACCTGCCGTCACTCGGCAAAACCTCTGGACTAGCGCAGGAGTTCATGGCCACCATGACAGCCATGGATCTGACTCAAGTAGTACATTAGTAGCAGTCTGCATTGGTTGCCGATCAGTTTCCAGTCACAATTCAAAGTGTTGGTTATGACCTATAAAGCCCTTTATGGCATCGGACCAGAATACCTCCGGGACCACCTTCTGCCGCACGAATCCCAGCGACCAGTTAGGTCCCACAGAGTTGGCCTTCTCTGGGTCCTGTTGACTAAACAATGTCGTTTTGTGGGACCCAGGGGAAGAGCCTTCTCTGTGGCGGCCCCGACCCTCTGGAACCAGCTCCCTCCAGAGATCAGAATTGCCCCCACCCTCCTTGCCTTTCGTAAACTTCTTAAAACCCACCTCTGTTGTCAGGCATGGGGGAATTGAGATATCCCCTCCCCCCAGGTCTATACAATTTATGCATGGTATGTTTGTGTGTATGTTTTGCTTTTTAATAAGGGGTTTTTAGTTACTTAAATATTACATTTGTCATACATTGTGTTATTATTGTTGTGAGCCGCCCCAAGTCTGCGGAGAGGGGCAACTAAATAAATAGATGGATGGATGGATGGATGGATGGATGGATGGATGGATGGATAAATAAATAAATAAATAAATAAATAAATAAATAAATAAATAAATAAATAAATACTGTTCCCCAAATGGTTTTTTTTATTCACTCACTCAGCCTGCAATAGGAGCCAGCAGAACTTAGTACCATAGGCTTTCTTTTAAGGTCTAATTTCTCACATTTCTGTACTCTGGTATTCTATGTATAATAATAATAATAATAATAATAATAATAATAATAATAATAATAATAATAATAATAACAACAACAACAACAACAATAATAATAATAATATAGGTCATGTTGCTAGGATGCCAGACCATCGCATCCCTAAACAGCTCCTCTATGGTGAGTTATTTAAAGGAAAGCGATCGTATGGGGGATAAAGGAAGTGATACAAAGACATGTTGAAAGCCTCCTTCAAGTCCCTTGATATCAACACCATCTCCTGGGAAACCCTGGCACAAGATCGACCAACATGGTGCATGTTGATCCACCAAGGCTGCCCAACATCTGAGGCCAGAAGAACATTAATAGCAGAAGAGAAGCGTGCATTCCACAAAACCAGAGCTGCAAATGTTGTGACAATGGTGCCCACATATGTCTGCCCAACATGTGGCAGAACATTTCAGGCCCCTATAGGCCTTACCAGCCACCTGCGGACACATTGAGTACAGTCCACAACCCATTAGATGTCAAGATCCTCTTCCAACACGATGGACGAACACCACCACCACCACCATTATTATTATGCAGGAACATATATAAACTAATGAAGTGAGATAAAAGCAAAACAAATTAAAATAATGAATGCTTTTAAAAACAGCTACTCTGCTTTGTGCCTTCAAATTAGTCTTGACTCGTGGCAGCAATTTTCTTGGTAATATTTTAGAAGTGGTTTGTCCTTGCTTTCTTTTTCCTAGGGTCAAGCAAGTGGCTGGCCCAAGGTCAACCAGCTGGATTTGTGCCTAAGGCAGGACTAGAACTCCCTGTCCTATAGTTTCTACTCCGGTGCCTTAACCGCTACACTAAACTGGCTCTCTTGTTTTTGCAATTGCAGTTTGCAATTTTTCACATTGTTTTCAGCCCCTGAGACCTGACATGGTGTCACTGAATGAAGTAAGTAAGGAAACAAAAGAGAAGAAATATCTGGGAAATGAAGATAAGAGAGAAAGGACAGAAATGAAAGCATTCTTTCCTGTCTTAAGGGCATTTAAAGGCATTTTTCTTCATGACAGCCAGAGTCATTGACTGAGCTAGCTCAGACTGATGGACATTGTAGTCCAAAACTGCTGGAGGATGTTGAAAAAAGCTAGCAACAGAAGGGACCCTGGTCACTCCTCCACTCAAAACAGAATATCCTACGAAAATAGACTAACAATCCTGGGCCTTGAAAGCCTAGAACTACGGCGCCTAAAACACGATTTGATTATTACCCACAAGATCATATGCTGCAACGTCCTACCAGTCAATGACTACTTCAGCTTCAACCGCAATAACACAAGAGCACGCAACATATTCAAACTTAATACGAACTGCGCCAAACTTGACTGTAAAAAATATGATTTCAACAATCAAGTTATCGAAGCATGGAACTCATTACCGGACTCAATTGTGTCAAACCCTAACCCCCAACACTTCTCCCTTAGACTCTCCACGATTGACCTCTCCAGGTTCCTAAGAGGTCAATAAGGGGCGTAAATAAGTGCACTGGAGTGCCTTTCATCCCCTGTCCAATTGTCTTTCCTTTCTTTCACCTATCTTATATATTCTCTTCCTTTCATATATCCTCTCCTCTAAGTTCACTTTCACCCTCTTTTATATTATCACATGTCTATTTTTCTTCCTATGTATTTGTGTATTGGACAAATGAATAGATAGATAGATAGATAGATAGATAGATAGATAGATAGATAGATAGATAGATAGATAGATAGATAGATAAAATGTTGCAAATTAACAGAGGAAATGGTTCAAATGATATGACCACGATTCAGCCCCTTTTTTAACTCAGTATTTTTTTTAAAAAAATATCCCATTCTGCTTAAAAGTGACTTAAAATTTGAGATGTGAGTTGAGTTTGTTTTGGATAGAAAGACTGAGGAGCTTGGATTCTCCCTCTGGCAACTTGCAGAAGGAGCTCTATCATCACTGCCACAGAAAGTTCAAACTTGTCTTGTGGATTTTCAAAGTTTGTTTTCTAAAGGAAAACCTAACAATAAGGAAAGTAACCGGTTGGATAACATCAGTGGGTGGAACTAACTGTTAGCGCCCAGCCCAGCCCAGCCCTAACCTAGCCTAGCCAAGCCTTGCTTGTGCTCATACCAACAGTTACTGAACAGTAGAGCTTAATCATTCCAGGTGATTGCAGAAGGAAATAACTGCCCATCTGGTCGCCTTTGGGACTTCGAGAGCCCCAAGCTTAGGCACGTGGGATATTCTCTCCATCACCTCTGAGAGGATGCTGCAAGGAAACAAGAAATCCAAGATGCCAAGCACTGTATGTCTTATTCGTTCTCATTCTCTTTCTCTCTCTTCTACTGCCTTTCCATTTTGATTAATATAAGGCAGCTGGTGTTGAACTGTTCTAAGCATGGGCGGGACAGCTTTGTATTTTGGCTCTGGCTATTGTAAGCAGGAGGGCATATCCTGGTGCAGAAAGTATTAGTCTGCTTGGGAACAGGCAAGTCTTATAAATATCTGGTGAAAAGGTGTACAAACTGCATTTTGAAATACCCTTTATTGGGAGCCAACCCAGAATTATTTCAGAGCAAGAATCCTGTGTGCACAAAATGTTTAGTTGCCTGGCAAATTGTAAGCAAGTAAATGGGGTATTTAAATAGTTTGGAACTTATGACCTGATCAACTAAGGCTTGAGCTCTCACATAGGATAGACCCCGTGAGATGGTTCAAAAGCATTTTACTCTCCTCCTTATTGTGGGTGATCTTGTTTAGAAATTCTGGGGTCTGGTGCTGTGAACTTGAAAGTAAAATTCAGAAATCCCACACAAGGCATAAATGGGCAGGCCCATCTCCATTTCCAAAATGCAACACCTTTGTGGTCAAGTGAAATGATATTTTTTGGTATGGCAAGCATGCGTAGTGTACTAATGACATTCAATGTTGTGAACTGTGGCTTAATGGTCACCATATTCAATGGGTCCAAAGGAATAGATAAATCTGTAGAAAGGGATGAGTCTCTCTGAGCCAGGCATGGGGGAATTGAGATACTCTTTCCCCCTAGGCCTTTACAATTTTATGCACGGTATGTCTCTATGTATGTTTGGTTTTTATATTAATGGGTTTTTAATCGTTTTTATTATTGGATTATTATTGTACGCTGTCTTATTATTGCTGTTAGCCGCCCCGAGTCTCTGGAGAGGGGTGGCATACAAATCCAATAAATAAATAAATAAATAAATATTAGCCATTGCAATCTAGTGTTTCACCCTTGCAATGGCTTCAGCTTCTATAATTTCAAAACCAATTTAATGCTTTTTGTAGGTCAAATGTCACGGTCCTGGAAGTGCTGAGGAATAAATAAAAAATAACGTCCCAACTTCAAGCTTTGCTATTTGGGGAGTTGTTTGTCGTCTTTCTTCAGTTGAACATTAGAAAGAGAGTTGGCAGTCCAATTTATTGTATTTATAATGATGTCTGAGGAAATGCTGAGAGTCTGTTTGAGAGAAATAGAGCAATGGACTTTTTACAGTTACAAATGACTAATAACTTCATCTACAGAGCTACAGTGAAGCATAGCAAAAATGTTCCACTTGATTGTAAAGAACATTACTGTAAAGTCCCTTAGCCTGGAAAGCCATTTTTGTCATGAATAACACCCTTTACTACAAATATATAACTTGGGCAGGTAAAGATGTTTCATCTTTCTCAAGAAGTCAGCATTTCCTTTTAAGAGACAGAACGTGACTATATATGCTAAGCCAGAATGGTTAGCGACGGCGTGGGAACCTGAAGTGAGAAGGATGACCTGGGTGGGAACTGCTGCTGAATTCCAAATACACTCTGCAGATTTTGGAAAGCAATCCTCTCTTGTTCTCATTTCCCAGCCAACAAAACCAAGGTACTAATAAAATATTTAATTGGCTGCTGTGAAGAAGAATAAGCGCTTTGCCTTATGGAATATGTGTGGGAAGAAGAATTTGGAAACACGTAGCATGGAAATGTAATGAACAAGACTCTTCGCTTGGGTCTCTAGCTACACAACAGGAAGAACAGATTTGCCCCTCGGTGCACCCTTTGTTTGTCAAGTTAGGGCAACAAGGGAAAGGAGAGAGGCTTTCGCCCCTGTTTGTTGTACCAGTTACAACTTATCTGCAAGAATAGACTGGCACACGTTGATGAAGGAGACTGTATTTCTTTTCGAGTTGCTATTTCTGAAAAATTGCTTATGGTTGCACATGCTATAATTTAAATGAGTGCTGGAGGCTTTAAGGGTAGGCGTGGGTTTGAAGGACTTGTTCATTCCGTCTACGTTCTTTCCAACCTGGCAACTTTTGAGCCCCATCTTGAGCAAGAGGGAAGAATAGATTGGGCTAGCAGCAGTAGGATGAGCTCATATGTACAACTTCCACTTTTGTTCAGTTAGCAAAGGAGAAGTGGGATAAATGAGGGGTTTGCATTGCTTTCCTATGGGGATTATTTTTTAATTGAAATACTTAAAAGCCAAATATTTTTGAGAGTTTTTCCCTCTTCCCTGAAAATTAAATATTCTCTGAGCTGCCCACAATTTGGAACTCTCAAACAACAGGGAAGGTGAGGGCCATGGCAGATCTCTATTGCCTGCCTGTCAAGGTACTATGAAGAGCCCAGGTTTTTCATGTCATGATCTAGTGTTACACTTTGTACACTCTAGATCTGTGATAGCGAACCTATGGCATGGGTGCCACAGGTGGCACGTGGAGCCATATCTGCTGGCACTCGAGCCATTGCCCTAGCTCCAACATGCATGTATGGGGCTCTGGGAGGGCGTTTTTTGCTTTCAGAAAGCCTCCAGGGGGTGGGGGAGGGCATTTTTATCCTCTCTCAGATCCAGGGAAGCCTTTGGAGCCTGGGGAGGTAGAAACATGAGCCTATTGGGCCCACAGAAGTTGGAAAACAGGCCATTTCCAGCCTCCAGAGGGCCTCTGGGGGCCAGGGGAAAGCTGTTTTCAACCGCCTTAGGCATTGAATTGTGGGTGTGGGCACTCAAGCACCCACAATAGCATGTGCCCACGCTCTTTCGGCACCCAAGGGAAAAAAGGTTCACATCACTGCTATAGATAGTCTTTGATTTGGAACTGGTTGTTTAGTGATAGTTGGAAGTTACAACGTGCTGGGAAAAAAGGAGGGTTTACAACCTGGATCCAAAGTTCTGATGGTTGCCCCCCACCCTGGGTCACGTGACTCCACTTTTGGTGCTCAGCAACATGGCTCTATTAACAGCCATTTGTGGGGTTCTGTGGTCACATGATTAGTTATATGATGATTTTTATAAAGAACAGCCATTCTGGGTTGCAACAAAACCATGTCATCATCAACAATGGGTTTACTTTAAGACTGCGGCATTTGCTTAACTACTACCACAAAAAACATTGCCACGTGGCAATCCATTTCATGACACTTACAACTTACAACCACAATGGGGTAGGGTTCATTATTGTTGTAACTCAAGGACTACTTGTATTCTGAACTTCTCTTAATACCTCAATCCTTATATTAGCGGAAACTCAAGTGGGAACATGTTCATGGGATCGTCTGTGTTCTTATTCTTCCAGCTCGGAAGGAAAAATGACCTGTCATCTTAAGGATGAGACTAAATCTCTAATGAACAAGATGAATAGAAATGCCTATCCCATGTTGTTGCTGTCCAGATGTGTTAGACTTACACAATTCCCAACTCTAGGCATCTGGAGAGCGCTAGGCTGGGGATGTTTTGACAGGCCCTTTCAATTTCCTTTTCTCAAGCTTCATATTTTTTGAAAAATAAATACCCAGTAGACATTACCCATGGTAATTCATCACTTTTAATTTACATATTAATATGTTCTTCCTAATGCTTATTATCCTTCTGCCTTTAATCTTGTCTTGTTCACTACTGTTAACTTTGTTCTAACATTCTGTTGCTCCTTGCACATCACTGAAAATAGTGTGCCTAGAAAATACAGTATGTACATATACACATATGTATACACCATCGTAACTTTCTCTTTTGGGGTAAGCAATGCTACAAAAAGTGCAAAAATAGAGTAAGAACAGTAAGCTAAACCAAAAAAAGGCATGAGATTAGACAATGAAAGGAAAACGTAACTAAATATAATATATAGAGAATCAGACACTATTCCTGTCCATACAAGACATTTCTTAATTCTATCACGTCCATATGTATGTTGTTTTCTTTAAACTTCCCACCTTTTCTTTTAGAGGAATTCAAGTTCATCCAGCCATGACTCTTTCAGCCTCTTCTTCCTCTCGACCATTCATATATATTTGTTTAGAGAATTGATCTGTGTTCATTCTTTCTGTATGAAATCATACATTTGTACTCAATGGTTCATTGTTGCTCTCTTGATCTTTTCTTGTTTTATCATGCACATTATTATGTTCTTTTTCCACTGCATGCAACTTATTTTTATGATTTTCCTGATATATTCAACTCACATTCCACATGACAGTAGACCAAAGCATGCTTTTATACCCAACCATGTTTGCTTCTTTCAACAAGCATTTGTTCCTTTGATCATATTTGTTAACTCTCTGTCAGCATTTGAATGCATTTCCTTATGCCTCCATGCATTTTCCACCAAGAAATACAAATTTATCAACTTGTCCCACTTTCAAGTACTTATTCCACAGAGTGAAATAAGTGCTTATTCCACAGAAACCATAAAGGCAGGTAGTGAGTTCCAGGCATTAACCACTCTGTTGCTAAAGTTGTATTTTCTACAGTCAAGTTTGGGGTGATTCACTTTGTATCTGTTGTGTTCTCGTGTATTGTTGTGTTTGAAGCTGAAGTAGTCATTGACAGATTGTAGCAGACAATTTTATGAGCTATGCTTAGGTCATGCAGAAGGCGACATAGTTCTAAGCTTTCTAAGCCCAGTATTTCAAGTCTGGTTGCATAAGGTATTCAGTTGCGAGTAGAAGAGTGGAGGGCTCTTCTGGTAAAATATCTCTGGACACTTTCTAATGTATTTATGTCCAGACAGATGAACTTTATTCAAGGATTGGTCTGGCAAATGTTTTGTATGCTCTGGTTAGTAGTGTGATATTACCGGAGAAGAAGCTACGAAAGATTAGGTTAACAACTCTTGAAGCCTTTTTGGCAATGTTCTTACAGTGGGCTTTGGCACTTAGGTCATTTGATATGAGTATTCCAGGATCTTTGACAGAGTGAAGGTCATCTGCAAGATCTTGTTTATTCAGCTTGTATTTGGTGTTCTGATTCTTTTTGCCAATGTGCAGGACAGAGCATTTATTGGTTGAGATTTGGATTTACCAAATGTTTGACTATTCTGACACAGTCAAGGTCTTTTTGGAGGGTAGCAGTGTTGTTGGTGACGTTGAAGAGTTTTACATCATTGATGAAGAGAATGCAGTCACCTGTGTTCTGATAGCAAAGGTAATTTATGTAGAGCATAAAGAGTGTTGGTCCTAGTACGCTGCCTTGGGGTAAACTGCTATTAACAGGAATGGGATTAGATAGGATGCTTCCTATTTTGACTACTTGTCTGTTTGACAGGAATGCAGTTATCCAGTCATGTAGGGGTCCAAAGATGCCATAAGATTTCAGTTTCAGAAGTAGTTTAGCATGGACCATTGAGTCGAAGGCTTTACAGAAGTCTATATAAATTGCATATATTGTTTTACCCTGGTCAAGTTTTGAGGTCCATATGTTTTTGCAGTGTAGTAGTTATAGATTGCAGGATAATTTTTCCTGAAATCAAATTGCTTTTTTGAAAGTAGATTGTTAGCTTCTAGGTGGTAATGGATTGGCTTATGATTAATTCCATGACTTTGCATGTGATGCAGCATAGAGAGACTGGTCTATAGTTTTCTTTGTTACACTCTTTCTCTAATTCAGCAAACATACAATAAACCTTCCTTCTCAGGTTCTTTTTTATTTTTATTTTTTAAAAATTCTCCACAATTTTCATATATATATATATGAAAATTGTGGAGAATTTTTTAAAAAAAATTATAAAAAAGAATGTGAGAAGGAAAGTTTATTGTATGTTTGCTGAATTAGAGAAAGAGTATATATATATGCATATACTTTAGAATATATCAGTAATGTACATAATCATATATTTTATCAATAATTCTTAAATCAATATCCTATTTGGAACCTATTTTATATTACTGTTCATCAGTCTGTTGTTGTTTATTTCTTTGCACTCCCCACCCTCTTTCTCCATCTCTTCCCTCTATCTTCTTACTCCTTCCTTCCCCCTGCCTATTTCCCTCCATTCCTTCTCTTCTCCCTCTTTCTCCTTCTTTACCTTTCCCGGAGTGATTCTTATCCTAGTTCATCTCTTGTTTAACAGACTGATAACTTGTTCCAATACATTTTAAAACTGTTGGTGTCTCTCCTAAATTTGTTATTTTTAAACATTTCTATACATACAATTCTTTATTTTAGGTATATGCTATTTATCTAATGCTGCCTTCTCAAAACCTAATTTTGTCATCTTGTTTCCTTCCCATATTTTATTTATTTATTTATTTATTTTGTCCAATACACAATGAGGGTTTTAGTGAGTATATATCAATATACAGTACACATAGTAAAATACATGATGAAGGTTATAGAGGAGATACTCATAGTAAAATATATCTAAGAAAGAATAGAAAAGAAGATATAGGAATAGAATATATAGGAATAGAATATATAGAATATATATATATATATATATATATATATATATATATATATATACACACACATATATATACATACATATACATATACACATACATATACACATACACATACATACATACATACATACATACATACATACATACATATATATATACATTCTAACCACTGTAAGCATTTTGCTCATTGTCACTTTGTGTACTCTTTGATTAGAATTCTACCAAGCTCCACCCCATTGACAAACTAAATCCTACAGGATTAGCATTCACTCTCCCTACTTTCCCTTTGTGTACGGTGGGGTTCTTAAACTTTTAGATCTTTAATGTTATCTTCATAAGACATCTCCTAAAAATAAAAACACCAAAATGAACACAAAAGAACTATGAAAAAAATACAATGAAAGTTTGGGAGAAATGGATTTATCGTAGGAGTAATGTTTTTCATTCTGCCCTGGTTTGGTATCTAAATCTAACTAAAAGCTTTTGCCTGCACCTCAGTTTGGGAAACCCTGCTCCTCCTCAATTTATGATTTAATTAAGCTCAGAATTATAGCTATAAGTTGCTGCGGTCATTAAGCAGGTCACACATGGCCAGAACCGATTTTATGATATTTGTTTGTTTGTTTGTTTGTTTGTTTATTTGATTTTTATGCCGCCCTTCTCCTTAGACTCAGGGCGGCTTACAACATGTTAGCAATAGCACTTTTTTAACAGAGCTAGGCTATTGCCCCCACAATCCGGGTCCTCATTTTACCTACCTCGGAAGGATGGAAGGCTGAGTCAACCTTGAGCCGGTGATTAGATTTGAACCGCTGACCTTCAGATCTGCAAGTCAGCTTCAGTGGCCTGCAGTACAGCACTCTACCTGCTGCGCCACCCCGGCTCAGCAACAGTTGTTAAGGTAATGTGGCAGTCATTAAGCGAAACCCCCATTCATTAACTAGTCAGTTTTACCCGATTAATATGTTTTGCTGGCAATCAGAAGTAAACACTAGAAACTGTCAAAAAACAGGGGAAAATATGGCCACATGACTGAGGGACATTGCAAACATCTATAAAGGGTGAGCTGATTGCCAAGTATCCAACATGGAATCAGATAACCACTATGTGTGTGTGTGTGTGTACACATGGCCATCACATATTCAAAATCAGGTTGTAATAAGTTTTGGAGGATTGTCATAAATCTGAGCAGATGCTAAGTGACTAGACATCATCATCATCATCATCATCATCATCATCATCATAACAACTACTACTACTACTACTATTACTGTTGTTGTTGTTGTTGTTGTTGTTAATTGAATTTGTATGCTGCCCCGTCCGAGGACTCGAGAACCACCTATTTAAACAGCATGTACAAATTAAGTCTCCATACCTTTTAACAAATCACCTAGTCACATGGAAGCCACATCCAGATTTCAATATCTGAATTATATATCTCCATTTGTATTGTGGTATATTCAGTTATATAGTACCACAATATTTGTCAATATTCCTATAGCATTCCACTATTCTGTGTTGGTTTCCATCAAAATCACTCTGTCTTTTCTTTTCCTCTTTTACTATTGAGCAATCCTCCCTTTTGTTCACCACTTCTTTGCAACTACCTGTTTATTTCGTCATGCTTTATCCAACACTTTTTCCCATCCACATTTTTGCAGCAATCTTTCTTCTCTACAGATTTATGTCTCCTCCAACATTTCATTCGACTCTCATTCCCCCAACCATCCTTTTTTTATTTTTCCCATTACTGTAACTCTACGTGTTTCTGTAGTAACGTCATTTTTATCCTTCTGTTCAGTGGTGTGCTGATAAGCATAGAACAAATAGCTCTACTGTCTTCTATCAGCAACACTACACTATGAGCTGCCAAAGGGTTGATCGGTACAGTTTGCACTGCAGCTCAACTCTGCTTTTAACTGGCTCACAAAATTCCAGAAATGTTAACAACTGGCTCATGTGAGCCTGTACAAACTAGTTCCAGCACATCACCACCTCTGCTCCAAGTAGCTTCCACATCTTCTTTCCTTAATGTCCACTTCTATTCATTCTACTGGGAAATTAATCTATGACTCATCCAGGACATGCAACTTTTCATCCTGTGATTGTTCTACTTTTACTTCTTTTCTTCCTGCCCATTTCATGCAAGATCCTTTCTTGACACTACCATTTTGTCCTAAATTCACAACTTGACATTTCCCTTTTGATGTCCTTGAAATTATTTATTTCAATCATTCATCATAAGTAATAAAAGTAGTCATCTCTTTTTAATTTCATTCTTTTGCTGGTTGTTTATAAATTGTCTTACGTTTAAATTAAAGTAGGCAACTGTGGCCTCTTTACGGCCTGTGAACTTCAACTCCCTGAATCATTCACAAGGTGTAAATGAGCCATATTTGCCACCCCTTCATGTATTAGAAATAGAGCAGTGGTTCCCAAAGTGGGTGGTACCATCCACTGGGGTGTGGTAGAATGACTTAGGAGGCACTAAGAGGCAAGGGTGGTGGCAGGGGATGCTAAGAGG
The DNA here is from genome assembly GCF_031021105.1 of Erythrolamprus reginae. Taxonomy (NCBI): domain Eukaryota; kingdom Metazoa; phylum Chordata; class Lepidosauria; order Squamata; family Dipsadidae; genus Erythrolamprus; species Erythrolamprus reginae. Next base: position 136,739,297 of record NC_091950.1, on the reverse strand, counting down.
GGCCAAAGGGGTGGCAGGTGGTTTGCCATACTGGCAGCGACAGCTGATTTGACTACACCCCCAAACCGGTCCTATCCCCATGCCACCGCCCATGTCCACCCAATCGCCCAATCACTACTTTTCCTACCACTCTTTCCCTGCCATTCTTTTCCCAGCTGTATTTTTCCCTAAAAAGGAGGGAGGGAAGGAAAGGGAGGGAGGGAAGAAAAAGGAAGGAAGGAAGGAAAGAAAGAAGAAAAGAAAGAAGGAAAGAAAGAAAGAAAGACTTATGATGACCACAATTGAGCCTAACATTTTGGTTGCTAAGCCAAGCTAAGTCTTGTTAAGTGAGTTTGACCCATTTTACAAGTTGGCCATGCCCACCTGAGGGGGGTGGGGGTGGGGTATTGAGAATGAGTTTGTAGCACCAAGGGGGTGTAGGACTGAAAAGGTTTGGAACCCACTGAAATACAGGTTTTAGTAAGCAGATGCAGAACGTAACTGCTTTATTCTTTTATTTTTCATCAAATTCATGCTTTTGCTACTTGTTGTTTTGATCCATATTTGAATACTGTGATTCTGTAATCCATGTCGCAATCTTTCTTGTGCTTTGATCTTTCCAGATGGGCTCATCATGAGTATGCCCTCCACCACTTCTCATAACTTACAGTGTGACCAGACGTCCCGCTTTCAGCGGGACAGTCAGGCTTTTTCATTATTTGTCCCGCGTGCCGCTCCCTTTGAAAAATATCCCACTTTTTTTTGCTCCCAACCAACCCCCTTGGGAAGAGGCTGGAGGGAGGGGATTCCAAGCCCTCCGCTGCTGTCTCGCCCTCCCCACCCCAATGCAGCTTGTCCGGCGGTCTCTGTGCTTACTTCCGGCCAGCTATGTAGGGTCTTTGCTCGCCCGTTTCCCCCACCCGCCTCCTCTCCTGCCTTTGCCTCCACCCGGGCACCATCTGGGCAGGGAAGCCGGGCGGCTCCTGTGCTGCAGACGTCCCACCCGTCAGCCTCTGAGCTCAAAGGAGGAGTGGAAGCCCCACCCTCTCTCTCCAGATGAAGCTGCTCCTGGGCCAGAGTGCCTACTGAACCCCGGGGAAGGGGCTGGGTTCGTGGGGAGGGGAGGGAGGGGAGAAGAGGAAGGAAGGGAGAGAAAGAAAGAGAGGGATGGAAGGAGGGAGAGAGAGAGAAAAAGAAAGAAAGAGAGAAAGAGAGGGTGGGGGGGGAAGAAGAGAGAGAAAGAAAATAAAGAGGGAGAGAAAGAGAAAGAAAGAGGGAGGGAGGGAGAGAAAGAGAGAAAAGAGGGAAGAAGAGAGAAACAGAAAGAGAGAAAGGGAGAGAGAGAAAGAGAGAGGGTGGGAGAGAAGGAGGGAGATAGAGAAAAGAAAGAGGGAGAGAAAGAGAGAAAAGAGGAAGGAATAGAGAAAAAGAAAGAATGTTTTTGCTAAAAAAAAATTGGCAAAACTTCTTTTAGCTCTCCCCCCACCCCCTCAATGGTGTCCCTCTTTCCCAATCTTAAAATCTGCTCACTTTACACATGACACATTTTTAGTATGATGCAGAATCTGTCTGTAGATACGGTTACTGGTTACACTGCATTTCCCCCTAGTACTAGTGATAAAATCAGTCACATTTTGGTACATAATACTGCTCCCCACCAATTTGGAAATATATACAGTGCTGAAATGATCCTGGGGATTAATTGAATTCATGGGATTCAGTCACAGGTTTGGAATCATCACTGGGCAAGTATCAACAACTATTGAAGCAAGGTGAGATGAGGTGAGATCCACCTCCACATTCCTGGCCTTCTGGAAGAACCTAAAAGCTTGGCTCTGCTGCTAGGTCTGAGACCCCGACAGGGGCCCACCTCATTGGAGTTGGCTGACTGAGTAGAGGAGATCCCCACCTCCAAGCCACCCATCCTCTTGTTTTTTAGGGTTTTTAAATTTTAATTTAATTGCTTTCTAATACTTTTAAAAAATATTTTGTTGTATTGTAAACGACTGAATCACTGTAGCAGTGAGTTGGACAGCCTAGAAATTTACTGCATAAATAAAATAAAGAAAATATTTGTTAAGTGATAATTTACAGCAGTTCATACTGTATTTTTCAGAGTATAAGATGCACCTTTTTCCTCCCTAAAAGAGGCTGAAAATTTGGGTGTGTCTTAGACTCTGAATGTAGCTTTTTTTGAAGTGGGTTTTTTCAGCCCTAACTAGGTGCTAACAACCTTCCCAGCTCTTACTTTGCAGGCTCTTTCATTGTTACTCTATGCAAATAATGTTTTCCAAGCCCTAAGTCTTTGCAGGTTCTTTTTCATTGTTCTACTTGCTCTGAATATTTCTTTCCAGCCCTAACCAGGTGCTAACGATGTCCCATTTTACTGGCTTTGAAGCTCTTTCATTGGTACTCTCTCTGAATAAGGGTTTTTTAAGCCCTAACCAGGGGATAAAATAATATGCTGAAGCCGACCAGACCAGGACGCTAGCCAGATAAATACCAGATAGGCAGATCCCCCCCCCATTTTCATCCCCAAAAACTAAGGTGTGTCTTATACTCCCAAAAATATAGTATATAATTATATAATTATACAGTGGTGCCTCTACCTAAGAATGTCTCTACTTAAAAACTTTTCTAGATAAGAAACGGATGTTCAAGATTATTTTGCCTCTTCTTAAGAACCATTTTCTACTTAAGAACCCAAGCCTGGAAAAATTTCCCAGGAAATTTGAGAGCAGCACAAAGGCCTGGCCAGTTTCCTGCCATTCCCCCTTTAATCCCGGCCATCTCGGGGGTTTCTGGGCTGCCTGAAGAGCCTTTTGGTGGTGCTTAAGGATGCATTCGTCCAGAGCGAATGAAGCATTTTCCTTTCTCTGGGCACTTGGGGAGGGAATAAACCTCTGCCAGTGCCCAGAGAAAAGAAACGCTCCCTTCGCTCTGCGCAGCCGAGAGCGAACGGAGCATTTTCCTTTCTCTGGATGCTTGGAGAGGGAATAAATCACTTTGCTGTGGTGACTCTCTTGCTCTGCCTCCTATACACCTGGTGCGAGGTTGCCTCCTGGAGTGGCTGGGCATAGAAAGGCAAAAGGGAGCGCTTTGCCCCGGCCAGTTGAACTTGGCTTCAGCCAAACTGAGGAGTCACCACAATGAAGGAAAGCAGGCGCAGCAGCAGTAGCCACCTTTTGGTCAAAGAAGCAAGAGGTTCCCCCCTCTCGCATGCCTGGGTTTTTCTCTCTCTGGTGCAGTGTATAGGAGGCAGCCTTGTGCCGGGTGTATGGGAGGTGTGTGCTCCTCCTCGCCACCTCAGAGTCCCTCTTTTTTTTTTTAAGCCTTAAAGTTTTGGAGTTTTTTGATTCCCCTCACCTCACCTTCTTCCTTCGGCAGCAACTGTCCTCCTCCTCTTCTTCCTCTTCCTCCTCCCACCCAAATTCCAAGCTTTTATTTCTTTCCTAATGAGTGTGCACACATTATTTGCTTTTACATTGATTCCTATGGGAAAAATTGCTCCTACTTCCAAACTTTTCTACATAAGAACCTGGTCACGGAATGAATTAAGTTCTTAAGTAGAGGTACCACTGTAGTTTATGCCTTGAGCAGTTCATTTATTACTAATCTAAGACAAGACCTGAGGCCAATATTACCATAGTTCTGCATTTCTTCAGATGTCCAACAGAATAGAGTGATAGTCCATTTATCACCCAAAATCAGCCATAAAGACAGATTGGTATCTTCAAAAGCCTTAAAGCTGAATTGCAAAACTGAGGGCAGTTCCATATAAAAGATGGTAACCTAACTGGTCTGTGAAAAGCTTCTGTTGCATTTCCTCATACAATTCATACAATTCATAGCATATGGCTGCTAAGGGAATAACAGTGCCGATTCATTTATTGTAACAGATAATGACATAAAGATCCCTCTAGCTTCCTCTAAAACAGCCTATAAATGTGTTTTCATAACCTCCAAGTGAAGACAAACAATTATGTCCTTTTAACAAGCAACACAAGCCTTCTTCAACCATTTAAAGCAGAGCTCTTCAAACATGGCAACTTTAAGACTTGGGGACTTCAACTCCCAGAATTCTCCAGCCAACTATGGAGTTGGCTAAAGTTGTTCTGGGAGTTGAAGTCCACAAGTTTTAAAGTTGCCAAGTTTGGGGAGCCCTGATTTAAAACATTTAGGGGCATTGCATTGGTTACCAATCAAATCATTTGCTTTCTCAGCCAACTAAGTGAAATGTGATGCGGTATCTTCTCCAGGTCTTGTCAATGTTGTCTGGCAGGGCCTAGGAAAAGATCCAGCTCCAGTCCTTGGAAACCAACTCCCTCCGGAGATTCTTACCACTCCCTATTCCTGGCCTTTTGCAAAGACCCATCTTTGCTGGCAGGCATGGGGGCCATGAGTGTTATGACTCCAGCTGAAGTCATAAATGATGAATTTAATGTTATGAATGTGGATGATTGTTCTTAAGAAAGTGTGATTTTAGATTTTTTTAAAAAAAAATTAATATTAGATTTCTTACACGCTTTGTATTTGTATTAAAGTGTGCACTGTAATATGCTACCTGAATGCTGCTGTGATGGGTGCCCAAGATGCTTACTGAAGCACACAAAATTGACAGTGCCGTCCGAGAATTTCTTGACCGTTTCTAGATTGAAGGTGAGGTTTTTCTCAACTGTATACTGACAGGAGATGAAACTTAGGCTCATCACCATACTCCACAGAGCAAACGTCAATCAGTGCAGTGGTGCCATACCCATTCTCCTTCAGCCAAAAAATTCAAAACTCAGCAATTGGCAAGAAAAATCTTGGGTACCCATCGCAGCAGCATTCGTGCCCTTAGGATTCAGGTAGTGTATTACAGTGCACACTTTGCACTTGGAGGGAAACAGAATGAGGATGCTTATCTCTAACCTTCACCACAATGCCAGTACTGACCACTGGCACTGCTTGTTCTCTTCCACTGGCTTCTCGCTACACAATAATAATACCAACTTCCCCTGTGAGAGCTATGTGCCTTGTAACCTTACTTTCTGGATAACCCTCGTATGTAACAGGGTTTTTTTAAATTTGTTTTGTCCAATACACAGTAATACACAATGAGGGTTATAGAGGATATAATCAGGTAGAATGTATTAAAGAGGGAATAGAGGAGAAAATAAAGGAGTAAAATATAACTATGAGAGAATAGCAGAAAAAGATATAGGGATAGAAGAGAAGACATATGAGATATAAGAGAGACAATAGGACAGGGGATGGTAGGCACTCTGGTGCACTTATGTACGCCCCTTACTGACCTCTTAGGAACTTGGTGAGGTCAACGGTGGATAGTCTAAGGGTAACGTGTGGGGGGTTAGGGGATGATACTACAGAGTCTGGTAGTGAATTCCACGCTTCGACAACTCGATTACTAAAGTCGTATTTTTACAGTCAAGTTTGGAGCGGTTAATATTAAGCTTTTATCTGTTGTGGGCTCTTGTGTTGTTGTGGTTGAAGCTGAATTAGTCTTTGACAGGCAGGACATTGCAGCATATGATCTTGTGGGCAATACTTAGATCATGTTTGACACGTCTTAGTTCTAAGCTTTCTAGACCCAGGATTGTAAGTCTAGTTTCGTAGGGTGTTCTGTTATGGGTAGAGGAGTGAAGAGCTCTTCTGGTGAAGCATCTCTGGACATTTTCGAGGGTATTAATGTCAGAAATGCGGTATGGGTTCCAAACAGATGAGCTGTATTCTATAGTTTGGAGTGTCCCCACAGTGATTTATGCAGGTTTGTGCTGACAAACAAGAAAGGGGCAAGACGTACAGAAGTCACGATTGACAGAAGGACATTATTGTGTTGAGGCATTTTTGTCAGAATTGTAAAATGTGAAAGAAATCATGGCAACCAACCCACCAACCAAAACTGCTTCACAAGAACTGTTCATTTAATGTTAGGAAGCACAGCTTTGGGGGTAAGAATATGGAGATGTTACATGTTTGATACTCTTTTTTTTCATCTTCTGTGGCAGATAGGCTTGTAAAGTCAGCAAAATCAAACCAGGTAGAACAGGTTTAGGGTTAATAGAGGGAAGATGTTTAAGTCAGAAGCAAGCTTCAGGAGAAGCACATTCTGCCAGAAGCTTCCTCAAATCAGAAAAGACAGCAGGGCTCAGAAAATGAGAATGGCAGGTGGAAGAGAGAGAGCAGCTGATAAGCATCAATTGCTATAGAAGAATGCTAAGCAGGTGGATGGGACTGATGGGGTATCATACCTACTCATAACGTCCTGCAGAGATCATCTAGAAATGTTCATCATTCAATTGTTAGTCATTCATTTCCATGGCTGTTTATGCAATGTATGTATTTCTCTGCTGCCAACTCTACGAGGACATCTGGTGGATTTCATACATATGTAGAATTATAAAAACAAACATTCAGTTCAAGATTGTAATCATTGCCCCTCCCTTGGTGCCCCATTCCAGCAATATGATACATTAGAATCACTATGGAATAATTCTGTTTTAACTGTTTTCATGAAGACCAATCTGGAACTTTTGGGAATGAGCCATTCCATAGAACAACACCCAAGAAATATAATTATTCCCAATATTCTATGAGAGATCCTTGAATTTCTAATTGCAATGCGCACATGGAACAAATCATTTCAATTTGTAGCAGAGTGTATATTGAAGAGACCGAGGGGCAAAATCATTCCATTTCATCATGATGACCTGCACTTTGAAGAAGACTCAAAAACCTGTTGGCAACTGCTGCAGCACCCACAACGCCAATACTAGATGTAGAGTGTCTCTAACTCTAAAGTTATGGGGAGATCTTACCTAGCAGAGCCATTCTATTTTATACCAGTTGTATTTTTTGAGTACAGTAGTTTGCAAAAGCAGACCACATAAAGTAAACTGCAGATATCTATGCAGGAAGGGATAAAAGAATGGTAGCCCTTCCAAATTTGAGCAAAGGCTTCCATATACCAGCTTTAATTGCCTATCTAAAGAGTGGCCATGATTCTAGGAGGTCCCCACGTGTCAGATTTCCTTCTTTAGATGAGCTGCATCCAAAGTAACAACTGAAGCAAATAAGCAACCAAATGACTCTCGGGTACACAGCACCTCTGTTTTGCAGTAATTCAGCTTTAGCTTGTTCTTTCCCATCCAATCATTTACATGATCCAGGCATCAAGTCAGTACTTCTATAGTATCCTATGACTCAGCCTAGGGTGGAGATATGTAATCTGAGAATAATAACCACATTGTGGTTTTATGTTGATATTGGAGAGCATAGCTTGGAGAGATGAACCACCCTTATCACCACAGCGTAGGATCAAATGCAAACTCTTTTTTGTGTTTCATCAAATTCAGTCCTGGCTTTATTCCACAAAAGAGTCTCCTGGGTTGAAGAGCATTGAGAAGGCACCCCTGGCCAAGCTCATCAACTGTTGTGATTGCCTTCAAATGCTTGGTAAAACTGTCTATCAGATAGCCAGGAAATTCCCTAAATTCTTGCAGAAATCCCTCTGCATCAATAAGCACTAGGGATAGATTATTCTAATTGGTGTCACCCCCTGCAGGGAAGAACCCCCCCCCCCCCCCCCAGAAACGATCTGACCACAATAAGTGACTAATCATTAGCCCTCCAACTTCCCATTACCACCAGGTGCTTTGATGGGAAAATGAAATATAATATATAACAACTTTGTGGATTTAGACTGTAGTTGCCACAGTGGTATGAACCTCTGATGTCTGTGATTCTCTCCCTAGGTATAAAGATTGTGGTCTTTCAGCACCAGTAGCTTGGGAGATTTTAAAACCAGCCTATTGATAAGATCTGAGACCTCAGGAAGAGTTTTGTAGCAAAGTAGGCAGTACCTAAAGTTGATCGCCAATTTGTTTCTACCTCGTGATCTGACACATAACCTGTCCTCTGAGATATAGACTTTGGCCAGTACCATCATCATCACACCTCCTTATCTTGCACAGCTAAAACCCAAAACTGAAGGCAAATCTGACACGCACAAAAGTGTACTTACCCTTGTGCAGCTAGGTTTGGATTGAAAATATTATCAATTCTACAGGTCAGATCTCTCCACATTGTCCTATTTTTCACTATTTCTATGCTCTGGCTGGTGTCAGCTTTGATGGCAAGGTTTGGATAATACAAGCCAAATTACCTAGATGTGTAACACAGGGTCATTAATCTATTGAGCATGTCTAAATGAGTAAACGTTTGAGGGAGTTAGGTGGTACAGAAATGTGAAAAATAATAAAAATTGGTAGCTAAGCAGTTGTTCTTTTTCTAATGGAATAATCTTTGCATTCAGACCCTGTATAGCTTTCTGCATCTGTAATCCCATCCCCCAACATGCTATTATTTACATTCTGGCCTTTTTCTTATTCATTAGGGTGGTTATTATTTTCACTGTTTTTGAAAGGTTCAAAGCAAATGGTTGTGCTGAAAGATGGTGAGGCTAAGTCTAAGAGAAGCACCAAAAGATGAAGATTGCTTCCAACAGGTTTACTGTGGATTCAGCCTGATTTATCATTCACATTTTTTATAAACTCCACAGAAAATGATCACTATTTGTAAAGATGCTGTACCTATAATTTTTCGAGGACAGAAGAGGATACAATCCCCATAGTTATAGATAATAGTAATATTACTCTTCACTTTTAAAGAAATATGATTTTAACATGAGGTTATTATTTTACAGGCAGATGAAGCTCTGCCTGAATATAACTTTTTGAATAGATAAGTATCATTTTTAAAAACCAATAACTGAAAGAGTGGTAAGGCACCAAAGTAATCACACAGAATAATTATAACCATGATGTTGCAATTAAATATATCTAATGCTGGGAGAAAATCTTTTCACGTCCTGTCATTTTAGCAAAATGATTTATGGCAACAATGACAAAAACATTATTATAAAATGGTTTTCTAATTAGCATTATTAGTATGGTACGTCTATAATTCTATAATGCTATTTCAAAAACAAAACAAAACAGATCACTGCTATTCTTCTATTGTGCTAATAAAAAAGACATTTAACACGATCTTTATAGTCACCACCATGAATCATCCTTGAAACAGCATTACTGGAAAAATATATATGTATTTATCAAAACTTGCAAAGAAAGTTTTAATAGAATTAAACAAATATGGACATGGATAGAACAGAGTTGCAATTAATTTATTTCGTTTGTTTCTTGCTTTTCCTCTATGCATTTCAAAAAATGGTGCCTACAGCCTTCATCCAACTCTATCACAAACATTATCCATATCCCATACAGACACCGTATGTTCTTTGTAACACAATAAAATGCATTGTCCTTGAACTGTGCAAAACAACAACTGCCATTATAAGAGAGGAATGACTGAAAACTTGTCAGTTGGAAAACACCCATCTGTTTTCATAAGAGAGAAGAAAACCAATTGCTTTTGCAGCTAGGAATTCGCTTAGATCTTGGAATGGCTGTAGGGAGATTCCCAGGCTTGGGCTGGGTGTAACCAACCCACAGGACTTGTACACAAGATTTTACTTGCACATGGAGCAATTGCTAACTGTAGTGATTGCCAGATTTGGCTGCATTTCACATTGGAGGATGCTTTCCCAGAGCACAATTGACAATTTTCAGAAGTTTTATCTGTTTTATTAGGGATGATTTGTTGCTGTCCAAAATTCATGCAAGTTTGGGGAAATGCTACTCTGGACATGTACATTGTGCAAAGAGAAGGCTTGGGCAAAGGACAAGCCCATTGGGTGGTACATGAGGAGAAACAGAACTACCTGGAAATAGGAGTTGCCTCCCACCTGAATCTGAGCACCTGAGGCGTGTGCAGTTCCCTCGGGACACACTTGCCAATTTGCTTTTAAGGGAGGATTATTTTAATGGTAGATTGGGGGATGATCTCAGTAAGCAGCATTGTTTCTCTGGCTTAAATTACATTTCTTACATTCCTATCCATCTGGCATTTTGAGACATAAAAATGAGCTGGCATAGTGTAGAAAACTGATTTTCAAAAGAAGAAGAGGCAGGGAAAGAAGGTGATTTCTTTTCCGCTCCTCACTTTATTTTTAGCGATAAATGGACACATATCCAGAAAGGGAGGGAGGGAGGGATTACAACTGGTTCAGATAAATTAGTCAATGTACACAATGTCTAATTTAGCCCTTACATTAAGGAAAAGTCTCATTGGCCGCCAAAAGAAGCCAAGGGACCTGAAATCTCTCCAGCAGTTGCCCTGCAGGTCAAGAGCACATGTCTTGACCTTGATGGTCTTCCTCTGCCAAGCCTACTCATCCTCTTGAGGGAGAGGCCAAGAGTCACCCATCAGGAAGTCTTATAAGAGTTAGACTGGAGGATAAGACTTTCATAAATTGCACTCTTTCTGCTTAAATAAGCAAACACACCCTTTTCTTTCTTTTTTTTTGGCACATCTAAGAGGTTTTTTAAAAAAAATCTGTTTGAAACACTGCAAATATATGATATATGAGATATATCTCATGTATCTTCTCTTCTATACCTATATCTTTTCCTGCTATTCTCTCATAGTTATATTTTACTCCTTTATTTTCTCCTCTATTCCCCCTTTAATACATTCTACCTGATTATATCCTCTATAACCCTTATTGTTTATTATTGTGTATTGGACAAAACAAATAAATAGAAATAAAATAAATAAAATACATTAAATGGGCTTTGGTGGCGCAGTGGTTAGAGTGCAGTACTGCAAGCTGCTTCTGCTGACTGTAGTTCACCAGTTCAAATCTCACCAGGCTCAAGGTTGACTCAGCCTTCCATCCGTCCCAGGTGGGTAAAATGAGGACCCAGATTGTTGGGGACGATATGCTGACTCTGTAAACTGCTTAGAGTGAGTTGTATAGCACTGTGAAGCGTATATAAGTCTAAGTGCTAAATAACATTGGATGTTAATCAGAGGTGTGTTTCAGCAGGTTCTGACTAGTTCAGAAGAACCAGTAGCAGAAATTTTGAGTAGTTCGGAGAACAGGTAAATACCACCTTTGACAGGCCCCCCATCTATTCTTTGCCTCCCAAGTCCCAGCGGATTGGGAGGGAATGGGGATTTTGTAGTAACCTTCCCTGGAGTGGGGTGGGAATGGAGATTTTACAGTATCCTTTCCCTATCAGGCCTGCTACGCCATGCCACGCCCATCAAGCCATGGCCACAGAACTGGTAGTAACTTTTTTTAATCCCAACACTGGCGTTAGTTTATGGCTCAGTGCAGTATGAGATCACAACCTTTAGCTTATTATGTGGTTAAGTCACAACATAGCTTGTGTGAGCTTAACAAACTCAACATTAATAAGATTTGATTACTTTGCACTAGGGTTTAGTATATTGTATGTTCCCAACAATTGCAAATTAAAAAGGAAGTGTGCTATATCAAAATGCAGAATCTTTCTACTCCTTTTGAAAAGAGATTAGTTGCTGATCACATGCTGCTTTTGGCTCATCTCCTCCCTCCCAAAAGCAAAATTCTCTATCATGGCCACATACAAAAGAATGGAATTGGATCTGTTCATTGTTTCTTACAATCAATGAAATGCTATGGGGCCAGACACCTTGTCTTTTAGTCATGTTACTCGTGGTGCCCGGAGACAAAACATATTTTTACATTAAAATCAGTGCTACTTTTTAGATATGTTCTGATTCTCTCTATTCAAGCTTCTGGAATACATTTTCAACAGCTTTGACTCCATCTTTGATGGCTGAAACATTTTTACAGGGTTTGGGTGGCAAAAATAGCAAATATCTTGAACACATTTAATGAGAAACATAATTTTTTTTAAAAAAAACTTGTACTTTATTATGTTTTATCAATGGCATTTGTGATATTTTAGTGTTTTCTGTTGATATGCTTGCTAACACTCTTCCAGTATTGTGAAACTAGACTGGTAGACAAATTATGCTAATAGATAAATCAAAATATTAATAAATAAGATGCTAACATGAGACAAAAATAGGATGGAAGTCCACAAAAAATCTTCTTGGGAACTCTTTGTGGGAAGGACTACACAGCCTAGCCAAAAGGCTTCTTAACACTATAATGATTGGTGTTAAAAAGCCATGGAGAGAATCCACCCAGTTGAAGTCTCCCATTTCTACAGTGTTAGTAAAAAAAATCTCACAAAGCAGTAGCGGTAGCAATCCGTTGATGACATCATGATGTCATGTATCTAGTTTGCTCAGTGCTGGTCTGTGCATGCTGCCATCTTTTTTAAAAAATATATTATTTTATTTATTTATTTATTTAATTTGACTTCTATGCCGCCCAATCCTGAAGGACTCAGGGCAGTTTACAACAATATAAATTACAAAAAACAATAAAAAGAAGTCAAAAATACAATCAAAACTCTAAAACCCTAATTAAAACTCATAATAGAACAACTCAACAACACGCGTACTTGCCATTCATACAGATTCATACACATGGTCAAGCTAGTTGTTGATTTAGGGCCCCTAGGCCTGCCGGCATAACCAGGTCTTTGTGGCCTTACGGAAAGTCAGCAGGGTGGGAGCAGTATGGACATTGGGGGGGAGTTGATTCCATAGAGCCAGGGCAGCTACAGAGAAGGCCTTCCCCATGGTGCCGCCAACCTGCATTGCTTAGCTGACGGGGCCTGGAGGAGGCCAACTCTGTGTGCTCTAATTGGTCTTTAGGAGGTTGAAGAGGTGGGCCAATTTCAGTGTTCTAATTTATTCACATTATAGTTTACAAACCCATATCAGTAGTTAAATTTGTGCTTTACTCACTGAACAGGAAGCATGTTCTGATAAACCCATCATTCTTCCAAAATAAAATATTAGCATAAAATATTTTATGGATAGTGTTGCTTTAGCTACTACTGTATTGTAATTTCTGATTACTATGCAGTGAAGAATCTTGAGCTAGACCTTCCAGAAAGAATTGGGGCTTTAAGCAAGCCATACAATCTCTGCTGTTAATAAGAACATACCGCTAATACAGTATGCATTAGTAGACATGCAAACATTTCATTACCAGGCTAGGTAGTATCATCAGTTGTAGAATGGAGTATTTATATGCAGCAGGTTGGCCATTCAGTGCTGTTATGTGTCTGTATGGGTGTGGGTATTTCTCCTAAATGTTTGATTAGGTTGTTGTTCACTGCTTTTTTGTCTGATATTAATCCCTGCTTATCTGTATATTGATTGCTGGCAACCGGTGATCTAATCCTTTTGTTCCCTTTTTTTAGTTATTTATTGTCTCTTTCGAATGGTGTGTAAATGTGGTTTATCTTTATGTGCCTGTTGATGGCCCGATATGCATCGATCTGAGGTTTTAAAGGCACCAGGGGATTGTTAACAGTGACAATTGGGAAGTCTGGCCCTTTACAATAGCAGAGGGTCACCAAATTAGATGGGTATGAGGTAGAATAAAACCCAATGGGGAATTGACCAAAGGCCTAAAGTGACAGACAGGAAATAATTCTGTATGGAGTGGTAACCTGTAATGTAATGTCTATAGTTAGAAATAATGGTAGACTCCAAAGATACTTTAAAAAAAAAACAGATTGCTGAAGCAGGAAATGAGACATAAAATAACAAAGGACAAAAGGTCTCTCCAGCCCAGCAATCTATTTCCTCATAATCAGCAAAGTCCCCACTCATATTCTTTAGCTACTTGTATTCAGAGTCATATGTTTACATGTGATTCCAGGTGGGAAAAACACACAGAATGCATCTTCAGCTGAAAGTCTCTTCAGTAGAAACGGACTACCTGTAGTGGGGAAATTTTCAAATGCAAAACACAACTAAAAGTCTACTTAAGGATATCTTCCGCAAATAATCTAATTGAGATGATAGAAGACCTCAGTTTAGCCTTCTGCTATTGGGCAGTGCTCCTTATGTCTTACAGGATCTGAAGTCTAGAGGGCCAGTTGGAAAGACTGTCTTAAGGACCACTGCCTGACACCATGGATGCTCATATTTTATTTATTTTATTTATTTTGTCACATACGTATTGGTGGTATACACAAGATACAGTAATATTTATATACATGATACTTGTAAAAGAGAATCATTAGGACAGGGGATGGAAGGCACTCTGGTGCACTTACCATGCACGCCCCTTACTGACCTCATAGGAATTGGGAGAAGTCAAACAGTGGATAATCTAAAGCCTAAAGGTAAAGTTTTTGGGGTTAGGTGATGATACTATAGAGTCTGGTAGTGAGTTCCATGCATCAACTACTCAGTTACTAAAGTCGTATTTCCTGCAGTCGGGTTTAGAGCAGTTTACTTTAAGTTTGTATCTGTTGTGTGCTCATGTGTTGTTGTAGTGGAAGCTGAAGTAGTCGTTGACAGGAATATCCAGTCCAATCTTACTGTTTCCCAATTATAATTCCCAGATTTTGCAGCCAACACTGTTACTCTCTGGAAATTTGGGAAGTGGTAATTCTTATACATTTGGAGCATGCCCAATAGGGGCCATAATCTAATCTTGTTCCAACTGCACAGCAAAACCACATCAGCCACTGCTGCGGTTCTTTGTGGATATCAATTCGATTAAAAATACACTGCCTTTTTACATGCTGTAAGTGCTATTGAAAACAGCAGCAGTTCATGGTATTCATAATATTGATACAAACTGTCCTCCATCTGCCCCTTCCATTGCCATCTGCTATGATTTTACTGTACTCATGCATGAAGTCAGAGTTTCCAGTGACATCCCATAGTTTTTCACTGGATGCAACTCTCAAAGGGCCTCGTCTTGTGTTTCACATTCATGGCTAAAGGGCTTCGGAACTCCAGGGGAGACAATAAATGTATTGATTGCCCTGCAAGACTGCCTCGGAAGGCTTTTGTGACTGGCTGTGAGAGAGAAATTTGAGCTGAAGAAGAAACTGAATGGCACCACCTGGAAAAGCAGGCAGGTGGGTTTTCAAAAAAACGCTATTGAGTGGGCATTTTTATGTGTCAATTGTTTAAATGTCCCAGTTTTAAACTCATTGTCCTGGGTTATTCCACTGTTTATTAGGCTGAGGGATTAAATAATAAGCTTAATAAGTTTTTGGTTTTTTAAGCCAAGAACAGGCTAGCATCAGAAGTAGATTTGGCACATGTCAGATTGCCCCCGAGGGCCAGATCTAAGCACCCCATGGGCAAGATCTGGTCTGTCGACCTTGAGTTTGACATTCCTGCCCTAAACAATGCAGGAATACTCTTGGATTTCAGATTTTTTTAAAAAAATATTTCCTTTTTAAAAAGGTGATGTTGCACAATCTTTCCTTATACTAGGCAACTCCAGGAAAGTATTGAATAGTTTCTTTATTAAATCAATGCATCCTTGATTTTTAGGAATGTGCAAGGTTCTCCCAATTGATTAAGTGTATCTCTTGCAAGAAAATACAAATGGTTTCATACATGCAAACTTTTTTAAAACGACTTGCATAGTGTAAGGTTCAGAGAAAAACCAATGTGAATTTATTTATTTATTTATTTGTTTGTTTGTTTGTTTGTTTATTTATTTATTTATTTATTTATTTATTTATTTACTTGGTCCAATACACAATGAGGGTTTTAGTGGGTATACACATAGTAAAATACATAATGAAGGTTATAGGGGATATACTCATAGTAAAATATATCTAAGAAAGAATAGAAGAGAAGATATAAAAAGCAGTTGCTAGTTAAAAGCAAACTAAAATTGGTGGCCATACTGCACAGCAATATATATAAATTGAGAGTGGAAAGAGCATTAAAGGTTTTCTTTTCAAAACTAGGCTGTCTCATAAGAAAAAAATATCTTTGGTGACAATGCTACAGTGCTACTCGAGGAGGTAGCCGGGTTGGCGGTGGAGTTCCCCGGACTCATTGTCCTGGGGGACTTCAACCTGCCGTCACTCGGCGAAACCTCTGGGTTGGCACAGGAGTTCATGGCCACCATGACAGCCATGGACCTGACTCAAGTAATACAGGGTCCGACTCATGAGGGAGGGCACGCACCTGACATGGTATTCCTTTCTGAGCAATTGAGAAATGGTCTGAGACTAAGGGGCTTAGAAGCATTGCCTTTGTCATGGTCAGACCATTTTCTACTACGGCTCGACTTCCTGGCTCCAATCCTTCCCCACAGGGAGGCGGAACCAATGAAGATGTTCCGCCCCAGACGCCTGATGGACCCAGAAGGCTTTCAGACGGCGCTTGGGGTTATTCCAGAGGCACTCATCCACAGTTCGGTGGAGTCTCTTGCGGAGGCCTGGAATACGGCTGCTGCGGAGGCTCTTGACCGGATTGCGCCTTTGCGACCTCTCCGTGGCGCTAGACCCCGTAGAGCCCCATGGTTCAACGAGGAGCTCCAGGAGTTGAAACGCCAAAAGAGACGTCTAGAGAAGTGATGGAGGAAGAGTAGGTCTGAATCTGATCGAACACTTGTAAGAGCTTTTATTAAGACTTACAAAGTGGCGCTCAAGGCGGCAAGATGCGCGTACCATGCCGCCTTGATTGCATCAGCGGAATCCCGCCCGGCCACTCTGTTTAGGGTGACCCGCTCCCTTCTTAACCAGGGGGGAGTTGGGGAGCCCTTGCCGAGGATTTTAACACGTTTTTCGCTGATAAAGTCGCTCAGATCCGGGTCGACCTCGACTCCAATTGTAAAACAGAGTCGACTGACAACGAGTCAGTCGAGGTGACTGGGGCACGTACTTGTCCACCTGTCTGGGAAGAGTTTGATCTGGTGACACCTGATGAAGTGGACAAGGCCATTGGAGCTGTGAGTTCCGCCACCTGTCTACTGGATCCGTGTCCCTCCTGGTTGGTCTCGGCCAGCAGGGAGGTGACATGGAGCTGGGCCCAGGAGATTACCAACGCTTCCTTGGGGAGGGGAGTTTTTCCATCATTCTATAAAGAAGCGCTCATGCGCCCCCTCCTCAAGAAGCCCTCCCTGGACCCAGCCGTACTTAACAACTATTGTCCAGTCTCCAACCTTCCCTTTATGGGGAAGGTTGTCGAGAAGGTGGTGGCGCTCCAGCTCCAACGGTCCTTGGAAGAAGCTGATTATCTAGGTCCCCAGCAGTCGGGTTTCAGGCCTGGTTACAGCACGGAAACCGCTTTGGTCGCGTTGATGGATGATCTCTGGCGGGCCCGGGACAGGGGTTTATCCTCTGTCCTGGTGCTCCTCGATCTCTCAGCGGCTTTCGATACCATCGACCATGGTATCCTTCTGCACCGGTTGGAGGGGCTGGGGGTGGGAGGCACTGTTCTTCAGTGGTTCTCCTCCTACCTCTCTGGCTGGTCGCAGTCGGTGTTAGTGGGGGGTCAGAGGTCGGCTCCGAGGTCTCTCCCTTGTGAGGTGCCTCAGGGGTCGGTCCTCTCCCCCTTGCTATTTAACATCTACATGAAACCTCTGGGTGAGGTCATCCAAGGACATGGGGTGAGATATCATCAATATGCCGATGATACCCAGCTTTACATCTCCACCCCATGGCCAGTCAACGAAGCGGTGGAAGTGATGTGCCGGTGCCTGGAGGCTGTTGGGACCTGGATGGGTGTCAACAGACTCAAGCTCAACCCGGATAAGACGGAGTGGCTGTGGGTTTTGCCTCCCAAGGACAATTCCATCTGTCCGTCCATTACCCTGGGGGGGGGAATTACTGACCCCCTCAGAGAGGGTCCACAACTTGGGCGTCCTCCTCGATCCACAGCTCACATTAGAAAACCATCTCTCAGCTGTAGCGAGGGGGGCGTTTTCCCAGGTTTGCCTGGTGCACCAGTTGCGGCCCTATCTGGACCGGGACTCATTGCTCACAGTCACTCACACCCTCATCACCTCGAGATTCGACTACTGTAATGCTCTCTACATGGGGCTACCTTTGAAAAGTGTTCGGAAACTTCAGATCGTGCAGAATGCAGCTGCGAGAGCAGTCATGGGCTTACCTAGGTACGCCCATGTTTCACCATCACTCCGCAGTCTGCATTGGCTGCCGATCAATTTCCGGTCACAATTCAAAGTGTTGGTTATGACCTTTAAAGCCCTTCATGGCATCGGACCAGAATATCTCCGAGACCGCCTCCTGCCGCACGAATCCCAGCGACCGATTAGGTCCCACAGAGTGGGCCTTCTCCGGGTCCCGTCAACTAAACAATGTCAGTTGGCGGGCCCCAGGGGAAGAGCCTTCTCTGTGGCGGCCCGGCTCTCTGGAACCAACTCCCCCCCCGGAGATTAGAACTGCCCCTACTCTCCCTGCCTTCCGTAAAGTTCTTAAAACCCACCTTTGTCGTCAGGCATGGGGGAACTGAAACACCTCCCCCGGCCACGTACAATTTATGTATGGTATGTTTGTGTGTGTGTTTGTTAATATAGTGGGGTTCTTTTTTAAACTATTTTAAATATTTAAATTCACTGAAGCTATTTGGATTTGTACGATTGTTTATATTTCTGTTGTGAGCCGCCCCGAGTTCACGGAGAGGGGCGGGATACAAATCTAAATAATAAATAATAAATAAATAAATGCTACTCTCTGTGTGTAAAACATTTTGAAAGAAAAAAACAAGCAAAAGATAAAAAAAGCATAGCACAAAGTAAACAAAGGATTTACAAACATAACATTAAGTAAATTAAATATACATTATCAGAGAAATATTACTGTAATTAACCAAATTGAAAATCATTTAAAACTGCAGATCATTGTCAAATTTAATAGCGGGTATCAAGAATCAAAACAACATAAAGGGTAAACTTGAGTGCAAAAATTATTTGTATCTAATCATTGTTTTAAAAATATATCCTTGTTTAACAAATAATTGAAAAATTAAATATTAAAATGTTTATATTAAAAGAAACCCATATTTTACATATGGCAGCAGATCTATAATCCTCAAATGTCTTCCATGTTAAATTCTGTATCAGATGTTGTTTTAGATATGAAATGTTAGACACCAAGGCATATTCCCATAACTACATTTGCAATTTATATACAAGGAGAATTTGTGTGCTTTTCAATGAAAGACATATATGCTACATAGACACATATACTGTACTATATACTACATATATACTAGTGATAACATAGTACATACAGTATAATAGAGTACATAGCTATAATGCAATACATATAATACAGTACTTAGAAACATAGAAACATAGAAGTCTGACGGCAGAAAAAGACCTCATGGTCTATCTAGTCTGCCCTTATACTATTTCCTGTATTTTATCTTAGGATGGATATATGTTTATCCCAGGCATGCTTAAATTCAATTACTGTGGATTTACCAACCACGTCTGCTGGAAGTTTGTTCCAAGGATCTACTACTCTTTCAGTAAAATAATATTTTCTCATGTTGCCTTTGATCTTTCCCCCAACTAACTTCAGATTGTGTCCCCTTGTTCTTGTGTTCACTTTCCTATTAAAAACACTTCCCTCCTGGACCTTATTTAACCCTTTAATATATTTAAATGTTTCAATCATGTCCCCCCTTTTCCTTCTGTCCTCCAGACTATACAGATTGAGTTCATTAAGTCTTTCCTGATACGTTAAGTCTTTCCTGATACTTAGTTAATATGTACAAGGCTAGCTTGGTATATTAAAATGTAGTAATATTTATGCTAGTGTACAGTACTTTTTATGGGCATGTGATAATAAGCTTCAGTCTAATTTTCTGATGTCCTAATATTTCTTCAGCATCTGTAGCTGATAACATCAGAGGCAAAATGAGCTATTTCATAGTGTCTCCCTTGGCAGCTGACAACCAACGAGCAAAGGATTGCCCGGATTCTTGTATTTGTAATTGGCTAATTGGATTTCTGACTGATATTTCCATCTGAGCTGATTTCTTATCGCTCCATGTCATAGGAATCCAAGAAAGATGAATGGCTCTTTAACCTAGATAAAGTTCCAACTGGTCCACACTGAAGAAATTCCTAAATTGCCTTGTTTTAGGCTACTGCTTGGTTCTTTCGGGTGAAGCTGCTATAAATTATTTTTGATGTTGATTAATTAAGGGCTGTTTAATTTTGGTATGGTGTTCCAATCTTTATTGACCTTCAAACTACTCTCCTTATTTTTAAAATTGTTAGAGTGTTTATGTATCTCAGTAGCTTCTATAAGCAGCTGCACATGCTACTTTGACCTACTTGCCATTTTGAAAACACTCTATGAGTTAATAAAGATTCTGTCAGGGAGATCAAGCAGACAATGCAACCCAACAATAAAAACAATAACGAATACACTGCCAAGGACAAACTACAACCAGTAGGAAAGTTACTCAACCTGGAAAACTATTAGGGAAGCATATCGTAAAACCATCTGTAAGCAAAGAAGAAATTCGCAAAATCATTCACTCATCCAAGGATGACAAAAATCCACTCTCATTATTAGCCATTTACAGTGGATGGGCATATATTAGGATGACAAAATGCAGTATTAATATGAATAACAATGTGAAGGCCATTGTTAGCTTGAAAAATTATGTGCTGCTTCATGACAGATACAAGACCCAATTTGAAATACACATGCACTGGTAACTATGTCAAAGTATACCTGCATAAAGAAGCCATCAAGATATTGTACATAAACATTCAAACAACCTCAGCACAAAGGAAGACTGTTCAAATAAATCCAGTCCAAGAAAAGATCTCTTTGGTTAAAAAATAAAACAGGGTACATTGCAAACTTTAAAAGCTGCTACAAAAATCTGTGTCACCAAATAAAGACTGAATGCACCAATTATCACATCAATCAAGAAGTAAAGCTTCTACACACAAAGTGCACACATGCCTTGTAAACAATCAACTCAAAGACTCAAGATCCATCCCACCCCTTAAAGATCCAAATGCTAAAGACTATAATGATGAAACAGTTAACACCAACCTCTTTAGCACATTCTTCAGCTCAGTCTTTGTAAACAGCAATGGCTCATGCTCAATATTTCCTAGTTGTACCACAATTAACTTCAATGATCTAACACAAATCAATTTTACAGAAGATAACATTAGAAAGGCATTACACAACCTAAACCATCTGTCTGTTGGACATACTTCTTTAAAAAGCTCTCCACAAACATGGGTGAACCTCTAAGCATAATTTTAAAAAAAATCCTTCAGGACTAGTTCCTAACCCAACCTATGGCCATTAGCCACAGTCATCCCTATCTTCAAAAAAGGAGATCCAAGTAAGGTTGAAAATTATATACCAATCTCTTTGGGTTGCGTCACCTGCAAAGTCATGGAATCAATCATAAACCAATCCATTACATTCCACTTAGAAACTAATAACCTATCCTCAACAAACAATCTGGTTTCAGGAAAAAAATGTATTCTGCAACTCTTACACTGCAAAAACATATGGACCACTCAACTTGATCAGGGTAAAACAATAGACGCAATTTACATAGACTATTGTAAAGCTTTTGATTCAGTAGTACATGATAAACTACTTTTGAAACTAAAATCCTATGGCAACATTGGACCCCTACATAATTGAATAACCATGTTTGTTTGTTTATTTATTTATTGGATTTGTATGCCGCCCCTCTCCACAGACTCAGGGCGGTCAAAACAAGTGGTTAAAACAGGAAGTGCCACATCAAATCCTTCTCCTGTCAACAGTGGTGTCCCTCAAGGCAGTATTCTAGGACCAGCACTCTTCATACTCTACATAAACAATCTTTGTGATCATATTATAAGCAAATATGTTCTCTTTGCTGATGATGTTAAACTATGTAAAACCACCGACAATGTTGCCCCCTTCAAAAAGACCTTGGTCATGTAGCAGAATGGTCAAACAACTTGCAACT
Source organism: Erythrolamprus reginae (assembly GCF_031021105.1). Taxonomy (NCBI): domain Eukaryota; kingdom Metazoa; phylum Chordata; class Lepidosauria; order Squamata; family Dipsadidae; genus Erythrolamprus; species Erythrolamprus reginae. The sequence goes on along the minus strand of NC_091950.1, from coordinate 136,717,544 downwards.
TCAAATCTCAACCAACAAATGCTCTGTCTTTCACATTGGCAAAAAGAACCAGAATACAAAATACAAACTTGGAGGAAATGAACTTGTAGATGGTCCCCACTCTGTCAAAAATCTTGGAGTACTCATATCCAATGACCTAAGTGCAAGAGCCCACTGTAATAACATTGCCAAAAAGGCACTAAGAGTTGTTAATCTAATCTTACATAGCTTCTTCTCTGGCAATATTACACCTCTAACCAGAGTTTACAAAACATTTGTTAGACCAAAACTGAAATACAGCTCACCTGTCTGGAACCTGCATTGCATATCAGACATTAATAAAATCAAGAGAGTCCAGAAATATTTCACAAGAAGAGTCCTTCATTCCTCCGCTTGCAACAAAATACTTTATTCCACCAGACTTACTGGGATTAGACAATTTACAACTACGCTAAATGTAGTTCATAAAATCATCTGCCACAATGTCCTACCTGTCAATGAATACTTCAGCTTCAACCGCAACATTACACGAGCACACAATAGATTCAAATTCAATGTAAACTGCTCAAAATGTGACTGCAAAAAATACAAGACTTCAGCAATAGAGTGATAAATGCCTGGAATGCAATAGCAGGCTGTGGTTTCTTCCCCAAACCCCCAAAACTTTAATCTTACACTATCTACAGTCAACCTCTCCCATTTCTAAGAAGTCTGTAAAGGGCGTGCATAAGTGCACCACTATGGCTACCGTCCCTGTCCTACTGTCCTCTTGTCCTTTTTTATCGTCCCAGCTTTACACTACATCAAGATTACAGTTATAAATACATGATCAAAATCAATCCTTGGTCAGTTGCCTGTGAATTGCTGAAAAATACACTACAAAACAAAATCATTTGGCGCTTCCCCATCTGCTAATGAAACATTAGTGTGCCAGAAAATTAGATGGCACCCATTTGCCCTGGAAGCTTATAATCATTTGTAGTAGGAGTTAATAGGAAGATGGCATGCTTAAAAGGGAAATTTAAAAGCTCATGATGCAATTCCACATATGCATGGTGCTGTAGAAGGGGAACTGGAGTAGGTGTGAATTTTTATGCATGGATGAAAAAAAATGTATTTGTCCAAACTCCTAGGTTTTCACAATTCCCAAAAGTCCAGATTGTCTATCACAACAGTTTGTTTAGTGAACGTTCAAAGTTATAACAGCACTGAAAAAAATTACTTATGATGATTTTTTACACAACGGACCTTTGCAACACCCCCGTGGTCATGTGACCAAAATTCTGATACTTAGCAGCAACTGACTCATATTTATGACAGTTGGAGTGTCCTGGCATCATGTGATCATTTTTGTGAACCTCTGACAATCAAACTCAATAGGACAACCAGATTCCCTTAATAATCTTGTTACTAATTTAAAAATTGCAGTGATTTACTTAATTACTATAATGACAAAGGCCATAAAACGGGATAAGCCCCACTTAACAAATTTTTCACTTAGCAGCAAAATTTGGGACTCAAGTGCAGTCATAACTCAAGGACTAACTGTATTTCAGACATTTTTTTTCTTTCAGCCACAAAAAAACCATTAGAAAGGGATCAGATGAAGGTAGCACTCTTTAAATTCCGAGACAGTGGTGTAAATGTACTTTTTAAGAATATATAAGAAATGCATTTTCTTCTTTGTTTTCTGAGTTTTCTTTAAAGTAAGGCAATTTCATACAAAATTACTTGCAAGGCTCATTGTATGTCAATATTTTAGCTATGTGATGCAAGCAACTGAGATGGCTGGAAGATTTTAGAAGCTTAAATCCAATGTACCTGTAGGTACCAGTTTTGAGAATGTCTGCCTATCTAATAAATCTATTTTTGTTGCATTAATATAATTTAGTTTGATAGAATAACCAGAAAGAGGAAACGGCAACCAAAATATATTGGAAATATGTGATTTCAGTGCAGGTTTCAGTGACATGAAAACAAAAAGGCAAGAAAAGATTCAAATGGTCTCATTCTAAATGTAGAGATTAGCATGTATGTTTTCTTTAATAGTTCAGGATGCAAAGATAAATGTGCAAACTACCGCATTATGATTTTTGCGCCTGAGATACAAATTATATCCAAAGATGTCCTTGACTTCATAGCCAGCCAATATGAGATTTTTGACAAAATGAAAAGTGATATGTACACTTGAAGGGATTAAAGATAGTGATTATTTCTAAAGGAGTATAAAGTGGATTTATCTGATTAAGGTTAAAATAGATACATGGTTATTTCTGCTTGTACTCAATGGACTTTTTCTGACCAGGACTTAATGATGAGATTTGAAGGATCTGTTTATACATAAGAGATAAGATATGGGATCAAGAGATTATATTTTAAAAGAAAATGATAAGTTGTTAAAATTGTTTATACATGACGAATGGGGGAAATCACTTCTTCTTTTCCTTTGCTATACAGGTTATCTTCGACCTATGACCACAATTGAGCCCAAAATTTATGTTGCTAAATGAAACATTTGTTAAGTGTGTTTTGCCCCATTTATGACTTTTCTTGCCAGTGTTGTTAAGTGAATCATTGCAATTGTTAAGTTAGTAAAATGGATATTAAATGAATCTGGCTTCCTCGTTGACTTTGCTTGTCAGAAGGTCGCAAAAAAGTGATCATATGATCCCAGGACACTTCAACCATCATAAATATGAACCAGTTGAAAAGCATCTGAATTTTGATCATGGGAATGCTACAATGGTGTTAAAGGCAAAAAATGGTCATGTCCCTTTTTCAGTGGCCTTGTAATTTTGAACCATCACTACATGAACTGTTGTAAGTCAGGAACTACCTGTATTCTTGTGTTTTCTTTCTTTTTAGAATATTTTTCCCTTTTCTGCACTTTTTATTCTTTTATTTTCAGTAGTTTGTTTAACTATAATGCTTTATAAAATCATTATTTAAAAAAGGGAGTGAATATTGAAGAATGGGTGGAAGATAAAGCACAATTCCACTTTTATCTGATGGCTCCATTGTACAAAGTACATTGCACGATGTACATTCCTTTCATCTGATGCTTTTAGTGGAAATTTTATCACAGAGCCTAGAGTCACTTTATAGCAATGATGGCGAACCTATGGCAAGGGTGCCACAGGTGGCATGCGGAGCCTTATCTGCTGGCACATGAACTGTTGCCCTAGCTCAGCTCCAAAATGCATGTGTGTGCCAGCCAGCTGATTTTTGGCTTGCACAGAGGCTCTGTGAGGGTGTTCTTGGCTTCCAGAGAGCCTCCAGGAAGATGGGGGAGGGTATTTTCACTCTAATGACTTATAAAGCCCTACATGGCATCGGACCAGAATGCCTACAAGACCCACAGGTCCCACAGAGTTGGCCTTCTCTGGGTCCCATTGACTAAACAATGCCATCTGGTGGGACTCAGGGGAAGAGCCTTCTCTGTGGCGGCCCTGGCCCTCTGGAACCAGCTCCCTCCAGAGATCAGAATTGCCCCCACCCTCCTTGCCTTTCGTAAACTTCTTAAAACCCGGAAATTCGAACTGCCCCTACCCTCCTCACCTTCCGCAAAATGCTAAAGACCCATCTCTGCCGCCAGGCATGGGGGGATTAACCTCCCCCCCTTCTTCTCCGACCTCTATATTGATTAGCTGGATCGAGTGTGTATGATTGTGTAGTTAATGGTTTTTTATGACAATGTATTTTAATTTAGTTTTAAATTTTAATGTTAGATTTGTATTGTACTGTATTGCTGCTTTGTTGTGAGCCGCCCTAAATCTTCAGAGAGGGGTGACATACAAATCTAATAAATTCAATTCAATTCTTCCCTGGCTCCAGGGAAGCCTTTGCAGCCTGTGAAGGGCAAAACATTAGCCTACTGTGCCCACCAGAAGTTGGGAAACAGGCTATTTCCAGCCTTCAGAGGGCATCTGGGGGGTGGGGGAAGCTGTTTTTGCCTTCCCCAGACATTGAATTATTGGTGTAGGTACTTGTGCCTGCACAATAGCACATACGCACACTCTTTTGGCACTTGAGAAAAAAAGGTTCGCCCTCACTGCCTTATAGGATATTACATAAAAATGTAATAAATAAATCAATAAAAAACATAAAAAACAAGGTGGCCACAGATAGTTATTAGAGATGGAGGGAAAGCTTTCTCAAAATCTGCCTTGTTATATTGGGCAAATAACATAATAAAATAAAAATAATAAATGCAGGATCGAAAACTTTCAAAAGCCTGTTGTGTTTCTACCATTTTAAAGGAAATAATGAGGGTCAGTTGGTCTGAAAGTAGCATCCCTGATTCTTAGTGAAATAGCAGTAAAGAACAAGCATGGCGGAAAGGCTGACAAGACCGCTCTCATCTGAAAAGTCTCAATTTCCATTTGATCTAGAAAAGATCGATTTAAGGAGTGGCAGAATTGGGATTTCCTTGGAACATTCAGGAGTCCCCTAACGTTAGAAACAAGGAAGCAAGTACGTACATTGAACCAGCACAAACAACACCTGGGACAGATTTTATCTTTAAAAACTAGATCTGGAGCTGAACACATCGATGTCATGCATATTTTATGCTGTGGTCAACACAGGCTGACCCACTTCTCATTTTTGGCAGATTTCCCACAAAGACAAAGTTTTCTGCGATGAATCATGAAAATAACCTCACACTGTTTTCCTGTATCAAGTCAACAGAGATGTCTAGGATGGGATAATACTATTTGCACTTAGGCTATTGCAGATAAGAATACAATGTGTCATGTTGAGGACTGCTCTCTTGCCCTGCCCCCCCCCCGCCACCCCACAAACCACCTAAGATTTTCTAAGATTAGTATTTTAAGTGTGTACTGGTGTACTCATGTTTCTCCTAATTAGTGGGACGCAGACAATGTTATGTTGAGTTGAAACAGTCCCAAGATTTCCAAACATCGCATGTAAATAAAGATTGATTTAGGTTTCACTTCTGGGGTATCAGCCAAAATATACCAAAACTGACCATGATTATTTTTCACTATTAGTCATGCTGTGTATGACATGAACATGACCAAGGCTGATGACCTAGTATGAACCTTCTCTATAGTAAAGAATATTCTGTAAAAGTCTCAATGAATTGGTATCACCCAGGCTGTTATAGGAAATATGGAATCTATACCTTCTAGTTTCTGTGTGTCACATGTCAGAGGATGGTAATGTTGGAAGAACTGAATATGAGTTTGAGGAAAATTGTACAATGTTCTCAAGAGAAGTGATCAAATTAGGGGCTAGGAGGCGATATTCTTTTCAGTAACATAAATGGATGTCTGAAAATAAGATAAGAATATATAGAATATGATTAAGTTATTCTGAGACAAAAAATGACTGGATGTGATGAATATTTGGTGAGTAGGTATTTAGAAAAGTATCTATTTATTATGTATACAGTATGTTGTTTAAACAAATGTTTCTGTATTTATTTCTGTAAATGAAAAAAATAATTACTTAAAAAGCATCATTAATTTCATTTTTATCATGAAAGACTTTGTTGTTGCTTGTTGCAAAGTCATGTCCGACCCATCGCAAACTGATGGACAATGTTCCCCCAGGCCTTCCTGTCTTCTACCATCCACCATTTAAGCTCACACCTACTGCTTCAGTGAATCTATCCAGCCACCTCATTCTCTGTTGTCTCCTTCTTCTTTTGCCCTCAATCTTTCCCAGCATTAGGCTCTTCCCCAGTGAGTCCTTCCTTGTCATGAGATGGCCAAAGTATTTGAGTTATGAAAGACTACTACTGTATAATAATAATAATAATAATAATAATAATAATAATAATAATAATAATAATAATAATAATAATAATATAATTATAATATAATTATAATAATAATAAGTATAATGGGAATTTTTCAGCATCGAACATATCATTATTTGTCAATAGTGGATTTTTGGGGAAAGGGACACAGTACCGGGCTCAGTAGTGTCAACCCCTAACCCCCAACATTTCTCCCTTCAACTATCCACGATTGACCTCTCCAGGTTCCTAAGAGGTCAGTAAGGGGCGTACATAAGTGCACTAGTGTGCCTTTCGTCCCCTGTCCAATTGTCTCTCCTTATCTTATATATCATATATCTTTTCTTCCTTTCATATATCTTCTCCTCTATTTTTATATCTTTTCTCCTATCCTTTTATTTATATATAATACTTCATGTCTATTCTCTTCAATATGTATCGTGTATTGGACAAAATAAATAAAAATAAAATAAAATAAAAATAAATAGGAGAAAAGAAAGATGTGAAAAGAACAAACATGAACAAACATTGCAAGAAAATAAAGTGCTGAAGCCTCGATCTAGATAAACATAGAATCCTCTGTTAAACAAGTAGTTTAATTTCCCAACAGAATGAATGGAAAATGTATGAAAGGAAGTATGAATGCTATTTGGAGTAGAGATTTATATTACAGAAATGTGTAGAGTTATACTATGAAAAAGAATGCCTGGGGAAATGATGATTCCTACAACATTCCTTGGGATAAAGTAAAGTTATGAAGATGGCAATGGCAACAGAGATAAAGACAGAAAGATGTAGCCACTACTGTGGGTGAGAATTAAAATATGCTGCAAAAAATAAGAGTGAGAAAAATATACTAAATAATGTCTAAAGTGACAAAATATGGTTGCAAAAATATAATCAAGACAAGGAATGGTTAAGGAAGGGGAGAAAATGCATAACAATTTTGCTATAAACAAAAATACTATATAATTAAATAATTTATATATTACTTTGAAAGTCTGTGAAGATAGCAAACAACGAGTGCATGTAATTAAAAATAAATGTGATTTGGGATGGAACTGGAGTGTGGTAATGCTGGTATAAGAATATTACAGTTTTATATGGCAAAAATGTGATATGAGTAAGGTGAGTTTGAAAGAAATAGTATAAATACTAAACATATGAAAAAAAACTGATGAAGAAGTCATAAATATGAGAACGCTTTCAAATGGTAAGGCAACGTGAATAGACATTTTTCTGGAGAAATATTAAAATATAGTTATGGTTTGTTTATGGAATAGTTATATGAGTTACCGATATTTAAGGCTTGAATTAAAGGATGTTATGTGCAAATATGGAACTGAAGGAGGTTTTTGTTACTGAACGAAGTAACATATATATGATGGAAACATGTACAGAATGAGAATTTGAATACCTTGTGAATCAATGACAGGGAATCAATGACATAAATGGTACATCACTAAGTGCATTATATGTAAGTGGCCGGTCTCAAATGGTTGGCTGAGAATGCAAATGATATGCCACAAATTGCAATGGAAAATATGAATCTAAAATTTTGTGTATCCAAGATTATGGTGTTATGTTTGATAGAATACATTGAAATGTTTGCAAGTTATACATAAACTTTTAATGTGTAAGCATAGCAAAATGCAAATTTATTTCCATTTTTAATGTAGTTCTGGGAAATGCTCAGATTGTCCCAATGTTTGACTTAATTGATGACATTTTGAGTCTGTTTCCCGCAACAGAGGTTTGACTCCTTTTTAACAAAGTCATCTTCCTTTGGAAATGCTTTCTTATTCAAGAGGATGGTTCAGACTTTAATCACGAAATATTTAATAACTGGATACTCAGTGTTGTGCTGTGATGTGTGGAATTTCTAAAGCTAAGCAGGGTTGAGCCTAGTTATTACTGTACTATCATCAAGGCTACATACTTCCAGAGAGTCTTTCGTCTGGACATCTGACAGCACTTCATAAATGCTAGTTAATTATTATTTTGCTAGAGACCATACAAAGGAAAAAAATACTATGAACATGGTACATATAATAATTATTGTTCCATGCGAGCCGCAGGCTGGCATATTTGTAGAAATAATTGTTGTTTCAAGAATGAACCAAATTAGTAATGTGCAAGAGGGGAGAGGATGGCTCATATCTACCGGTATTACAGTAGTCAAATTTTATTACCATAGTACTATTTGGAATATCATCAATCCTAAAATCTTACTGCATGGTTCCATCCCTCCTGAAGGGCCATAGTTCCCAGCCATATCTTTACAGACTGAAAATATCTGAACTATTTTAATATCATTTAACTGTTTCTTAATATGTAAATACCTCTCAGTGGATAGATATAACCTAATCCAGTGATGGCAAACCAGTGTCACAGGTGGCACGCGGAGCCATATCTGCTGGCACATGAGCCGTTGCCCTAGCTCAGCTCCAATGTGCATGTGTGTGCCGGCCAGCTGATTTTTGACTTGCACAGAGGCTCTGGGAGGGCGCTTTCGGCTTCCAGAGAGCCTCGGAGGGATGTGGGAGAGCGTTTTTATCCTCCTCCAGCTCCAGGGAAGCCTGTGGAGTGAAACATGAGCCTACTGGGCCCAACAGAAGTTTGGAAACAGGCTGTTTCTGGCCTCCAGAGGGGCTCTGGTGGGGGAAGTTGTTTTTGCCCTCTCCAGGCATTGAATTATAGGTGTGGGCACTCGCACATGCAGGATAGCGCTCACGCTCTTTCGACACCCAAGAAAAAAAAGGTTCACCATCACTAACCTAATAAAAAAACAAGGTTGATGGAATGGCATAGAGGTGGGTGTGAGGTGTAGGACCAATTGTTGCCATAGAGAACATACTATTCATATGGTAGAACAGTGTTTCCCAACCTTGGCAACTTGAAGATATCTGGACTTCAACTCCCAGAAGTCCCCAGCCAGCGAATTCTGGGAGTTGAAGTCCAGATATCTTCAGGTTGCCCAGGGTGGGAAACACTGTGGTAGAACAATAATTCTAGGTACCCATATAATAGCTAGAAACCAGCCTGGGAATTTTTTTTTAATCCTAGAAAAAAAGTAATGGCAATCCTCTTCCATATTGACAAGGAAAGATCCTACCCTCACATTTGACTTGGGGAAGTCTTGTTTGTGGGGAAGGGGCAAGCACTCTGTACAGCATATGCTACTCAATCATGGGCTGTTTATGCATTTTTCTTGGCTTTCAGTGTTAAACCAACTGGAGGAAAGAATCAAGGGACAGGCTGCAGAGTCTAGTAACAGGCAAAGCTTACCAAGTGGAGGAAAAATTACTTGCATAAAGAAATTTGCAAACTTAAATGTGTCCAAGCAACAGCACGTAAGGAAATACTTGACTAGTTAGTGGTACTAGGAATCAAGGCGTGTGTGTGAGAGAGAGGGGAGGAGGGAGGGGGAGAGAGAGAGAGAATGAAAATGAATAAGGTTCTGGCAGGATCATCGTATATGGTGAGGCAAGCAGGGTGGGTAACAACACGAGGGCTGTCCCCATACATATATGAAATTCCCTCTGCTTCTTCTGAAACCAGGAAAATTTAAATCGCTGTACACCCTCCAAAGAAAAGAAAAGCTGTTTAATGTCAGGTCTGTTGTTAACAACCCCCCTCCCACTAGTTTGAGATTTACTCCTGGAAGGGGACATGCATAACTGAGACCTGGCTGGGCCATGACTGGAGGTGTTTCCCTCTCAGAGATGTGCCCTGATGAGTTTCATGTATTGTATCAGCTGCAACTCCAGGGAAGGGGTGGAGGAGTGGCAATTATTGTCCAGAAGAGTTTTTGTCCTCTGATCCCTGCTCCACTTTGGGTGTGAGTCTCTCCTCTTGAAGTTGGACCCAGGGGTTCAGTTAGGTTGATGTACCTGCCTCCCAGCTGTGTTACAGCAACCTTGCTTGCACTGTTAGAGGCGATAGGCGGGTTGGTGGTGGAGTTCCCCAGGCTTATGGTGCTGGGGGACTTCACCTTACCATTGCTTGGCAAATCCCAGGACATGGCTTCCATGACAACCATGGACTTGTCCCAAGTAGTTCAGGGTCTGACTCATGGGGGGCAGGACACAGTTCACCTAGTGTTCCTCTTGAGTAGCGGAGATATGATCTAGAATTGAGGCATGTAGCTGTTTCTCCCTTGTCATGTTCAGATCATTTCTTGCTGAGGTTAGACTTTTAAGGCACCACTCTCCCATTGTAGGGAGGCAGAGCCGATTAAATAGTTCCTCCCCAGATGCCTAATGGACTCTACAGGGTTCCAGAGGGAGCCTGAGGAAATACCTCACTCCCTTGTCCACAATCTGGCTGAGTCCCTGGTGAGCGATATCTGAGGCACTAGACCGGATTGCGCCTTTCCGACCTCTCCGTGGCGTTGGATCCAGGAAAGCTTTATGGTTTACCAAGAATCTCTGGGAGATGAAGTGCCAGAAGAGACATCTAGAGTGATGCTAAAGAACCAGTAACTCTGAATCTGACCAAATACTGTTAAGAGCCTTTATTAGGATTTACTTATAGCGATACAGGTTGTAAAATGTTCACATTTTCTCTGCACTTATTGCATCTGCTGATTCGTGCCTAGCCATCCTCTTTAGGGTGACTCATTCCCTTGTCAATGTAGAGGGGATGGAGGAGCCCTTGCAGAGTAGAGCTGAGGAATTTGTTCAGTTTCTGTTGGATAAAGTCCAGATTCGGATGGACCTGGACTTTGATTGGACAATTCCGACTGAGATGACAGGGACAGGTCTTAGTCCTATTGTGTGAGATGAATTTGATCCTGTGATTCCTGAGAATGTGGACAAGGCTATAGGAGTGACGAGTTCCTTCACGTGTTAGTTAGACCTGTGCCCCTCCTGGTTGGTTATGGCCAGCAAGGAGGTGATACGAGGCTGGTTCCAGGCTTTGGTTAACCCGTCCTTGACGGAGGGCTTCTTCCTGCAAACATTAAAGGAAAAGGTTGTGAGGCCCCTCTTCAAGAGGTCTTCCCTAGATCCAGCAGAATTAAAGAACTTTCATCCAGTCTCCAACTTACCCTTCATGGGAAAGATTGTAGAGAAAGAGGTGGCGCTCCACCTCCTATGGTCATTGGACAATACGGATTATTTAGACCCTCTTCAAACCTGCTTTGGTCACTCCGATGGATGATCTCTGGCGAGCCCGAGATGCAGGTCATTCTTCTATCTTGGTGCTACTTGACCTCTCAGCTGCTTTTTGATACCATTGACCATGGTATCCTTCTGCAGCAACTAAGAGAGTTGGGAGGGGGAGACACTGTGATATGATAGTTCTCATCCTATCTCTCTGGCTGGTTGCAATCAGTGCTGGTAGGACAGAGGTCGACCCCCAGACCCCGCTCTTGCGGGATTTGGTCCTCTCTCCTCTCCTTTTTAACATCTACATGAAACTAATGGGTGAGATCATCCAATGACAGGGGGGAGAGGTATCAGCAATATGCTGATGAAACCCAGTTATTTATCTCGACCCCACGTCAGTTCAGTGAAGCAGTTTAGATTAGACCAACATTTGACAGCTGTAGCTAAGGGGATCTTTGCACAGGTTCACCTAGTGCATCAATTGCAACCCTACTTGGATCAGGAGGCTCTTCTCACAGTCACTCATGCTCTTATCACCTCATGGTTAGATTATTGCAACACGCTCTATATGGGGCTACCCCTGAAGAGAGTTCGGAGACTACAGTTGGTCCAGAATGCAGCTGCACGAATTATTGTGAGTCACACCCACATTATACCAATCCTCTGTAAACTGCACTGGCTCCAGATTGGTCTCCAGATATAATTCAAGTTGCTGGTCATTACTTTTGAAACCCTACATGATTAGGCCCAGGCTATTTTGAGACTACCTTCTACCACATAGCTCCCAGCTACTGGTAAGGGCCCACAGTCGGTCTTCTCTGTGTCCAATCAACTAAACAGTGTCAGCGGGGAGGGCCTTCTCTGTGGCTGCCCCGGTCTCTGGAACCAGTTACCTCCTGAGATCCGGACTACCCCCACCCTATTGGCCTTCCGGTAAAGACCTGGCTCTTCCAACATGCTTGGGACCGTTGATCTTATGGTGGTAACCAACAAGGTCCCACCATGAATGGTAGCCAGGGGTTTAACTGTTTGTATTGCAAATTGCTTTTTAAGCTGTTTTTAGAGGTTTTAGTACTATTGTTGATGTTTTATATTTTTGCTGTGAATCCCTACGGAATTGGGCGGCATAGAAACTGAAGAAACAAATAAGTAAATAAAACACAGCCGAGCGATACACGTGCGAACACCCCCTACTCCTTGCGGGAAGTTTCCAAACCTCCACTCTAATCTCTGCAGTTTGTAACTTCCACCAGATCCTTTTGCAAAATAGGAAGGAGGAAAAAAAGACTGCTGATGAAAAGCAAACAAAACAAAACAAAAACCACGCCCTCCCTGCTTTTGCTCCCCTTGAAAGTTCTTTGAAGTCCAGCTATCGGAAGCGACGCGTCCCTAGTAATTGCTGAACTCGGCAAGGCTTAGCGTCTCCCGGGCTTCTGGGTGGGGGAAAAGGGAGAAAGCAAGCAGCGTGGGATTTTGACCTGCCTTCTTTTTGCTCGACGCATTTTGTTTTGTTTTGTTTTGTTTGCAAAGGGGAGCCAAAAAGAAACAACAACCCTGGGCTTCCCCCTCCCTCCTTGCTTTCTTTCTTTCCGGCCTTTTCACAAGGCAGTTTCCCCTAGTCAGACCAGAGCGATTTGCAAATTTCGTTCCTGACAGGGGAGGAGGAGGAGGAAAGGAGATGGTACCCCACTCCACACACACCCTCTTCAAGGCCCGGAGGCCTCGCCGCACCCAGAACCGCTTCTGCTGGTTTGCGGAGGCTGTGACGAGGGCCGGGGCAAGGCCGGCGGTTGCATCTCAGGCACCCCTTGGGATCCGGTCGGAAACTGCGCAGCTTGCCAAACGCCTCACCTGCTTTTTTTTTTTTTTAAAGGTGGAACCGGCCGGCCCGCTGTGCCTTTAATAGCCCGCCTTCCTTACAGGCGTCAGTTGCTAGGGAAAGGGGTGTGACCCCGTAGGTGTGGTATGAGTAAAGGCGGGGCGGGGTGAGGTGGGGAGGACTGGGCAAGGAGAGTCCCGGGAGACTAAAACAAGGCTGGCGGGGAAAACAGGCATGGCGCGAGACCGAGGAGGTTAGAAGGAGTTCGTGCTTGTTGTGCGCCCGCCCGAGTGGAACAACTTTCTTGAGCGGAGCAGCCGAGGCAGAGAGGAAGGGCCTGCCGGAGCCACCTGTAGACAAGTCCGCGCCTTGTGTGGGGAGTGCGGAACTGCCCGCTGGGGTTTCAAGAGAACAGCCGGCAGAGTTGTCGGAACTTTCTTTTTTGTTTCGCCCGCCCGAGCAATTTCTCGCTGGGTCCAGGAAAATAAATAAATAAATAAAAAAGATTCGGGGCCTGTTTGAATGTCCCCCTTCGCTCGGCTGCTGCCACCATGCAGGAAAATAATTTCTTCTTGTCGGCTCTGCAGCCGGAGAACGGCGTGTGCTCCTTGGCGCTGCCCTCGGACCAGCAGCTCGACAGGAAGCGCAAGGAGGTGCCGGACGCCGAGCTGCTCAAGAATGCCCGGGTCCAGGAGCAAGTCCGGACGCGGATGCTGCAGAAGAGTAACCCGGAGCGCATGGTCAAGTGTACCTTCGGGAACCACGGTGAGTTAACAGGTAGGCGCTGGGCTGAGGGACGGCGGGGGGAGGGAGGGGGGAGATGACCTTAGGGCCTTTTCCCCAGAGCAAAGAGGGTGGGGGCGTCCATTCTAAGGGGGCTATAAGGGAACTTGAGAGGGCTGAGCAGGGCATTTAATCACAGGCATTCCCCGCGAATGTTTTTTTGGAGTGACAGTTAACAACAACAACAGAGTTGGATGGGACCTTGGAGGTCTTCTAAGCCAACCCCCTGCTTAGGCAGGGAATAGAACAGAACAGAACAGAATTCTTTATTGGCCAGTGTGATTGGACAAGGAATTTGTCTTTGGTGCATATGCTCTCAGTGTATATAAAAGAAAAAATATCTTTGAAAAGAATCATAAGATACAATACAATGATTGTCATAGGGGTCAATTAAGCAATCAGGAAACAATCGATATTAATAAAAAACCCTGCACTACTTCAGACAGATGGTTATCCAATGTTCTTCTCTCCGCAAGTTCTCTCTCCCTAGTTCCTAGGGTAAACATAGAAACACATTGTGTCTTGCCAAAAGCCACCAAGTAATTGTGTTGAGAGGTGAACTGGGATGCCTCTTGGCTGAGAACTCTGATGAGTCTCTCGGCTTGGGATAAAAAGGACGTTTTTTATCGCACCCAGTTCTGATTGTTCAGTAAATTCTCCCTGAGTTTCTTCTCCTGTGTTGAATCTATAAAAGGCCTGAACTTGGGGGGTGGGTGGGAGGAGGAAGCTGACTTTGGAGTAGTTAGTTCAAGAATGCTGATGCAAACATTGCTTCCAGAAATATGTTGGGTTGGGTGTGTGGCCTTGATTGCAGCAGTGTAACCAGTTGAAGCTTCTTTGAAATATATGAAACAGTGATTAGCTGTGTTATTAGAGGTGTTTTCATTTAAAAAACCCAAAACCTTATTTGTCCAATTGTAGTTCTAAGTTAATGGAAAGTGATGGGAAATCCGCATGTTGTCTCTCATTTCTAGCCTTCTATTCATCTCATATCAGAGACCAAAGATTTGTCAGCCAAAAGGAGGATTGCATGAGATAGGAGAAAAAATTTGCCTTTCATTCATTTGGTTTTTCATTCATTTTTCAAGATAGCTATACCAGCCTATGTTGCATTGCTGACTTCCAGTTTTGTAGGGGAGAGTCTTCAGGTTTTAGATAACTAGATACTGTAACTTAGATAACTTCATTCCTCTTTTTTTCCCAGAAAAGAGTGACAAACTGAAGAAACTCAAACTATAAGTATTCTTCCTAAACCAATTCAGGAATATTATACAGTACTCTACTCTTCTTTTTAAATCTCATCTACATCACTTATCTAATGGTTAAAAATAGTAGAAGGAGTTTGTTAAGTTAATATTTTATTGATACTATATTATAGTTATTCAAAATATTACGTAATATAGAACCATTATCAGAATAATACTTTCTTAGGAGTTGGTTCCATTAAATTACTTTAAAATACAGCTGAGTTCTAGTAAAAAGGTTTAAGACTGAACATAATGAGATAAACAAGATGGGAAGCTTGATCCCAGGCATGTTTACGTGGAGATTATGTCCCACTGGATTTATTACATGTAAATGTGCGTTATTGAAAACAGAGTAAGTAATTCAATAACTGAACAGAGTAGGATTTGAATTTGTGCTACCCCTTTTATTTCAACTACGCATTTTCCAATGTGAATCAGGAGTTTATTTCTCACTAATTAACAAATGCCTTGTTAGAAAAGCTTCTTGTCAGAGTCATTATGTCTTTCATAGTTGCATCACTGGCAAAAAAAAAATCAATTTGGTGTCGTTTACACAATCTCTGGAAAGTTGTATCAGTTGGCTGTCTGCCAACCCAGGATCTAATAAAAGCACTGAGCAGAATTATAGTTTTGAACTTCACATTTTTAGATGGCATCTGTTACAATTATATTGCCTCTAATTACTAGCTTTTGCTCTGTTACATCTGAAAAACTGACTAGCATTTAAAAGAAATCCATTTTGTTTCCCTTTAAGATGGCGTCAGATATTTTGGCTGCATTTCTGTTCATCATTTTTCATGTTTTGCTTTGGGAGTTCGAGACAAACTCCCAAATTAGGAGATGTGGTATAATAATTTTATTAATTTACTTTATATGTATGTAAGTAAATAAGCTACCAAAGCTATTCAGACTCTTCATATTGCACTTCTGGCTCAGGAAGTTTCAAGTTGGCTTGAAAGTTTCTCCTTGTAATCTTTTAAAAGAATACCTTAACTGTTCTGACATAATTGATAAGTTGGAAAGAAAGTTTCATAAATTATTTAGTTTGTTTAGCTTATTACATATGACTTCAATAGAAAGTCTGGATGAAATCTATAGTTCTTTATTAGGAAATGATATATTTTCTGATAGATTCAAGTCAATATGGCAATTTGCTCTTCTCTAGTCTTAGCACTGCAGAGAAGGTAACTAGAGAAGTCGGGTTGAGACTTTGGTGTGGGTTGTTCCTGAGGCATTGGTTTCTTAACATATCCCATTTGAACTCTCCTTGACACTGTTTATCAACTCATTGTTTCCACTTCATGAGTTTGCTGAAGTTCTTTTGAATTTCTGTATTAAAAAGCATTGTGATGACTATCTAAATTTATGTCTTCTTAACATTCAGAGATTGCCGAATGGTAGTAGATTCGTTGCACAGGATTATGCTAACTAAATTTCCTTTGAACTGTACTCTGGTTAATCAGAAATGGGTAAGCCACTTTTGAAGATACCAGAAAGAATCTTGCTTTTTATGTCTGCTTATCTTTTGATACACCGGTCTGATTCGAATAATAGACTAAACCCATATTCTGTCCTGGTGTCTATCCTGCATGTTATAATGTAGTTATATATCCCATAGAAAGATAGGATTTACACAAAGTCATTAGTAAATAATATGGGAATCGTAAATTGGATTGAAATATGAATTATCCAGAGTTATATAATAAGCAAGTCACTATTTCCAATCAGATTATTCAGGAAATATTCCATGATGAAGGACCTCTCATCCTTTAGATATTGATGAGCCCCAATCTTGAGCTAGCAGTGTCAATAATACAGGAAGGTGGAATTTGTATTTCTAAAAGCCACACATTTACCACTGACAACCTATTTACCGGTAACTTCTTTATGCATCAGAATTATGCAGTCTTCAAGACATGTTTCTTTTTCCTCATAAAATTCAAGGCATACATAGATATGATTCCTATTGTGGTACAGACCTGGTACAGGTTCAGCCCTGGCTGGCTTCTGAAACATGTATATTTTTAATGGGTATAGGATAGACAGCTATCCAATGAGGTCTAAATCAGAGGTGGGTTTCAGCAGGTTCTGATGCTCAAACATGTCATACTGCAGTGCTCTTTCCAGAAATCTTAAAACTTTTATCGTCTCTGACCATTGGCCATGCTCAGTCATGCTGCTGAATGTTTAGTCCAGCATATTTGAAAAATACTAGATTGCATGTTGCATAGAGAAGAATACTAGCACAATAAAGATACAGGAGGGCTAATTTGTTTCTCCGAATTTTTGGCAGAGTTATCTATTCTCAATCATGGTTGTCCCAAAAGTGCTTTTCAATTGGATTTTCTTAGTGTTTTTTTTTTCTTGAAAACGTTTTAGTTCTCATCCAAAAAATGTCTTCAGTTCAGGGGAATGGATCAATTTATATTCTTTGCAGTCATCTGGTTGGTGGTTAGCTCTGTGAGAATCATTGATGCCACTTGGGGTCACCTGAATCAGAGTGCAAATGGAAGTGGAGCCTTTTTGGGACTGTTGAAATAACTGTGTTGGAGACAGGAGATAGGTGGTGTGGTGTCCTATCCAGATTTGGGGGAATTTATTTTATAGTGTATTCTATAGTGAAAAATGCTGCTGTTAGCTGACAATTTGCGTTGCTATTCTATTCTAGCAATATTGTCAGACCATGCTGTCACAATGGCTTAGAGATGCTTTTCGCTCACAGGCCACATGCTGCAACTCCTCCAATCCCATTTTAAGGGGGGGAAATGTCCATTCTAAGAACATTTGTTATGTCCTTAGTTAATACTTCCTCTTAAATTGGATGATTGAAGAGACAGGACTCAGAGTTTAGTAACAACTGCTCTTTACTATATAGAAGTGGCGGGGACATAGCCTCTGCCTATCCAATTGCTTCCTGTTTTAAAGGGAGCTGTCAGACAGCTCAACCAATGAAATTTAACTTATTTTCCCACCGGAGAGGCGACCCAATGAATTTAAAGTATTATTTCATGCCTGGAAGGCAGACCAGAGTGAAGCCTACGTCCCTTGGCTTCACTCATCATTATCATACGTAACACTTCCTCTAACTAAACATGGATTCCTACTATATTATTTGAGCAGGCTCATATGAAAATCTCTTTATGTGGGTAAGAATAGATCTGTATAAATGGACTTGGTATTATTAACACTTTTGTGGTCTGAATCAATGCCCTCCAGTGACTTATAAGAGGTCTTTCACCTTCAAATACAGGGGTGAGATAATAGTGTCTTTCAAGAGCTTTTGAAGTGCTTACATTTAAGGCCTTCAGAATTTCCTGTTTGTTCTCTGTTTTCAGGAGAGAGAGAGCTGGATTTGTGTGTGTGCCTCAACTATGGCATGTAGAATAGGGAAGTGTTTTCCTTGTGCTATCCTGTCCTCTTTGCCCCGCAACCACATTTGAAAAGATTGTGATGGTAGCATACAGAATTGATTTTAACCCTTTTAAGAGGAAACATCTTGAATATGATACACTTGGAAAGATACAGTCTGGAAAGAGAGGAGGCTGGATATTATATACATCTTTTCTCCTGTGGGACAAGGGGATAGAAAGGCAGAAACTGCCACAAAGAAAATGGGAATCGGATTCTGAGTAACACTATTGAGAAGATGACCAATTGGTCAATTGTGCCTTAAAAAGGAATAGGCAGTCTGCTAACAAATAATAATTATCAGCATATGCTTACAGGGGTTATTTTGACCTGAGAAAGAAATTCTGTAAACTTACCCTGGTGTCTTCTAACACAGAACATAGATATAACATTAGTCACCTATGCCTGTTGTTGACACACATATATACCTTCTATAATATATATACCATAATATATATACCTGTATATATTAGATTTCTATGCCACCCTTCTCAAGGTGACTCAGTGAACCTTTTTTGGTTGGCATGCCAAAAGGGTGTATTTATTTATTTATTTATTTTATTTATTAAATTTGTATGCCGCCCCTCTCCATAGACTTGGGGTGTATGCACGTATGTTAACACGCACGCATGTGCCCACACCCATTCCCTCCCTTTTATGCATGCACACACACACTCCATGCTGCCCCTGTGCATGCACACTTTCCCCACGCATGCTCACAGGCCTCACTGAAACCTGGGATGGTGAAAAAATGGCCAAATGGGCAAACCGGAAGTTTGGAAAAATGGACTTCCGGTTTGCCTGTTGTGCTGTTTTTTGCACTTCGGAGCCTTCAGGGAAGCTTCCTAGAGCCCCAGAGTGCAAAAAACAGCACAATGGGCAAATCGGAAGTCTGTTTTTCCTGAAGTCCCAGGGTGTAACAAACAGCACAACAGGCAAACCGGAAGTGCGTTTTTCTGAACTTCCAGTTTGCCCGTTGGGCGGTTGTATTCTGGGGTTTCAGGGAAGTTTCCCTGAAACCTCCGGAGGGCGAATCGGCCTTCCCCAAGGCCAAAAAATAGCTGGCTAGTGTGTGCATGTGTGCTGGAGCAATGACTCAGTATAGCTTTGCATGCCACTTATGGCACACATGCCATAGGTTTGCCATCACAGGTATATGTCATATATACATTCTTACAGTAAGTATAACCTAACTATAACCTAACTTGTGTATCATTGTCATTGGTTTCTTGCCATGCCAAAACTAAACTGGGGGATCCTTTTATCTATATGCTTTGAAGATGGATTGTAATCTTTCTCCAGCCATTAGCCTTGACTCAACTGATGTTTTGCTGACATATTTTCTTTTATTTTTTCTTTTTAAAACTAGTTTTTTAAAAGTACTGTACCTGGTTTTTTTCCTGCTGTTTGGCTTTTGATGCAGTAGATCTCAGGGAGGAAAACCTCCTCTGTTTGAAGCTTATATCTGTAAAGATATAATATAATGGTTTTCATAGTGAAATTGTTGTGTGCTTTAAACATAGGCTTTTGTAGAGTCTTCAGAAAGGTAGAATGTTCCAGTTGCAGAATAATACCAGATTAATTGTTTGGAACACGAGTGTAATTTCCAGTTCAACAGCTGGTCATGGACACTTCACTACTCTCACTGAAGAATAACAACATATTTTTCTATCAAGTTTGGCACACAGAAAGCTTAAGCAAATGTGAAAGTGTGTCTAAAAATAGCTTTCCTTTATCTTCTCCTCCATTCCAGTCCACGTTACCACTTGGTTGCCCCAAAATATAAGAAGTGATACTTAGTCACTAAGAGATTGCCCCAACTTGATATAGTAAAAGTGATTGGTACAAGATTCACAACAAGGTCACAATTAGATCCAAGAAGAAGGTTAGAATGAAAGTTGATGGCTCATGTGGCTCCTTTTGTAATTACCACAGAAGAAGACTGCCCTGAATATAAAATGACTTCCTAAAAGAAATATAAGAATATAAATATAAGAGGGGGGGAAATGATAAAACACTGGGCTGTTCCCAGCTTCCTTTATCAATTTATGATTTCCTCTTCAAATCCCCCCCCCTAATGAATGTGTGTATATGTCCCACCTCTGTGAGCATATATTATGTATATGGATGGATTGAACAAATAAATAAAACTGCTAGAAACCCCACTTCCAAAAAGGATAGAATCAGAATAAAAACAATTACATTAAAATTAGTAAAATATAGTAAATTGTTTGTTAAATAGTTTGATTCCCCCATTGCTACAGCCATTCTCTCTCACACACAAGTCATAGAAAAATAGAGAATGAATACAGATGAAACACGGGGAGGAGATACTATATTTTTCGTATTATAAGATGCACTCCCACCCTCCAAAAGTGGGTGGAAATGTCTGTGCATCTTACACTGAATACGACCCTGTTTTTGGCCTCCCTAACCACCTCACACCACCCTGCACGTCCCATTTCTGCCAAAATTGGGAGGTGCAGAGAGTTTGGGAGGGCTACAGAATGCTCCTGGGGGCTGGGGAGGGCAAAAACTGGATGCACGGAGCCAAAACCTTTTTCCCCCCCTTGTTTTCCTCTTCGAAATCTAGGTGCATTTTATGGTCCGGAAAATACGATAAGTGGCTAGAGAAGGAAGGAAAAGGGGTTGAATATATTAGTCAAGCTTGTTGGTTACTGTAACTCTAATTATTATGAAAAGCATCCTTGACTTTCAGTTGCAACATTTGCACCTCCTGCCCATTCTTTTATTTTCATCAGTTTTCATCTCTGAAAATGAAGTAGTCCGTCTCCATTCATAGATGATTATAAGGGAATTGGAATAAGATGTATGAAATTCAGCCATAAAACATCCATAGAAATGGATGTGCGTGCATGCCTGAGCATACTGCTATACTGGGCATTTATAAGTTAGTTTTTGCTTTGTTTACCATCTGTAGATTAAGTATTTCTTTCTAATGAAATCTGTATACAAAAATGTTCTTTTTGGTTGTTCGTTTGTTTTTCCATGTCTGATTCTCAGAGATTGCCTGGACAAAGTTCCTGCAGTTTTCTTGGCAAGAGGTTTTTAGAACTGGTTTGCCATTGCCTCCTTCACAGGGTTGAGAGGTCACCCAGTTGGCTTCATGCCCAAGGCAGGACTAGAACTCACCATCTCCCTGTTTGTTAACATATGCTTTAAACAATACACCAAATTGGCTCATACAAAAATATACACATAGCCAATTCTTTGTAAAAGACAAGAATGCCCAGCAAATATTATTTTCTTGCACCAGAAGGTCAATAATACTAATGAAATTTTACATTACTTTTATTATTGGGTTTTTTTAAGAAATACAATCTTTGGAAGTTTACTAGGGATTAGTTTATCCCCAAAATGGCACAAGCAAAAAATACCTGTGTACTACCCAAAATTTCCAAGATTGTGAACAAGGTAGAAACAGAATGAGTGAGAATGGGGTGGGGGAAGAGTTTGATCAAATTTATTCTGGTACATTTAAGGGAGGACATAATTTACACAAATTATTTATTTTTATAATTTTCTTGTAAAATATATATCCCACACTTTCATTTTTAGTAACCACAAAGAAGGCAAGACATTTTGAAGAAAGGTAAATATTGTACCTTGTTGCATATCAAATTGGTGCTAGCCTAATGCAAAAAAACCCCATAGGAATAGAAATCAGAAAAGAACTTAGAGCTACTCTAATGAGATTTCTGCTTAATACAAAGTACAATAACAGCATCTCTGACCAATAATGTTCTAGTCTTTTCTTAACATTCCCATTTGAAGGATTGTCTACAATTTCTCCTGTGAGAAGTCTGCTATGTTGTCAAACTATTATTAGTAGAAAGTTTTCTTCATACACAATCTGACTTTTTTATATTTCTTTATTCAAGTTCTTCCTTTTTAAATGAATAGGAAAAAAAGTTGTTCTATCTCCTGAACAGCAGCTCTAAATCAGGGGTCTCCAACGTCCACAAGTTTTAAAGTTGCCAAACTTGGAGACTCCTGCTCTAAATGGCAAGTTGACTGTTCTCTGTTCTTCCTCTCCCTATCAGCTACTCTGTGTCCAGTACTAAACTGGTTTCTTTTTTGTTTGGTTTTGTTTTATTTTAAAGTTGCCATTGGCAAGACATTATCATGCTTTGTTCTTTGATGATGCTATTCAAAAATAAATATACTTTTATGTAGAGAAAGAATGCACTGTTATACCGAAGGCATTTAAAGGCGTTTTATCCATTTCATAAGCAGTGCCCACGGCATACTTCCATGGTTGATAGGAATATGCATAAAACAGAAAGTAAGTTTTATTCTTAGCTTAGAACAAAGTACCCCACTCAAATGTTCTCTCAAATGTTTCTACTCGGCTGTATTCCATTAGAATAAAAATTGAAATAGCCTGAACATTTTCTTCCCCAGCAGAATGAAACTTGTATTATTCTGAAAATTTTAACCACAGGATTAAAAAATGGAAAGTCAGAGATCACTTTTGCTTCCTTGAATATGCAAGAATAGGTAGATAGTAGTCTATGCTGAATGACGCCTACTACCAGAGTTTTAGAAAATGTGGCTAAGGGCAGGATTTTTCAAACATTTTTGAAAACTTTAATTACTTTCCCATAAAATAATGGAAAGGCAGCTTTGTTTCTATTAACAGAGAATCTGTTCCAAATACTTTCTATTATCAGGATAGCTGTTCTCTACCCTCTATGGAGAAAAAATAGGGTTTTTTTCAGCTTCTTAAAGTTTTCACTAGTCTTTTCAGATTTATTTTACTTCTACTTTACTTAGTCTTTCTTCGTGTTTTGAATTTAAAACAATACCTTGACCAAATTTCTAAAGTCTACGGAGAGGGGCAGCATACAAATCTAATAAATAAATAAATAAATATAAATATAAGTAAATAAATATAAATAAATAAAGGGCACTGCATTTTTTTGCAGCCTGTCTGCCAGGCGCAGACAAAAACAAATGCATTTGCATTACTCTTTCCTGATGTTTTTACTTACATATTATAGGGGTGGCTACCGATGTTCCTTGATTATATGATTAATACAAGGCAAAAGTGTACACACAAAAGGTGCATAACAAAGTTTCATAAACAAGGCTAAGCAAGCCAGGGGGCAGATTCAGCAGCATTATTCATTAAGTACCACCTGTCTCTAACAACAAACTCTTGTATCAGTGCACGTGCATATCCCTGCACATATTAAGATATATGGCATACTCCTCATTGAATCCATTCGCCCACCCACAATAACTCCTTTATTTTCCTACACATTTTTCTTTCTTTTAAACAGCACCAACTTTACCAGGCAATTTAGCAGTTTTGCAGCTGCAAGTACTGTCTGCCAGTACTGTCTGACCTTGTTCTTAATTGCCCTTTTCCTCTCAACACTCCATTCCCTCCTCACCTGATCCAGACGACAGCAAAGAATGTGGTCTGTGCTACTCTGCTAGTTTGGCCTGGAAAAAATAACCCAGTCATAAGTCATAAAACAAGAGCTCAGGCACATACTCAGAAGAACTAGTCTAATGTCTATTAAAAAGCCCATGGAAAAATTTAGTCTCAGAATTTTAAAAAAACCCACTGCATTTTGTTTTGGAGGCATCAAAAACTCCTCTTTGAAATCAAAACAGTTTGCACATCCCTTCTGCATACTATCAGCTTGAATTCAAGGCGTCATATCTGAAATTCTCCAGAATCCCCTTGTCATCCAATTTTCTGTTCTTGGGCCCCGGTCTAGCCAGCTTTCTTCCAACACTCAGAATCCTGTTCTTTGGCACATTATGTCATTTTGGAAAGTGTTCCTCTTAAACATTTTCCTGACTAAAAGTTGTACCTGTTTCATCAGACTTCATAATTTCTCTGTTTGAAATAAACCTTTGAATTGTGATCCAGATCTTCTCTGTATGGTGAGTATTAAAATAATTGACTATGTTACATCCAGAGGTGGGCTGCTAAGATGG
The DNA here is from genome assembly GCF_031021105.1 of Erythrolamprus reginae. NCBI lineage: Eukaryota > Metazoa > Chordata > Lepidosauria > Squamata > Dipsadidae > Erythrolamprus > Erythrolamprus reginae. The sequence goes on along the minus strand of NC_091950.1, from coordinate 136,693,457 downwards.
AAGGGTGACATGTGCTCACCCCCATGGCTCTGAGTGCTAATGGAGTCCAGCGCAATTCTGCTACTACACCTGTGTTTTGGGGTATTTTTTTGCTTCTAAAACACAGGCGCACCTGCGTCTCTGCACGCGATTCTGCTACCTGCACAGGTGCAGTAGTAGAATTGCGCTGGATTCCGCTAGCACTCAGAGCCACAAGGGCGAGCACACATCACCTTTCCACCTTAGCAGCCCACCTCTGCCTACCTCACAATACCACCTGCTGATCTCTCTCAGATGTGATCAGTGAATATAGGTGAATTGGTAGGATTTGTCGTTAGATTTCCCAGAATTCCCAGTCAGCCAGCAAGTGGGAATCCTAGATGACATAGCTGGGTCACAGTAAGTTGGAAAAGGGTGGTCTAGACATGTATTCAATTCATATGTATAATGTCATATATTTGTAAAGAAATTATGTGTCAATCTTTTTGTCTGGAGCAAGTAAATACTTTGGAACCCCACTCAGTTTCTCCCTCCTGCCATCATATTATCCCTACATGTGGAAGGGCTTCTCTGGGTGCCTGTTAGCTCAGCTGCTTCCTTTTCTTCTCACCTTTTCTCTGGATCCACCTTCACAAATTATTTCTAAGCACAGTTAATAAGTCAAGGTTTGCTTTTTCTGTACTGTATGCACATTCCCTTCCTTGCCCTGTGGAGAGGGAATACATTAAAGCATGTTTGTGTTTATTTCTCAAATTACACCATGAGAACTCTACAGGAGGATGGATGATGTATGCTACAGATGAATTATCTGGGTGTATGGCTAAAAGAGATCACTCAAGCACCTGCCTGTCTATATAGAATTCTACATTTCACATACATTCCCTGAAAGGGAACCAGGTTTTTCTGGGCTGTACACACATGCACACTCAATTTTGAAAGAAGGTGGCGAGGCAGTGCAGGCAATGGGAACTCGGATCCTTTTTAAAACTTGTGAGGAAATCAGACCGTGGAAACAGCATATGGTTGGAGCAATTAGTATAGTAGTTATGTCATTCCTGGAGTGTGGGTTTATTGCAGGACTGTGTAACAGCAGAAGCACCATATTGTTGAATTAATTTTCCCTACACAAACATAGGTTTTCAAATCTCAAGTTTAATGAGTACCTTATTTTAATTTCAAGCTTATGTTTTACCTCACACTTCACATTTTAGATCTGTTCATTTCAACTTCCTTGACTTTAGGCAGATTTAAATAATGTTCAAAAGTCCACATCAGATCAGTATGTGAGCAGAGCTGGCAGGCCTGTTTTGTGTCACTAGATTGGGCTAAACACTGTGCCAGAATTTGGAGTTAGAATTGCAAAAATATACAAGCTTATTTATTTGCTAAAATACTCTAAAATTGATCAAGGGAAAAGGTTTTCTTCATATCATTGTTTCCTCAAGTTGAACAAATACTTTGCAGCTATTAGCCGGTTACTCTTTGACATCTGTCATTTTGCATCCAGTAGTAATTAAATATGTATGAGAGTAAGGTAGATGCTGTCAGTTGCAAAAGGAAGCAGGAATTGCAACCTAAGTAAGCTTTTAAACTTTCCTTGGGATAGCTGAAAACAAAACTAGGTCAGATTTGTGCTGGTCCATGGGTTTCCTGAAGGACACCATTACCATGAGATTCACTGAAGATTATTCCCTGGAAACCAAAAATAGTCTTTGCCAACTAGCATAGCTCTTGCTGAAGCCATCACTGTTTGGGAATGTTACTTACTTTTATACCCTGATTTTAACTATTGTGCAGCGATATCGGTATGGCAGAATGAATTTCAGCATCCAGCTGCAACTCTGCATTTAAAAGCTTGGAGTGGTATGCAACACTGAAAGCAATGGAATTCCCCCCCCCCTCCCTCCGATGAGAAAACAGCATTGCACATCTTTAAAAAACTATTCAGCAAATGCATAAAATCCTAGAAGGGGCTTATCATTGATGCTATCCCAAGGCAGGGGGGAAAGACAGATGGATCTCTAGGGAGGGATTCTGTTTGAGAAAACTGCTGAAGTATGCAGTTATGATAGTATAGTCCTTTGTAACCATACTCACTAGTGTAAGCATGATTCATACCCTTGCTATACATGACAGCATATCCCTAAAGTTAGCTGTGGAAGCTCAGGAATATGTGGTTTTAAGATCCAGTGCACCTTTGCTTACTTCAAATTCAAATGATGCAGGCTTTCATAGAAAATATATCCCTATAATAAAAATAGGGAATTGCCTAGAACCAATCTGGGTGGTGAGAATATAAAATCTGCAAAGTTTTGTTCTAGTATTAATTTCTTATCAGAGCAGTCCATTGTAGTAGTTTCCCATTTCATTCATTAGTTTCTTATTTTGTCCATTATAAATATGGGAAAATAAAGTTTTTGTTGAGCTAGCTCTTCATGAGGCTAGTTAATTTTCCGCAGAAGGTATGCTAAAAAGAATTTTGAAGTAAGTTCAGATTTTCTTTCTGCTGCAAGAACTATTTAGTGTTAATTACAAATCCGATAGGTAAAATTGTTTTATACATTTTAAATTTACCATATTTTTCAAAGTATAAAACAAACCTTTTTCCTCCTTAAAAGAGGCTGAAAATTTGGATGTGTCTTATACTCCGAATGTAGCTTTTTTGAAGCTTTTCCCCCCAGCCCTCACTAAGTGCTAGCGATCTTCCTGGCTTCCTACTCCCTCCATGTTGTGGTTCGCTCTGGCCCAGCTCCTGCCCCCCCCTGGTGGAATCTGCTGATGAAGGCTCCTCTGACCAAGAAGACATGAGTGACAGGGAGGAGGAGAATGTGGCAGACAGCTCAGAAGGAGATCAATTATCTAGCTCCTCCTTGGATTCAGAACAAGAGTTAATGATACAGCCATGCATGCGGAGAGTGATGCATAGGCAACAACAACTGAGAGATTATTATCAAAGAAAATGAGGCCACCTGTGGTTGGGTGGGGCTGTGGTAATTAGTGAGTCTGCTATAAAGAGCAGCCTGTGGGTTTGGCCATTGTGGAGGATTATCTAATTGTTGTGTTTCGTGACTGCTTTACTGACTTGGACCTTTTGTGTGCTGATTTTTCCCCGCCCTGAAACTAAACCAGAGCAAAGTGTGTGTCACTTTGTGAAAGAAGAAGGACTGTGAATTGCCTCACAGCTGCAAGCTAAGTATCACAGAACTGATAAGGGACTTGGACAAATTACCAGTTTGTTTGGAGACAAGTGCTCTTTGCTATCCCAAAAGAGGGCTTGGTTTAAGTGAATTTTCATTATAAAGAACATTGTTTTGAATTTTCAAACGTGTGTGTGTCTGAAATTGTATCTGTGCATTTTTGGGAGGATTCTACCAGAGAGCTCGACAGAACACTCCAAAGAATGTTTTTCTTGCCCTAAGGCTTGTTTTCATTCCCACTCCTTCTGAAAAGGTTTTTTTCAGCCCTAACCAGGGAATAAAATAATTTGCTGAAGCTTAACAGAATAAGGACGCTACACAGATCAATATCTGGTAGGTAGATTCCCCCCCCCCCTATTTTCTTCCCCCAAAAGTAAGGTGCATCTTATAATCTGGTACATTTTATGCTCCTAAAAATATTGTATATTATTTATATTTGTTTTTTTTTAATCAAGCAAGGGATAAATACAGGAACTATTTAATTCCAACCTGACAGAACAAAAAATAAGAAAAAGGAAACTCGTGTACATAGTAAAATAAAAAAATGATTATTCAAAACTAAGATGCAGTCCTGTGTCTTGTAACTTTATAAGTACTGCAGCATTCAGCAACAATTGTATAATGTATTCTGTGTTTGGTGGAGTAATACAATAAATATTTATTTTGGATGTAGACTTGTGCAATGTGAAATGTTGCCTCACCCAACAATGTTGTTCCTCCCTTTTCTTAGCTTAAAATGCATTATGTGTCTAAGCAATAATTCTTCAGTGCAGTGCTTTCAATCTTATGTTTGTGTATAAACATACATACACTTGAATGTTCTAGAAAATTGGATTATATTTTATTTCTGTGACATCACAAGCACTTTTCTGTTTAGTTTTGTTGGTTCACTTACCAATTCCAGCCAGAAAAGTTAGGGCTGAAGCGTGAGATTTATCAAAAAACGATAAGAAAATACTGATTTTCTTTGTGTATAATATTGAAATAGACCTGATGAAGTGAATAAATAGGTAAATTTATACACAAAGAGGATTTACCAATGATTCCCCATCAGATTGGAAAAGGAATCAAGTGGAGTGCTGGGAAAATCTAATAAATGCTAATAAATTACTGTGCAGGGCTAATTTCTGTTGCAATCAGAACCACAATTAAATTATACAAAATTAAGCTATGCCTGTCTGACTAGTGCTTAGTGTCTAAGACACGAGATTGTCAATCAGAAAGGTTCAAATCCCTATTACAAGTCTCCTGCGTAAGCAGGGGGTTGGACTAGATGACCTCCAAGGTCCCTTCCAACTCTGTTACTGTGACAAATGACCATCCTAGTCTTTCTTATTCAGTAGAATTGGAATAAATTGCCAGGGGTTTGCCTAACAGATGTCCATGTTTCCTCCATTAAATTCCTTGTATACTGATGACTTTTATTAATGAAATGATGTTTTCTTTCTGACTAACATTACTTTATTTTGGAGTGTTTGTTTGTTTTAACCCTAAGAGACACTCCTGGATTTCTTTTGGCATAAATCCTACAAACTATGTATGTTTTGGCAGCAAGTCACTCATGCCCTTATCACCTCGAGGTTCGACTACTGCAATGCTCTCTACATGGGGCTATCTTTGAAGAGTGTTTGGAAACTTCAACTCGTGCAAAATGCAGCCATGCAAGCAGTCTTGGGCCTTCCAAGAAATGCCCACTTCTCGCCATCACTCTGCGGACTGCATTGGCTACCAGTCCGTTTCTGGACACAAGTCAAAGTGTTGGTTATGACCTATAAAGCCCTTCATGGCATAGGACCAGATTATCTCTGAGACTGCCTTCTGCCGCATGAATCCCAGCGACTGGTGAGGTCCCACAGAGTTGGTCTCCTTAGGGTCCCGTCGACCAACAATGTCAGCTGGCGGGACCTAGGGGAAGAGCCTTTTCTGTGGGAGCCCCGACCCTCTGGAATCAGCTCCCCCCAGAGATTCGCACTGCCCCCACCCTCCTTGCCTTCCAAAAGAGCTTAAAAACTCATCTTTGCCGCCAAGCTTGGGATTTTTATATCTTCCCCCTGATCAATGAATGTTTTAAGTATGAGAGTTGAATGGTTGGTTTGATAGGTTTTACTTTCTTTTAATTGAATTTAATGGTTGTTTTTAATGTAGCACTGTATTAATTGGATTTATATGTTTTTGTATATGCTGTGAGCCGCCCCGAGTCCTCGGAGAGGAGCGGCATACAAATCCATTTAGAAAGACAGACAGACAGACAGACATACAGACAGACAGACAGACAGACAGACAGACAGATAGATAGATAAGTGCTGCTTTTAATATATAGGAGAAAAACCATAAAATAGGAAAACTGCATCTAAAGGCAGAGTCTCTGAGTGAATTATAAAAGTTCAGAAGAAGTATCAGATTTGATCTAGAATGACTCACTATTTTCTCAACATATCATAAACGGAACTGAAAATGTACTCCAGGATATACTTAAGGAATTAAGGAATGCCACCATCCTTGGCATACTGAATATGTATGGATTCAAGTTTATTTTAAAATGCACACTTGAGTCCAGAGTAATTGAATGTTTTCTAGCCTTATCAAATTATATTGTGCTCTTTCTATAAACTGCCAATCTACAGTATATCTGAGCCAGGTTTAAAGTGTGTGCATTGCAACTTAATTTCTTAAAAAGTGAAAAAGATTGAAGTTGTTTTAAAGTTCTGCCTTCAGCCTTTCCACATATGCTCTTATTGGGATCAGCAGGTGGTTTCCTCAGGCACAAAACACTGCTGGACCCCCACAGAGTTTCCTACTGCATTTAAACATTAATAATTCTTGGAATAATCTTGTGGCTGCCCTACTTTCGCTGAGCAGATTTTCTCCTCAGTCATTTCATGAAGCTTCTTAATCTTAATGGAGTTAAAACTTTGCTGTATCTCCTTGGACCCCGTGAAGGATTGGAAAGGTTACATCATGCTTGCCCTGCAGTTGGAAGCCAGGGCAAAGCCAGAATTCCCGATGGAAAAAACAGCAGGCACTGAAGCTCTTTAGAGCTGTAGCGTTAGAAAGGAAAACCAGCTTTATTTCAGTTTCAAATAAAATAGCGCAAAGCAAGTAATCGGTTGACTCGCCTTCCCTAAACAGCTGACTTTGGGAGAACAAGCAGGTTTGGAGCCACAACTGAATTGCTGCAAAGCTGCTTTAGAGCAGCAACACACTTCCAAATATGCTTCCCCGTTCCCTGTGTTGCACGCAGAAAAATTAATAGATTAAAATGTCCATGTCAATTAGAATGAATGGCTAAGGAGCCAGAAAAAAAATCAATGTTTAATTGCTTTCCTTTTTACTTTGTGAAAAAAATGTGGCAGATGATTGGGATACCCAGAGGGCAGATGCAGAAGGTGGAATTGCAGAGGGAGAGATAACTGGATACTACCTCTGTCCTTTCTTCTTTTTTTCTTTTTCTTTTTCGGCTGATGGAATTCTTCTGAGAGGAACTCAAGGACTAAAGTTCTTCTCAGTGGTCTAAAACTTTGGAACCAGATTGAGATGATCAGATGGAGCGTTTGCCTTCTCCTTGTTAGCAAACAGCTGAGGGCTGAATTCCCTAGCATTGTGATCAGACAAAATTATTTGGCTCCTTTTTAATAAGGGAAGGCTTGTGTTGAATTTTGGAACAATTGAAAGCAAATCTGTTAAATGAACTCTGAGCCACTGCTGTAAACTAAGATGCCAAGTATAAGATAGGAAATTAATATGTCAATATTTTTAAATTTGTTTATTAATTTTATTTTTCAAAATTACAAAACAATACAAACAAACAAGAACACGCATCCACATACAGACAAAAATTCAGTTTTTATATCACTTTTGTATTTATTATATTATTTACATTTTCCCCTTTTGTTCTTCTCTAATTATTTTTGTATTTATTGACCTATGTATACACTTCTATGTCAATATTAATGAGAAGCTCTAGGACCGTGATGGCAAATCTTTGGCACGCTTGCCACAGGTGGCATACAGAGCCATATCTGTTTGCCCAGGTTCACCTGGTGCACCAGTTGCGGCCCTATTTGGACAGGGAGTCAGTGCTCACAGTTGCTCATGCCCTCATCACCTCGAGGTTCAATTACTGCAATGCTCTCTACATGGGGCTAGCTTTGAAAAGTGTTCGGAAACTTCAGATTGTGCAGAACGCGGCTGCGAGAGCCATCGTGGGGCTTCCCAGATTCGCCCACGTTTCTACAACACTCCGTGGCCTGCATTGGCTGCCGATCAGTTTCCAGTCACAATTCAAAGTGTTGGTTATGACCTTTAAAGCCCTACATGGCATTGGATCAGAGTACCTCTGGAACTGCCTGCTACCGCACGAATCCCAGCGACCAATAAGATCCCACAGAGTTGGCCTTCTCCGGGTCCCATCGACTAAACAATGTCGTTTGGCGGGACCTAAGGGAAAGAGCCTTCTCTGTGGTGGCCCCGACCCTCTGGAATCAACTCCCCCCAGAGATTAGAACTGCTCCCACCCTCCTTGTCTTTCGCAAACTACTCAAGACCCACCTTTATCACCAGGCATGGGGGAGTTGAGACACCTTTCCCCCAGGCTCTTTATATTTTATGTTTGGTATGTATGTGTTGTTTGGTTTTTAAAATATGATAGGGTTTTATATGCTTTCTTTTTTAATATTAGATTTGTTTCACTATAACATTGTTTTTATTATTGCTGTGAGCCGCCCCAAGTATTATTATCTGCCAGTACATGAACCATTGCCCTAGCTGAGTTCCAGCGTTCATGTGTGCACCGGCCAGATGATTTTCAGCTTGTGTGGAGGCTGTGGGAGGGCATTTTTGGCATTCAGAGAGTCTCCGGGGGTGTGCATATGCATGGAGGTGGGGCAATGCAGAGGGGGGGTCACATGCACATATGCAGGGGGATGGGGCACAGAGGGGTTGAATTATGGGTGTGGGCATGCAATAGCATACCTGCATGCACTTTCAGAACTTGAGGGGAAAAAGGTTTGCCAACCTTGCTCTAGGACAGTGATGGCGAACCTATGGTACGTGTGCCATAATTGGCACATGGAACCATATCTGCTGGCATGCGAGCCATTGCCCTAGTTCAGCTCCAACATGCATATGTGTGCTGGCCAGCTGATTTTTGGCTTGCACAGAGGCTCTTGGAGGGTTTTTTTGGCTTCCAGAGAGCCTCTAGGGGAGATGGCGGAAGGCATTTTTTACCCTCCCCCGACTCCAGGGAAGCCTTTGGAGCATGGGGAGGGTGAAACATGAGCCTACTGGGCCCACCAGAACTTGGGAAACAGGCCAATTTCGGCCTCCAAAGGGCCTCTGGGGGCCAGGGGAATTTGTTTTCCCTCTCTCCAGGCATTTAATTATGGGTGTGGGCACTCACGCATGTGCGATAGTGTACATGCACTCTCTTTCGGCATCCGAGAAAAAAAAGGTTTGCCATCACTGTTGTAGGAGCTAAGTTCCTTGTAGGGTTTTGAGCCAGGATTATGTTTCTTCTTTTGTTGGGAGATACACCACAGTATATTTTTAAGTAGGCATGTTTGACCAATAGCATCTAGATAATTATTTTCAATTGGAGTCATGTTTAATAATAGCACTTGCACTTGCTGCTAAAATGAGAAGAATTTGCATTATCTTCTATGATACTTCTATAAACTTTAACTTAATATGTTGAAAGCTCTGTGAAGGCACAGCAGGTTTTCTAATCTTTTGTTATAAAGAAAAACGTTTCCTATCCTCACCGTCACTTACTTGCTTTCTATAGTAGTGGAACAATTAACATTGTTGCTGCAAAGAGAGATGTCCTTAACTATATGGAAATTGTTAGGAACACATGATTACACACCACTGTTGTAAATGAAGAATCATGTTAAACTATTGTAGCAAAAGCCAGGAGGAATCTGGTGGAATTATTTCTGAATAACACATTTTATCAAAGGACATGAGCTGTGACTTATAGCTCATTTCCTCAGACAGAGTGGCTAGATTGGTGCAGATTTAAATTGGGATGGAGTGGAGTGGAAGATAAGTTATACAGGTGTAATTTAGAAGTACCATCAGTTAGAATTGTACTATGTTAAAAACTTGGTACCACCAATTCTTTATTGTGATAGTCCTTTCAGTTGTTCCCTCATTCTTTTAATATTGACATTGATTATATGTTTTAATTATGGTTTCCCAAATGTATCATAGACTCCTACTAGGCTAATTTACACAATCTATTTTTTCTCTGCGTGATCTTTTTTAACATCTGCGATAATTGCTTTGTTTTGGTTTCATCAAGATAATCAGTCAGGAATTGAATAAGTATTGTTTGGGATATATAGGATTCTAAACATTCTAACAAAATTTCATATAATTGTTTTCTCATATTTTCCATTGCATTTTTCTCGATTGATTATGGTTGCTCTCTCCATGCTGGTATTTTCTCACTTTCTAATCTAAGTACAGTACAGATAAAATTTCAGTCTGAAATCAGTTATTCCTGCTTAACAAATCAAAATATGCCTGCGTTAGATTCTTACTATATAATTATATATTATAAAACATCGTGGGGTAATTTTTTTTTAAATGTATAGAATTTATCATTGAAATGGTGAGCAAATAAAGGAGTAGAAGAAAGAGATAAAAATAAGACAGTAATACTGTTAATATATGATGAGAACAAAGGTTAAACCAAAAGCTTAATGTAAATATTAGCTTTTGGCTGTAACAAGAAAAAGTTTCTCTCTCTCTCTCTCTCTGATAGTATGTTTACTGGTTGGTTTCATAAATGTTACATGATAGTTACAATTGGATGAAATTATTAAACATATAAAACTACTGTATATCACTACTATTTTTTTTCACAAATACATTCCTCTCTGGTGACATGAGGCACATCTTATGATCTTGTATCAACATACTTAGAAAGTTTGTCTCAGCCTTCCCAAGTGGGTACGTTCCAGTCCAGTTGTGCTGAACTTCAAATTACTTTCCGGCTTGCTAGCTGGAGTTGTTCAGAGTTAGTTGAACATGCCTAGAAGTTACCAAACTAGAGAAGATACTGTAGCTCTGAGTTAAGCACACAGAGGCAGAGAACCTTGTATGAGTCTCAAACTGCTCAACCATTTAAATAGAGATTGTTTTTAAAAAGGGATTGTCTGGGAATACAGATTCCCCCCCCCCCAATTTAGGGCAATTACCATTTTTTCAATGAGGGCAAGAACTTTAACCACCACTTATTTTATTTATTTATTTATTTATTTTGTCCAATATACAATGAGGGTTTTATTGGGTATATATCTATATACACATAGTAAAATACATGATGAAGGTTATAGAGGAGATACTCATAGTAAAATATATCTATGAAAGAATAGAAAAGAAGGTATAGTAATAGAACATATCAATGAAAGAATAGAAGAAGAGATATAGGAATAGAAGAAAGGAATAGTAGTTATAGGAGAGCAATAGGACAGGGGACGGAAGGCACTCTGGTGCACTTGTACTCGCCCCTTCATATTAGTAAGATAACCATGTAATTCAGAACAAGATTTCTGTTTTGAATCCTAGGGCTACCCACATAAAAGCATTTTTGCGGTTTTGTTTTTCCCTTTCTTTAACAAATATCTGTGATCCAAAAGGGAAAAAAAGGAAAAGGGGAAAGATAAAAGGATTAGAAAATACACTGTGTCCTTTCATGAACAAGGCAGGGCAATTGTACAATAAAAGAACCTGTCTGGAAATGCACTCGATCTAGTTGACACGTCAGTCAAAATCATTTTTTGCGTACTTATTTAAAGATGTAAAGAATTCTGTGCTGCTATTTTTAAATGGAAGTTTCTTTTACAGGCTTGTAAAATAGATATGGAAACCACTGTACTTCCATCCCTCTAGAGTCATGAACACAGTGTGGAATCAGTGACAGAAATATTAAATTATTATAGCTAAATCTCATCTTACAAAGTATTATATTTGTGAAAGTTTGGCCAAGGTTTCTACAGTAACTCTACAGCTTCTGAAATATAATCACTAGCAGTGTTTGGGCTGCACCTGGATTACCCTGATAGCTGGTCTCCTCCTTTCTTTTCTCTAGGAAATACGCCAAGCTAAAGCTCTCTCAAAAGGGCCTTTGTTAAGAAATAATTTTAAAAGTGTTTCGTTGTTGATACAGTAGGAAAGGGTGCCTGGGAAATAAGGTGTGAAGGAGCTTAGTGAAGAGGCAACACAAGGGACTGAAGCCTTTTTATTTATGGTAGTTACGTTTGCATGAGGAACCTTATAATATATGGGAAAGGAGGAACACTGCAAGTGTTAGCCGCCCCGAATCTGTGGAGTCTGCGGAGAGGGCCGGCATACAAATCTAACAAATAAATAAATAAGTAAATAACTGGCAGGAAAGAAATCAAACAGGGAAGTGAACCTTTTGCAGGAGCTTTCCATAGTCTTGGATTGACATTTGTAGACAAAGTGTGAGTTGCTGCTGATAAAATGTTGTGAAGCATTAAAGATTTTAAGCACCAAAGTTGCAGCTTCATTGGTAGTCCAGTGACTAGGCATGAACTGTAAAGTCCTCTATAGGGTTGGTCAGGAGATCCAGACAAAATAAAGTTCTTTTTTCATGCTCTAAGTAGAGAATTTGACTGAAAAGCCAAAACTCTGTTATTTTCTGTAGATGCAAGCTCATTTGTTGCCAATAGGATAGCCAAGTTCATATTCAAGGTCAATCGACTGAAAACTTATTTTATACAATGAATTGGGATAAAATAATGTGCTTTGTTTTATTTATTTTTATTAGATAATTTATTATTTATTTATTAGATTTCTATGCGCCCTTCTCGAGGTGACTCAACTTTTGTACATTTGCATTTCATGCATTATATTTTTGCACATTGATATTGTTTTTCATTTTGATAAGGTCAGTTGGCTAATCAATAAAAGTTAATGAATGAGAGAGTGAATTATATAAATTGTGGGTAGAGACTGCCAAATGATAATCCAGTGCAAACCCAATCTTGCTCATAGAAGAGAAGGACTATCTGTATGTGTATTTATTTCAGAACTATGCTTTAGAACAACATGTTCATGTCTATTTCCTATATGTTCATATGTAGAAAGTCAGTGTACATGAAGCAAGGTTGGGATTGTTTATATGAATGATAGTCTGATTTGTTATTTTTTTCCAGGTATGCTGCTATCTAGAGTTGGCTTGGATTAACCCATGAACTATAGAACATATATAGTTTTATGGTCTTTTTTGGTCCGTAAGGTCGCTAAAATCTGTGCAACTTCTGACTACCCATGGCAATGGCAGAGTAATACAAATCAAATAAATGAATGAATGACACTATTTTATTCAGGTTGTTTGAAAGAATTACAGGCTTTTTATTGTTACTTTGGCAGCATTATAATAGCCTATAAGGATATCTAGCAACTCCTGACTTGCAAGCAGCCTATATACTCTGACCAAGCTCTTACATCCTTACATATACCATTCAGAGAGGTGTAGAATCAAGTAGCTTGTCGGCACTTAAGAATTGGCTGTAAGGTTCAGATGCTGAAAAATCTTGCCAAGAAAACTGAGAATCGGATATTGCTGAGAATTGGATATGATTGAATGAAGGGCGGGGGATGCAGTAGGTCTAAGTTTAACTTCTGATTGGGTTCACCTCTAGGAAATATTTTCAGACAGAATCTCTGAAAACTCTAAAATAATTACATATCATGGTAAGACATATTTTAGTTTGTTTATGGCTTGGTAAACAATATAATTTAGGAGTGCTACCAAATTGCCAATATCGTGTTAAACCATAACATAGTTTTCCAGGTTTGGATTAGTGTATTGTATGAATTCAGTCAATTTTGTTTGCAACTTGTGCTTCAAGGTTTTAATATAGAGTTGCAAAAAGTGTGCTGGCAGGGAGTCCACTTTCTCCCTTTGCCACATTAATATGTTTATCCCTTCTTTGGTTTATTTTTTTTTTAATGCGGTTGTAGAAACATAACACACTTCGGAGCTTAATTTTTATTATACTCTCTCAAGTGAAACTTGTCACCACCTAGTCTTGGCGTGTATGCTGAAACCGTATATTTCTGACATAGTGTATTATGTGACCCAACTTCACTACAGCATATTCAGTGTCATTTATGAGTAACAAAGATGTTTAAATGAGGAGAGGGTAAGCAAAAGAACGGCTGAGTTATTGCTCAGCAATTTTTGCAGTTTTGAACAAATAGAGTGGCTCCATATTTGTAGTGCTCTAATTAGAGATAGGTAGGGTGAATTAAGGGCACTGTTAAGAAAACAGAAAAAGAGGACAAACAGGTACATGTGACATATTTGACACAGCTCTAGACAGTTATTGAAAAAGTTTAGGCAATCCAGTTGCAAAAAGGTTCATTTTCCAACTGGAGTGTCAAAAGATGACAGGAGTTAGGCTGTTAGGTGGTATTTTATCTTTGGGATTCTTTTCTAAGACCAGTCCCCATGTAGAGTAGATATTCTCTGGCTCCCACTTTTCTGGATTCTTTAGCATCTGTTTATTAGTCCAAAGACGGGCTACAAGAATGGTGGAAGGTCTTAAGCATAAAACGTATCAGGAAAGACTTAATGAACTCAATCTGTATAGTCTGGAGGACAGAAGGAAAAGGGGGGACATGATCGAAACATTTAAATATGGTAAAGGGCTAAATAAGGTCCAGGAGGGAAGTGTTTTTAATAGGAAAGTGAACACAAGAACAAGGAGACACAATCTGAAGTTAGTTGGGGGAAAGATCAAAAGCAACATGAGAAAATATTATTTTACTGAAAGAGTAGTAGATGCTTGGAACAAACTTCCAGCAGACGTGGTAGATAAATCCACAGTAACTGAATTTAAACATGCCTGGGATAAACATATATCCATTCTAAGATAAAATACAGAAAATAGTATAAGGGCAGACTAGATGGATCATGAGGTCTTTTTCTGCTGTCAGTCTTCTATGTTTCTATTATATGACAATATCTATGGGCTCATATTTTGCTTTAGAAACAGTGGAACATATCATTTTGTCACATGGGCTGTGGGATCTATTCTAAATATATACTGAAGAAAGCTGTGAGGAGTAAATTGAAGCCCCTATTATGAAATACTGTATACATATATTTGGCAGGACAATGTGTGGACAGACAAGGTAATGAAGCAATTAGTTGGTCACCAACGCTGGTCCAAGGTATTTTTACTGCCTGAAACAAATATGGTGCACCTTTTAACAGTAGATTGGAAGTGGTATTTTATTTCAGCATCAGGGACAACATCTTTCACAGCCCCTGAGGACAGCAGGCTAGCTCAGAAAACAGAAGATCTAGTTATTGTACACACCATTCTGTCTTCCAACAGCTTACAATTGCTCCAGTTTTCCCAAAACAGGTGGAGAAGCTATTCACTCTTCCTAACTGCCCAACTGGACTGTTGTGAACAATCCATACAGAAATAGCATAATGTATTTATTTATTTTTATTTATTTATTTTGTCCAATACACAACAATACACAATGAAGGTTACAGAGGTTATACTCGAGTAAAATATATTAGAGAAAGAATAGAAGTGAACATTTAGGAATAGAATATGATCTAGCAAGATGGCTGTATACCAATCTAGCCTCCTGGGACTTCAATTTTATAGTAAAGGAAGTTGTATGTTAAATTATTGGACTGTCTAGCACAGAGGTGTCAAACTCAAGGTCCAGGGGCTGGATGTGGTCCACGGGGTGCTTAGATCTAGCCCAGGGGGCCAGCCTGGAACCAGCAAAGGACCGGCCGCAGTGCCTCTGCTAGCTAAAATGGGGTTGGGGGGGGGCTGTGCGCTGTTTTTGCTGGCAAAAGGCCATTAAAAGAAACTAAAATATAAAGAAGAAATGTTTCCCCTTTTGCATTTGAGCTTGTAAGAAGGGACAGGAAAGGAGAAAGGAAAAGAGGAAAGGAAAAAAGGAAGGAAAACCAAGGAAAGAGGGGAAGGAAGAAGAAAGGAGAATGAGAAAGGAGGAAGGGAGGGGAGGGAGGGAGGGAGGGAGGGAGGAAGGAAGGAAGGAAGGAAGGAAGGAAGGAAGGAAGGAAGGAAGGAGATTATAATGAGAGTGAGGGAGGATCTCAGTAAAGTCCTGCATTAACACTTGGCCACCACAAGCGCCCTTGACACAAGTCTCCTGTCACACCCACCATGGCCACGCCCCCACCCCGGCCCTCTGAGATCAAACACAACTCTGATGTGGCCCCCAATGAAATAGAATCTGCCATCCCTAGTGTAGTATCTCCAGAGACAGTATTGCAGGTATTTAACTCTGCTAGTCATTACCAATTATAGGAGGAAGGGCAAAACCGGGTAGGAATCTTGTCACCAAGATTTTAGAGGACCCTTGCCAGCTTGAAGACATGATATTGAACTGGATTGGCCATTCAGTAATATGAGATTATAAACCTGTGCTATTTCAAAAATACAAGCTGGGAATAATTGAAAGCAGAACTTTGGCTGTTAATTAGAGGATCACAAAAACCAGCTACACCAAAACCAGAATCCATGCTATAAGAAGAATATGATCTCCTCCAGGGATGCCAGACAGTATCTCCCATCATTTTCAGCCAGATTGGCTGAGAATGCTGGCTGGGAGGGATAGGATTCAGTATGCAGGGGATCAGTTCCCATCACTGAGTTGGGAACTATCCTAAATTTGAGGGAAAATTCTGATTTTTCTCATGCAGATAACATGTCTCCTTAAAATGTAACCAGCTTCAATCAATTGCTGCCTTACTTCTATTTCTTTTTCCACTTTCTATACATACTGTAATATCTCTCTCTATCCTACTGCAGGTGAAATCTTCTCCAATGGTCAGTTTAGAACTCTACCGCAATCGTTTAGTTCCAGATCCCAAGCCAATGGCACAGATCACAAAGGTTTGGTGAGTACAGCTATTTCTGTTGCCTGTTTCTATTAATATTTAACTGCACTTTATTCCCACGGTTATTTATTTTTCAGTGTCGAAGAAATCTGATTTGGGTGGATAGCTTATATGCATATTTGTCCTTCCTGTCACCGACTTCCAGCACTGCAGCCTTTAAGGGATGATGCCAAATTATACTCTGGTTTATCCTAGTAATAGTGTCAGGGCAAGCAAGGCCTATTCATAAGTCAGAAACAGTGTAGATGTTACTGAGGGCAGCTGGTAGCCCCCAGAATCCCTGTAATAGGTGCTCATTAGTATATAGATTACATTATTTCAAAATATCTCAGCTGATCTAATAACTGGCATGAAGGAAATGTGCATGTATGTGTGTGTGTGAGGCAGAATTTGTCTGCATTTGAAAATAAGTATTAAGATGAGAAATGGTGTACTAGTAGCACTATATAATGATATAACAAAAAATTTACTTATTGTTTAGATTTAAACATATAGAACTTTATTTTATGATGTAGGTGACATATTATGGTTTCTTTTACTAAAGATACAAATATATAGAGAGAATTTTTAATTAGCTATATGATATAAGATTAAATTTAGATAAAAGAGATTTTATTATTCTTTACATTGTTGTCACCTTTTGTAGTAAGACGGTGAGGGAAAAATTTTAATTAAGAATTTTAAGAATTGCTAATAATGTATAAAATTAACAGAAAATTTTATATAGGGATAAGACCCTCCATTGAGCGAGTAATAAGGAAAGAAAAGTTTGTATATGATTGATTTTAAGCATTGTTTCCCCGAAAGTAAGACAGTGTCTTACTTTCTTTTTATCCCCAAAAGCCCCACTATGTCTTACTTTCGGGGTATGTCTTATATTGGGGAAAAAATTGTCAATTTTTTTGTTTTAACCATAAAATTAACATTCATTTACAACCTGAACAGTATTGTATTCACCACAAAACAGCAGATGATACCCCAGTATGCCAGTGTGTATGTTTTACTGATGTATGATTAATACTGTGTGCATTACCGTATTTTAAGCAGGAGGTGGCAGTGACAAGTGCAGGGGACGGCGCGGTGATGTATGGAGAGGGGGACGGTGCGGACGTGGGCAGGAGGCGGCGCGCAGCTAGATGAGAGGGAGGCGGCAATACCCCCGTGTTTCCCCGAAAGTAAGACATATGTCTTACTTTCGGGGTACGGCTTATATTAGCCGACCCCCCTGAAACCCCCGATACGTCTTACAATCGGGGGTGTCTTACTATCGGGGAAACAGGGTATATATTGTTTTATTTCATGGTGGAGAAAAATATAAAATCTTATACCGAAAATAAGTATTAACTTTCCCTTCCTTTTTGTTTCCTTCTTTCCTGCCCCCTGCAGTTGAACCATTCAGTTGGCAATAATGGCTATAATTCTGTGAAGGCTGCTGGCTGGTCCTCCCGCTCAGCAGTGGATCTCAGGCCCAATGCTAGAATAGCCACCATCAGCAATGGCACTGGCCCCAAAAGCCCACTGTATGGTACGAATTACAGCTCCACCACCCGGCCCAGGTCTTTCAATGACAAGAACTACCAGAACTGTCAGAACTATGACACTATGTCCTTGCACTCTCTGCGCCTGACAGATGGGCTCTGTGGCCCTGCAGCTGGGGATGACCACTACAGTATAATGTCTGAGATGGATCCACTGACCCAAGCAACCCTCTATAAAAACCAGGGCGGTGGTGGCTTCCGGAGATCCTACACCTTTGAGAGGCAGATGAGCGCTGGCTCTAACGCTTGCGCAAAGCAGCCTCTTGATTGGATGGATGGTATGGTGGTGCCACAAAACAGGCCCGTCATCCGTGCACCAGCCATGCGCACTTTGCAACGTTTCCAGGGCAACAACCGCTCCCGGTTTAGTACGGGCTCTTTCAGTGGCACCCAGGCCTTTCAAGGTGGGGCCGGGAACACTTACGCTTCAGTGGAGCGTACTTCCCGTGCCCCTTCTGTACACAGTTTGGCTGAATCCAACCACCACTTGCAAGACCTGCGTGGCATGGACATGTTTGATGGTCAAAATACACTGATGTCGCAGCAGTTCAACTCTGGCGGGTAAGTGTGCCGTGAATTTCTACTAAAAAAATAATTCCCTCAACACTGTCAGGCTTTCTACTAAATCTGGACTTCTATTCTACTAGTTTTTCTCATCATTCCTATCACCCATTTCCTCCCATGTTGACTGTATGACTGTAACTTGTTGCTTATATCCTAAGATTTTTATTAATATTGCTTCTTCATTGCTTATTTGACCCCTATGACAATCATTAAGTGTTGTACCACATGATTCTTGACAAATGTATATTTTATTTTATGTACGCTGAGAGCATATGCACCAAGACAAATTCCTTGTGTGTCCAATCACACTTGGCCAATAAAATTCTATTCTATTCTATTCTCTGGTCCTAACTGAGCTGAGCAAAAAGATGGCTTCCAGCAACTTGGCTGCCCTGAATTCCTACCAAATCAATTTCTATTGACAGCGGAAGGTGCGGATGACATGACTGCAGTTCAGGCACACAAAATATATAGTCCTAGACTGAGAAACGTAGCCACTGGGGCATGGAGTATGTAATTTTGACATATTGTTTCTTTGCCTAGGTGCTCTCTATTGGTGAATCTGGAAGTTAGGGTACCTGATTTGTTACGCCTAAAGGACTCAGGTGGCACAAAAAGGGCAACAAAAAGCAGAAAGCCATCTAAAATAAACAGCACAGGAAAATAATACAAGCTATGTTCTTTGCGCTCACTGATTTTCATGTACGGGAGTTGTAAATGAGGTTATTCTGTACCTAGGCAGGCATTGACATTTATATCAGTCCTGTCAGTCCTACTTAAACATTCATGGCGTAGGTATATGGTATTCCTTGTTGACTGACTGTAGGCGTAACAGCTGAGATTGACAAGATAAGAGTCATTGGTTCCCAGGCTAGAAATAGCCAGTTTGGAAACATACCTCATTTTTTTAAAGCAATAGGGTGAGAGACAATGGGTTTTGGTTAATTGAGAAAACTGAAAGAAAGAAGCTTAGGACTGAAACCATTGGGAATGCATGGATTAATTTTTATCTCTCTCCCCTCACCTTTCTCTCCCTCTCTTCCTCCCCCCGTCCGTCTCTCTCTCTCTCTCTCTCTCTCTCTCTCTCTCTCTCTCATCTTTGAACTGCATTGTGCAAGCAGCTGATGGCACAGAATCTTAATTTTTTATCACAACATAAAATCTGGGATTTTTTCCCTGAGTTTTGCATTCTGAGAAGTTACATTTGTGTTTGAAAAAATAAAACAGTTGAAAAAATTTATGTAAGGGAATATTGGATTACAAAAACAAAGTAATTATTTAGAAACTTGATGTACAGCATGGTCTGATTATCCCGGCCCTGTAACCCTATTTTACCAGGCTCTTTCCTTATTAAGTTGTCTTCCCTCCTCTTCCCCATCCTCTTTTTAAAGCAAGATCTTTATGTTATGGCAAGAAATTCAAATTTCTTGTATGTTTCAGATCAGCTAGCAGGGCAATTATGTATCTATATGTATACTATATGTATCTATATGTATACTGTATATGTAGTTTTCTTTAGTTAATATAGCTAGCCCTCAACTTACAACTAGTCACTTAATGTCCATTCAGGGTTACAACAGACACCCACTCCACACTTAACTTACAACCCAATTTTTAAGTTCCAATAGCGGCAACCCTGTGCAGTCATATGATTGTGTTTTGGGCAACTGGCCACACATTTATCACCATTTGCAGTGTCCTACAGTACATAATCACATTTTTTGCTGGATTCCAGCATATACTTCTAGTTTATGACCAAAAAAAGGCCACTGGATAAAATAGATTGACTTAACAACTGTGGTATGTTTACTTAATGACCATCTAAAAAAATCAGGAATAGTCAAGTGGTGACCGGCTTAATAACTCCAACAATTTATGAGTATAATTCTGGAGTGAATTACAGATGATCCTAGATTTATGCCCGCAATTGAGCTCAAACTTTATATTGCTGACCGAGAAAAGTGAGTCTTGTCCGCTTTTATGACTTTTCTTGCCACATTTGTTAAGTGAATTGCTGCAGTTGTTAAATTAGTAACATGGTTGTTAAGTGAATCTGGCATCCCCGTTGGCTTTGTTTGTCAGAAGCTTGCAAAAGATGATCACGTGATTTGAAATTGCATCATGTCCTCTCTGGTTTAACTTTGGTTTCAGATTTGATGGCATCGATCTTCCCTCTGCGGTGAAATATCTGATGGCCAATGACCCCAACCTCCAGGTGCTTGGGGCTGCTTATATCCAGCATAAGTGCTACAGTGATAGCGATGCCAAGAAACAGGTGAGGCTATAATGGGTGAATTGATAGCTGAAGGGATGACTAAGGTCCCAATATTCCTATCACCTATCTCCTCCTGCTTATGACTGTATGACTGTAACTTGTTGCTTGCATCCATACAGTTTATATTAATATTGTTTCCTGATTGCTTATTTGTACCCTATGACAATCATTAAGTGTTGTACCCCATGATTCTTGACAAATGTATCTTTTCTTTTATGTACAGTGAGAGCATATGCACCAAAGATAAATTCCTTGTATGTTCAATCACACTTGGCTGATAAAGAATTCTATCTATTCTATCTATCTAATGTAGTTTGCAAGTTTACTCAGTGATTACTCTCCTTTAAGAGGAGTCATGTTTTGTTAAAATGGGTCTGGTAAGAGGGGTTCCTGCATGTTGAGAGGGAAGATTATTTGCCTGAGAAAAAGGCAGCTTGTTTAGAGACAGCTTGAGATGGGTGCACATGGGTGGGATGTGACAGGATGAGATAGGTTCACATCTCCCCTCTTCTTGCTTAAGATGTGTGCCACTTTCCCTCCTTTCATAGGCTCGCAGTCTCCAAGCCATATCCAAGCTGGTGAAGCTCTTCAACAGTTCCAACCAAGAAGTGCAGCGCCATGCCACTGGTGCCATGCGCAATCTTATTTATGACAACGCTGAGAACAAGCTGGGATTGGTGGAAGAAAATGGAATCTATGAGCTGATGCGCACTTTGCGGGAGCAGGATGATGAATTACGCAAGAATGTTACTGGTGAGTGAACATTGGTGTAGACAAATTGCAGGTGGAGGATTGGGAGCATGGATCTGTATCCCACCCAAGAAATAGGAAAATTAAAAAGAAATAGGATAAGTCACCACCCATCCTTTGGCCTACTATAACATTTAATTTCCACTATATCTTAATACAAGGGTCCGAAGAGGAGAAATCCTAGTATAATGAGACTGTTCCTTGTGATTAATAGCCAAATGTTACAAGAGGGGGAAGCAATTATTATCTTAGAGAAATTGTTCTTAATGGGAAATTAAAACAGTTCTGGCTTTTAAAATTAAATTATTATTTTTAATTAAAAAATACCACTGCATTAACTGGCTAAAAGTTATTCAGCCTTTATAAAGCAATGCTAATATTTTTTCTACTGTTCAACCAAATAACTACCAGATAAATTATAATAAAATATAAACAATAGAGAAAAATAGAGAAAGAATCATCAGACACTTCCTCCCACTGGTATTACTAGGCCTAAGATTCCATTATAAAGTGAAATCAAGTTTTGATGAAGCTTTGTGAGGAGGTGACATCAGTTATTTCAAAATGTCTATTAAATATGAAGGCATGTCATCATGGCCTGTTATATTATTTTAACAATTTTACGTACTTATTATAATTTCATAATTTCATAAATGGCATACATAACATAATTTGTTTAATGTCATAATCATGCAAAACTCAATTACAGATGTTGCAAAGTTAAGGTAAATGTAATGTTTCATCAGGCTACTTTAGATGTAATGGACTTGATTGTTACTTTGGAGAGGTGTCTGTTGCATATTCACATTAAATGTGAGTCCATGAAATTATATACTGTATAAACAAAGTAATTGAACATTACTTTGGGTAGGGAAGGAGTAATAATAATAATAACAATAATAAGAAACCAGATTGGCAGGGGGCAGGAAATAAACTATGGCCATCTTATTGCCTTTTTATTATTATTTAAGCCAGGAAGAATCTTAAACCAAAATGGAAATAAATAACTAGAGTAAGTAATTCAGTCACAAATTTTAAGATATAAAATAAATCTCAAGGATGGAATTTCACACCCCATCAACTTTTGCCATATAATAATTCCTATAATTTACAAGCAAGTTTCAGAAATTGCATATACTGTAACTAATAAAAAAAAGTCTTATGGTTGTAGAAATATTATATAGGGTGGCAATATGATTAAATTGATAATATAAGGTGGCAATATGATTAAATTGAAATGTGATAGAATTTGAAAACCTGAATGTACCCAGAGAGAAAGGTTAGCAAGAAATAATGTACAGCAGGTTTTATGCCAGAATTGAAATTGCTGCCTGCCTTAACACTAAGATTAAATGCAGGCAAGATATTAATTGTATTTGCCTTTTTCTGAAGAAAACAATTTTGACTTCTATTTTCATCTGGAAAGAAGCCTCTAGTGTACAGCTGAATTGCATTTATACAACTAGTACTCACATTTATAGACAATCACAGTCCCAAAGGATTTGCAACAGTTAATGGAAAACCAAAATGTTTAACCACGATTTTGCTGAGTAAGCTATAATGTACTGAGTGATACACAATGTCAGGTTGAGTTTGCACATCACACTAAACTAAAAATGCTAAGTTTAGTTTATATATGAAACCAGGGATATATTTAAGTTATTTGTACATTTTGTTTGTTGCAATAAGATACATTCTTGTTCAGAGCATTTGCCTCTCTTCTGTTCTAAATTCCCTTCATAATTAGCAACCTTTAATGTTCCTAAAATACTAGTTTATTTCTTAATTCACAAACAGTAAAGCTACATTGAGGAGGGGTAAATGAATGAACGGAATCAGTGAAATACTAGCAATTGCTGGTTATTCTCCTTCCTTGAACATCCTCTTGGGTAGAGATTGGAATGTCTGTCCATTAACAAGCTCAACTTCAATGTGCCTCAATAAATCCTAGCTAAGAAAAGGGTATTAGGAGGGGCCGGGGAAAGGGATGTAAAATTCCTATAAATTAAGTGTTTGTTCTGTTTAACATCAGGTAAAGAGATAAAGAGAAGGAGGCTGGGGGAGCAAGGAGCACAGTGTGGCTATATGTTGCAGTTGCTGGTAAATAACCTTCCCTAGGAAGAACTGGGAATAGAAATAAAGGGATCTGCCAGAGGGAAGAGATTATATTTACCTTCTGTTATAAAAAAAAGTTGTTCTTCTTGTCCAACAAGCTCTGATTGTTTAATACCAAGACCAATAAGAAACATAGGGCCAAAGCTTTGGCAGATTGAGCTTTCATGCATATTTCTAGCATGCTGGAACTATTGTGAAATGTTAATGGAATTCAATTGAAGTTGGAGAGTAATCCCCTGATGTCATAGTCTAGGGCAGGGGTAGGTAAAGTTGGCTCTTCTATGACTTGTGGACTTCAACTCCCAGAATTCCTGAGCCAATCATGCCAGCTCAGGAATTCTGAGAGTTGAAGTCCACATGTCATAGAAGAGCCAACTTTGCCTACCCCTGGTCTAGGGCAGAGGTCCTCAAACTTTTTAAACAGGGGGCCAATTCACAGTCCCTCAGACTGTTGGGGTGCCAGACCAGAATGGTGGGCATGGCTAAGTGGCCATGTACTTTGGGCGGAGCAGTGGGCAGGGCAGCCTCGTCCTATGTGGGCCAGATTAATGGCTTCAACAGGCCACATGCAGCCTGCGGGCCATATTTTGAGGACCCATGGTCTAGGGAACCAGATGATCTTAATAAGGTGCTATTATGTTGGGAGAGGTTGATGGTTGGAGAAGATAGATCCCTTATAAAATGATGCGCTGTTTGTATATGTCACCAGAGAAATTGGCTGGAATGTTCACCTGTTGGAAATGTGAACAAGATGAAGGACCATATTATCATATTTGGTGGACATGTAAAAAAGCTAGAAAATTTTAGACTCAAATACACAAACTGTTTTGGAGTGCACAAAGTTGGAAAGATTCAGCATTAGCTACAATAGAGGAATGGCTGGTGAAGATGATGGAATTTACTGAGATGGATACATTTACTTCTTTGATCAGAGGAAAGACAATATCTACATTTATTGCTGACTGGAAAACACTTCTCATGAATTTATTGAATTATCACGAATTTATGGTTTGGGTGATTTGGCAAGATAGAGCAGTAATGGTGAACCTTTGTTGGTTTGTGTGCCAAAAGGGAAGTGGGGGGGTCAGGTGTGCATATGCCCACACCCATAATTCCATGCGGCCCCACATGTGTGAATGACCGCCCACCCCCTGCTCCCGGAACATAATGGCATACCCATTTTTTGCTCTCCCCAGGCTTCAGAGACTCTAGGAGCCTGGGGAGGGCAAAAATGGCTTTCCCCACCTCTCCTCCAAAGGCCAGAAATCTTCTGTTTGCCAACTTCTGATTAGAAACATCGAAGATTGACAGCAGAAAAAGACCTCATGGTCCATCTAGTCTGCCCTTATACTATTTCCTGTGTTTTATCTTAGCATGGATATGTGTTTATCGCTGGCATGTTTAAATTCAGTTACTGTGGATTTACCAACCATGTCTGCTGGAAATTTGTTCCAAGGATCTACTACTCTTTCAGTAAAATAATATTTTCTCATGTTGCTTTTGATCTATCCCCCAACTAACTTTAGATTGTGTCCCCTTGTTCTTGTGTTCACTTTCCTATTAAAAACACTTCCCTCCTGGACCTTATTTAACCCTTTAACATATTTAAATGTTTCGATCATGTCCCCCCTTTTCCTTCTGTCCTCACGACTATACAGATTGAATTCATTAAGTCAATCTGTATAGTCTGGAGGACTATTAAATTAATTAAATTGGAAGGCCCAGTTTTTTGCTCTCCCCAGGCTTCAGAGCCTTTCTAGGAGCCTGGAGAAAACGGCCTTCTCCACCACTCCCCGGAAACCCTCCAGAGGCCAGAAATGGCCCATTTCCCAATTTGAAATGGGCCTTTTCTGGCCTTAGCTAGGGCTTCCAAGGGGAGAAGGCCATTTTCACCCTCCCCAGTCTCCTAGAAAGGCTCTGGAGCTTGGGGAAAGCAAAAATGGACCTTCCCCATCCTCTTCAGAGGCTGGAAACAGGCTGTTTCCCAACTCCCAGTGGGCCCAGAAGGCCTGAAAATCAGTTGTCATGTGTCAGACCTGAGCTTGTATGCCCACTGATTTGGCTCTATGTGCCACTTGTGGCAGCGTGACATAGGTTTGCCATCACAGGGATAGAGGATAGAAAGAAGAGAGTAAAGGCAAAGTTTATAATTGTATTTGTAACTGTAATTATATTTGTAAAAAAGTTTGGAAATGTATAAAAAACAGAAAAACTTGCTGCCTTCAAGTAAGGATGAGTTTATTCAGAGAGAGAGAAATCTGCCATCTTTTGCCAACTACATGGCAAAAATGTAAAAGTTTATTATGAGAACGTTTTCTCAGCTCTCTTGTGTACTAAAGCTCTTTATATACAATCATCAAGCCCAACATTCCAAAATAAATATTGCATTAATATGTTTACTGATAATTGTATTATTTTTCCTGGTAGCCTGAGGTTAATTACAATCTTGTGCAAGATCCACTTTATAAACTGGACAAACCAGGACCCTCCTTTAATTTTCATCTGTTAATTCTCTCATAAACCTCTTATGCCTCTTTAACAATATGCAAGCAGATAAATCTGCATCGCTATCTTAGTCTCATAGGAGGAAATACCATCTCATCTTGCTTTATGTTGCTTCTCTGTTAAGGGAATTCTGACTTTTTGAAGTCTCACTTTATCATTTTCTCACCCAGTCTTTTTCATTCCAATAATTCTGTATATATGTAATCTGATCTTCCAGAAACACAGTATTTTCTCTCCATGTATGGTTTAATTGCCCTTCAGCTGCCCAAACATGCAGAGTTGCAACAAACCTCTTCATTTCATAAACAAATGTACTGTTGGCTGCTAAAAGAACAACCTAAATTTTTGTTTACTAACATTTGCTCATCTACATTCACTGGTAAACCTTGTAGAGATCAAATTGAGATTCCCATTGTCATTTATCGTCAGTTATGTTGTTGAGGTTGATGTTCAAGCAGTATCTGGGACAACAGTGTTTTCTATCCTTACTGAAAAGGAAGAGCAAAGTAACCTGACAAATATGAAAACTAAACAAAATTAGGTCCTCTAATCTTGTGGAGATCTCAGCTGTGAGGATCTATACAGGGGGGGAAAAGAGATAGGTTGCTGGAAGGCATGGTGGTTGGCTGGGCCTACAAGGTTGTCTTGCTGCAACAAGTTGATATGATTCAGCCATTGTGTTCTTTGCAGTGAAATATTCTAATAATGTTGAAAGCATCACAGCATTTGATTTGTGCAAGTTTATACACAGCCATCATCTAACCAGAACCTGTCTGCTTCATATTTTTGCTGTCCAAAAATAATTTTCTCAGGAACCTGATCTGTTTCTGCTGTTTTGGCTCTATTCATTACCCAAATTGATTAGATAACTAACAGATAGCAGTCCAGGCTTCACTAAAACCATCAGAATTTTTGCAACAATAGGCTTTTCTACACAATAGATCCGCAGTATACATGTTGGCCTAGTTGGTTCTTTCCTCACAATGGGCACCTTATCTGTTGCATCCTATGTGAAACCAAATTCTTGTCAGAAATAATCTAGATGTTTAACCCAGCCCAGCCTGAATTATGAAATCTTTAGATGCCCGATTCATTGCAAGGAAGGCATAGGATAGGCCAGTAATGGCGAATCTATGGCACGGGTGCCACAGGTGGCACACAGAGTCATATCTGCTGGCACACGAGCCGTTGCCCACGCCAGCTCCAGTGTGCATGTGTGTGCTGGCCAGCTGATTTTTGGCCCACACAGACTCTGAGAAGGCATTTTTGGCTTCCAGAGAGCCTCTGGGGGGATGGGGGAAGGTGTTTTTACCCTCCCCCAGCTCCAGGGAAGCCTTTGGAGCCTGGGGAGAATAAAACATGAGCCTACTGGGCCATTTCCAGCCTCCAGAGGACCTCCGGGGGGTGGGGGAAGCTGTTTTCGCCCTCCCCAGACATTGAATTATGGGCGTGGGTGCTCACACATGCACAATAAAACACCCACATGCTTTTTTGGCACCCAAGGAATAAAAGGTTCACCATCACTGGGGTAGTCTATAACCTCAGGTTAATTGTTGAGATTTCTTCCGAATCTCTGTTTGTTTAAAAGAAATTTGCCATTTAACTATGGAATGGCAGAAGTATTGGTACAGTTCTGAATCTGATTAGAATTTATTTCAAAAGGGGCAGAATAGTCTTAGATCTTCATTTTATTTATCCATTTTAAAAAGAAACAAATTGCTTAATGCAGTTTCCACGAAAAAAATTGTACCAGGTTGATTGATAACTGCTTTTTTAACATTGAGTTTCCAGTTTATTTCAACTGTAGTTTAAGTAAGGGATCTTGCTGGTTCATTGGAACAATAGTTAATTTAAAAAATTTGAGAAGACATGAAATGGCTTGCATGTACATTTAATACTGAAATCAAATGAATCAGTAACCTTGGTTGTACTCCAGGATTCAGCAAATAACAGGTCTTGCATTATTCAGAGTTGGTGTGGGATCCAGCATTGGTCTGAGGGTAGTAATAGTGCTCAATGGCCCTGCTCAACAATAGACTCAGGTGGCCTTAGGAAAGTCATTCTATGTCAGATAACATAGGAAAGCAAATGGGACAGGTTAACATCTTCCCAACTGGTAAATTCTTTGTATGTAAGTTTCAAGGCACTTTCTGAATTTGGGATAGTTCAAAAGTAGCTTCAAGACAGGTCAGAGCATCATTAGAGTGGTGTCTGCCCTCTGCAATTTTGCTTTGTAGTTAAAAATCTTCCTCTGAGTTTAGTTTTAGCTGCCTACTTGTAAAAGTAAATATGGGACCTAAATCTAGTTGTGGTAAAGATTAATGAGATAAAGATTGTGAAACACTCTGCTCTCTAAAAGTTAACAGTGATGATGTTAATTATAACTTGATAGCAACACAGGGAATTTGACTCCAAGTATGTATGGGGTTTTTTTTTTAACGATATCACTGTTTTTACTATACAGTACTGCTGATTTAATTGTTGTATTTTTTAATGCTTTTTACTATTGTATTTATGACCGTTGTTAGCCACTCTGAGGCCATTTTGGAATGAGCGGCATATAAATACAATCAATAAATCAATCAAATCAATCAATAAAATAATATAGAAACATAGAAGACTGACGGCAGAAAAAGACCTCATGGTCCATCTAGTCTGCCCTTATACTATTTCCTGTATTTTATCTTAGGATGGATATATGTTTATCCCAGGCATGTTTAAATTCAGTTACTGTGGATTTACCAACCACGTCTGCTGGAAGTTTGTTCCAAGGATCTACTACTCTTTCAGTAAAATAATATTTTCTCACGTTGCTTTTGATCTTTTCCCCAACCAACTTCAGATTGTGTCCCCTTGTTCTTGTGTTCACTTTCCTATTAAAAACACTTCCCTGCAACTTTTACCTTATATACTGCAACTTTTACCTTATTCTGGATGTGTTTGCATGAACAGTAGCCTAAAAACCATGTTTATTTCCATGGGGGGGGGGATGTTACATGTGATTTTAAATATCAAGTTGATGAAATCTGTTCATTCTCTACTTGTGTCTTTGTTTTGTATTGACACAGAGGAAAATCTGGCTGACCTCTTCTGTATGGTCAAAGTTTAAACTGCTGTTTAAAAAGTTACCAGTTTTATGGATGTGTGCGTTACTATGGGTGCAATTCAACTTCCCTTTTTCCCCGTCCCTATTTATTTTCTGATCTGTTTTAGTTTTAGCTTTTTTTCTCCTTTTGATATCATAAGCAATAAATATTGTTATAAAAAGCTGATTACTTAAATCCCAAAGGTCTGGTATATATAAGGCGGGCATTCCAATCTTGCTGAATAGTGCCTTCTGCAAAGATATTGTCTCATTCCTCTGTCTCCTGGCTGATTGCTTTGCAGGCATTTTCTGGAATCTGTCTTCAAGTGATAACCTCAAGGACCGCCTGGCCCGGGACACTTTGGAGCAGCTCACAAACCTGATCTTGACCCCTCTCTCCACCTCAAGGAATGCAGCTGTTATCCAGCAAAATGCCTCTGAGTCAGAAATCTTCTACAATGCCACTGGCTTCCTCAGGTACTTTAACAATAGGAGAATTATAGCATCTGAGAGAAGTAGGGAAATCCTAATCGATAATAGTAGTCATTGTTGTTATAATTTTTAGTAAGATTAGCAGGGATAAAAAGAGAAATGCAAGCATTACTGAATTTCATTCAGCAAAACTAGTTCACAACTAAGTCTGCGGAGAGGGGCGGCATATAAATCCAGTAAATCTAATCTAATCTAATCTAATGTAGAAGTAGCGAACACCATTACTTTCACAAGTTTCTCTATGCTCTGTGTTGAGAATATTTGTCTCTCTGTATGGTATGCTTTCACTTAATATATATGGGAGAGTTATTCATCCACGGCATTCCTCATTTATGCTATCTTAGTCAGTGTCACCGATTTGATACATAGCAAAGATTAGAATCCAAATGATGGCAACGCAATCAGCGTATTATGTTTCTGACAAAAGAGGATCAAATTGAATCGGTACTTGAAGTGGAGAGTAATTCATTTATGATAAATATCTATATATAGTTGCTGGAACATTTTATTGGATTGTAAAGCAAGATACTACAAAAGTGCAATTCTTACTGTGAACCTCCCCCACCCCCAAATATAAATAAAATTTTGCCGCCATTTGGCTGTCAAGATTGTGGCTGAATTATATGGCCTAATTTTTGCTGGTTTGAATGCCTATAATTGCTTGGTAGAGTCAGTGAAAATGGGAATTCTGTAACAAGTTGCTGATTCCTGGTTCAGATAATATTCAGGATCCGTATTTTACTGTTTGGTGGAGGAGGGCAAATTGTCTGAAAAATGTTCGCTGCGATATTGTATTTATTTTCTAAGAATAAGAGGGCAAAGACTTGAGTTTGAAGAGAGTGCATTGAAGGAATATTCTTATAATGATACATCTTCCTATTTCTCTTGTAGGAATCTTAGCTCTGCTAGCCAGCACACTCGGCAAAAAATGCGTGAATGCCATGGATTGGTAGATTCCATGGTCAGCTACATCAATAGTTCACTGGAAGTGGGAAAATCAGAGGATAAGGTGAGATCTTTTGTTTTATTCTAAATTTGGCTTGAGTCAAGTGGGGAAATGCACTTTTTCCAAGACAAAATTTGCTGACAGTATCTTGTGATTATTCTTTCATATATAGTTCTCCATTACTGTAAATATTTAATTGAATTGTCCTTCACAATCCATCCAATATATATTTTATTTAGGTTTAACCTGTCATTTCATTGTTTACCGAAATAAATTGCTGAATGAAACATTTACTATTTATGGGCTACTAGTTCAGTAAAGAGGCATTGTAGAAGACTGATACTTTCTAGACATACATCTTTAAGGCAAGCATTGAAAAGAAAACAAAGGTGTGACAGTAAGTGTTATACATAATGCACAATGACACCAACATTTCATATATTTAACATTAAGATAAAGATTTTGGTTAACGTGGACACCTGCCAGATGCATCTCTGTAAAAAATAACTCTTCCATTTACACTTTCCTCTTTAGATATACAGTGATACCTTGTCTTACAAACTTAATTGCAGCTGGCTGAAGCATAGACATCAGAGAGTTATTGTTAATGGCGAGTATTCTGAGCAGAGTCAGGTTACAAGCGGTGTGCCACAAGGGTCTGTTCTGGGTCCTATTCTTTTTAATATGCTTGTGAGTGACATAGGGGAAGGTTTGGTAGGGAAAGTTTGCCTATTTGCCGATGACTCTAAAGTGTGCAATAAGGTTGATATTCCTGGAGGGGTCTGTAATATGGTAAATGATTTAGCTTTACTAGATAAATGGTCAAAGCAATGGAAACTGCAGTTTAATGTTTCCAAATGTAAAATAATGCACTTGGGGAAAAGGAATCCTCAGTCTGAGTATTGTATTGGCAGTTCTGTGTTAGCAAATACTTCAAAAGAAAAGGATTTAGGGGTAATGATTTCTGACAGTCTCAAAATGGGTGAACAGTGCAGTCAGGTGGTAGGGAAAGCAAGTAGGATGCTTGGCTGCATAGCTAGAGGTATAACAAGCAGGAAGAGGGAGATTATGATCCCGCTATATAGAATGCTGGTGAGACCACATTTGGAATACTATGTTCAGTTCTGGAGACCTCACCTACAAAAAGATATTGACAAAATTGAACGGGTCCAAAGACGGGCCACAAGAATGGTGGAAGGTCTTAAGCATAAAACGTATCAGGAAAGACTTAATGAACTCAATCTGTATAGTCTGGAGGACAGAAGGAAAAGGGGGGACATGATCGAAACATTTAAATATATTAAAGGGTTAAATAAGGTTCAGGAGGGAGGTGTTTTTAATAGGAAAGTGAACACAAGAACAAGGGGACACAATCTGAAGTTAGTTGGGGGAAAGATCAAAAGCAACATGAGAAAATATTATTTTACTGAAAGAGTAGTAGATCCTTGGAACAAACTTCCAGCAGACGTGGTAGATAAATCCACAGTAACTGAATTTAAACATGCCTGGGATAAACATATATCCATCCTAAGATAAAATACAGAAAATAGTATAAGGGCAGACTAGATGGACCATGAGGTCTTTTTCTGCCGTCAGACTTCTATGTTTCTATGTTTCTAATTGGTTCCGGGACGAGGTTCTTAAGGTGAAAAGTTTGTAAGATGAAACAATGTTTCCCATAGGAATAAATGGAAAAGCAATTAATGCGTGCAAGCCCAAAATTCACCCCTTTTGCCAGCCAAAGCGCCCGTTTTTGCGCTGCTGGGATTCCCCTGAGGCTCCCCTCCATGGGAAACCCCACCTCCAGACTTCTGTGTTTTTGCGATGGTGCAGGGGAATCCCAGCATCACAAAAACGAGTGCTTCGCTGGCAACGGAAGTCCGGAGGTGGGGTTTCCCATGGAGGGGAGCCTCAGAGGAATCCCAGCAGCGCATCCCAGAGGTGGCAGTGGGTTTGTAAGGTGAAAATAGTTTGTAAGAAGAGGCAAAAAAATCTTAAACCCCGGGTTTGTATCTCAAAAAGTTTGTATGACGAGGCGTTTGTAAGATTGAGGTATCACAGTAATTTAAAAAAATTAAGTACTTTATATTACTGCAAGTATAGCAGTTAGAATATTATAGCAAGGCTAAGGAGATGTGGGTTTGAATTCATCTACAGTCATGAAATTCACTAGGTAATCTTATCCTGTCAATAATTCTCTGACTGCCCTATTTTACAAAACGATTTGTGATAATAAAATAATGAATTAAGAGAGCCAGTGGCTGTGTTTGTAAAACACAATTAACTTTGTTCCTGGTTATTTTCTTGGTTTGCAAGGTATGTTAAAGGATAATCTCAGCTGGCCTTTGTTCACACAATATTCTGAGAGAGTCAGAATTAACCAGAATTAAAGTGAATCAAGTTTAGCTTAGTGTAGCTGCTTTTTGAGTATGTTGTATGAGTACAGCCAGTGAAATATACTTCCATCCTGTGCAAAGATGGATATCAGTGTGATAATTTAAAATATATCGTAATATGAATTGTCAAATCGACTAAAGATCTGTTTCTTCGAGTAAAGTTCAGTGCTTGATTGCCACTTGGAATAGAGCTGTCTGGGAACTTATTCTTCAGCCTAACAGGTTCTTGGCAAAAATGGGTGGCTCCTGACACCAAAACAACCTCAATCTATCAAAAGCTGATGAAGATACTTGTTATAAATGCCTCAAGCAAACATTTGAAAGGCAAATGATGCATCATTAAACAAATATGTATGTTTGATACAAAAATATTGTAAAAACCTCTCTGTTTGGTTGCTTTTTATATTATTGCCTAAGGGATCCTCTAGCAAGAATCAAATAGAAATCAGAATATATAAAACACACTATTAACATCTGAACATCAATTTAACCCAATTTAGTCTATACCAGTTACTATTAAAAATTAAGAAAATAATAGAAAAATATCAATCAATCAATAAAAAATGTTGTTTTGGGTTTTCTCCTCCCAGAGTGTTGAGAATGCGGTCTGTGTCCTGCGCAATCTCTCCTACCGACTTTATGATGAAATTCCTCCTTCCTCACTCCAGAGGCTCGAAGGATATAAGAGGAGTGATGGAGCTAACATGACAAGTGAATTAGTAGGCTGCTTCAGCCCACAAAGCAGGAGGGCCCGAGAGGTGAGAGTGAAAAATGACATTATGGGAGGGAACGGAACCTGTTCTGGGCAGCTCTGATTTCGTGGGATGAAAAGTAACTGAGAAAGAAAGGAAAGAAAGAAGCCCCTGCTTGACTAAGCTTGAGTAAGAAATCTAGACTCTGAGCACATCAGGATTCAATCCAAGCCCCTACGCCAGTGATGGCTCGGGTGCCATAAGGGCACACATGCACGCTATCTTATAATCCGTAGTGCAATACCCCCGCACATGCGCATGTGCATCACTCCCATGATGCGCACAAACCTCCCCAAGCCCCCCCCCCCGCACATGTGCAAAGGCCTCACTGAAGCTTCGGGCAGGCCTGTTGGGCCATTTTTCACCATCCCCAGGCTTCAGGAAGCTTTCCTGAACCCTAGGGACAGTGAAAAAATGGCCCAATGACCCAACTAGAGGTTCATTTCCAAATTTCCAGTTGGCCCATTGGGCCATTTTTTGCCATCCCAGGCTTCAGGAGGCTTTCCTGAAGCCTGGGGAGAGCAAAAATGGCTGAAAAGAAGGCCATAAATAGCGGGAGCTGACATAGGGCAACACCTCATGTGCCCTTAGATATGGCTCTGGGTGCTACCTGTGGCAGGCGTGCCATAGGTTCGACATCACTGCCCTATGCCCTCAGTCCCATGTCTACAGTCTTCACTTTCATATTGCTCTGGGCAAAATAAATGTTCTCTTTAGCTAAACAGTAGTGAATCCCCGACATCGATGGAGTGGGGGGGATATTCTAGACACTGAAACCCCAAAAATTCTTCTGGAATAGAAATTATCTTTGGTAGTTGTGATAGCTAGAAGGTTGTCAGTTCCTCTGAGTAATATGCCTCAATTGGAGGGAATTAATACTAAAGCATAAGAAAGGCATTCAGTTGTTCTGGGACAAATAATATCCCCAAAGACCAGTAACTGGGTCAACATGATTAGAAATAAGATGTGGGAGGACAGGCTCCTTGGGAATGGATTGAGCTATAATAAAGCCTTTTTGAGCTGGGTAAGCCAGTGCTGGTGAACCTTTTCAGCACCGAGTACTAAAATGTGTGCGCGCACATGTGGGGGAATACCAAAAAACAGAAGAGCAGCTTCTCAGTGTGCACATGTGGGAGTGCTAGAAACCAGAAGAGCAGCTCCTTGGTATGCATGCATGTGCTGGGAAGCTGAGCTTTCAATTTCCAGCAAGCACATGCGCACTGATCATCTGGTCTTCTGGTTTCTGGCATGCATGTGCACTCAAAGACCAGCTAGCCGGCCCACATGTTCACACCAGAACCTGAAAGAGCAACGGTTGGCAGGCCACTTCCAGCGCATGTGCCATAGGTTTCGCCATCACAGGGGCAAGCTGTAAAGGAGACGACAAGATTGTAGATTGTAGATAGAACCAGAAGAGGAAGTAATAAAAGGCTTGACAAGATGCTGGCAAAATGATTTACAAATAGATGAAAGTGAAATGAAAGAAATAGTAGAAAATATATATAAGATTAAGAACACAAGAGTTAAAGAGATGAGAAGAAAAATTTTACATAAATGGTATTACACACCAGCACAACTTGCACACTTCCAGGGGAAAGAGAAAGGTAATTGTTGGCATGGTTGCCAAAAGAAAGGAATTTTCATGCATATGTTCTGGGAGTGTGTTGAAATTCAGAAATTTTGGAAGGAAGTGCAGAACGAAATAAATAAAATGCTAAATATTAATTGGATAATTACAAAAGAAATAGCAATATTAATTAAACAAAGAGAACTAAGAGATTTTAAAGAAATAAAAACTGCAGCACTGGAAAGTGCTCAAGCGGTAGTGGTATTGGGTTGGAAAGCGTCTATAAAATGGACACTACAGAACTGGTACTGGTACATGGTGGATCATATTCATTTTGAAATCATGGAAATAAGATTAAACAACTTTGACGAAAATAAATTGGAGAAGCTGATGGCCCGATGGAATAAGGTGAAAGGTTATATGCTGAGTAGAATCTGTGACGCAAATGTGAAAAATAAACTCCAATCACTCTTTCAATAATAACAAATGCAAAGTAGAGCTAAGGAAATATATATATATATACACATATATAAACTAGTAAATATTTGAACCCCCCGCAATTGGTGGTGGTGGTGATGGTTATTGTCAGTTGGGTGATGGGCACATGCACTATGCACTGTTTTATGTTTGCTTTATGTAACCTTATCTGCAAAACCAATAAAAATATATTTTTTTAAAAAAGATTGTAGATAGAACAAAAGTTTGTATAGCCTCAAAGAATGGTCATTAAATACTCTCTTACTCTTCCCCTTAGCTCCACATGAACTCTGATATTGTGACTTTCGCAGAGGTTTCTAAGGATCCTAAAGGGTTGGAGTGGCTCTGGAACCCTCAGATTATAGGGGTGTACAACAGGCTGCTGCAGCGATGTGAACTGAATAAGCATACCACGGAGGCAGCCTCTGGAGCGCTTCAGAATATCACAGCAGGAGACCGGAGGGTAAGGCTGACTCCAGAAATACCCGCCTGAGTCCTCTGAAGATTTTAAAACAAAGCAATGCATATTAAGGAGAGGAGGAAGTTAAGACGGGAACTTGACATTTTGTAGGAAACTTGAGTTAGATATGGAAGATTAACTCTCTGATGGTTCCCTTATGATGGTTACATTCAATGAGCAGTGTAGCAAAATGAAGCAGGCCTGCTCAAACAATGGAGCACATTTGTTGCCAAATCTACCAACAACTTTTCCCCATTTTTTCCTTGTGCCCTGAAGGGAAGGGGCTCTGAGTTTTTCCCTGTGGTTCAGCCAATGATACTTATCAACACTAATAATAATAATAATAATAATAATAATAATAATAATAATAATAATAATAAATAACAACAACAACAACAACAACATAGTTGGAAGGGACCTTGGAGGTCTTCTAATCCAACCCCCTCCTTAGGGGGTTGACACTACACTACTTGAGACAAATGGTTATCCAACATCTTCTTAAAAATATCCAGTGTTGGAGCATTCACAACTTCTGGAGGCAAGCTGTTCCACTGATTAATTGTTCTAACTGTCAGGACACTGCTCTAGAGTTTTTAAAGCAACATATAGAGAAGAGATCTATGAAGAATGCTCGCTCTGCCTACTTTGCGGTTGCTTGAGCTAGAAAGGTGATTGCATTGAAAACTTGCCCATCTTGTTATGGAGGGTAAGCAAAGGGGAAAACCAATAAAGTTGATTGCAGGAAGGAAAAGCTGTGACAAGGCTTCCATTGTCTGCCTAAAGCCAAACATGACTAAGGCAGTTATCAATGGTCAGAAAACACTGGCAGTAAAGGAAAGGTAAAAAGTAAATTGAGTCATCTGTTGCAACAATCAGATATTTTTTGGTATAGGTATATGAAAGTTTTATATTCTTGCTATATCAGCATATAGTAGAAGAATCGGAATATTATTTCTCCGGTGTGCCTAGAACAGTTACTGCCTCGGCAGGTGAATCATCATTTGCTTGCTCTTTCTTCTCTACCATCCATTGTAGTGGGCAGGTGTCCTCAGTAGGGTGGCTTTGGAGCAAGAGAGGATCCTGAACCCTGTACTGGACAGAGTCCGCACAGCTGACCATCACCAGCTTCGCTCTCTGACAGGATTGATTCGCAACCTGTCCCGGAACGCACGCAACAAGGATGAAATGTGTAAGTTATCCCTATAGGAAAACGCAGCAGAGCCTTGACAAAAGGGTCCCCTTCGTGCAATTCAAATGCTTCACCTATACCATCCACAGTGAGGTTTTAGACAAAGTACATTTTCTCCGTGTACCATTTGCTAACCACTTTCGTTTCACGTTGGCAGCAACCAAAGTGGTGAGCCATTTGATTGAGAAACTTCCTGGAAGCTCTGGAGATAAGTGCCCCCCAGTAGAGGTAATAGTCAACATCATTGCAGTGCTGAACAACTTGGTTGTGGAGAGCCCCGTTGCTGCACGAGACATTGTCTACTTTGATGGCCTGCGCAAACTCTTCTACATCAAGAAGAAAAGGGACAGGTATGTGGCCACCAGTTTCCATCCGTACTCCATACGGATTTCACCCTTAGAACAGCATTTTACACTATTTAATTTCTGGACTCTGCTCCAGCTTCAGAAAACTTCCTTATGCCCATTGTTTCAGCATCACGGAGTGCGATGTTTACTAGGTTCACCTAATATTCAGAAATAGAAGCAGTTTGGTATGGGAGTTAAGGCACCAAGAGTTCTGGTCCTTCTTTAGGTACAAAGGCAACCTGGTGACCTTGGGCCAGTCATTCTCTCTCAGCCCTAGGAAGCAGGCAATGGGAAACCTAAAAATTGCAATCTTGGGGGG
This sequence comes from Erythrolamprus reginae, assembly GCF_031021105.1. Taxonomy (NCBI): domain Eukaryota; kingdom Metazoa; phylum Chordata; class Lepidosauria; order Squamata; family Dipsadidae; genus Erythrolamprus; species Erythrolamprus reginae. The sequence continues at coordinate 136,655,570 of NC_091950.1, read as the reverse complement.
GGGGGGGAACACTGCAGGGACTTGTGCAGTGTCAACACTCACTCGAAAGCACATACACACAATTCTCAAAAGGTACGGTCCCTTTCAAAAAGAAAAGGCAAGTTCCCGTGCATATATCAAGGGCTGGAGTAAGGAAGAAAATGGCCAAAAAAAGCAAGCCTGTCAGACCTCAAAGATTTTCACTTGGCTTTTATGAATTGCTCCCTCTAAATGATCTATTTCCAACACTCAAGTGTTTTTTCCCACCCTAATCTGATTTCGTTAGCTCCTTAGTTTCCTAGTTTGGCATCGAGACCGATCCATGGCATTTATCTCACAGGCCTTAAGAGCCTGGTGGATGAAAAGTCTGATACACTCATACAGCCCTCTCCAAAGTTCTCTTGTTTGTTTGTTTGTTTGTTTGTTTGTTTGTTTGTTTGCTTGCTTGCTTGCTTGCTTGCTTGTTTATTTTATTTATTTTATTTATTTTATTTATTTTATTTATTTTATTTATTTTATTTATTTTATTTATTTTATTTATTTTATTTATTTTATTTATTTTATTTATTTTATTTATTTTATTTATTTTATTTATTTTATTTATTTTATTTATTTTATTTATTTTATTTATTTTATTTATTTTATTTATTTTATTTATTTTATTTATTTTATTTATTTTATTTATTTTATTTATTTTATTTATTTTATTTTATTTATTTTATTTATTTTATTTATTTTATTTTATTTTATTTTATTTATTTTATTTATTTTATTTATTTTATTTATTTTATTTATTTTATTTATTTTATTTATTTTATTTATTTTATTTATTTTATTTATTTTATTTATTTTATTTATTTTATTTATTTTATTTATTTTATTTATTTATTATTTTATTATTTTATTATTTTATTTTATTATTTTATTTTATTATTTTATTTTATTTTATTTTATTTTATTTTATTTTTTATTGGATTTGTATGCCGCCCCACTCCATGCTGCCCAGCTGCTTACAGAGGACCAAAGTGCCTATGTAGACTGGCCATTCTAGAAGAAGAATGGTTGGCATGTCTGACGTCTGTGCAGCTAGTGCCACACAGTATTGCATTACAAGGACACAGAAATGTTTGGCTGCCTCTGTCCCTCCTTCAGCCTCAAATCCTCTTAAAATTAGCAGCAGTTTCCTTGCCTTTGCAGGCGTATAGATCTGTTCCTATAGGGACGCTGCTGAATAAATATTGGAGAACAAAGGGACATAATCCAGGTAATGGGGGGATAAGAGTCTAGCCACAGATGAATGTGAATATCTTGATTTAACAGTCATTAGTAATTCATGGAGAAAGAATGGGTATGTTTGAGTCCCAGTGTATACCAGTAATATGTTGCACATTTTTCTTCTTTCTCTAGCTTGGACAATGAGAAGGCCTCCAGAGCTGCTTCCAGCCTCTTGTCTAACATGTGGCAGTACAGCAAGCTTCATCGGGACTATAAAGCGGTTCGTATTTTTTTTCTCTCTCTCTATTCTCTCTTCCAAAGTGAGCTCATAGCACCTAGGTCTCTAGTATTGAGCCCATAGACAATACCCTTGGGGTCTATAGGGCTTAGATATGTTAGCATTTGCTAGATCATCACTGACCTGATGTGTGCTTATGACAGTCTTTTTTATGTTTTACAGAAGGGCTTTCGGAAAGAACATTTCACTAGCCTGTAAAGAAAAGTATCTGCAGTAAATGGACTCTCCAGCCGTAACTGTTCTCCATGAATCTTGTTAATAAAGCCACCACTAAGGACTGTGACCCTACGATCATTGAAACCCCCTTTTACAACCTCCTCGTTTTTCAAGAACCAATCAGTTGGCTGACACAGTTTATTTTTTGCTTTTAAAAGTCTATATAAAGCTCAGGTTTCTCTGCCTTGGCCATCTTGCACCCTGAAAGTATCTCATGACTGTAAATGCAAATCAATATCCATGCAAATTCCGAAGCCTTCTATCAGGATTGCCAAAGCCATGTTTTGACTTCCCATAGAGCTGGGATTCTTTTTAGAATGTATGGATGTTGATGTCACAGCAGAAATTCCAGGCTGCTAAGGATAGTGCAGAAGTTCTCCCAAAAGGGTCATTGTATCAAGGGTGATTCCATTAGCTTTCATGTTTATTGCTTTCTTTTATTTCCTCCCTCCCTGGAACTCCCCTAAAACTCTCACTGGTTATTGCGTATATTTTTCCTACCTCTGTATATTCTAGAAATGATTTGCTTGCATTTAATTTCAAAAGGACTGGCTTATATGAATTTGAGATATAGATTTTAACCATATGTATAAACCTATTTGTAAGATTTTAGGAAAGTCTAATTATTGGGAACTGAGGGATAAAAAGTAGGCTTTTAAAGTTGTATTAACTAATGCACAAGAGGAAATACAACTTAAAATACAACTTTAAAAGCCTTTGGAGTATAAATTTATAGGGAAGTTTGGTGATGGATTTTCTCATTTTTATTTGAAAGCTTATAATGAGTCTGAAGACATAATTTTCTGGAGCTACATATAGCATAATTTACTTCAGATCTTGTGGGTTACAAAGCCTATAAATGGGGAAAGAAATTATGGAAAGGAAACGCTTGCTCTAAGGAGATACTTAAATTGGGTATCAGTCTCCCTGTGATTTGTACAGAATTTTACTTTTATCTATTTGAATAAGATTGCCTTTGGTGAAATTAAAGTGCCTGAGACTGTCCCACTGAACTGCAATAAACTCATAAACTTCAGATCACCATCTATTTGCAGTGCACTTTGTTGAACTAAAGAACATTTCTACACTATGTCTATTAGCACTTTTAGTGTTCCGCGTCATTGATCCTCATCCTGTTAAATGAAGGGTTCTGTTGAATATTGGGTTCTCGCCTGATGTGTGGTGTCACTGATAGAAGAGGGCATCCTAGCCACTAGATAAATAGTTTCAATGAGCTGGCGGAGATGTTTTGATTGGGCTGTCTGCCCTGGGTGCAGTCAAAGGGTGCATTGTCTAGTGACCTAAGGATGCAGAAGCTATAAGGAGGGTTGACGGTGATTGTGGAGTCAAGTTTCTATTGCTGGCATGCTGATTGACTGGTGCTCGATATGGTACAGGAAGGGGGATATTTTTTAAAAAATCACCCAGGTGTCAAATACTGTACTTCAGAAATGTCACTCTCTACTTTTGTGACTCCATACAATATTATAATCTGGCACTACTTCTCCCTCAATGGATATGTCAGCATATTTGAATTTAGGTTTTTTTTCCTCTTATAAATCTTAATCCAATTACTTATTTGAAGCACAAAATATCAGGGATGAAGTACAAAATACAGAGATAGTAAGGCTGACTGAAGGAGATAAAGAGTCCTAGGGTAAGTATTACAATAGGCACTTATCAATAGGAAAGATATGAAAATTAGATCTGTGCTGCAACTTGGATTCCAAGAGGAAAAGGTGATTTGGAGCCAGTATGTTGCACCAGTTGGCAGTAAATCAAACATCTTTTCCTGGGGGTGCACATGAGCACCAGGAAGAAACACGGATTTAAAGATTTCCCGACAAGAATCGGATGCCCATATGCGGTCCAAATTAAAATTCCTACCCAGCCGTAATGAAAACCACCAGAAACAAAAATCACATGCTTATTAGCAAACATTAGATCTGTGATTAATTCACCTCTGGATATGACAAAATGCTAGCAAATACCCTCTTTATGACTGCCACAATTACAGCACTGAAGAAAGGGAAATATACTGTTAGGAGTCGTGCAATGGTTAGGATGCAATACTGTAGGCTAATTCTGCTGACTGCCAGCAGTTTAATTCTCATCGGCTCAAGGTTGACTCAGCCTTCCATCCCTCCATAAAATTACCCAGGTTCTTGGGGAAAATATGCTGACTCTGTAAACGCCTTAGAGAGGACAGTAAAGTACTTTTGCTATTACATGCTGGGAAAACTCTGGATGTTTTCTCCACACAAAACTTCATGATTCCTCATATATCTGCTGTAATATTTTAGCAGATTCACCTTAGCCTTCCATACACTGCCTGATAGACACCACTGAAAAATCAATAAACAGCAAGAAGCCTCTTTCCAGAGTTGATGCATTCATCAAGCAGTTGTCATAATACAAATATTTGGTCACGGCATCCTCTTCCAAGCCAAAAATTAGTCCGCTGTTCTTGGGCTATTTGTTACCCTCTTTTCTGAAGCCTTTGATAAATACCTTGACCATGCTGACAACAAGCTAATCCCACATCAATTCTTGTACTCCTGATTGCCTTTCTTCAAAAAAGGAAATTTTGCCTGTTTCCACAAATAAAGAGAGAGAGAGAGAGTTCTCAGACTCTCAAATAATTTGGAGGAATAAATGGCGCTGACAAATTAGTGTACCACAAGCAGTGTTTATTGCTTCTGCAGTGACTTTATCTGTGTCACTAGCTTTCCCTCTTTAACTGATGGATGGCAGCTTCAGAGATTCTGCAGTTACATTATTCAGTTGTTCCATCTGAGCTGTCAAGAGTTGGTGGCTCTACTGGAATGTCTTTCAGAACAGGGCAGTTGTAAAGGATCTGGAAGTACTGTATAAATGATTCATTCAATTCTGGAGCTCACAAATCTCTGCTTTTCTGGCATCATTCATGTTGAAATTTACTGCAGAGGCAACATAATAAGTGCAGAGGTTGTGATGTTCTTCAAGTTCATTTACAATACTATTCAAATAGACAGTCCCTTTTGTTTTGAAACAGGTGTCAACTTGCTAATTAAGTTATCAATACAGAGTTAAATCTTCTGACCTTGCAGAGTTTTTCATTCATCCAAAAACTATGGTTGGATTCAGTGTCTTCCAATGGGATAGATTTTAATGTTGGCATGCTTGTTAATTATATCTGACAATTGTGCCTCAATCATTTTCATCATCCGCATGGAAAAAACGGTGACAAAAATTAGGTGGAAGTAAATTCTTGTAACTTTACTCTTCTGTAACAGTTGGTGTAGCTACATCATGAGCAATTTATATTAATCAAAATAATAGGACTACAATGGAAGGTGGTAGAAACCGAATGCCTCTTGTTAACCAGATGTCCAGGAATGATGTTTGGAAATGGCTGCTGATTTAGAAATAGTTGAGTACTGATGTATCATTTATACTGGGTGAAGGCCATTTTAACTGAGGTTTTAATTGGTGCTGATTGGATGTTTCCAATCATTAGCTCGTTTACTTCTACAAATGGTAAAAAGCACAGGCCATTGTCAATTATCTTTCCGATACCAAATTTGCCCACATGAGCATTAAAGTCACCAATGCTCAGGATTTATTACCTCTGTGCAATGAGTCCACAGTTGTTTATAATTGTGTATGGAATAAATCTTTTACCTCATTCTGGGAAGCATAATTAAGCACATTCTCATTGTTCCTAAAAGTGACAGTTCTGCTAATTGAGTCGAAGCTGATGAAGCTTGCAATACTTTCAGATGCTACCAAAATGAAGCCAATATGCTTTGGGTGTTTCTTGTCTCCACAGCAATACAAAAGACAGATCCTGTAAGATGGCATTTTGATAGTGCCAAAATTGAAATTCCATACTGAAATAACTCACGAATTATCATTTCACTATGTTTGACCTAGGAACCAGTTCGAACATTCCAAGTGGGCAGTTTAAAATGGGGTGGGTGTTTTTGGGGGGGGAGGGGGGGTGTTGCTTCCCAGTTGTTGGCTATGTCTGGCCACCTGCATATATTTCATCAGCAATCTGACTGATTTGTTTAACCAATCCTTGTTAACAGGAGAAGTTCCTGAGGATTGGAGAATGGCCAGTGTTGTGCCTATCCACAAGAAGGGCAGTAGAGAAGAAGCTGGTAACTACAGGCCAGTTAGCTTGACATCAGTGGTAGTTAAAATGATGGAGACTCTACCCAAAAAGAGGATACATCAGCACCTAAAAAACAATAACTTATTGGACCCAAATCAGCATGGCTTTACTGAAGGCAAATCATGTCAGACTAATCTCATTGATTTCTTTGACTATGTCACAAAGGTGTTGGATGAAGGTGGTGCCGTGGATATTGCCTACCTGGACTTCAGCAAAGCCTTTGATACGGTTCCACAAAAAGAGCTGATAGATAAATTAGTGAAGATTGGACTTAATCCCTGGATAGTTCAATGGATTTGCAGCTGGCTGAAGCGTAGACATCAGAGAGTTATTGTTAACGGCAAGTATTCTGAGCAGAGTCAGGTTACAAGCGGTGTGCCACAAGGGTCTGTTCTGGGTCCTATTTTTTTTAATATGTTTGTGAGTGACATAGGGGAAGGTTTGGTAGGGAAGGTTTGCCTATTTGCCGATGACTCTAAAGTGTGCAATAGGGTTGATATTCCTGGAGGCGTCTGCAATATGGTAAATGATTTAGCTTTACTAGATAAATGGTCAAAGCAATGGAAACTGCAGTTTAATGTTTCCAAATGTAAAATAATGCACTTGGGGAAAAGGAATCCTCAATCTGAGTATTGTAATGGCAGTTCTGTGTTAGCAAATAATTCAGAAGAAAAGGATTTAGGGGTAGTGATTTCTGACAGTCTCAAAATGGGTGAACAGTGCAGTCAGGCGGTAGGGAAAGCAAGTAGGATGCTTGGCTGCATAGCTAGAGGTATAACAAGCAGGAAGAGGGAGATTATGATCCCGCTATATAGAATGCTGGTGAGATCACATTTGGAATACTGTGTTCAGTTCTGGAGACCTCACCTACAAAAAGATATTGACAAAATTGAACGGGTCCAAAGACGGGCTACAAGAATGGTGGAAGGTCTTAAGCATAAAACGTATCAGGAAAGACTTCATGAACTCAATCTGTATAGTCTGGAGGACAGAAGGAAAAGGGGGGACATGATCGAAACATTTAAATATATTAAAGGGTTAAATAAGGTCCAGGAGGGAAGTGTTTTTAATAGGAAAGTGAACACAAGAACAAGGGGACACAACCTGAAGTTAGTTGGGGGAAAGATCAAAAGCAACATGAGAAAATATTATTTCACTGAAAGAGTAGTAGATCCTTGGAACAAACTTCCAGCAGACGTGGTAGATAAATCCACAGTAACTGAATTTAAACATGCCTGGGATAAACATATATCCATCCTAAGATAAAATACAGAAAATAGTATAAGGGCAGACTAGATGGACCAGGAGGTCTTTTTCTGCCGTCAGACTTCTATGTTTCTATGTTTCTAATCTGATTTCCACTATGCAACACTCAATCTTATCAGCTAAAGCCCCTAGTACAACAACAGCATTGTTAATGGGGCGTTTCTTTTTAATTCCTATAGTTCCCATTCTCTCCCGCTTCAATTGGGCTGGGATCTGCCTGCAGTTGCCTGCAAAGCTAGCCATGCATTCTGGACATAGAACATTTTGCTCTGTGATTTTTAGCTACCAAACAAGGTGAGCATAGCTTGGAAAATTAACCCAGTAGAGAAAGCAGGTCTGTATACTGGGCACCATTCATCTCAAAGAAATGACATTACTTCAGAAGAGAAGGATTTAGGGGTAGTGATTTTGGACAGTCTCAAAATGGGTGAACAGTGCGGTCAGGCGGTAGGGAAAGCAAGTAGAATGCTTGGCTGCATGGCTAGAGTTATAACAAGCAAGGAGAAGGAGATTGTGATCCCGCTGTATAGAGTGCTGTTGAGACCACATTTGGAATACTGTGTTCAGTTCTGGAGACCTCACCTACAAAAAGACATTGATAAAATTGAACGGGTCCAAAGACGGGCTACAAGAATGGTGGAAGGTCTTAAGCATAAAACGTATCAGGAAAGACTTAATGAACTCAATCTGTATAGCCTGGAGGACAGAAGAAAAAGGGGGGACATGATGGAAACATTTAAATATGTTAAAGGGTTAAATAAGTCCTATATGACAACTACTCATATGAATGAAAATGTAAATGGTCGATAAAATTAAAGATATATTTATTTTATTGGCACTTCCAACAGAATTGGTGTTAAAACATTAAAAACGTGAGTTTGTCTCATTATCTGTGGGGGAAAAATCAAAGTCAATCAGAAAGGAAACATGATCAAAACATTTAAATATGTTAAAGGGTTAAATAAGGTTCAGGAGGGAACTGTTTTTAATAGGAAAGTGAACACAAGAACAAGGGGGCACAATCTGAGGTTAGTTGGGGGAAAGATCAGAAGCAACCTGAGAAAATATTATTTTACTGAAAGAGTAGTAGATGCTTGGAACAAACTTCCAGCAGATGTAGTTGGTAAATCCACAGTAACTGAATTTAAACATGCCTGGGATAAACGTATATCCATCCTAACATAAAATACAGGAAATAGTATAAGGGCAGACTAGATGGACCATGAGTTCTTTTTTCTGCCGATAATCTTCTATGTTTCTATTATTTTTGATAGCCGATCTCTTGCTCTGTTAAGTATTTGCTTCTTTAAAGTGGCACATTCACTAAATGCCTAAGCTCCACCTGTGAAATGCCAAGCATGCCAGAAGAAACCTCCTCCCACAAAGTCAGTCTAATGAATGAGCTTCTATAAGCAGACACGTGTCCAGTGAGCAGGGGGGGGGGGGAAGTCTATATGAGTAAAATAATTGTGAAGTCTTTCTCCCAGCAGGCAATGGTGCTAAACAAATAAACTACCTACAGGAAAATCAATGACATTTGAATTATGTGGAGGTCAGGGGAGAGTAGAGTGTTTATTATGTGATGCTTTAGTAATTGAATACTAGGAGGAGGCATGGATATCATCCTGGGAAAACATTTACTTTCCAGCTTGGACTGCAGTGCTCATGGTTGTATCTTTTTGGTACCAATGTGTTCAATTTCAGGCAGGATGATTGAGACCAAAGTTTGAAAATTGGACTAATTTCTCTCCCACTATCTTCTTCAAGAGATTAGACATAATAATCCAACATGATCGTTGTAATGATTAGAGTTTAACATGTTGAGCAGCTAGATAAAGCTATGGCTAATTGTCTAACCTACTTCTTTCACTGAGGCTGGCTTTTTAAAGAGACAAACGTTTGCTTTTTCTAGCAGGCCTGCCAATTCTCCATCAGAGCAGTTTGGGATGTGTTGCCTTGGCCATGAAACTGGTTGCTCGAATCTAAATCTAGGAAAAAGGTGGACCGTTGTGTAATCCTCAAGACAGAGTTTCAACCTTTTATGTGCCGGATACAGCTACATAACACGTTACCCCTGGCTGTGTTCACCCAACCAAATCCTAACATCCACTAATGGGATGGCTGTTCTGTCCGGCTGGATCAATTATCAGAAATAAAGATCCTCACATACACGTTAGTTCAAAAGCACTCATAGGCAAAAGTCTATTGGTAACACTATTTCTGCAATACAAGGGTTAATGCAAGGAATGCATGTGTCAGGCCGAAAGCCATCATGTGGAGTTAGAGGTTTTGGCCTGCCACAGTAGCACAGTATAAGGGAAATTGTGAGGGGTAGTTGAATGAGAGAAAAGTTATTAGCCACAACAAATTCCTTTCTTAGAGTCCAAGGTCATCTTTTGTTCTGCATCAACTGAACAAAAGAGGAAGTCGGTGGAATCCCTCCACTCGGACTGATCTTTGTGATGAACTTGTGGATCTGAGATGAACCTTAACCTGGGTGGAGTTCTGGAAAGAAGTTAGTATTGGAATGGTGGTTACATGAGCCACATCGCTCTGCTAATAAATCGAACCTTGAGAGAGAGAATTGGAGTGGAACCTGATTTATTTCTCAGATGCTATTTGGGGCGTTGACAGCATGCTGGCAATGTTTCTCCAATTAGCAGGAGATAACGATAATCTGGGAAGCTAGCCAGATAGAGTCACAAATCTCCACTAATGAAATGTCTCTGGTTTTAAACTATGCTCACTCAGTCCAGGGAATAATACAGCTCATGCCACATTCAGGAATCCAAATCTGTAGAAGCAAAAGTCATCTTAGCTCCGAGGCACCTTCCTCCATGATGGAAACATTTGCCACATCCCATTCCCCATCAGCCTGTCCTTATATACTGCCAAGGTGTGGCCAAATGTTCTATATATCTATTTAACTTGTGAAATATTCATGCCTAGATCTTATTCTCCTTATCCTTGCATCTAACAGGGTTCTGATCCTCAAAGTCCCCATCATTCTCTGACTCTCAGTTCCATAAGAGGGTTCTACAGTCTGTCATTGATCATTAGTCCCTAACACTACCTCACTCTCAGACTCAGATGACAAGAACACTGGCCTGCGATGCCAGTACTCATTCGCCTCTTGGTCCTCAAAATCCGTGGCTGACCACTCACAACAATGGCCAAGTTTGCATAATGTCATAATAATAATGTGGTTTATTTGGTTTTGGTTTGGCAATCTGTTTTATGGTTTAAGATAAACATGACTAATTTGAAGTGCAGTTGTGATCTGAAAAAATAAGATGTCCTTGAATCAAAATCTAAAAACCACAAAGTACAGTACTGTATCTTAATCTTTGTTGGAGGAAGGCCTTACTTCTTTGTGCTATAGGAAAGCCTGAACCATCATAGGCGAAGCATCATAGGAGAAGCCCAGCTGCTGTGGTCTAGAGGTGGAGCTCTTCCTTCATAATCAAGAGGTTGTGAGTTTGATCCTAGGGAGAGGCAGTTGTTGGGTCTCTTGCTTGGGCAGGGGGTTGGACTAAATGACTACAAGGTCTCTTTCAACTCCCACTCAGTAAGAGACCTTGGAATACTAATATCAAATGATCTAAGTGTCAAAGCCCACTGCAACAATATCGCCAAAAAGGCTTCTAGAGTTGTTAACCTGATCCTACGTAGCTTCTGCTCTGGCAATCTCACACTACTACAAAACTTTTGCCAGACCCATCCTTGAATACAGTTCATCGGTCTGGAACCCATACCACATCTCGGACATCAACACCCTTGAAAATATCCAAAGATACTTCACCAGAGAGCCCTTCACTCCTCCACTCGAAACAGAATACCCTACGAAAGCAGACTATCAATCCTAGGTCTAGAAAGCTTAGAACTACGTCGCCTAAAACATGATCTAAGTATTGCCCACAAGATCATATGCTGCAACGTTCTACCTGTCAATGACTACTTCAGCTTCTATCGCAACAACACAAGAGCACGCAACAGATTCAAACTTAATATTAACCACTCCAAACTTGACTGTGGAAAATATGACTTCAGCAACTGAGTTGTCGAAGCGTGGAACTCATTACCCGACTCAGTAGTGTCAACCCCTAACCCCCAACATTTTTCCCTTAGACTATCCACGAATGACCTCTCCAGGTTCCTTAGAGGTCAGTAAGGGGCGTGCATAAGTGCACCAGTGTGCCTTCCATCCCCTGTCCAATTGTCTCTCCTTATCTCATTTATATTTTCTTCCTTTCAAATATGTTCACCTTTTACATCTTTTCTTCTATTCTTTTCTTTATTTATATTATTACATATCTATTCTCTTCAATGTGTATTATGTTTTGGACAAAATAAATAAATAAATTAAAATAAATCTGTAAAGACATGTGCAAAGTTAAATCCAAGGGAATGAGAGAGAATACCTCTGGGTGGGTTTCAAGTGATCCTTTGGAGAGGGTTTCCCAATCTTGGCCATTTTAATACACATGGACTTCAATTCCCAGAATTCCCCAGGCAGCAAGGTGAATTCTGAGAGCTGATGTCTACGACATCTTAAAATTGCCAAGATTGGGAAATCCTGCTTTGAGCTGATTAACTCTGAAAGTGAGCTGCTGTGGAGGAAATCACAGGGTTCTTGCAGGTTTAACAAAAGGATAGAGATAAGCCTTTTAATTGAACCCTTTCCTTCATGCCTGCAGGACAAATTGAACCTGCTAAAATTCTGTCTCTTACTGCATGTAACCACAAATGTTGCAAATAATAGGAAGTCTGCTTGCCTTCAAAACTCTTCCCTTCCCAGAGGCCTTTGCCCTTCTGCCACCTGGATAATTAGAGCAAAGTCTGCTCTCTACCTTGGGTGTTTCCTGGCTACCCATCCCCAGCAGACTCATTTGTTATCAAGGAACAGTAAAAAAAAATCGACCTGTCACTGGTGTTACTTCCTTTTTATGTGATTGTTAGTTAATAACTTAATAAGTTGATTGTGCAAATCTCCTGTTCCACAGCTCTCTAGCAGAATTTCCAGCACTGCTGCCCAGTTGTCATTCTTTGAATTTTTTAAGGGAAACGTTGCTGTAATAAAACTGGTAAGTACATAGTCCAGAGTTGTCCACGTAAGACAGGCTAGGAAAGAAAAATGTCATTCTTGACAGTGTCAAGGTCTATTTCATCTCCTTCAGGTTTGGATAAACTAGGAAAACGCCTTAACTTTACAGGAGAAGGACTGTTTCCTTAAGCATTTATAGTTTTGCATTTTTGCCTAATTGCATCTGGTGTTAACAATTCACTTGGCACTAGAGTGTATCTTGAAGCAAAGCCAGACTGAGTCCAGCCTGTACAACATTGGGTCAAAGTGTACAATCTTATCACCAAAGGTTGAAAGGCGTTTTGAGAAAACATTCTCCCTGCATATAAATATTGAAGTAGTTAAAGAAGAATGCAGTAAGCAGGAATTACAGTAAAAACAAGCACTGCCTAAAGGATTTTTTTTTAAACACAGCAGGTTGAAAAAACAGTCCCAGTACTGATTTGAAAGCAAATACGGCTCCTTCCTTTAGGGATGTGTGCCACTCAACCCCACCTTGTGTTATTTTTGCTCTTGTGCAAGGCTCAGACTTTAACCAATGAACCATGAGGGCTTAGCATTAACAGCCATTCTGGCACAGCCCCAGTCGTAAATTGTCACCTGTGATTACTGGAGCAGAAAAAATTGCAACCTTGCAGCTTTGAGGATAGCATCTTTATAAGAAAAAAATGTAAGTGATGCAACAATATCACTTGGCAGAGAAAGAATTCCACTATGGGATTTTATGGGAGGGTTTCAAGGAAGAGCAAAACATGTCTATTAAACCAAAAAGCAATTAAGAATGGTGGAGTATTGAAATAAATGTACCATGATGACACAAAATAGAAGAATGCACACAAACAAAATAAATAGGAAAGAACCTTATTTTACATAGTGGTACCTCTACTTAAGAATGCCTCTACTTATGAACTTTTCTAGATAAGAACCAGGTGTTCAAGATTTTTTTGCCTCTTCTCAAGAACCATTTTCCACTTACACACCCGAGCCTCTGAAAATTGTAACCAGAAAAGGCAGGGAGAAGCCTCCATGGGGCCTCTCTAGGCATCTCCTGGGAGGAAACAGGGCCGGAAAAGGCAGGGAGAAGCCTCCGTGGGGCCTCTCTAGGCATCTTCTGGGAGGAAACAGGGCCAGAAAAGGCAGGGAGAAGCCTCCGTGGGGCCTCTCTAGACATCTCCTGGGAGGAAACAGCCAGAAAAGGCAGGAAGAAGCCTCTGTGGGGCCTCTCTAGGCATCTCCTGGGAGGAAACAGGGCCAGAAAAGGCAGGGAGAAGCCTCCGTGGGGCCTCTCTAGGCATCTCCTGGGAGGAAACAGCCATAAAAGGCAGGAAGAAGCCTCTGTGGGGCCTCTCTAGGAATCTCCTGGGAGGAAACATGGCCAGAAAAGGCGGGGAGAAGCTTCCATAGGGCCTCTCAACAACATTGAACTCAAAATGTAAACACAGGTGCAATTACATTGACAACAATTAAGTATAAGAATGCACTACCAGACCATGGCCTATTTGCAACCAGGCCTTGTGAGCAGTGGGCTGTTGTGCACAAAGGTACAGCCTGACTCATAAGAGCAATGGGCATGGAATACTTGCAGTCCCGTTTGTGTGGGCAGTGGACAACAATGCTTGCAGTCCCACTTGTGTGACCTGCAGGCATGCCCACCCGCTGCCCCTCAGACAAAACCATCCCTTCTTCCCCTCCTCCATCCCAGCACCAGCCCACTAACCCAGAAAGGTTGGGAATGTTGCATTAGACCTCTCCATCTGCATTAAATATGTTGTTCAAAGTGCAATACATTATATTAAGGCTAAAACAGAATTACTATTTTGAGACTATTTGCACGATTGTCTTTCAATCACCTTTCCTAGGCATTGCCATTGAAGTACCGGTATGCACATCTCATTCCAAATTACTTTTCCACTGTAATACCTCTTGTCAGAGATGTGTTCATTTTTGCCATGTTTAGCATGTTAAGTTTAGAGCCTTTGATGAAGACCAGTCAAAAGAATTCATCCACTTTTTTGGCAATATCCCTGTCACCATAAGTCACATACCAAGCCAAATGTTTCTTGGTTGATTTCTTACCTTACATATTTAAATAATTATTTTCTGGATGTTTTAAAGCAATATATTAAAATACTTTATTTTTAAAATATATTTAATAATTTGCTTTATTGTAAAATAGTACCAACCTTTGGACAGCTTTTGTTGTAGCAACTAATGCTAAAAGTTTGTCTATTTAGTTTGCAATTTTAATTGGTTATATTTGTTGCTGCATTGTTTACATTGTATCCTGTGAGCCTCCCCAAGTCTTTGGAGAAAGTGTTCTACTAGTAGTAGCCAGCCACGAATGCAGAAATATGTCAAACACATGTCAGAAGAGCAATAAATCAAGAAAGTCTCTTTTATGTACAAAAGGCTAAATGCCAGCTTGAATGCAAGACCAATTACTGTTTTACGAGTCCACAAAGGTCAGAGTTACTAAAAAGTTCACCTGATATGGCTAGAGCAAAGGGGTGATTTATGAGTCCATAAAGTCAGGATTCCACACTCAAATCCACACAGCCCTTTTTCTGCTTGAGTCCCAGAGTTCACAGAAATCCAAACAAAAATGCAACCACCCTGCAACAATCTTCTTTCTTCCAAACGGCAATGATAAACACCCACGCCCAGCACTGCAGCCCTCCCTTTTTTTTATCAGGGTTTCAGCAGTGTCATTAATTCTGAACAGCTGCGCTTTATTATTTGTTTCTACACTTGCGCAGGTGTTCCTGCCTTTGAAGATCCTCCTCAGGCAGGGATTCAAGATAGGATTATTCATGACGTCTTCCCCTTCTGAATCCGAGGACTCTCTAGCTGGTGGGCTGGCTGAACCCACTCCCTTGTCTGTCTCTCCCTCCTCACCGCCTTCCTCTGCCTGTGATTCTGCTTCGCTATCTGAGGCATCTAGCTGCTGCAACCAGACTAGTCTTCTGTACACAGATGACTCCCAATGGTCTACATCAAAATCCCCAGCTACAGGAGCTGGCCTGAAGCCAACCACAACAGAAGGTTGGCATACAAATGTAATAAATAATAATAATAAATAAATAAATATCTAATCTGTTGTATACTACATGAAAGTCCTCAGAATGAAAAAAACCAACCATGCAGGTATTGCATGCAATCAGGAAACTATGCTCTCGGTCAAAAACCAAATGTAGTAATGTACCAAAAACTTTTAAGGATGTTATGGACACATTTTAACCTAACAGAGTTCAGAGTTTGTGTTGCTTGAACAATATTGCAAAATGCTCATCTCCTTCACCCGATGTTGTTTTTAAAGAAATGGGACTCAGATTGGCTGTTACTTGATCAACAATTGTAATTGGCTTTGATATGGAGCATAATAGGTGTTTCCAGTTCCTTCTTTCTGCAGTCTGTGCTCATGTTGCATTATCTTATGTTACATTCTACTGTATCCTTCAAGCTCCACAAACTTCCCTTTGACTTCAGATTGAAGTCTAGATTGAAAGAGAAAGAAATATACCAGCAAATGTTTTCTAAATTTTGATATTTCTGGAGAAAAGTAATCACAAATCACAAAGACAGAATTTCAGCCAATTAAAGCAAAATAGAAGTTGCCTTTCAAGCTTTGTTTGAACTTACAGACCATATGAAATGGACTAACGCAAGATGATGTTAATATGCTTGGTGATTATGTTCTTTACAAAAATTTATTGAAAATATCACAGTGATGTACAAGAAACAGAGGTTATCGTTTGCAACCTTTTTACCCTTTCTCTCAAGATACTGTAGTTTTAAGGATCCCCTTAGTTATGTCTTGGAAGTCACCTCTATTCTTGCTTGAAAAAGCTGTCATTTTCCCCCAGTTCAGCTTTGCTTTCTTGTTATTCATGAAAAAGATGGCTTCAGTTTTGATTCTGAGACCAAACGCCTGGTAAGCCATCAATCACATCTGCCTACACTAAAAGTAAATGGGCTGTAGATGACTAAAATCACAACACTCTATTTGCACACCAATCCTTATAGTAAAAATAGCTGCCTTTTGAATCAAAGGTGCTTTTTTCCTTCAAAAGGCAACTGGACTGTTTTTTCCTAGAGGAGGAATAAGAAAACATTTTATTTCTTGCCCAAGAAGCAAAATGTTTTCTTCTTCTTCCACAAAGAAAAAAAGAGTTTATTTGCCTTTTGAAGGGGGGGGGGAGGACATTTGAGACAACTCTGACCTGGAGGACTGAGAAGCTCTACAGAAAGCTGCCTTTTGAATGGCAAAATCCAGTACTTAAGCAGAGTCTAAGATTGGCTTCTTGAAAATTTCCTATGGTTCTTGGTCCCTTGATACATGAAGAAAATAAAGTGCATTGGACAATCTTTTGGACAATCTTTTTCTAACAAGAAAAAGAGAAAGATGGATTTTGTCATAACAATGATGTAAAGACAAAGAAACAAGGGCCATTATTATGCCTGCAATACCACTGCAAGAGTAATTTTGCTGCTCTCTAAATTAGCTTTTTCTTGTGTTTAATTTGGATAAAACTTGAAGGGCAATTTCAATATACCTCTAACTGCTGCTTAGAAGAGTTCGTCCTAATTTCTGGACTTTCAGATTTGGGGAACTTGAGCAGTTGTTCATGATCTGGAGAGGAATCTATCCCAATGTGCTTGAATTCCTGATACTGTGTGAGACATTTGTTTTACACATTTTGATATCAAACCTATCCATCACCTGAGTTCAAATTCTCCTCCTTTTTTTGGTCTCTTTCTCAGCCCCATTTCTGCATCCCTTCTCCATTTCCCATGGAAGTGCCCTTTCCCCTACCAACGGGCATTTAAGATATTCCCCCCTTTTTTTCAGTCAAGTTACTATCAGTAACTTGGATACATATTTTCCATTGGAAAAAAAGATAGTCTAGCACTGCAATTGAGCAAGAGATTTCTGGATTCATGTCTATTGAAATTGAAGTAGACCCAGAGACAGGGTTTGAGCAATCGGTACTTTTATTCAGCTCAGAGAACAAGTGACAGCTCAGCAAGGTAAAGTGACAGTTCAGCGAGTACCGACTGGCTCTGCAGGGAGAAACCGCTTCTTTTATACTTTTGCGGTTCCCGCCAAAGCGAGAGCCGGCCGCGTCTGAGCCAATCAGGAGCGACTTCCTGCTTGGGCTCAGACAGCGCTGGAAAAGAGGAACAAACTATTTACAGCGTTACAAGGTAGCCATTCCAGGATACAACACCCCTCCCCTCATAGTTGGACTCATCCATCAAGAAAGCCACGTGACGAAGTCGTCCAATCGGTGAGGCCTTCGAGGCTCTCGCGCTGACCTGCGCAGTCCATTTTCTCCTTCGCCACTGACTGTGGAGGATGGCTCGCCGCTGCTCTCCCGGTGCGGCGGACTTGGCCTGGCGGGCCCAACGAAGGCCTCGGAGGACGAGGATGGCTCGGCGTCGCTGGATGGTTCCCCCTGGCCCGATAAGTCTCTTTGCGTGTTTCTTAGTTCGGGCAATGTACAAAAGTCTGTTGAAGGGGGAGAGTCCGAGTCAGCGGGTTGTTGCAATTGGTTTTCAGTTCGTTTCCGAATGTGGTCTATGTGTCGTTTCCACAAACGACCATCCTCCAGTTTAACAATATAAGTCTTGGGTGCGTTTTGCTTAACAATAATTCCCTTCATCCAGTTTACATTTCCATCAAAGCATTTTACATATACATTTTGACCCAAATACATTTCTCTTTCTGGTTTCATGCACATTTGGTTATTATTCACACAGAACCTTGGGTTTAACCTGTCTAATGGTGACCTCAACTTTCTCCCCATCAATAACTCTGCAGGGCTTACATGTGTGTGCGAGTTAGGGGTAATGTGCTGGGTTAATAAGAATTGGTCCAAGTTCTGTTGCACATCTCCAGGGCCTGACCTGTGCAATGCCTCCTTTGCCACCCTTACGTAACGTTCTGCCAACCCGTTAGCCCAGGGCGAGTAAGGCGAGATGAGGGCATGTCTGACCCCTAGGCCATCTAGGAATAATTCGAATTGCCTGGCTGTTAGTTGTGGTCCATTGTCAGACACTAATAGATCAGGGCAACCATGGGATGCAAACAGTCTGCTCAATACCTTGATAGTGGCACTTGTGGTTATGTTGTTCATTGCTATTATTTCCAACCATTTGGAGAAAGCATCAACCACTATTAGGAAGTACTGAGACCCCACTGGGCCAGCAAAATCAATGTGGATCCTAGACCAAGGGCCAGCAGGCTGTTCCCACTCAGCCGGAGTTGTTTTGGGGGGACTGGGCCTAGACTCTTGGCACGGGTCACACTTTGAAACCCAACTTTCAATATCAGCATCAAGCCCTGGCCACCATAAATGCCCCCTTGCTAGGCTCTTCATCCTGACAATCCCAGGATGGCCCACGTGTAACATTTTGAGTACCTTTTCCCTTAGGCGTTTGGGGATGATCACTCTATCCCCCCACAGCAAACAACCTTTTACATATGATAATTCAAGCCTTTTGTTCTTAAAATCACACAATTCAGGTTTAACAATATCATTTTGCCATCCCTTTAGAACACAGTTCACCACTTGTTTAAGGATTTGGTCTTGCTGCGTGTGTGCAGCTACCTCTTTTGCTGTGGTTAGTGGGTTTTCCTCGAGTTCTATCATTAGCACATCTGTGGCAGGAACAGGGTCTTCTACCAAGTCTGCTATGGGGCATCTGCTGAGGCCATCTGCATGATTGATTTCCTTCCCCCCCTTGTGGGTGAGCTCATACTGATACCCTGAGAGGAAAAGGGCCCATCTGATTAGTCTTGGAGACATAAAAGGTGGAGTGGGCTTGTTGGGGGCTAGCAGGCCTAGTAGGGGTTTGTGGTCAGTGACTAGCTCAAAGCTTCTCCCAAAAATGTAATTGTGAAACTTCTTTACCCCTGCCACTAATGCTAGAGCCTCCTTGTCTAACTGGCTATAATTCCTCTCTGTGCTGGTCATGGTTCTTGAAAAGAATGCTATTGGGGCCTCTGTCTTATTCGGTAGAACGTGAGCTAAGACTCCTCCTATGCCGTACGGCGAAGCGTCGCACGTGAGCCTAATGGGTAGTGAAGCACTATATTGGACTACTACACTTTTAGAAGTTATTAAATTTTTTATTTGAGAAAAAGCTTCACGTTCAGTTTTCCCCCATGTCCAGCGGGCTTCCTTCTGGAGTAAACGATGGAGAGGCTCTGCTACTGTTGCCTTCTGCTTTAAAAAAACGGAATAAAAATTAAGGAGGCCCAAAAATGCCTGCAACTCATTCTTATCTTGTGGCTCTGGGGCTTCTCTAATTGCTCTCAGCTTCTCTGTTGTGGGGTGGATACCTTCCTTATCTATTTTATACCCAAGGAATTCAACACTGTCAGTTCCCCAGACACATTTATCAGGCTTGATTCGTAACCCTTTGTCCTGTAGCCTCTTAAGTACTTCCCTTATTCTTTTGTTCACTTGCCCCTGGTTTTCCCCTGCAATTAAGATGTCATCAAAATATGGAATTGCCCCATTTACCCCTGACAATAGGCGTTCCATGATGCTCTGGAATATTCCTGGGGCTATGCTTACCCCAAACTGTAACCTCGTGCATTTGAAAGCCCCCCTGTGTGTTACAATCGTTTGGGCGTTTGCTGTTTGTTCATCGACCGGAAGCTGCTGGTAAGCCTGGGCCAGGTCGATCTTTGCGAACCTTTTTCCCTCCCCCAGGGAGTGTAAGAGTTGTTGCACGACCGGGATGGGGTAGGGGTGGTGTTGGAGTGCCTTATTCAAGGTTGATTTGTAATCAGCGCAAACTCTTAAAGAGCCATCTGGCTTCAATGGTGTCACTATGGGAGTTTCCCATGGCCCCTGTTCCACAGGGACCAAAATACCTTGACTAATGAGTTTGTCCAGCTGCATGTCCAGCTTGGGGAGAAGCGGAAGGGGAACCCTGCGAGGTTTCAGTCTGACCGGTGGGACCTTTGGGTCGATAGAGAAAGATATAGGGGGTCCCTTATACAATCCCAAGGTGGGGCTGAACACTTCAGGGAACTCTTTCACAAAGTTAGGCATATTATCACAGTTTACATTACACACACCCGAAATTTCGATCCCCAACGGTTCCATCCACGCTAGACCCAGCAGGGAGTGTTTGGCCCCCGTCACAATAAGCATGGGAAGGGTACATTTCACATTCTTAAAGGCAATAGGTACATTTGCTGTTCCCAGGACCGAGATTACCCCCCCTTGGAAGTCTCTGATCACCAATGAGGTTTGAGTTAAGTCAGCCTTAGACACATTAGGCATGTATAGTTTAAATTTTTCCCAGGGCATGATGGTATATCTCGAGCCCGTATCCAGCTCCATTGAGCAAGGCTGGTTATTTAGTAACAATGAGATAACAATTTTAGCCCCCTTTTTGGTTGCCGTGTTATTCACGGAAAATTTAGAGTTACCTCTATTGTAGTCGCGGTTAGCGCTTGAGTAGTTCCTTTGACCCGAGCTGCGGAACGGTCTCCTTTCTCGCGATTGGGGGGGTTGGTTTTGAGGTCGCTGGTATTGTTGTGTGGCAAACGTTTCTTCTGGTGCCGTTGCTCTGCATGCGATGGCGATGTGGCCTCTCCGGTTGCAACGGTGGCAAGTAGCGTCTCGGAAGGGGCATCGATGGCGCTGGTGATTTCCCCGGCAGCCCGCGCAGGGGGCTGGGTGAGTAGCTCTAGGATGTCTCGGCTGGTCTTGCAGGAGGAGGCAGTTGTCCCCGTTTCTAGTCGGCTGGCTGAGGTCGTCTGTTCCCTCGGCGCTGGGAGACTCGGCGTTGATTTTGGCAATGATTTCTCGCCTTCCGTGCTCCTTTAATTCTCTTGCCGCTGCGTCGGCTGCTTCCGCGGTTTGTGCTAATTTAATTACGGTTTGTAGCGTCGGCTCTTCTTCGGTGAGGAGTTTGTTTCTCACCGAGTTGTTCTTCATGCCGAAAACCAAGGCGTCGGTAAGGCGAGCTTCCGGGTCTTGAAACTTGCATTGAGCAAGTACCGTTCGAAGCCGCGTTGTGAATTGGCTGATTGACTCGGTTTCTCTCTGAGCCATCATGTGAAATTGATGCCGGTAAACCATGGCTGGTCTGGTTGGTTTAAAATGGCTCGCTAGTTTCTGTTGAAGGACGTCCCACGCTGTGGCTCTTGCTTGTTCTGGCTCGGTGAGAGTTTGGGCAAGTCTACGGATCTCTGCGCCGCAGTAGTTGAGAAAAATAGCCCGTCTGCGATCGGCTCCGGCGTCCTGCATTCCCGCCGCCTCGAGGAATATCTCGAAGGTGGCCATGTACTCGTCCCATGTCATTTTCTCGGAATCGAAGAGTTCTGGAGCCTGGCCGATCTGGATTTTGTCCATGTTGCACGCGAAGTTCTTCCGTTCGTTCGTCGCCAGTGAAGTAGACCCAGAGACAGGGTTTGAGCAATCGGTACTTTTATTCAGCTCAGAGAACAAGTGACAGCTCAGCAAGGTAAAGTGACAGTTCAGCGAGTACCGACTGGCTCTGCAGGGAGAAACCGCTTCTTTTATACTTTTGCGGTTCCCGCCAAAGCGAGAGCCGGCCGCGTCTGAGCCAATCAGGAGCGACTTCCTGCTTGGGCTCAGACAGCGCTGGAAAAGAGGAACAAACTATTTACAGCGTTACAAGGTAGCCATTCCAGGATACAACAGAAATATTTCAGGCTGTCTTAGAAGATCTCATCAAACATAATGGATGGGTTGGTTTTTGTTTTTGTTTTTTGCAATCAAACTGCATCTTCATAACCACACTGCCATCCCATCTCTTTCCCCATATTTCATCCCAATTTAAATCCTACATCACTTTAGTCACTGCATGCATCTGAAGTGACCTGTAGTTTCTGAAAGATTACAGAATGCCTTTGTACAATGTGTTCATCTGAAAGGCTGTTTACAGACATCTTCTGAGTTTTGACTACCCAAGACTAAGAATGCTTGAGATTTATGGTTGAAACACATCTAGATTTAAGACCTAAAGGTGTTTCAACCACAACTTGAAAAATTCCTAATGAAGAATGCCATCACCTACTTAGATAGCATCATGTGAAGAATAAATAGCAATAGTATTCTATCAGCAGGTAGGGGACAGGAATCAATGCAAGTCTGCATTCTTTGGGGCTAACATATACTAAGGTGCATTTTCAAATGGAAATAAGTGAGTGCTTTGTTATTTTCTTCCAAAGAAAACCAAAGCTCTTTTTTCATATAGAAACCTGCCATTATTTTCATTTTTCTACCAAGGAGGAGTCTCGGATCTCCTTGGTGTTGATATTTCACTTTGCAATTCCAATTACATTAACAACGCTTAGCTATTAATGTT
Organism: Erythrolamprus reginae; assembly: GCF_031021105.1. NCBI lineage: Eukaryota > Metazoa > Chordata > Lepidosauria > Squamata > Dipsadidae > Erythrolamprus > Erythrolamprus reginae. The sequence continues at coordinate 136,632,998 of NC_091950.1, read as the reverse complement.
CACTTCTCACATATTAACACCTGCCTGGAGATGTTAGCAGTAACTGAAAATCTTGCCAAGCCTGTTGCTTAGATAAGTCCCAGCACTGTAATGTGATGCAAGATAATCATCTGAAATTGTATGGCACTATTGTGTATAAGATAACCAAATGTTCTCCAAAACTTTGCATCCCCTCCAATGGCGATTGCTTATAGAATAATATAGGAGGTTCACAGGCCATTTTATACAATTGCCCTGTTTAATGTTTAGTGCCCGACGGAAGGATGCCAAGCCTCTGCTGTTTTATTTCTATCTCATGAAGTCTTGGCTACTCATAGTTGTATGTCATCTGAACATTTCTTTCACTGCTATCCTTTACCAAAACTAGGGAAAGTCATGTTGAATAGTACTAAGAGCAGGTCAGAGTTCTGTAGTACTTCATGGACAGTTCTGGATTAGAGATTAATCAAGCACATTGTCCTTGCCAAGGAATATCATGCTTATTTAAAAATTATCATTTCCACAGGAATATCTTAGCAAGCCTTATATGTCATCTTCGGTCACTAGGCAGTAGAAGTCTGTCCTTGCATCATAGTTGCGAGATCCCAGGTCAGAAATATCTATCTCATTCTTCTGGTTTTCCTCAAGCCGTATCTCTTCCATTGCTCCGAGACATGGACCGTCAGGATCAATCTTAACAATTGGTGGTAGACCTCTAATAATTGGTCTCCGGATTACTGTAGGATAGAAAAGAAGTGATAATGGGATAAGGTTTCCAAATGTGAACACAAGACTAGTTATTTTGAAGCAACAGAGCACATTATAATGCCTACAAATATTCAGAGTGAAGCTATATCTAACACTGAACCCATTCAATACCAGTTTAAGGAGCTTACTTTCCAACAGATTATACATTGTTCTGGATCTAATATTTCTGCAAAATGCTATTAAGTCAGCGTAATAATTAAATTACATGAAATCCAAGAAATCTATGACTGGAGGAAAAGTCCACTGGAGGAAATGAATTAAAATTATTTGTGATCAATATTTCAATCAAAGCTTGAACCCTGCAAGAGAACTTCTATTAAAGACCTTTAAGATTTACTTCAGGTTCATCCCAATAAAAAATTATCTTGTGCAAAATACTAGCAATAGCACTTAGGATTTATATACAGCTCCATAGTGCTAAAGATTTAGATACTACTCCGAAATGTTTTAGAACACTCCCTGAGCAGTTTACAAATGTCAGCATATTGCCCCAAACGATTTACAGAAGGATGAAAGGCTGAGTCAACCTTCAGCTGGTCAGGATCGAACTCTTGGCAGTTGACAGAGACTTTGATTATTAAACAATTAGTCATCTGTGTTTTACGCAAAGAACATCACATCAGATGGTGCCCTGAGTCAATTAACAGGGGGGCAACTTGAATGGCTCTTAGCCTTCATGCTCCATACACAAGATACTACATTGCTCTCTCTCCTTTCCCAAAGCAATTTTGATTCCTCTTGTCTACATTGCTTGCCTTCATATATACAGTGTTCCCTCGATTTTCGCGGGTTCGAACTTCGCGGAAAGTCTATACCACGGTTTTTCAAAAATATTAATTAAAAAATACTTTGCGGGTTTTTTCCCCTATACCATGGTTTTTCCCACCCGATGACGTCATATGTCATCGCCAAACTTTTGTCTGCCTTTAATAAATATTTTTTTAATAAACTTTAATAAATAAACATGGTGAGTAATAATCTGAATGGTTGCTAAGGGAATGGAAAATTGCAATTTAGAGGTTTAAAGTGTTAAGGGAAGGCTTGTGATACGGTTCATAGCCAAAAGTAGTGTATTTACTTCTGCATCTCTACTTCGCGGAAATTCAACTTTCGCGGGCGGTCTCGGAACGCATCCCCCGCGAAAAGCGAGGGAACACTGTATTTGCAGATTTTGCAAGAATATACTGTGCAAGAGAAAACTAGAAGTTTATACCTGGGTAAAAGTGCAGATGTAATTCGGCCTCCCTTCCCTCCCCTTAGTTCCTAAACATTGTCTGAGCAGCAGATTTGATGTTCCCAGTCTGTCCTCAGAAATTCAAATATTTTTTCCTTGAGATCTATTTTTTATTTAATAATGTCAGATAGATAAATACATTGTGATAATAATGCCACTCCATAATTGCTTCATTGTGTACACAAATAAGATGACTCATCATTGATGGCTAGCATTTGGCAGGTAACATGCCGAAAGCAAGACATTCTATGGATACTTGCCCTGTAGCACAGAAAGGTTCATTATCTTTTCTTATTAATGGTTTGTTAATTGTATTATTATCAGACCACACTGCCAAGCAATCTTTGGATACAAAAGATAGACAAATTATCTTGATTATATTCTGCATGCATTTTACAAGGGTTGTCTGCAATCAGGACTTATTATTTCATTGTGTATTTGTATTTTCTTTGTTATTTCTGATGCTTTGATTGGGGGAAAAACAAGAGAAACCAAATTCTAATTCCTAAGAGATAATTCTCATGCAAGTAGAGATTAAGAAGACCTGAGCATCCAAAGATGCTGTTGTACAGAGAAGGATTTAGGGGTAGTGATTTCTGACAGTCTCAAAATGGGTGAGCAGTGTGGTCGGGCAGTAGGAAAAGCAAGTAGGATGCTTGGCTGCATAGCTAGAGGTATAACAAGCAGGAAGAGGGAGATTGTGATCCCCTTATATAGAGCGCTGGTGAGACCACATTTGGAATACTGTGTTCAGTTCTGGAGACCTCACCTACAAAAAGATATTGACAAAATTGAACGGGTCCAAAGACGGGCTACAAGAATGGTGGAAGGTCAGGAAAGACTTAATGAACTCAATCTGTATAGTCTGGAGGACAGAAGGAAAAGGGGGGACATGATCGAAACATTTAAATATGTTAAAGGATTAAATAAGGTTCAGGAGGGAAGTGTTTTTAATAGGAAAGTGAACACAAGAACAAGGGGACACAATCTGAAGTTAGTTGGGGGAAAGATCAAAAGCAACGTGAGGAAATATTATTTCACTGAAAGAGTAGTAGATCCTTGGAACAAACTTCCAGCAGACGTGGTTGGTAAATCCACAGTAACTGAATTTAAACATGCCTGGGATAAACATATATCCATTGTAAGATAAAATACAGGAAATAGTATAAGGGCAGACTAGATGGACCATGAGGTCTTTTTCTGCCGTCAGTCTTCTATGTTTCTATGTTTCTACAGGGCAAATGAGAGCTTCCAATAAGCTGCAGACCAATACTGTGACATGAACAATTCTTATTCATGATAGTGAACATAGCCCTTTTGCAAAATAAGACAATTGCTGTCACAATTACAAAGGAAACCCAGCCAAGTTCATGCTTTTATTTTTTTTCAACGATTACCATAAAATCATAGATTATAAGTGAGTTTGGTTTTGTGCTGCCAGATGCTGGTAAATCTTTTATGAACACTAAACTTATTTTGCTCCTGTTGCTAAAATTAAAATGTATTGCCCTGCAAGCACAGCCTGTATTAGCAAATCCCCAATGCCAGGACTGGTTCATTAAATCTTCTGGATTTAATAAATGCGCACCGAGGTTTTTTTTTTCCTACCACTGATCTAATGTGCACCTCTAGGCCTAAATGCCTAAAAAGGGAATAATATGAAGTATCTACAATATCTCCAGGCTTCAGGCTCTTCAGAATAGAAGCAGAGCTATTCAATGGTTATTTTGCCACAATGGCAGGGATGTGTTCCAACAAGCAAGGGCGAAGAACAGATTAAAATGGCAGTATTGCAGGTCAATGGAAAGCCAGAAAACTTCTATGTTACTTTGAATGAGTTTAAATCTCCAGAGACAGATAGATCACATTTAGGTTATTCAAGGAGTTAGGTGATAATCTGGCCAAAACATTATAAAATATATTTGAAAAATCCTTAAGAGGGATCAAATGTCAGATGACTGACAGCAATTGTTGTTCTTCTCAAAAATAAAATGGGGGGATGCAGGGACTACAAATCAATCAATCTGACATCAATATTTGGACAAACTCTAGAGCAGTGTTTCCCAACCTTGGCAACTTGAAGCTATCTGGACTTCAACTCCCAGAATTCCCCAGCCAGCGAATGCTGGATGGGGAATTCTGGGAGTTGAAGTCCAAATAGCTTCAAGTTGCCAAGGTTGGGAAACACTGCTCCAGAAAAGATCATAAGAGCAATCCCTAAGTACCTTGAAAACACTGAAATAATTACCAGTCGACAGTGCATATTTGCCAGAAACAAAAATAACGAATGTTATCATATTTTCTTTTAAATTAGATAGCCTGATGAGTGGAATGTGGGAAAGTTGTAGAGGAATATGTCTAGAGTTCAACCAAGCATCCAACAAAATGCCACGTTACATTCTGCGTAGTAAGTTAGTGAAGTAAGAATAAGTGTCTCAGAAATTGCAATCAAAGACTGCTAATCAAGCTGGAGAGTCCTTGAAGATAAGAGCCCTTGCCGACTGGAGCAAGGAATCAAGATGGGTACCACAAAATTCAGCCTAAGATCCTTTATAATGCAATATTTCTGTTAATGACTTGGATCAAGAAGTGATCCAATTTATCACATTTGCATATGAGAGAAAATTAGTTAAAACAAGAAGGCTGATAGAACATTGCAAAGTATCTGGACGTGAATATAATCAAATGAAAGATGCATATTCAAAGTTCTTGATTTAGAGAGTCAAAATCAAGGATACCAATATGTGATGGGATACCTCATTTAACAATGAAAACACAAAATAATTTTAAACTGCATGAGTCAATCACATAAATGCAATTTTAGTTATAACGGGAGCAGAGTTTCCAAATCAAGGGACCTATATAGTGTCTTCTAGAATCTAGACTGCTCTTCATTTTTCTTCAAATCGTGGGAAGTAATTGTTCTATATTTTATTTTGCTTTGGTCAGATCCCACCTCAAGTAAATTTCTGTTTTTGGACACCTTCTGGTTCAGAGATGGGTTCCTCCCAGTTAAAACTGGTTCGCCTGAACTGATAGCAACTTGCTAGTGATGTCACAATGATGTCATGGAATCAGTTTGGTTGGTGCCGATCCATGGATGCCGCCATTTTGGGAGGGGGAATTCTTTTGGAATTATTTTATTTTATTCAGAATTATTTCCTGGGGTTTTTTTCTTCTGCGCATGCACAGAAGCCGAATTTCCAGCACTGCGCATGAATTGCCATCTTGTTTTCATTAAAAAAAAAAAATTGGCACAGCACAGGAGGAAGCGAATTGGCAGCAAGGTAAGTAAGAACCCACCCCGTTCTGGTTTTAAGAAAGGGTCAACCAAATTGGACACAGTATAGAGAAGGGCAGTAAGGATGATCAAGAAAATTTAAATTGAATGGAAAGAAGTCAATATTTATTTTTCAAAGAAGAGGATATGTGAATGTCTGATGGAAATTTGTTCTAAGGATCTACTACTCTTTCAGTAAAATAATATTTTCTCAGATTGCTTCTGATCTTTCCCCCGACCAACCTCAGATTGTGTCCCCTTGTTCTTGTGTTCACTTTCCTATTAAAAACACTTCCCTCCTGAACCTTATTTAACCCTTTAATATATTTAAATGTTTTGATCATGTTTCCTTTCTGATTGACTTTGATTTTTTTCCCACAGATAATGAGACAAACTCACATGTTTTTAATGTTTTAACACCAGTTATGTTGGAAGTGCCAATAAAATAAATATATGTTTAATTTTATCGACCATTTACATTTTCATTCATATGAGTAGTTGCCATACAGGACTTAGTACCCTGTTTCCCTCAAAATAAGACATCCCTGATAATAAGCCCAATCAGGCTTTTGAGTGCATAGCAACAGGTTCTTATTTTTGGGGAAACATGGTACACAGCTTTGCCCAGGACCCATAATGCTGTTAAGACGACTCTATCTGTCAATGTTGATGCAAGTAGTTTTGGTGGTTCCTTAAATTGTTGTTCATTGTTGGTTTGTCTGAGCTGCTGATTCCTTGATTGGGGTATTGTTTACCTTCTGGATTGTTGATCTAATGTTAATCTTGGCATTAATTTCTACTCCTCTGGGTGTTGTTTGCTTGTGAGATTTTTTGGTCTTTTTGTTTTCTGCAAATTGGTGTTCATGGATGAGCTCTGTTAATCTTCTGCCTGTTTGTCCTAGATAGTGGCTGTTATAGTCCTTCTACTGTAATGTTGAAGATGACACCTGTTTTTATTATGTGGCTGCTGGATCAGAGGTGGGTTTCAGCAAGTACTGATCAGTTCTGGGAACCAGTAGTGGAAATTTTGAGTAGTTCAGAGAACCAGTAAATACCACCCCTGTTTGGTCCCGCCCTGTTCTGGTCCAGCTGAGCTGCTCCAAAAATACTCTTTTTACAGGCTTGGATTTTCAAAATAACACTTCTTTATTTTTTTCTTCCACACTGGAATTCGTCAATGTTACATCTACAGTATGCTAAGTACATTCCAATCTCACAGGCTGAGTATACAAAGTTATAAATCCTCTCTAATGAGCAGATTGCCAGCTTCTAGCATCTCCTTATCTCTGGGTCAGGCTCAAGCTAATTTCATTCCAGTAGCGTCCCACAGATTGCACAATTTGTATATGATAGCTCCAGGCCTGTCTTTACCAGTCCATTGTGCAGCACCATCTTTTTTTAAAAAAAAAATGGTTTATTTTGCTTCCTATGCATGCAAGGAATGAGGGGATGCCCTCACGTGCATGATTTCAGCAATTTTTTGCTTCCGTGCAGGCGCAGAAGTAAAAATTCCCCGAAATTCCGCACACACGCACATCGCCTTGTGAGATTTTGCCAGTTGTTTGCTTCCTGCACAAGTGCAGAAGCAAAATCATGTGAGCGCAAGTCATTATGATGCACACGCAGCACACCAATAGGCAGGTAAGAGGAACCCACCCTTGTCCTGAGTCCCAGATGATTGGGAGGAAATGGGGATTTTGCAGTAACCCTCCCCTAGAGTGGGGTAGGAATGGATATTTTACAGTATCCTTCTCCAGCCATGCCCACCAAGCCACACCCACAGAACCGGTAGTAAAAATAATTGAATCCCACCACTGTGCTGGACCTTTTGGTTTATTTAAGATATTTTGGAAATCTTTAGTTTGTGTGCTATGGTGATGCCATGTGGTTGTAACAGTTTGTTGGTGGTTTCTGACATGTTTTTGATACATACAGTAAAGAATGATGTGTAGAAGAATATGTATCAGTAAGAGTAGCTCAATACTACCAATTATCCAGAGATATTCAACTTCATGGCATATGCTTGACTGAGGCTACACAGAAATCTGTTGATCATGCTTTAATTTGGATTCCTGCACTGAGAAGATAGTGTGCTTGATGGTCTAAAATATCCCCTTCTGATTCTGATTCATGCTTTTTATTGCTTTCTGTTTTCAGTTTTGATATATTGACATATATATGACACAGGAAGTTAGAATGCTACTTAATGAGAAGATTATACATCACCCTCCCATATTGCTACATTAAAATAAATTTATCACAATAATTAAAATGCAATCTCTATCTATCTACAGTATATACCACTACTGTACACAATTTATGGTTACTGCAAATTGTTTTATGGAAACTCCTGTCTTGCTTTCTGATCAGTATTTATTATGACTTTATAAACACGTATGGATTAATTAGCATGCAGTAAAGTGTGCCACACAGTATACTAAGCAGGTAATAATTTTTGACTTTTACACAGACTGAGGCCAGAAGTGCTTGGGCAAAGCAGGGCTGGTTAAACTGTTGCCACCATGCATCAGTCACCATTAGGTCATTTGGAAGTCACAGAAACAGTAAACTATGGCGCTGAGAGGGTGGTAATCAATCAAAACATATTAAAATATTAGGCGAACATGTCCTAATATAAATATCATGAAAGTTAAGCTACTTTAATTAGGGTGATTTAAATCTAACTGTGCAAACCTGGACTAGAATAAGAGAATTTCTGAGTTAAAATTCTCAAGGGATACATACTTTTTCACTTGTCTCTATTGTAACTTGTGGCACTACTGTAACTTGTGGTTAGGTTTTATCTTTTGTGAATGAATGAAAAAAAATCTGTTTATTAGTAGCAAAACAGAAACAAGTGTACAGGGCACAGACAGGAGTCACTTTCAACTTTTTGCAACCCCTCTGCAAAAAGACCCATTGGCTCCCTTTGATATTCATGATCTTGAACACGCATGGTCTTTTTCAGAGCACAATAGCACAACAACAATAATAATAATAATAATAATAATAATAATAATAATAATAATAATAATTAGATTTGTATGCCTCCCCTCTCCGAAGATTGAGTGAGAGAAGGGGGAGAAGCAGAGAGAGATGTGGAGGGAGAGAGTGGGAAAAGACAGAGAGTGGAAAAAGAGAGAAAAACAATGAAAGAGAGAGAGAGAGAGAAGGGGAGAAAGAGAGAGAGAGAGGAAAAAGAAAAAGAAATAAAAGGAAGGGAGATAAAAGGGGAGGAAAAGAGAGAAACGAGAAAATGAGGGAGATAATGAGAGAGAGGAAAAAGAAAAAATGAGAGAGAGCAGGAGGGGAGGGAGGGAGGGAGAAGGATACAAATGAGAGAGAGCTGGAGGGAGAGAATGAGAGAGGGAAAGGGGAAACAAATGAGAGAAGGGGAGAGAAAGAAAAGAAAGAAAGGAGGGAGAGAGGGAGGGAGGGAGGGAGGGAAGGAGGGAGAGAGACCAACCCATTTCCCACAGAAAACCCCTTGGGAGCCACAAAACCTGTGTACATGTGGCTGCGGGGATATCATGTAACTAGGTGGGAGTGACCACGCCCACCCAGGTTTCATGGCTCTATGTGTTTTTTGTTCTGTGGGAAATGGGCCCAGACTGCAGGACTCATTTAGGTCTCTGTGAAAACCTTATAGCTTGATCCACTAATGCTATTGTTTTTTATATAATTTTATAATTATAATTTTATATATTTTTTCCTTTCAAACTCCAATTGCCAAGCCTTTTCATGGAATAAATTAAAGGAGAAAGTAAAGTAAATCCCCAGCAGAATTGGTATGATTAACATTAATCATGTCACGTTGATATTTGTGCTAGAGAACTGTGCCCCATAAAGGTTTGCTTCAGAGCCATTCCGTTAAGGAACAGTGACAGAGAGCTAATACGATATCGTGTTATTATTACCCATGTCTCCTTCAGGGTGAGGGTCCCCCTGGAATTCTGGATGGTTGCTATGGAGAATCAGCATCGGATCCTTGTCTTCCTGGAGAAAGGTTTGAGGATCCCCCCTGAGGCCTTGATAAGATATTTTCCGGGGCAAGGAGAGGCACAGCTCCTTCCAGAAATCTGATGCAATTGCCTAGAAGGAGAGGATAGAGGGTGGGGGAGGAGGGAAAAAACCCAGATTTGTCACATGCTCCCCCTCATAAGTAGTATTTTCATCAATATATCACAAAACCCTAACTAGAAACGTGCCTGGCTTCGAAAAAACTGAACGAAGAAGATAAAAAGCCTATTACTGGGAATAGTTCTCTGAGCTATATCTACATTCAGTTTTGTTTCATCTCTGAGATGAAATTTATTTATTTATTTATTTATTTATTTATTCATTCATTTATTTATTCATTTATTTATTTATTTATTTAGTCCAATACACAATACATATAGAAGAGAATAGACAGGTAGTAATATATATGAAGAATATATATTAAAAAAAGGATATAAAAAATATATAAAAATAGAGGAGAAGATATATGAAAGGAAGAAAACATATATGATATATGAGATAAAGGAAAGACAATTGGACAGGGGACGAAAGGCACACTAGTGCACTTATGTACGCTGTTAAATCAGAAGCTGGAGGCCGAGGAAGGTTAACAGCTCTTTATTTGGCAACAGGAACAGTTGAAGTGACCAGCTCGCAGGTAGGAAGTGACTGTTGGCTAACGGCTAAAAGCCACGCCTTATGTACCTTTTTAGCGAGGGGAAAAGGTGTGTCCACCTTTTTAACTTTCGCGCCAAGGTTTCCCTTGGCTGCGTCTAAGCCAATCAGCAGTCGCCTTTATTTAAAAGTACAAACATAACATACGCCCCTTATTGACCTCGTAGGAACCTGGAGAGGTCAATCGTGGATAGTCTAAGGGAGAAATGTTGGGGGTTAGGAGTTGACACTATTGAATCCAGTAATGAGTTCCACGCTTCGACAACTCAATTGCTAAAGTCATATTCTGCAAAACTAGAGAAGAGTGGTGTTAGCAGCCAAACCTACACTATCTTTAACCTATGATTTTAGTGCAATTGTATAGTCTACATACTGTATATGTGTATGTGCTTTAAAAGCCAGTTTTTCCTTCAATGCTGTAAAGAAAAAAGCAGAAGAATATGTGGATTTATCAAGGGGCATCTCAAAAACTGTAGGGAGATCAAGCTTTGCAAAAACTCCTTTCCCTGCCCTGTTATTTCTGAACAACCTGACTTTCTTCCCATGAATGTGATGACTTACACAAATCAATCATTCCATTGTCTGCCAGTTATGTCCCTGCCAAATAATTCCACTTCTAGAAACATAATAAAAGTTGATGCAATGAGTGACACCGAGCGATTATATAGGATTACAATAGTGTTTGAGTAACACTGATTGCGATTGTGGAGGAAGAAGTGAAATTGAAACACTGTGATGTGTACACTGTGCATATCACTTCTCAGTCGACTGGCAAAACTAATAGAAGCTCTCGCCAACTTTACAATATATTCAGATACAAGGAGGCATCAGACACCTGCATGGCTGTGGTCCCTTCCCTCGTCTGTTTCATTATGTACTTCAGTATCACTGATCTACTGCTGCACCTTCCTTGGCAAAGGAGTGGAGTAAATTGAGACACAAAGAAAAATAGATAACATTGTTTATAGTTGTCATTGGCTGGGGCAAAATGAAACTACATAAATAATGAGCAGCCACGCTGCGCAAACATATAGAACAAATTTACACAAACAATATGTACACATGCATACTGTACATAGGAGACGTGACAATATTACTGCATCTCAGGTTTCAGGAAGCTTTTCCTGTATAAATGCCCCATCTATTTCAAGAGTTCTCATTCTAAACAAGGCAGAGGCGTTATGAGATTCTCCCGCTCCACTGCTCTTTCCATCTCTCGTCCCTGTGCAGGGTATGAGTTGGCATTATGTCCAGCCAGGGGACTTCATCTCCAACTCATCAATAATGTCTGTCTCTCTTTGGGAAAGGTAAGACGATCCCACCTATCCAACATATTTGGGGGGAAACCAGGGGTGAAATTCAATTTTTTTCCCCTTACTGGTTCTGTGGGTGTGGCTTGGTGGGTGTGGCAGGGGAAGGATACTGCAAAATGTCCATTCTCTCCCCATTCCAGGGGAAGGATACTGCAAAATCCCCATTCCCTCCCCACTCCTGGGGAAAGGATATTGCAAAATCTCCATTCTCTCCCCATTCCAGGGGAAGGATACTGCAAAATCTCCATTCCCTCCCCACTCCCGGGGGAAGGATACTGCAAAATCTCCATTCTCTCCCCATTCCAGGGGAAGGATACTACAAAATCTCCATTCCCTCCCCACTCCCGGGGGAAGGATACTGCAAAATCTCCATTCTCTCCCCATTCCAGGGGAAGGATACTGCAAAATCTCCATTCCCTCCCCACTCCCGGGGGAAGGATACTGCAAAATCTCCATTCTCTCCCCATTCCAGGGGAAGGATACTGCAAAATCTCCATTCCCTCCCCACTCCTGGGGGAAGGATACTGCAAAATCCCCAGTCCCTCCCCACTCCTAGGGGAAGGATACTGCAAAATCCCCATTCCCTCCCCACTCCTGGGGGAAGGATACTGCAAAATCTCCATTCTCTCCCCACTCCTGGGGGAAGGATATTGCAAAATCTCCCTTCCCACCCCACTCTAGGGCCAACCAGTGGTGACATTTGCCGGTTCTATGAACTACTCAAAATTTCTGCTACCAGTTCTCTAGAACCTGTCAGAACCTGCTGAATTTCATCCCTGGGGAAAGCATCTTTCTTCAATCCATGCATGGTACTTTTAGGATGAAAAATCCCATTACTGATCTAGAAAATGTTCTTAGATTGTGTGATGAAGTTTAAGAATCCAATAGCCTTTTCTGGGCATAACAAAGCATCCACCTTTCAAAAATCTGGAAATAAACACAGTTTTGCAAAATACTTTTGTTCACTGAATATTAGCAGCATTTCTATGCCTCAAATATATCACTGTCATTACATGATAGTTTATAATATGGTCAGCAGCAAGGATTTCAGCTGCCTAATCATTTATGCTGAAGACATTCTTAAGGAACAACACAAACTATGATAGTAACAGGCTGCGTAGCTTTGTGTGCACACACATCCCACCTAACCAAAGTCTTGCTGTGCTGCTTCATCACAGAGAGTGGGGAGTATTGTTCCTGGGAAGGATAACCAAAAATGTTGAGAGTATATGCCAAGTGTATATACTCCTAACATGAAGGTCATCTCAGCTGCCCAACGAAAGCAAGCAGGGACTATATTGGACAGCAACAATATAGAAAGATGCTGGAGGCAGAAGATCACTTTAGTGACAACAGCAAAAGGCATCAATTCATACACCAAAGGAGATACACATAGTCCTCAGGTTACAATGGCAACTGGAACTGAAATTTCCATTGCTAAGATACTGTATATTGCAGCGATATTTCCATTGCTAAGATATCCCAACAAGATGGAGTGATTGTGGATTCTGCCTCCCAAGGACCTCCATCTGTCCGTCCATTACCCTTTGGGAGGACATCTGACCCCCTCAGAGAGGGTCTGCAACTTGGGCATCCTCCTCGATCCACAGCCTGACATTGGACCCTCATCTTTCGGCTGTGGCGAGGGGGGCGTTTGCACCAGTTGTGACCATATCTGGACAGGAAGTTCCTACTCACAGTCATTCATGCCCCTATCACCTCGAGGTTCTACTACTGCAATGCTCTCTACATGGGGCTACCTTGAAGAGTATTCAGAAACATCAAATCATCCAGAGTGCAGCTGCATGAATGGTTATGGGCCTTCCAAGGCATACCCATATTTCTCCAGCACTCCGCAGGCTGCATTGGCTGCCAATTGGTTTCCAGACACAATTCAAAGTGTTGGTTATGACCTATAAAGCCTTACATGGCATCTGCCTCATGAGTCCCAGAGACTAGTTAGGTCCCATGGAGTCGGCCTTCTCCAGGCCCCGTCAACTAGACAATGTTGCTTGGTGGGACCCAGGGGAAGAGCCTCTTCATGCTGAATCAGGCCAAAGCCCATCGAGTCCAGCATTCTGCGTCACACAATGGCCCACCAATTGTCCATGGGGATCTTGTGCAGAAAGAGAGGACAAAGCCCTCCCTTTCCCTTGACCCCCAACAAAAGGTACTCAAGGGACTCCTGCCTGCCTCAACCAACATAGAGGCAGCACAAGGACATCCCTTTCAATAACCACTGATATACTTGGCATCCATGAATCTGTCTAATCCTGCCTTGAAGCTATCAAGGCTGACAGCTGTCATGACCTCTTCTGGAAGTGAATTCCATAAACCAACGACCTTCGGGATGAAGAAATATTTCCCTTGATTTGTCCTCACTTTCTTACCGATGAGCTTTAGGGAGTGCCCCCTTGTCCTAGTATTGGAGAAAATAATTTTTCTCTATCCACCTTTTCTACCCCATGCATGATTTTATACACTTCGATCAAGTCACCCCTTGGGACGTTGCAACTACTATAAGTGCGAGCTGGCTGCCAAGCACCCAGATTTTGATCACATGGCTGCAGGGGTGCTGCAACAGTTAGATCTTTAAGGACTTTCATAAGTACCACTCTTCTGGCACCTTCACAACATTGAAGGATCACTGAATGAGTGGTGGTAGCCTTAGAACTACTTATAATAAACCACTCCTATTTTTTTCCCCAAGAAAGCCACATGGGTAGAAAATATAAAACGATTGACAATATAGCGATGGCTGATGGGCCTCTCAGGTCAGGTGACACTCAACATGCTACTTAAGGAAACATTAGAGGTTTTTTGGTGTAGTAATTATGTCACATGATTAGATTAAGCCTCAAATGTACATAATTGCTGGTATTGACACATGGGGGTGGGGGGGATCCAAAACTGGAAAGGCAAAGTTACAGTGAGAACATGGAATGTAAAAAACATGAACATAAGAAAACTCAAACACAGTGAAAGATGAAAAAAACTGCAAAATGATATCTTAGGTATCAGCAAATTGAGTTTGCTGGCTGGGATTGGACGATTTCAGTTTAAAGAATCTGCTTATTAGAAGATTTTAAAAAATGAAGAAATAGCATGGCTTTCATAATCAGGAAGGCTATCGCACAAACAGCGCCTGATTACAAGGCAATCAATGGTCAGATAATACCAACTTTGCTTCATGGACAGTCCTTTAACATAACAATCATCCAAGTTGATGTTCCAACCACTAATACAGAAAAAGAGGAGGCTGATGAGTTTTAGATCAATTTGCCAGAACATGCAAGCAAACCTGTGCTTAGACACCAGAATGCCAAGATTGGAAACATTAAAAAGAAAAAATGAAGTTGCAGTGTACAGTTTAGGAAACCAAAATGAAGGGGGAGTCCAACTTATCAATGCCATTGATGCCAGTGATTTCTCCATAGCTAAAGCTGCATTCAAATAACTCAAGTGATGCCTACATAAATGGACACCACCAGCCGGTATGCCTAAAATCAAAGTGACTATATTATTACTAAAATAAGATGGAAGAGCTAAATTACAGTATCAAAGATATGGCCATACGGCTGTGGAACAGATCACAAACTGGTTATGAGCAAGTTCAAAGTTAAGCTAAGGAAGAAGAAAGCTAGCCAGTTTTCACAGTATGTTATTGAACATGTACCAACCATTTTCTAGGAGAATACCAGAAATCGCTTTGAAATTCTGAACCTTATTAATAGAGAACCAAAAGAACTATGGAAGGGATTCAAACAGGTTGTTAAGGATGAGTGTGAAAAGAGACTGCCAAAGATGAAACAGAAGAAAGCAATTTGAATGCCAGAACAAACCAGTAAAATGTCAAGAAGATAAGAGAAGCCAAAGACAAAAAGGACAAAAATCTCAGAAAGGAACATAACAGTTTCAGAGAGATTTTAGAAGAGACAAGAAACAGCATTGCAATGATAAGTAGAACTACCAGTCTTACAATTAACAAAGAAGATATTGAAATGGTAAATAGCTATTGTTTTTCAGAATCACCATCAACAGTAAGGGAACAATCTAATACACTTCAGACAAGCACTTTGTAAGAGCAGTCATGAAGTCCTTGGAAAAGATATTCAAGTGCTGTGATGTGCCTATACTTACAAAGATCTATGCAATGCTTTGGGACCCTCTATATGGAAACAGAAGTTGGATTTGAAGGAGGAAGATAGGGAGAATATTGATGGTTTGAACTTTTGTTGGAGAAGACCCTTGAGGATATTGTAGACACCCATGAAAACAAATGTATGGATCGCAGGAAAAAAAATCAACCTACAGTTCCTACTTGAGGGACAAATGAGCAGTCTCAAATTATCCCATTTTGGACACATATGTGAAGACCCAGCTTCTTGGAGAAGGCTTTAATGCTGGAAAAGGTGGAAGGAAAAAGAAAAGGAAAAGATGAATGGGAAGAGTTAAGAAGTGATGGGTGCCTTGTTGGAAGATCAGGATGGAAAAAATCTGTCTATATACAGTACTTGCTAAAAGTTGACAAAAACCTGATAGCACAAGCTTTGTATGCCGCCCCGAGTCTGCGGAGAGGGGCGGCATACAAATCTGATTAAACTTAAACTTAAACTTAAACTTTATACGAATAACCATTTCTTGGTAGTTATAACAGAAAAAGAGCAATATCCTTTTGATTAAGGGCAAATTTATTAAGAAGTTGGAATGAAAGGGGAATCAATGCATAATTATGACAGAAACTAAAATATAACCAGTCATTAAACATAAGAAAATATGTTTCTCATTTACTGATGTTTCTAAATTGAATAGGAGCTGAGCATTAATCTTTCCTTCTGACTCTCCTTGTATGAACAAGAGTAGTAGGCTGTCACTGTGATCTTAATCAGAGTGGGGCTCTGGATTTGGCTCCCCCCCCCCTTATAATGAGAGAAAGCAATTATTCTGAGAGTATGCAATTTGAGTATATCACTCTCAATAAAATTAACAAATAGTAATTGACGTTGGTTAGCAAGTTTCTTTTAGGACGGATTTCAGTTGGTTAAAAAATAATCTGTCTGATTCAAAGTCCACAAAAGCTGCATCAATTTATTTATGTTCAAATGAATTAAATGAGCAAGTACAAAATTGCTCTCTAATTTTGAACCGTTGGCTCATTTTCCAGCAGTTTCATCAAGCAATAGGACTCAATCCACATAAATAAGTGAGAGGTATTTCACTTGTATTTTTTAAAAAAATATCTATTACACTGATTGGTGTATAATTTATTAGTCCCATTAAAAAAAAACCTGGGATCAGCGTTCTCAGAACTTATCTTGACAGAAAGTAACCCTTTATATTTATTGAATGAAATGATTTAGCCAGGACAGAAATTTTTCCATCAAATACCACTTTGAAATCTCTCTTGAGATAATTTTGTCTTGTGCTGCCTTATTTTTCAGGAGAGATGTTAAATTAGAGCTTTACTTGGTATTAGGTGGATGAAAAAACCCAAATCAGGAGCCCCAGCTATGAAGATCAGTGTGACAGCTTGCTTCCCTTATTCATAGAAGGAGAGTCAGAACGAAAGATTAACGCACTGATCCTATGCGATTTAGAAATATCAGTAAATGGGAAATTTATTCAAGTTTCTATAACTTTCATGCATTGATTGCAAACTGCAAAGCCCTCACATGTTGGATTTAAATGGAAATTTTTCAGGGAGCAGCACTGTTTTGCAACAGGATTTCTTGTTTTTTACTATTGCAGGGGAGGTAGATATTTCTACAGTCTTCATTTTAATTTCCCTCATAGCTTTTATTTACTTATTTGGGATTCTTTATAGTGTAAATTAAATCATGCTGGTCTTCTAATTGGCAATCAACCTCAAAAGAGATGCTTTATTTATCAGGATCTGAATATGTTAAGCCTTAACAATGGCAAAAGTGCTATTGCTTTCTTGCATATCAAAGTATAATCTCGATATACTGGCGAACTGAAAGGTCCACCTGAATTCCATTTTGTCACTTATGGGAGTATTTGTGTGTGTGTATAAAATTTTGAAGATGAATTTAGCACAGAACATCTGTGTACATGTAATCCAACCATCAGGAAATGACTCCTTGTTACTGATATTCATAGCTAATAAGTGCATACTGAAAAAAGCAACTGAAAATGTCTTTTTCCTAGGAGCATCACTAACTTTGGTATACATTTAAAAAGCACAGTGGGCACCAGAAAACAGATCGCATTTCCTGGTAGACCGTGTGACTCAAATATAAAAATAAATTCACTTCAGAATAAGAATTGAGATCCTCACAATTCTGAATGTGACACAAAGATGTGATGATCTCCATATTCTGGTATGTCCTCTACCTCCAAATGGTGGACATGTTTCTAGGTTTCAATCAGCTATAACGATTTTGGAAAATGCTGACAGAAAATAGAAATAATCCCTCTCCATGACTGTGAAAGAATTCTGGAAGAGGGAGCAAGGCAAAGAAGACAAAAAGCTTCAAAGAATTCTTCAAAAAATGCCTTGTTCTGATGTCACACACGGAAAAACCCAAAAAATCAAACAATTGATTTTAGATTTTAAATGCGCCTCTGTTCTATGCAATAAAAGAGAGAGGCAGCCAGTCTGAAAACTGCAGACTAAGAGTGAAAGAAGATGCCATTAGAAATATTATATTATACAGTATTTACGGTATAATATAAAAAGAGCTGAGGTGGCGCAGTGGGTAGAGTGCAGTACTGCAGGCCACTAAAATTGACTGCCAGATCTGCAGGTCAGCGGTTCAAATCTCATCACCGGCTCAGCCTTCTATCCTCCCGAGGTAGGTAAAATGAGGACTCGGATTGTGGGGGCAATGTGCTGGCTCTGTTAAAAAGTGCTATTGCTAACATGTTGTAAACCGCTCTGAGCCTAAGGAGAAGGGCGGCATTAAAAAAATCAAACAGACAGACAGACAGACAGACAGACAGACAGACAGACAGATAGATAAATAAATAAATAAATAAAATTCAAATAAATAAATAAAATAAATACAGTGATACCTTGTCTTACAAACGCCTCATCATACAAACTTTTTGAGATACAAACCTGGGGTTTAAGATTTTTTTGCCTCTTCTTGCAAACTATTTTCACCTTACAAACCCACTGCCACCGCTGGGATGCCCTGCCTCCGGACTTCCGTTGCCACCGAAGCACCCGTTTTTGCGCTGCTGGGATTCCCCCGAGGCTCCCCTCCATGGGAAACCCCACCTCCAGACTTCCGTGTTTTTGTGATGCTCCAGGGGAATCCCAGCAGCGCAAAAATGGGCACTTCGCTGGCAACGGAAGTCCGGAGGTGGGGTTTCCCAGCGAGGGGAGCCTCAGTGAAATCGCAGCATCGCAAAAACACGGAAGTCCGGAGGTAGGGTTTCCCATGGAGGGGAGCCTCAGGGAAATCCCAGCAGTGCAGAAAGAGGCGCTTTGGCTGGCAAAAGGGGTGAATTTTGGGCTTGCACGCATTAATCGCTTTTCCATTGATTCCTATGGGAAACATTGTTTCACCTTACAAACTTTTCACCTTAAGAACCTCGTTCCGGAACCAATTAAGTTTGTAAGACAAGGTATCACTGTAAATTTAATAAAAATACAGATAGTCTTTGACTTACAATCATTCTGTTAGTGCCTAGTTAAAACACTACTGAAAAAAAGAGATTTATAACAATTTTTCATGTTTATTGTTAGTACAGTACATGGTACGTAGCCTACTTGGGTGTTGCCTTACAGAAAACTAACAATGTTAGTCTGTAAGAAAATAAAGACTGTATCTTTAAGGAAATGTTACTGGTTGACCATAAGAGGGCGCCAGCACTGTTCCTTTTGGGGGGAGTTACTTTTTTAAAGATACAGTACTTGTGCCTGTGAGCTGTATTCTTGCTGTGTGCGGTTTGTAAACTATTAGAGTTATATTGTTGATTCTGTATATTTGTAAATAATAATATTGTTCTATATACATTGATATTAAGTCTGAGTCATTGTCTGGCTAACCCACATTACCTACATCCACAACAACTCTGTTTAATGTATGTTGAAGTTTTCGCACCGAGACATACTAACACTTATGATCACTGCAACATTCCCATGTGGTCGTGATCAAAATTAAGATGCTTGGCAGTGTCCCGAAAACATGTGATCACCTTTTGTGACCTTTTGACAAACAACATCAATGGGAAAGCCAAATTCACTTAATGACCGTGTCACTAATATAACAACTGCAGTGATTCATGTGACAACTAGGGCAGGAAAGGTTGTAAAATGGGGCAAAACTCACTCCTGTCAACTAAACAATGCCGTCTGGCAGGACCCAGGGAAAGAGCCTTCTCTGTGGTGGCCCCAGCCCTCTGGAATCAACTCCCCCCGGAGATCAAGATTGCCCCCACTCTCCTTGCCTTTTGTAAACTTTTGAAAACCCACCTTTGTTGCCAGGCATGGGGAAATTAGCATACCCCTTAGCTATTGATGTTTATGTGTGGTTTATTTGGTTTGTATGATTGTTTTTTATAAGGGTTTTTAAACTGTTTTTAAATATTGGATTTGTATTAATTGTATTGTTTTCCTTGTTGTGAGCCGCTCCAAGTCCTCGGAGAGGGGCGGCATACAAATCTAAATAATAATAATAGTAATAGTAATAATAATAATAATAATAATAATAATAATAATAATAATAGTCTTCCTTAGCAACATAATTTTTGGGATCAATTGTGGTCGTATGTTGAGAACTACCTGTATACAAATAAATGTTGTCAGACTTCTATCAAATCATGGAATAAAGCCTTCAGTTCAACACCCACCCACATCTCCCACCCTCCTACACTTTGTGGAGAAATCCAAATTAAATCAATCCTGACAGATAGCAATCTAGCTTTCAACACATTCACTGCTGGAGAACCAAACTTTCCATGGTTCCTTTTCTTCAGAACTTGGTCCTCTTTCTATGTCTTATATATATATACTGTATGTTCTATCACCACCATCCCATTGCAATTATTTGCATTTGATCTTTTAATGTATTCGTTTTAGAATCCTTCCTGAGCTCTTTTTTTCCAATTAGTTTCCGTTTGGCAAGAAAATAATTTCCTGATCCTCTCAAATAGCAGCCCAGCCCATTATACAATTTAGTTCTGGCACAAATCAGGAAATACCACACAGAAAATTTACATTAGACACTTTTTACTAAGCCAGGAGGTATTTCATTTGTAGGGAAAGTGGGGGAAAACACATCTGCTGGGGGTTTTTTCTTCTATGGAACAAGGATTGTTTCAAATATTCAACCTGTACTAAGCTCATATAAAATTATTTTCATATCTCAAGAGAAGTTTCCGTCTCTCCTTCAATAACCCAATGAAAAAGTATCCATTTACCACTGATATGAAAACAGAAATAAGTCTAAATAATAAACGAACACATTGATATAATGTTTTTCTATATTCCTGCTTTGAGAATATTTGTGTTTTTTATCTTCACTAATTCATATCTTTTATTTGCCTTTGAACTATCTGTGCATTAAACATCTTGGGTGAAAAACAGTATATATTATTAATTTTTATTTTTCCTGGGTTTGGTGTCTCATTATGGATTTTTGCTTGTTTCTTTTAAAGACAGGACATTGTAACATTTTTTTCTTACAATTTTCTGCAGCAGCACTTAAGACTAATTCATTATAGAGACAAAGAGACAGAGAGAGACAGAGACAGAGACAGAGAGATGTGATTTGTGAGAGATGTGACTTGTCAGACCCAATATTATTTTCTAGCAACAATGGGGAACCTCCACCCACCAAAGTTGAAAACTGCAATTTTCAGCATCCTCCACTAAGGATGCAGGCTACTGGGACTATTATCTCGGGAAGTTACAGATTCACCACTTCGTAAATAACCCATTATGAAAAGTTGCACAATTAGCAAGTGGTTCCTAATTTATTTTACTACTGCACAAAATCAAAATCTAGACCTCAAAATATAGCCAAAGCTTCTCAATATCTAATGCTGTTAAATAAATAATTAAAGGATTGGCTATAGTCCTTCTCAGAAGAGAAGCTCCTCTATACTGTCTTTAGAATAACATCTGAAATATTGCCCTGCTATTCAAAAAAAAGAACCCCCCGGGATAAGGCTACAGCCTTTTTGCTCCCAGTTTACCATGGAACCAGCTTGCCACATCAACAAGGTCACGTTGGACTTGTGTTGCTTTAGCAAATTAATGGCTGGATGTGCTATGTCCCGATATTGGCTCTCAAAGACAATGAAGATTGGCTTCCGGGAGAGTTCCAGCAATCTCCAAAGACCTTCCCTAAAAAAAAAAGGCAATGGAATTACCAACAAAACTTGTTATTTTATCATTATCTATAGTTCTCCACACTGCAGGAAAACACTCGCATCTCTTTCATTCATCTAATGTATTACCATACCTAAGCTTCATTAAGCATAGAAGCATATCAGCTGCTCAAATATCAGAAGCTAACATGCAAAGTACACATTTTGGTCTCCTATGTATCATTTTCAAAGATCTAGGAGAGATTTTAGTTGCTGCGAATAAGATGAACTAATAGCCTGATTTTTTTAAAAAATCAGAAGTGGGTTCCTTCTGGTTCCCATCAGTTCTATAGTAACAGTAGCAAACCATTAGTGATGTTGGTGCTGGTCTGTGGATAATGCCATCTTTTTTTTATTTTTTGCTGGGGGGGGGGTTTCCTGCACATGTGTAGAAGCCGTGGGGGGGGGGGGGTTGGAATTTTTTAAAAAAAATCAGCACTGTGCAAAGCGCAGTACACCCGCACAGGAGGAAGCGGTGAGGAAAGTTAGAACCCACCACTGAAAAAAATGATTGCACACAAATTTTACATTCTCCGTATCTTCTACTATACCTTGGAATACTGAGAATGAGCCACATGTATATAATCAGTTGAATAGAATATTTATTGTGTTAGTTTTTCAAGTCAGATTTTACCATGACATTCAAACCAAACAGGGACCTGCAATAACTCAAGAAACAGAGTTTGGAAACGAGAATAAATAACTAGTTTAAATACTTGGTTTGGAGGATTCATATAAGGAACAGTTTATTAGTTTATGCATCACATCAAAATGCAGTTTACAAAACAGTACAGCATTCAAAAAACCAACAACCTAGACATAATGAGAGAAGGGAGCAAGTACACACACACAAATGTTAAAGAAATGAGTGTCTCTTTACCTGAAATTATTGTTGCACCATTCTTGTTCCAAATATGCATAAGAAAGAACCACAATAAGGCGTCGACATCGGCTGACATTCATAATCAGATCCGCGGAAGGTTCTGAAAAAGAAGATTGATTATTTATTTGTTTCTTTGTTTGTTTAGTTTTCTAAAAAAAAATTTAAAAAAATCATTCATCTTTACCTTATGCAGGAGCCTACTATCGTAATCATTCAAATAAAAATTAAGTCCCATAATTTGGGACTTTAAAATGTTGGGGTGGAAGATATCTACCCTGAGGTCTTATTTTCCTTTGGGCCCAAAAATAAGCACTAGGGTAGTGATGGTGAGCGGTTTTTTGCTCACGTGCCAAAATGGCATGCACGTGTGCAATAGAGCTTGCACATGTGCCCACACCCATAATGCAATGGCCTCCCTGCACATATGCACACCCACAACTCCCACACACAGGTGTGCAGGCCTTACTGAAGTCTCTGCACCTCTGGTAGGACTGTTGGCTGTTTTTTTGCCCTCCCCAGGCTTCAGGAAAGTCTAAGGAGCCTATGGATGGTGAAAAATGGGCCCAATGACCTACCAGAAGTTCATTTCTGAAGTTCCAGTAGACACGTTAGGCCATTTTCAACCTTCCCCATTCAGGAGGCTTTCCCGAAGCCTGGGAAGGGCAGAAATGGCCTCCCCACACCCTCTGGAAGGCCAAAAGTCAGCTGGCCAGCACATCTCATGTGCCCTCAGAAATGGCTTTGCATGCCACCTATAGCACGTGTGCCATAGATTCACCGTCATAGCACTAGGGCTTATTTTTGGGGAGTATACTATTTTCCCCCCATGTATGGGAGGCTGTACATTGCACCAGTGCCACCACTGTGAAATGGGAGGGGAAGCTGCCCCATGCACCCTGCATCAGCTTACCTCAGGGCCCCGGCAGCCAAGCCACCCATGCCCCAATACCTGCCTTGCCTCTGACAGCTTTGGCAACCCATCCAGCAAAACCCTGTGTGGCCACCAGCCCACTTCCTCTGCTTGCTCACAGCTGCAACGAAGCAGGAGGCCAAGTGATGAACCAGTGATGCAGCTACAGGGTGAGGTAGATGGTGATGGAGCTGCCCCCCCCACACACACACACACCGGCCTACTTCAGGGAGCCTGCAGCCAGGCCATCCACATCCCAACACCTACCTTATGGCTGTGGCAACAACACCCCACTCGGCCTCCTGCTCCCTTGCAGCCACGAGCAAGCAGAAGTGATCTGGTGGCCACCATGAGTTCATAAACCTAGATTCTTAGAGGAACCTCTAAGCATCTGCTGCTGAAATTTATCAGCAAAATGGTCAAATTGGTGCAACTTCTGTAACCCACATTCCATTTAAAGAAAAGGCTAGTAGGTGGGGTTTGCTGCTCCTGCTGCTCCTGGTGCGCTGCACGAGCAGCTTTAGGTTGCTGAGCTGCACATGCGCGTTTGTCAGTGACATTTTGCTTCTGCGCATGTGCAGGAATCAAAATCTTGTGAGAAGACACACACGTGAGATTTTGGCCTTTTTTTGTTGTTCCTGCGCATACGCAGAAGCAAAAAATCACTGAAATTTCATGTGTGTGTTTGTGTCCCCTGCGCATGCAAAATCTTTCCGGGATACATGTGCACACAGCTCCATTTTTACTACCAGTGCGGCACCCTCATTCATACCAGTAGGCAAGGGTGGGCAGCAAGCAGGACGGGGTGGAACACAGTTCCACCGGTGGAAATGAAGATGCGTGTGCAGCTCCAGCTGATTGGCGGTTGTCACTTCCTGGATTACTGGACTCTGCTCAGCTCTCCCTTTTTTCCCTGCTGCTGCTGCGCTTCTTGCTTTTTTTCCTCTTTCCTCCTTCCTGGTCTCAGACGAGCTTCCCTCTCTCCAGCCCAACTCCCCTCCAGCCTCACGTGGCCACCTCCCACCTGAGGGGCAAGCAGGAGGTGTGGCTGGAAGCGGCGCTGGCAGCATTTATGCTTCTGGCAGCATCCGTTCACCTAGCTACCCAGCCTGAGGGGGGGACAACCCAGGAAGGAGAGCACAGGAAACGAGAAGCAAATTGTCACCCCAGCGAATGACACTGGTAAGGTTGTAAGTCGAGGATTTAATAGTTCACTTAAACGATGATGATTGTTCAAGCCACTCCCACCTGATCAGATGACCGGCAAGCCACTCCTAACCAGTCACATGACCATTAAGCCACACCCACAAAATAAGCCACACCCACATTGTGGCAGTAAAACTTTTGGCTGCCCATTACTGGCATACTGAAGACTCTGGATGGTTTGCTTCTGGGAATCTTCCTGTTCCTACCTTCCTGTTACAATTGAGAGGGGAAAAACCTTCAGTTAATTCCCTTTTGGTGGACTCTTTGAATCTTCTCCTATAGTCCTCCCTCAATTGGGGAAGCTAAGCTGTAGAACCAACCTACCAAACACTGCCCTCTTCTTGTGCCAGTTTGTTACCTGAGTTGGGCAGAATGTCCTTCTCATCTAAAAAGAGCTTGTAACCATAGCGATTCTCTAGCTGTGGCTTCACTATGAAATTCACAAATTTTCTATCATCCACCGAATCGGCGTAAGATACATAGGCATCGTAAATCTTTCCATCTGTAGAAAAAAGCGTAGAGAAACACAGTACATTATCTCAACATTTTTTAAAAAATCAACTTTATCTAATTCTCGTGATACCCACAGCTTTTTTGTTGTGAAATTTCAAAATGGGATGGAGAGGAGTTAACTTTGACCTTTGAGTTTGGAATAACCTTGGAGGCAATGTCACATAAATACATGGAATGTTAGACAAAGGTAAACTGAAGAAAAGATACAAGAAATAACATGCAATACATTATACATATGTCGGCTTCCCTCATCTATTCCACAGACCCCTGGGTGTCAAGAGACAGCAGGCCAGCACCTGTTGTGGCATCTGATTATTCCCATTTAAAAGAAACATATAAAAATATAGGCTTGGCTAGAATTTTAAGACCCTATATAATTTTTTAAAAGCCCTCTTCTTGTATTACAAGGACTTCTCCAAAAGTTAAATATTCTGAATCAAGAGGAAAAGGAAGAGAGAGATATACCATTGATTTCTACTTCTCCATAATGATTCTTGTACCACAGTAGAGCATTCAGTCGGCACTTCACATACATTATAGCTACAAAAAGCAGGAATGCTGCAGCAAAAAACGTAGCTAGCACTGCGCCCAAGTGCCCAACAGTCTCTTCTGAAAAGGAAACAAACAACATTAATTATAATTTGTGGTGAAACAGTACACTGTAGGGTAGAGTTAAAAATGAAAACTGATTCTATTGGGGGGGGAAACTGACGCATTGCTGTCTACACAAGAATAACAGCAACATAACTAGAGAGGTGAGCAGAATTTGAAAAATGGAAAATTACAATTCTCTGTGGTGAGTATTCCTATTCACAAAATAATGAATATAATTCTTGGAATGAAGGATGGATGTGAAGTCAATTTCTGACAGGTCAGAAGCGAGCTTATCTCGCTCACATTTGTTCACAGAAACTGGCTTTTAAGTCTTTTTGGCATCTGAAAGCTGCAGAAGAGTGTTCTTTAAAAATCTGCAGAATGCTCCTTTAAAATAACAGATTTAACAGATTAACAGTGTTGGAAGGGACCTTGTAGGTCATCTAGTACAACCTCCCACTCAAGCAGGAGACTCTGCAACATTTATGACAAATGGCAATCCAATCTCTTTTTGAAAATCTCAAGTGGTGAAGCTCCCACAATTTCCGAAGGCAAGCTGTTCCATTGGTTGATTATTCTTACTGTCAGAAAGTTCCTCCTTATTTCTAGGTTGAATCTCTCCTTGATCTGTTTCCATCCATTATTCCTTGTCTGACCTTTAGGTGCTTTGGAAAATAGCTTGATACCCTCCTCTCTATGGCAGCCCCTCAAATATTGGAACACTGTCTCCCCTGGTCCTTCTCTTCAATAGACTAGCCATGCCAACTTCCTGTAACAATTCTTCATGTTTCAGTCTCCAGTCCCTCAATTATCCCGGTTATTCTCCTCTGCACTTTTTCTAATCTCAACATCTTTTTTATAGTGTGTTGACCAAAATTGGATGCAATACTCTAGGTACGATCTTACCAAGGCTTTGTAGAGTGGTATTAGTACCTCATTTGATCTTGATTGTACCCTTCTGTTAATGCAATTTAGGATTACATTGAGTTTTTTGGCTTCCGCTGCACACTGCTCATTCATATTTAGCTGGTTGTCCACTAGATCCCTCTCACATTCACTGCTATTAAGCCTGGTTTCACCCAGTTTAGATGTGTACTTTTGATTTTTCTTACCTAAGTGTAGGACTTTTCTTTTCTCTATGTTGAATTTCATTTTGTTAGATAGGACCCATTGTTCAAGTCTGTCAGGATCCATCTGGATCTTGAGCCTCTCTTCTAGGGCAGTGATGGGGAATCTTTTTTGGTTCACATGGGTGTGTGTGCCTGCGCTAGCATATACTCATTCCCTCCCCTCTCATACATGTGCACAACCACCCCCACCCATTTGCACAGGTCTCACTGAAGTGAAAATGAGCAAATGACAGTGAAAAATGAGCAAACAGGCAAACCGGAAGTTCAGAAAAACAGACTTCCGTTTGCCCGTTGTTCTGTTTTTCACACTGGGGCTTCGGGGAAGCTTTCCTGAAGCCTCCAGGGGGCAAAACAGCCTTCCCCAAGGCTGAAAAGCAGCTGGCCAGTGTGTGCATGCATGCTGGAGCTGACATAGGGCAGTGCCTTCTATGCCCTCCAATATGGCTCCTTATGCCATCTAGTGGCACGCGTGCCATAGGCTCACTATCACTGTTCTAGGTTATTAGCTATTCCTGCCAGTTTAGTATCATCTGTAAATTTGGTAATTTCCCCTTCTATTACATAGAAACATAGAAACATAGAAGTATGACAGCAGAAAAAGACCTCATGGTCCATCTAGTCTGCCCTTATACTATTTTCTGTATTTTATCTTAGGATGGATATATGTTTATCCCAGGCATGTTTGAATTCAGATACTGTGGATTTATCTACCACGTCTGCTGGAAGTTTGTTCCAAGGATCTACTACTCTTTCAATAAAATAATATTTTCTCATGTTGCTTTTGATCTTTCCCCCAACTAACTTCAGATTGTGTCCCCTTGTTCTTGTGTTCACTTTCCTATTAAAAACACTTCCCTCCTGGACCTTATTTAACCCTTTAACATATTTAAATGTTTCAATCATGTCCCCCCTTTTCCTTCTGTCCTCCAGACTATACAGATTGAGTTCATTAAGTCTTTCCTGATACATTTTATGCTTAAGACCTTCCACCATTCTTGTAGCCCGACTTTGGACCCATTCAATTTTGTCAATATCTTTTTATAGGTGAGGTCTCCAGAACTGAACACAGTATTCCAAATGTGGTCTCACCAGCACTCTATATAGCGGGATCATAATCTTCCTCTTCCTGCTTGTTATACCTCTAGCTATGCAGCCAAGCATCCTACTTGCTTTCCCTACCGCCTGACTGCACTGTTCACCCATTTTGAGACTGAACAGTGCAGTCAGGCGGTAGGGAAAGCAAGTAGGATGCTTGGCTATTCCCTCATCTTAATTGTTTGTAGAATGTCATTGAGGAATCGTCCATGCTTAAAATACCAAAATGTATTTTCCCCTTTCCCAGATTTAAAACATGTAGCTTGGATGCTACTCAACATTTACATTTTTGTTAAGAAGAAGGGGAAAAAAGCCATTTTGAGTCAAGCTTAACTCTGGATATGGTCCTTGAAGTAGGCAAGCCAAGCTGAAGCTCAACTCCTGAAAACTTTGTAGACACACCCAATCAGGGACATTATTAACAATACAGAAATGGAAGCGTACAGTTTTTCATGGTTGTTACTTACTGGCATGATAGCAAATAAGAATTGGTGCTGACTTTTTGTTAATTGCACCATGAGTATTTTCAGACTAATATATTCAATGTCTCGCCAAGACATTGCCCTGAAATTATTTTGCAGGATGGAAATGATTTGCCACTACATTACCTTCTTCCAGAATGTTTTTCAACTTCCCAGCCTAGTCTACAACCATGAAAATTTTGTTGTTACCTGGTGCCATCATGTGGCAATTTCTCTCCTTAGATTCACAGAGGAGAGCTTATTACAGCTCTTATACAATGAGCTCCTAAGCTAGTGCCGTTTCTCATTCTCAAAAGCCCAATGTTTTACTCACCCTCTTTTAATTTAAGCACAGATATATTTTATTTCCTCCAGGATATTGAGGGTGTCTGTTTATCTCCCTACCCTCTTTCATTCTATTTTGCACTCACAAAAATAACCCAGCAGATGGGCCAATTCAAATTCTTACACCTCATGTTTTAAAGCTGCATTAATTATGAAAAATACTACATTAATGTTTTTGTTTATGATTATACAGCAAATAGCAAATAAATATTTAATTCATTAGTTTATCATTTGATCAACAGAAGCAGAAAAATTGCTCCTGAGTGGATATCTATTATTATGATGATTTTGTGAACACACTGCTATTAAACAATTAATGCTGTGCACAGGTAATTTAAATGATAATTATCATTATAATCCATAGACTCTTGTATGACTATTTTCACAGGCACACTACCTGATTTTTTCAGTGTAAAAAAAGCTGTACTGTTTCTAATGAGGCAGGCAAAAACTCCATAATTTTCATCAGTCATGTTTAGTGCTAAAGAACTGGAGATAAATATTTTGGTTCCATTGTCACTGAGCCTGAAAAACAAACAAACAAACAAACAAGTTAGCATACTGCTAAATACTGTTATTTCAGAAGAAAAGCAAATGACGAGAATCAAGAAGTTTCAGAGTGGGGCTACCCAAAAATGTTAGGGTGCTTAGAGACCGAGGCTACTTAATGCTGTTAACAAAAGGACACTGTGTGAAGCTTCATTTTTTTCCTCAGTGCACTTGATTTCTATTATGAAACAATGGCAACAGAAGAAGTAATAGGTAAATATGAAAGAGTTATTCATGATATGAACAATGTTGAGAGCCCTGTAAAATTCCACAAGTACAGCAGATCAATTATAACTTGAAAGTCTTATCCAGATTCCACCATATACTGTACCCTTTTTAAATTCTAGAAAAGTTCATGATATGGAAAGTCTTTGGTGTTTGGATCAGAAAAAGGGATGCCACTGTCGTATTTAAATTCTAAGAAAACCTAAGCAAATCTATGCTATGGAAATTCTTTACTTGGTTTAGCATGTTCATCTTGATTAATTTTGCCTTTCTCTAGTACAAAAAGAACTTTGCATGAGCAAAGATGTTACATGAATTGAACAACATATCCCTTTTTTTCTATCATTTCTGATTTACGTAAGTTTTCACAGTCATATTTGATATACCATTTTTACCATTTTCCAAGCACCTCCTTCCTAGTTATGGGGAAAGCAGCAGGAAGTTTCAGTTACAAAAAACAGACATTTGTTTTCTCACCCCAAATACTTAGTACAGTGGAACCCCGACATAAGAGCTGCTCTACTTAAGAGCAACTCGAGATAAGAGCTGGGAGGGGAGAGATATTTTTGTTCTACTTACAAGCCCAAATTCGAGATACAAGCGCCAAGGAGCTGTCTCCTGAAGCCAAATGCTAACTTCCGCGTTCGGCTTCAGGAGACAGCTGCGAAGCGGCGCGCGTGTTTTAAAAGGTTGCAGCCGGCCTGGGGGGCTCGGGGGGGTGCTTGCAGCTTTCTTTCTTGCTCTTTTTCTTTCTCTCTTTTACCTTCCCTTCCTCTATTTCTTCTTTTCTTTCTCCTTCCCACCTTCTTCCCTCCCTCCCTTCACTCATTCCTCTCTTACTCTCCCCTTTCATAAGTTTCCTTGCTTCCTTCCTCTGTTCCTGTCCCTTCCCCCTTTCTTTCTTTCTTTCTTTCTTTCTTGCTTTCTTTCTTGCTCTTTTTCTTTCTCTCTTTTACCTTCCCTTCCTCTATTTCTTCTTTTCTTTCTCCTTCCCACCTTCTTCCCTCCCTCCCTCCCTTCACTCATTCCTCTCCCTTTCATAAGTTTCCTTGCTTCCTTCCTCTGTTCCTGTCCCTTCCCTCTTTCCTTCCTTCCTTCCCACCCTCCGTCCATTCATTCACCCATTCCTCTCTTGATCGCTTAAAGCCGGTCCCTGGTGCAAAAAGGGTTGGGGACCTCTGTCCTACAGGATTGGGTGGCAGAGAAGTTGAACATATGTAAATTTAAAAGTTTAAGAAAGTTTACAAGTTAAGTGAAAGAAACTTCATTATTCATTTATATGTACATGTACATTTCTTCATTAAAAACATGTCTTTCTGCATAATTTAGACTAAGTTTGTGAGTTTTTTTGAGGGCTGGAACCAATTAAAATTATTTACATTAATTCCTATGGGGAAAAGTCGTTCGAGATAAGAGCTGCTCGACTTAAGAGCCCAGGTCCAGAACGAATTAAACTCGTATCTCGAGGTACCACTGTACCTTCCTCTCTCATCCTTCTCATGCAATTTCCAAGCTCTCTCTCTCTCTTCTGTATTCTCCCCTGTTATTTCCAATGGATTAGTCTGCAAACCTACGCTAGCGTGCTTGGGAATAATCACTGAACTTAATGGGGTTTCTTTCCAGTAAGAAGTCTGAATTGGATTGCACATTTCTAAAAGCAGAAGCAAATAGCTTATTTTTAAACTGTATTAATGTTAATATTGAGTATCCTAACCTGCATATCTTGGGCTGGTCACTTTCTCTCAGCTCAACTCACCTCAGAGTGTTGTTATTGTTGGGGAAATGGGAGAAAGAAGATGGCAATAGCAATATCATTTTAGACTTATATACCACTCCATAGTGCTTTAGAGCCCTCTCCAGCAGTGGGTTGCTCCCGGTTCGGACCAGTTCTTAGAACTGGTAGTGGTGGCGGCGGGAGGCCCCACCCATCTGCCCAGGAAGCTCCACCCACCTATCCAGGACATTTCTGTGCATGCGCAGAAGTGGTGTGTGTGTGAACCGGTAGCAAACTAATTCAGAACCCTCTCTAAGCAGTTTACATAGTCAACATATTGCCTTCAACAATCTGAGTCCTCATTTTACTGGCCTCATAAGGACGGAAGACTGAGTCAACCTTGAGCTCCTCAGGATTGAACTCCTGACAGTCCTGCAATACTGCATTCCAACCATGGTGCCATCACATTAAAGATTGTGGCATATGTTTGCCGGTGTTGCCACTTTGAATTATTTATAAAAATAATAAAGGTGGGGTATGAATAAAACAAATGTTCAACAATTCTGTATCCCTATTTAAAACACTTCCAAAGTTTATTTCATTCAGTACAGCTGTTTCCTTTATTCTTTTCCCTCTTTCTTTCAAAAGAAAATACTTGGAGCAATTGCCAAAACTCTCAGGTGCTCCCTTGCCTCTTGTCTGTTTTTCTCCCTCCCCTCCATCCAGAACCTTCTTCTTGCCCACAAGATCCGGGTAACAGCCGGGGTAGCGCAGTGGTTAGAGTGCAGCAATGCAGGCTACTTCAGCGAACTGCTAGCTGTATTGCAGCAGTTTAAATCTGACCTCTGGCTCAAGGTTGATTCAGCCTTCCATCCTTCCAAGGTGGGTAAAATGAGGACCCAGATTATTGGGGGCAATATGCTGATTCTGTAAACCACTTAGAGAGGGCTGTAAAAGAACTATGAAGCAGTATATAAGTCTAAATGTGATTGCTATTGCTATCAGAGGTTCAAAGGGGATGGAGACAATCTAACTGCCACTATCGTAATAGTGTATGATAAAAAATAATTTTTCCTGCCTGAAGAAACCTTCCCCTTCGTCACTTTCCTCAGGGACATTGATCAATCCAAGAAAACATGATCTTAAACTTCAGTTCATTTAAGGTCTTTTCAAAGGAGCAGATTGGGAATTGTGGAAAGAAGATTAAATTTGCCGAGTTAAAGGGAAGGTTGGGAAAGTTGTTATATGGGGAATAAGCTTAGTTCTCATGAATGCAATCAAACCAGCCAATTTACATTGCACATACACTAGCAGAGATTTGGAGTCTTCCAAAATCATTTCTCTCCACTTTCTTTTACATACAAATGAATTGTGGGTTCTACCTATGGAGCATGTTAAATTTTATTTAAAATGTCTTTTGGGAGCCTCTAGCTTTTGGCTTTTGGCTCCCAGACTGGAGATTATACTAGAAAAATCGTACTGTTGGTATGGCTTAGAGAATGGATTAATTTGGAGAATAGAAGAATATTGACATTGGAAGACCACAACCTACAAAAGGGGTGGCATACATTTTTATGGGATAAAGAAAATAAACCATAAAAATATTTCCATAGACATATAGTTAGAGATTCATGGATGAAATATGGCAGGAGGTGAAGAAAAATATTATTTGAAAATTTCTAATTGGCTGTCCACCATGGAGGCAATGATCTATCCAAATATAGTGGTACCTCTATTTACAAACTTAATTCGTTCCGTGACCAGGCTCTTAAGTCACGAAAAGTTTGTAAGAAGAAGCCATTTTTCCCATAGGAATCAATGTAAAAGCAAATAATGCGTGCGATTGGGGAAACCACAGGGAGGGTGGAGGCCCTGTTTCCTCCCAGGAGATTCCTAGAAAGGCCCCACGGAGGCTTCTCCCTGCCTATTCCGGCCTTGTTTCCTCCCAGGAGATTCCTAAAGAGGCCCCATAGAGGCTTTTCCCCGCCTTTTCTAGCCCTGTTTCCTCCCAGGAGATTCCTAGAGAGGCCCCACGGACGCTTCTCCCTGCCTTTTCCAGTTACAGTTTTGGAGGCTTGGGTTTATAAGTGGAAAATAGTTCTTAAGAAGAAGCAAAAAAATCTTGAACACCTGGTTCTTATCTAGAAAAGCTCATAAGTAGAAGCGTTCTTATGTAGAGGTACCACTGTACGATTGATATGAGTAAAAAATTGATATGAGAGGGGTGGCATACAAATCTAATAAATTATTATTATTATTATTATTATTATTATTATTATTATTATTATTATCTAGACTTAGATGGATTTGGGAAACTAAAAAGTAGAAAAGAGTTGGAAAAACAGGGAATAATTATAGATTGGTGGCCATACCTTCAACTCCAATCAAGATATAAGAAAGACAGTGAAGAAATTGGAATTAAGACAGAGACATAAAGAAATATAAAAAAAGAAAATCACTATAAAATGTTTTATTGCTGGCATTTGGCTCCTGCGAGACTAGCAAAGATATACCACAATTTAAATTCGATCTGTTGGAAATGTAAAAAAGAGGAAGGCACCTTCTTTCAAGAGTGGTGGTTTTGCCCTGAAGCGAAGAAATACTGTAAAAGGATACATAGAATTCACCCCAGAACTCTTTTTATTAGGAATATTCAAAAGACAATATGACAAAAATATTAAGTGTTTGATTTTACATATTACAACTGCTGCTAGGATTGCATGTGTGCAATGCTGGAGAAACTAAAATACACCCACTGAGAGCTTGATAATTTTAAAAAAATTGAAGGTGCAGAAATTAACAATAGAACTAAAAGGACAAAAAGATTGAGACTATTATGCAACATGGGGAAAATTGTATGATTGGATTGATAATAGAAGGAAGAGAAGGTTATGGGAAGAGGATGTAGGATTAGAAAATATTGTAAGATAATGAATAAACTGTATAAATATAAAAACAATGTAAAAAAGGCTGTAGATCTGCTTTAAAAACTAATGTGATATGTAAAATGTGAAAAATCTAAAAATATTTTAAGTGTTTTTGTTTTATTTAGGAAAAATGTATGAGCATTTAATCTATTTCTCTTTAAATTGCCTTCCTTTTTCACTTGTTCTTTCATTTTTAAAGAGTAATAATTATTGTACTCGAACATTTTATTTTTGTCATTTTTACCTCTAGATTTATTGTCAAGTTGGATTAAAGCTGCCTGCTTTGATCATAAAAGGCACCAAATCTACAGTAGATCAAAACTTTAACTACAACAATGGAGTAGAATGAGTCCAGGAAAGTAGATATCTTCTCTACAGAAAAAACAACTAACGATTGACAAGGTACTGACAAATAAATATATTGTAGAGTTAAATCCTTTATTTATGCTTCACAACTTTGCTGTGCTTAGTTCTGACTCTGAGAGATTTCCTATCCTGGGCTACTGCTGAAAGGATAGGAATCATCAATTAGAAACATAGAAACATAGAAGACTGACGGCAGAAAAAGACCTCATGGTCCATCTAGTCTGCCCTTATACTACAGTATTTCCTGTATTTTATCTTACAATAGATATATGTTTATCCCAGGCATGTTTAAATTCGGTTACTGTGGATTTACCAACCATGTCTGCTTAATTATACCACGTCTGGTATAATTAATATTATACCAGAGAAGGAAAGCATAACCAATATAATACTGCTTACAGAGGTGTTCAAGAGGGAAAAGCAAGACTAAGTTTCTACTGAATTATATAGCTGAATGATGTCTGCTTATAGGTCAGACTATTTGTGAACAATTATTGACAATCAATAACAAAATTAATGAGCTTAATACATCTTTCCAGCTTTATGCTCAAGGGCATTATGAGAGTCATCCCCACATCACCTAAGGAAGTGAGAGTAAAAGAAACAAAGGAGAGAGGAAAAATATACAAATCCAGCTCTCACAAAGGGAAAAGACAAAAGAAAAACAACATATGACATACTCATTGAGAATCATGAAAATAAACAAGAAGGTTCCTTCAAAAATTAGGGTTGTTTTATCCAACCCAGCAGAGTGATTGCACAGAACAAAAAGAACCACAGAAGGTGGAATTCCAAAAGATTTACTTTAAACGCTTTTGTGGTTAAACTACTGTGTAAGCATCCTATTGTTTCACAGAGGTCTTCAACGTTTGGAGAAGCTGAAGTGGAATCCTAATAGATTTATTTACTTGGGGTTTTCCACCACTCAGTTCTCACAGGATCTGAGCAACCAACGCAGCAGAAGTCCTTAAAAAGAGATAAATACAACCGCTAACAGAACCAGTCTGACATGCCACAATCAGGAGAATTGAATACCGCTCCCTTATTCTCAAATGCTTTCCTAAAGAGTCATTTTTATGAAATGTGGCTACTCACAAATGTTGGGGTGATAGCCCTGTTCCTGCTGTATTCTCTCTTCGAGTAAGAGCATCAGAAAGAGGATAAAAAGCACAAATAAACAAGTGAACAAATACACAGACCCAAAAAAATCTGTGGGTCCATTGGGCTTTAAAAGAGGCATCAAAACTCCAAAAAGGAGTTAGTGTCATGTTAGGGTGGTAATTTTTCATTTGTTCTTCTCACAAGCTGTTGCCTTGCCATTATTCTAACCACTTCTCTCACCTTTTGTTTCCTGCAGTAGTTTGAAGATGGTGGGCATGGGAATAGACTCTAGATCTCAGCACCACAGTTGGTGATAGAGCAAGTTAGGACAGGGGTCTCTAAATTTGGCAACTTTTAAAACTTGTGAACTTCAATGTCCAGAATTCCGCAGCCAGCATGCCCTAGAGCAGTGCTTCTCAAGAAGTGGGGCATGCCCCCTTGGGGAGTGTGGAGCAATGTCTGGGAGGTACATGTGACCCCTCGGGAACATTCGTGGTCCCTCTCAATTGATTCCCCCAGATGGGGAGTGTTTTCCCAGTTACACGTTGCTCTGAGACTGAAAGAGAAGGTGTCCATGCAGGCGGGACAGCTACGTGGGTTCTTGTTGTTCTCAGCGGGCACTGCAGTAGCCATGAACATGTGGAGAACCTGCTGCTGGACAAGGAGGAGCATCCTCTGAGGCAAAAGCTTCGAACAGTACCCTAAAGCTTCTTTCCACACCATTCGCAAAGGTGGCGCTTATGGGCCAGGCCAGCAACCAAAGCAGCCTATGCCTGCCTAACTGAAAACAGGCTCCACTGAGTTCAGTGTGACTTACTGCCAGGTAAGTAAGTAAATAAGTAAGTAAGTAAGTAAGTAAGTAAGTAAGTAAGTAAGTAAGTAAGTAAGTAAGTAAGTATTTATTTATTTATTTATTTATTTATTTATTTATTTATGTACTTACTTACTTACTTACTTACTTACTTACTTATTAGATTTGTATGCAGCCCCTCTCCGTAGACTTGGGGCTGCTCACAACAGCAATAGAACAACTCATAACAAATCTAATAGTTTAAAAACATTTTTTTAAAAAAACCCATTATTAATCAGACATACATACAAACATACCATACATAAATTGTATAGGCCCGGGGGAGATATCTCAATTCCCCCATGCCTGGCGGCAAAGGTGGGTTTTAAGGAGTTTACAGAAGGCAAGGAGGGTGGGGGCAGTTCTAATCTCTGAGGGGAGCTGGTTCCAGAGGGTCGGGGCCGCCACAGAGAAGGCTCTTCCCCTGGGACCCACCAAATGACATTGTTTAGTCGACGGGACCCAGAGAAGGCCAACTCTGTGGGACTTAATCGGTTGCTGGGATTTGTGCGGCAGAAGGCGGTCCCGGAGATATT
Source organism: Erythrolamprus reginae (assembly GCF_031021105.1). NCBI lineage: Eukaryota > Metazoa > Chordata > Lepidosauria > Squamata > Dipsadidae > Erythrolamprus > Erythrolamprus reginae. The sequence continues at coordinate 136,596,004 of NC_091950.1, read as the reverse complement.
ATGGTCAATAGTTTTCTTGCAGCTTATAATATGTAAAATAATAAATATTTTACTTATAAATATTAACATTAAAATTCCATTGGGGCCTAGATCGGAGAGTTGGGGGAGGGGTGTGAAATATTTACTTTTTCCTGGGGAGGGGGGTTGTATCAGAAAATAATTGAGAAGCACTGCCCTAGAGCAAGTGGAAGAAGAATAGAGAAAGATCATCCTATTACTATCTACTTGGCCAAGCAAATAATTTTTTTCTCAACTCTGCCTCTTCTACAAGCTCTTTCCCTCGTTTACCTTTCTAAACTTACCAGGCATTGCAAAGAAGCCTCATTGCCTCCACTCTAAATGATTACTGACTACCTTAAAGGTAAAATAATACTATTGAATCAAGGTTAATCCTTGATTATAAGGACACAATCAGGGGTGGATTGCTCCTACCTCCTGCTACCGATACGCTGCGCACCCAGCTTGGGGAGTCATGCTATGCATGTGTGCATCCCCAATGTGATTTTGCTTCCATGCACACGCATCCTCTCGCAAGATTTTGTTTCTCTGCATATGTAGGAAGCAAAAAAGACAAAAAATTAAAGAAAAAAGATGGTGGCACCCGAAGGACTGGCACAGGAGCAATCTCGTGCAAATTGCACAATCTGGCAGCCGCTACTGGTGCGCAGTCACCTACCGCACTGGTAGGTAGGTAGGTAAATAGGTAGATAGGTAGATAGGTAGATAGGTAGATAGGTAGATAGGTAGATAGGTAGATAGGTAGGTAGGCAGGCAGGCAGGCAGGCAGGCAGGCAGATAGATGGGGAGAGAGAGAATCTTGCAAAAAGGTGATCCCTTAGGTATCCCAGTCCCAAGACATGTAGGACTTTAAAAGTAACCACCAGCAGTTTGAATTGCATCAGAAAAACACTGGTAGCCAATGCAGTTCATGTAGAGGTGGTATTATGTGGGCCATCTATTTGGCACCATTTACTAAACTCACAATTGCATTCTGCACCATCTGAAGTTTCTGAATGATTTTCAGTCCCACAGTGTGATAATTGTCTTCAAAAAAAATCTTCAGTTTGAGAGACTTGCTACACTCCTGATTGCCACCACAATGCAAGCAAATAAAGATAATTTTATATAGCAGTTTTCTTACCAGTGAGCATAAGAAGAATGAGTTTTATTGTCTAAGAACTGGTTATCCTTCATCCATCGCAGGTCAAGATCACAGTCATTACTAAAAGGTAGCTGCACGGTGCAGTTCAGTGTTAACTGACTTTCCAAAGTTTGTTCCATAGTCAGATTGCCAGGGGGATAAAGGAAGCGGGGAAGCATACTGCAAAGATCTGTTAGAAGAACAAAAATATATATCTTTTTTTTTTTAAAGAGACTGAACTTCTAATTGTGTTTCACTGATTTTTCTATGGTTTTTTATAGAGCTGGTTAACAGGTAAGGTCAAGTCTACTTTGCTTGAGATCTATATCTCCACTCCCTTTGACACACTGATTTCCCTATCTCTTGGGAAAATAATAGGTTCAAGTATATATGTCATTATATATACCCCTGCCCTTGCATTTGATATAGAAAAGTCAGTGTCCAGATTCTCAACAAACCAGGCTATTTCTTAAATAAAAAACATTGAGGACATGGTGGAGAGGGAGAGAGATAGTGTCTACACACAGCTGTAAGAAACAATAATAATTATGAAGTTTCACATTAATTATTAACTTTTTATTAGCTGTAACTAAATTAGCATTAGTGCCTGTTCAGAGTCCAGAGAACACATGCAGCAAGACAAATTCCTTGTGTCCAATCCCACTTGGCCAATAAAATTCTATTCTATTCTATTCTATTCTATTCTACTCTACTCTACTCTATTCTATTTTACTCTAATAAAGGTCACTCTCTAAATTCCTCATCGATAACATATGAATAGAACTTTGGCAAATATTTTTAACTAACTAGAGGATAAAATCTAGCTGATTTTAGCTAATCTCAAAAAACCTAAGCAGAGTTGGAGCTGGGTAATGCTTGGATGGGATACCATCCACAATTTCTAAAGCTGAGAAGACTGTCCATCTGTCCGTCCATCTGAGATGGGCAAATCACTTCTGCTGTCAAGAAATCTACAGTACATGGATCTGTCCATGAAAGTCAGACAAGGAGAACTTTTTTGTGTCTATATGTCTTTGAGTCAGTGTTGACTCAAGTGACTGCTGTGGACTAATCTAGCAGTTTTCTTGGCAAGATTTTGGAAGTGGTTGCTACTGCTTTCTTCCTAGGACGATGTGTGTATGGCTGACTCAAGGTCATCTAATAGGTTTTGAGTCTAAGGCAAAACTCATTCTCTAAAGGTATGTAAGGAAAGCTGGTGGGGCTGTATAATGATATAGAACTAGTTATAGTAGTAAGTTACACACAATGTATCTTATATTCTAAACTGTAATCTATATATATATATATTTCTTTTATAGCCCTTCCTTTTGAAAGCTAGAAATCAAACCTCGTTTCTTTCTTATCTTCTTTTTAACACAAATAAAATCATTTTGTAGAAATAAGCATTTGTGCATTTGCCAAGAAATTAAGTCAATTCATACTATTCTGTAGCTCAGATAGCACCAAGGGCAAAAATATATGAAAGTGCAGCTGCTCAAATTGTGGATATATACGGTACATAGAAATGAGAGGACTTGTCCTTTCAGTGACCTATACTCATACCGGTATGCAATCCTTATTTGCCTTTTAAAGAAAATAACATACATATTTTTATTACAGAAAAATGCTACTTTTGATGTCAATACCCAATTCCTGGTCAAGTCAAAGGAACTTTTGAGATGTTTGTTTGGTTATTCTTTTATTTTCAAGAAAATAAAGTGGCATTCTACAGTAAGATCTTGATTGGCAACCAATTTTTGACGTTAACAATTAATCCCCTTTCAAAAAAGGGAGTTACAACCTGAATTTGAAATTCTGAAGGCTGCCCATCCCCACAGTCATCTGACCATATTTTGGGTACTTGGCAACTGACTTGCATTTACAGCCATTTGTGGTCATGTGACAATTTTCTTTTCTTTTTCTATAAACTGATGTCCATTTCTAAAACACATCCATAACAAACAATGGTTTTGTACTGTTAATGCATTCATTAACATCTGCATTTGCTTTAAAGACTGTTTGCTGAATGACTGTTGCAAAAAGTATGCAAAATTGTATGATGACCCAGTTTATTATTATTATTATTATTATTATTATTATTATTATCATCATTATTATCATTATTATCATTATTATCATTATTATCATTATTATCATTATTATCATTATTATCATTATTATCATTATTATCATTATTATCATTATTATCATTATTATCATTATTATCATTATTATCATTATTATTTATTAGATTTGTATGCCGCCCCTCTCCGAGGACTCAGAGCGGCTCACAACAAGAAACAATACAAATCCAATACATAAAACAATTTAAACCCCTTAATAAAAAAACAATTATACATCTCATACAGACCATACATAAAGCGGAAACGGCCCAGGGGAATCAATTTCCCCATGCCTGAGGACAGAGGTGGGTTTTGAGGAGTTGACGAAAGGCAAGGAGAGTGGGGGCAGTCCTAATCTCTGGGGGGAATTGATTCCAGAGGGTTGGGGCCACCACAGAGAAGGCACTTCCCCTGGGTCCTGCCAGACGACATTGTTTCATCGACAGGACCCAGAGGTTGTGGCATAATTATGGACATAAGTCAAGGACTATGTGTATTCTAAAATTTACCATATAAAACAGAAAGGAAAGAAAGAAACCTTTGTCTTTTCCAAATACTTGTTTAGCCTACAGTAAATAAAAGAGTCTTCCCACTTCAGTCTAGAGTCCAGCAACAGTTGTTACATTATCGGTCACAAATGATGATCAAAATTAGTAACACTGAATATTATGCACAGAAACTATAAATAAAATCAATGCAGCAAAAATAGATTAGGAAAGCTTATATTGGCACGTTTTGTAGCCCATCTCTTCTCACCTATTTCTAATTCCATCACTCATTATTACAGTGCAATTAAAAAATTTCTCTTTTTAGCAGTACATGTATCTCCATAAGGATAGATTATTTTTAAGTCATTTTTTTTAGCTGCACAAATTAGTTTGCAATCTGTTTTTACAACCATTTATGTTACCCTAGGTAGACCTACAAAAACAATGAAGAGCTTAAGGAAGGCCTACAAACTTGTGTCTTTCCACAAACGGATGTCAATTTCTATCCATTTTCTACTTCAACACACAAAACAAGCTAGAAATAAATATTATGGCGAACAGAATGCTGTTGCCAAAAGCAGACATGTTGCACCTTCTCTTCCCCCATTAAGTAAATTTCCATAAGACAACTTAAGGAATTCAGTAACATAGTGAAATTCACCCACTGCTGCAAAAAGAGCCAAAGAAGTGGGATCAGGTAGTAAAACTCATTATACAATGACAGGATCTCACGTATCTTGCCTTACTAAATCAGTCATAGGCCAAAACAGGGACATCAAAAGGGCTGAAAGTGCAATTCAGATGATAATGATGATAGGCTCAGTGCCCTTACTCAGAAGGTGTGAGTGAGGAAAAATTGGTAAGGTACAGATCAACTATGAAATCTTCTAAAAGGTAAAATTAGACCGTAAACTGGTCCCTCTCAAAACACCAGTAGAACTGCTTCTCCTAAGATTAGGAGCATAGCTGCCCTCAGAGCAAAATGATCCCTTCTCTCGTTTCTTGTACTCACCCGCCATGGTTCAGTTGAATAATAAAGGAGATATTGCTTTGATTATTCAGGTAGAGGGAACAGGTGTAGTTGCCTACATTATTTGCCCTGAGGTGCTCAAGGGTGAGGTATGTAGTTGTATTCTGCAGTGTGCTGTGCAGGTAGCTGAAGGCAGCAAAGGAGACGTTAAGCTGGTGGCAATCTTAGCTTCACTGGACGCCGAAGTCAAAGGCAAACTGAAGCAGTTGATTATCCAGAGGGCAGAACAAATTATTAACAGATTCTTGTTGGATCCAAATGGTGTGATCATGCAAGCGACCCGGGTCCACACAGGATAAATCAGAAGCTAATGGAAGCATCCAAGAAGTAAGTTAGTAATAAAGCATATCACTTAAAGAGCAATTGCTATATTCCTATGCTGTAGAATCTATTCATACCTTTACAGCAAGTAAAGCAATATCAATTCCCTAAGCAGTTGTGGGCAACTATGGCCTCTTTAAAACCTGTGGACTTCAACTCCCACAATTCAACCAATCCATGGGGTGTCTCAAGAATTCTGAGAGTTGAAATCCAAAGGTTGTAAAGGGCCCATAATTGTCCATCCCAATCATTTCATTGTTACAAGAGTTACTTAGTAGCAAAAATAGAACAGAACAGTAAGCATAAGCAAAATATATAATAACTTTATCTACACGTACATATATCATGAAAGTAACATGAGTTATGGCACAGATTGTCTGTCAGTCTTTAAATCAATGTAAGTAGTAATATTTCTCTTAACGTTAATCTTTCTAAACATGAATTATTTTTATTGCCAGCTCATGAAGTAGAGATTGGACAAAAAAATTTCTCGAATGGTATAAAGTCTCATGCAAAACTGTGAGAGAGATCTTGGAGTCCTAGTGGACAACCATTTAAATATGAGGCAGCAGTGTGCAACAGCTGCCAAAAAAAGCCAACACTTAGGCTGCATTAACAGAGGGATAGAATCAAGATCACGCGAAGTGTTAATACCACTTGGTAAGGCCACACTTGGAATACTGCATTCAGTTTTGGTCGTCACGATGCAAAAAGGATATTGAGACTCTCAAAAAAGTGCAGAGATAAGCAACAAAAATGATTAGGGGACTGGAGGCTAAAACGTATAAAAAACGGTTGCTGGAACTGCTTATGTCTAATTTAATGAAAACAAGGACCAGGGAAGATATGATAGCAGTGTTCTAATATCTCAGGGGTTGCCACAAAGAAGGAGTCAACCTATTCTCCAAAGCACCTGAGGGTACAACAAAAAATAATGGTTGGAAACTAATTAAGGAGAGAAGCAACTTAGAACTAAGAAGAAATCTCCTAATAGTTGGAACAATTAATCAGTGGAACAGCTTGCCTTCAAAAGTGGTGAATGCTCTAACACTGGAAGTTTTAAAGAAGATGTTGGATAACCATTTGTCTGAAGTAGTGTAGGATTACATTAGTTTCCTCCCTAAGCAGGGGATTGAACTAGAAGACCTCCAAGATACCTTCTAACTTTGTTGTTGTTGTTGTTGCTGCTGCTGCTGTTCCTGCTGCTGCTGCTGTTATATTCACAAAAAAACTAATACACAGCAAATGAGATTTATATGCTGGATTTCATATCACAATATCACAAGTCGAACACTTCCCAAGTGTCTAGGACTGTGTGATGTATTTTCGTATGATGCATGCAGATCCAAGTACAGTGGCCTTGGGTTTGTGATTGATTTCATGATTTTGTCAATGTTTATTGTTTTCAAATGCCGGCTGAGATCTTTTGGCACATCGCCCAGTGTGCTGAGTACCACTGGGACCACCTGTACTGGTTCATGCCAGAGTGATTGTAGTTTGATTTTAAGATCCTGATATCAGCTAAGTTTTTCTTGTTTTTTTTCATCAATTCAACTCTCACCTGGTATGGTGACATCAATGATCCATACTTTTTTCTTTTCCACCATTGTGAGGTCCAGTGTATTGTGTTCCAAAACCTTGTCAATTTTAATTTAAAAGTCCAAAAGTATTTTTATTTATTTATTTATTTATTTATTTATTTTATTTTATTTATTAAATTTGTATGCCGCCCCTCTCCATAGACTCAGGGTGGCTCACAGCAGTGATAGAAACAATGTACAATACAAATCTAATAATACGAAGTTAAAAACCCATAATTTAAAAAACATGCACACAACACACCATACATAAATTATATAGGCCTGGGGAAGATATTTCAATTCCCCCATGTCTGACGGCAGAGGTGAGTTTTGAGAAGTTTACGAAAGGCAAGGAGGGTGGGGCAATTCTGATCTCGGGGGGGGGGAGTTGGTTCCAGAGGGCCGGGGCCACCACAGAGAAGGCTCTTCCCCTGGGTCCTGCCAAATGACATTGTTTAGTCGACGGGACCCGGAGAAGGCCAACTCTGTGGAACCTAACCGGTCACTGGGATTCGTGCGGCAGAAGGCGGTCCCGGAGATATTCTGGTCCGATGCTATGAAGGGCTTTATAGGTCATTTTGGCATGTTTGTTTGTTTGTTTGTTTGTTTATTCGATTTTTATGCCACCCTTCTCCTTAGACTCAGGGCAGCTTACAACATGTTAGCAATAGCACTTTTTTAACAGAGCTAGGCTATTGCCCCCACAATCCGGATCCTCATTTTAATATGTTTATTTTCAACTACTTTCTCAGGTTTATGATCCCACCAGTTCTTTACCACTGGTAGGTGATAGTTGTGGCAGAGGTTCCAATGAAGCATCTGGGCCATGTAGTTGTGCCTCTGTTTGTAGTCCATCTGTGCAATTATTTTGCAGCCGCTGAGAATGTGATCAATTGTTTCATCAGCTTCCTTGCAAAGTCTGTATTTTGGGTCATCAGCTGATTTTTTTTTTTAATCTTGGCCTTGATTGCATTTGTTTTGCTCTTAAGCTGCAAGAATCAGGCCTTCTGTCTCCTTCTTCAGTGTTCCATTAGTGATCCATAACCAGGTCTTCTCCTTATCAACTTTTCCTTCAATCTTGTCAAGAAACTGACCAAGCAAAGCTTTATTGCGCCAGCTTGTCGGCTCTGGTTTGCATTGCAATTTTCCTATACTGATTTTGTCTGCTGTGCTTTCAGAAGCTACCGGTTGTTTACTTCAATCAATGCAGGTTCTTCACTTTCTTTGACGTATTCTGCCAATGTATGTTTTTCTTCTACTACTGTTTGTTTTACTTGTAAAAGTCCTCTGCCACCAGATTTTCTGGGCAGATACAGCCTGTCGACATCACTATGAGGGTCAAGTGAATAATGAATGGTGGTGAGTTTGCTTGGGGGGGTTTTGTCCAAATTGTCCAGTTCAGCCTGTGTCCAGTTTATTATGCCAGCAGTGTATTTTATGACAGGTATAGCCCATGTGTTTATGGCATTGATGGTATTGCCTCTATTGAGCTTGCTGTTGAGAATTTTTATGACTCTTTGAGTGTATTCTTTGCTGACCACATATTTCACATGCCCATGTTTGATGTTGTCCAGTTGTAGTACGCCCAGGTATTTATAGACCTCTGGCTGATGACACTTTATGGCTTGACTATTAGGCATGTTTATGCCTACACTTTCAGTGATTCTACCCTTCTTCAGTGCTACTGTGGCATATTTGCACAAACCAAACTCCATACTGATATCAGTGCTAAAGATTTGGACAGTGTTGGTCAGAGAGAGAATTTCAGTTTCAGTTTTTCCATATAGCTTCAGGTCATCTATGTACAGCAGATGCAGTGAAGGGCTACCAAAATTTTTACTACCACACTGTGGCCATGACCCTGCATTTTCTTTCAACAACTTTCAGTGAAAATTGGGTGCTTTGGGGTGGAGCTCCATTTTTGTTCCCCTCTGTCCGGGCAGTAGCCCACCCTTGAGCAGATGTGAAAATTTATTAGATTTATTGGATGTTTGATAGCCAAGGTTTGTTTTTTTTGTAAGATTGTTGACAACGGGATCATGGCAATGATGAAAAGCAATGGTGACAATGAGTCTCCTTGGGAAATTCCTCTTTTGATGTTGACAAATCCATAGTTTTCATTTCCAACAAACAGTTCAGTTTTTCAGTGCTTCATTATGTTTTCAATGAAAGTGCCAACATTTTTGCAGATCCCAATGGTGTCTAGGCACTTGATGATCCAACTGTATGGGATTGAGTCAAAAACTTTTTTATAGTCAATCCACATTGTGTGAAAATTGGTTTTTCAGCTTTTGTAGTTCTCCAGAATCATTTTGTCAATTAAAAGCTCATATTTTGTGCCCCTACTTTTTTGTTTGTTGCCTTTCTGTTCATTACTATTATTATTATTATTATTATTATTATTATTATTATTATTTCCAAGGTCCTTTCCAAATTAGTTATTCTATGTTCTAAATCATAAAGGCTACATTTTCCCCCCTGCTGTTCCCACTACAACACAGGTGTCAAACTCAATTGCATCATGGGTCCAATTGTGACGTATTATGATGTTTTATGGCCTTTGCGGAGCTGGGGTGGGCGTGGCTTGCATGTGACATATCCGGCCCATGGGTTGCTGGTTTGACAGCCCTAACCCTAATCCTGCCAACATTTCCCCAAGATATACACACAGAGATGCTGGGAAAAACAAAAGTGTTTTCCAAAAGGAAGAAAAAATATCAGATATGTTTGAAGATAGATAGGAATTTTTAAAAAAAAAACTACTGGCAACATTCTGTAATTATTTTTAGATCTGGAGGCTTCTTTTTTTGGACACACAATGATTCTTAGATCACCACATGAAATTATAAATATGTTTCATTAATAAAGTTAATGGATTATCATCAAAAATGCATATGACTGGCAGGAGAGCAATACCAATTATATATAGCAGTTCATTACTATTGATACCTTGCCAGCACTGACATTAAATTCGACTAATGTCCTGCAGTTAATGTGCCAGTAGCTACTATAAGAGTGTCAAAGGACAAGTTCAAATTACAAATCCTTTACCAAAAGCTTTTGCTAGTTTTGCACATGGAAATCAACAGGTTTCCGAACAAAAATGGCTGCCCAACCAATTATTGTAATATAAAAGGGAACTGGGGCTACTATAAATTGTCTACTTAAAATAGAACCTAAACAAATCTTACAAAACTCAGTGGGACATATACCAAATGAAGAAACACACAGTCCACTTGTTTACTCTCTCTTAAGCAGAATTTAAAGACCACCTATAGCAGGGGTGGACTTCAACTCTCAGAATTCCTGAGCCAGCATCCTTGGTTCAGGAATTCTGGGGATTGGTCCACAAATAATAAAAGGCCAATTGTTTCCCACCAATCTACAGAGTAGTCCTGCCATTTAGTTTTGTCACGAGTTTTCTCTTCCATTCAAGAACTACAAATGAAAAAAAGAATCCAAAGGTTTTACCATTCTAAGGAACTCTGTTTCATTGTAATGGCTGGATTGAGTTCCCATTGCCATGTTAATATGCTGCATTAAAGACTTTGTTCCTTGATTGGGAGCAAGCTACCTGCAGTTCTTTCAGCCTATATAAATGAACCCTTATAGCACATCTATGCATTCCCTCAGGGAATGCTCGCAAACTCAGATTTCTCATAGATGTGTTTGTATATTTGACAGGTTGTCTCTTAAACAGTTTTTAAAAATCAGATCTTTTTCAGCATTTAACTTTACAAAGTGGATATCTAATGACCTTTTACAACCTTCTGACAAGCAGTCAAACAGATTCACTTAAGAACTGTGCTACTAATTTAACAACTGCAATGATTCACTTACAAATGTGGCAATATAAATTTGGGGCTCAATTGTGATGGTGGTAAATTGAGGATTGTATAAGAAAATTACGCTCACAAATGGACTTTAAGGGCTAGAATTACCTGGTTTGAAAGAAAAGTCACTGTTCATAGATTATATACAGTACGTTTCCCTTTTTTCATTCCTGGTTTACATATTAACTGACAAATCACCAAAACGTGTTTGACTAGATTTTTAAAGTAGCAGTTCAGGGATAAGCATTATAGACCTTACTTTATCGGCCCAATTATTGCTGTTAACAGCACTTTTTAGCCCAGGCACTCTTTGGGTGATGAATTCTGTCTGGTCCTAGAAGATAATCTAGAAAAGGTCTCATGGGATACAAAATGTTAATTTCATGCTGAGGAAATTATCACCTGGAATGTGAGGTTATTACTGAGAAGCTCTGATTTTTACTATTTACTAGCTTCCTTGACCAATGGCTCGCAGAAGAGAGGTTCTCCACAACAAATCTTAATACTTAGCTAGATTTGTTCATATGGTTGTAGATTGTCCTTTAGATAAGTGTTTCCCAACCTTGGCAACGTGAAGATATTTGGACTTCAATTCCCAGAATTCCCCAGCCAGCGAATGCTGGCTGAGGAATTCTGGGAGTTGAAGTCCAAATATCTTCACGTTGCCAAGGTTGGGAAACACTGCTTTAGATAACTGGTCTAAATACATTTTTATGGTTAGAGTTAGATTTCAAATTGGGCCTAGAAAATGAACAGCTAATATAAAACAGCACAAAACCTCTTGAAATATGCCGGGTCAATACTTTAGTAGCTGCATTTTAAACTAGCTACACTTTCCAAATCTTCTTTAGTGACACTTTTTGCTGTCATACAAGTTCTGCCAATTTTTGAAACATTCCTTCAAGTAACTGAACTATAAGGTCAGAGCCCAAAGCAATTAATGACAAAGGTAGCTTAAGTAGAATGGTAGGGAAGAGAGAGAGAAATGTGTAATTGGAAAGAACCTTCAGTTCCCTAGATAGCGCAAAGAATAGAGAACTGGTTTGATGAACAATGTGGCTACAGCCTCCATACAAAAGCAAATGAAAGCAAAATTACTTTATCTCACAAGCTTAGACCTACAGTTAGGTAGACTGAACTGGCTGTTTTAAATGACAGACGTTGGGGAGCAGGAGGTGATATCCCTCTTGAACCTATCAACACTTCCCCCTTGAAATTCCTTTCCGTTCTTACTCTCCCTGAGGTGATGTTTTTGTGTCAACAATGGCAGATTTCTTTTGTCACTTATTATCTTCCCCAATATATCAGAAGGCTCAAACATCCTCTACGCTGGGCAACAAGACAATGTTTCCATCAATGAACAAGATGGCAATTGCTGGCTGCCCCGGCAAGTAGAATTTATCCACAACTAAGAAGCCCTGCATATCAGAAAATATACTGGTAGTCCTTGATTTGTTCATTTAATGACCGTTCAAAGTTAGAACAGCAGTGAAAAAAAGTTTTTCACAATTACGAATGTTGCAGCATCCCCATGGTCACATGATCAAAATTCAGATGCTTGGCAATTACCTTATATTTATGATTATAGTGTCCCAGAATTATGTGATCCACTTTTGGACCTTTATACAAGCAAAGTCAATGGGTAAGCCAGATTCAACTATGTTGTTAACAACTACAATGACTCACCTAACAAATGTGGCAAGAAAGGTCATAAAATGGGCCAAAGCTCACTTAACAAATGCCTCACTTAGCAACAGAAATTTTGGGCTCCATTGTAAGTGGAGGACTTCCTGTACTGCAAATTTAAGTTTATAGATTAAGTTTATTATTTCCTTTATTCTTTATTTAAAATTGGCTACTCTAAATTTAGATGAATGGCTGCCACGCAAAGTAATTTTTATTTTATTTTATTTGACTTCTATGACGTCCAATCCCAAAGGACTCAGGGAGGCTTACAACAAAGTATCTTCTTGTAAAAAAAGTAACAGAAAATACCCCAAGTAAAGAATTCTGTTTTTATGTGGATACTGAACCACAGCAACAAGCAGTCTTCCAGAATTTTCTTTTGTGGTCTCACAGGTAGGGATGATTCACACCAATTGACACTTCATAGTTCAAGACTTAATCACAGCTCGCTGCCTTCGGGCAGATCAATACCATTCCACATTTCTTTGTTTAAAGCAAGCCAGACTTTATCCCCTTCTTCATATTCCACATCTATAGGGGTAGATTCACTATACAGTATATCAGAACTGGAAAACAATTTAATCTCATAATAATTCTGGTTCAAACAAAGGTGGAAGCTATGTTTCAATTCCAAATTAGGAAAAAGGAGATAATTACTCTGCATCACTCTTCCCTAGTCTAGGTATTTTCCAGATAAGTAGACTTCCATAGCCCATAGTCAACATGTCTGAAAGACACCTCAATTGAGAAAGGTTGCTCTGAAAATGGAGAATAGAAAGCAATTGTGCTCTTCCACTATTCATGCTGCCATACATTTCCCAGCTGATGAACATATTAGAAGCAACCAATATTTAATATTTAATAAATATTTAATTTTTGCATTAAATATAATTTTGCATTAAATATAATTTTGCATTAAATAAAATTAAATATATATATATATTATAATATATATATATATAATTCACGTGTACTGCAAAATCCTAGCAATTCTGTAATGCATTGTGTTGAGCTTGCACGATAAACAGGTTTTTCTAGATGACCACCCAACAGAAGAATTTGTTGTAAAAAAATTACCAGATTCTATTAATGCTGTTAAGTTCATTGCTAGGCCTTGTATGTATTGACTTTATTTCACACAGTCACCTACATTACTTTCATTTTGCAAAGAACACAAATAGCTTAAGGATAGGGTTGGGCGGAGAGTGAGTGAGTGGCCCAACAGCTTTCAAAGCTAAGGCGGGACTTGAACTCACAGTCTCTTTGCTTTCTAGGCTTTCTAGTGTCAGACTAGATTCTAATCCCACCATGGCCAATTTATATATTTTCAAATCCGCTTGTTAAAAAATAATTATTAAGTGAGCATTTGCAAAACCTGCTTTATGGTGTGTCTGGATTAAAGATATAAAATAAAAACCTATATCGGGTCAATTGTATATAGTTACCCACTTCTACAGCACCGCATTGATACCTGCTCCTGAATTCATGGCAAGAATACCTGAAGTCTGAGACATGAATGTGATCAAGACATATACAATAGTCTACACTATAGTGGAACTACCACTAAAGCCATATGGACACCTTTAATTAACTGTACAGGTAGTCCCCAACTTACGATCACAATTAAGCCTCATGCTTCTGTTGCTAAGCGAGACAATTGAGCTTTGCCTCATTTTACAACTTTTCTTGCCACAATTGTTAAATGAATCACTGCAGGTTAGTAACATGGTTGTTAAATGAATCTGGCTTCCAGTTAACTTTGCTTGTGAGAAAATCTCCAAAGCTGATCTCATGATCCCCGGACACCGGGTCAGTTTCCAAGTGTCTGAATTTTGATCATGTAAATAAGCATGGAGATGCACCAACGGTTGTGTGAAAACTGTCATAAGTCACTTTTTTCAGTGCCAGTGTATCTTCGAATTGACACTAAATTAACTGTTGTAAGTCAAGTACTATCTGTGTTCTTACATAGAAACAAAGAAACATAGAAGTCTGACGGCAGAAAAAGACCTCATGGTCCATCTAGTCTGCCCTTATACTATTTTCTGTATTTTATCTTAGGATGGATCTATGTTTATCCCAGGCATGTTTAAATTCAGTTACTGTGGATTTATCTACTACGTTTGCTGGAAGTTTGTTCCAAGGATCTACTACTCTTTCAGTAAAATAATATTTTCTCATGTTGCTTTTGATTCCCCCCCCCCCCACTAACTTCAGATTGTGTCCCCTTGTTCTTGTGTTCACTTTCCTATTAAAAGCACTTCCCTCCTGGACCTTATTTAACCCTTTAACATATTTAAATGTTTCGATCATGTCCCCCCTTTTCCTTCTGTCCTCCAGACTATACAGATTGAGTTCATTAAGTCTTTCCTGATACGTTTTATGCTTAAGACCTTCCACCATTCTTGTAGCCCGTCTTTGGACCCGTTCAATTTTGTCAATTTCTTTTTGTAGGTGAGGTCTTCAGAACTGGAGACCTCTTCCCAATCCAAACTTATAACAATCTTTCAGAAATGGAAAATAAAAAAATAAACTAATGGACTAACAAATAAAAGCACAGTGTGTTGGGAGACAAACACTGGATCTATTAAATCAGCTCTGTTTGTAATGAGCACTCTCCTGAGAGGAAAATAGACTCTCTTGCCTATCCTGGAGAAGATAGCTTTAGGCATTCTCCACAAAGGCCTTGTTCACTCTGTGCTTGAGTATAGTAATTGGCTTTTGGAGGTCAGACAGGATTTGGATTTCTGAAGCTCTCTGCACTCAATAAAAGAAACTTCATAGACGAGGAAATGAAACAGGCAAGCAAAAGTAGAGAGAAGGCAGCCATAGTCAACTCCCAGGAACTCTGCAGAAAACTGGTGATATCTGACAGTAGACAGAATTTCAGAAAACTTCAGCAGCAAATGAGTAACTTATAATTTAAAAAGTAACTTTGATTAACCCTTTTAGTAGGTAAGGAACAATACCAGGAAAAAATTCCTTATTAGGAAGCCATGAGAGGAATAGTCTCAGCTGTGAGAAGCAATGATTGAAATAGGTCTGTCAAAACAAAGTTGAAACACACAGTCTTAAGTATTAACAGTATTTCTGAATGCAGAGCCTTCACAAATGAGAGACAGCCGGGTTAAATAATAAGAACTGCAAGGAAAGGTATCCTGGCTAGAGCAAATAACAAAGAAGAGGATGGAAATTAGTCCAGTGGCATGTCTTTATTGTAAAATCCAGGCTAATCATCTTTAAAACTCATATATAACCATTTTGCAATCCACCCCTCCACTACCACTAGTTGCACTAGCAACTGTTCTTAATAAACTACTGTTCTTTCTTGTCCGGCCCCTCTGGCAAGGCAGAAAGTCAAGAGGACAAATGAAACAGACCAAACAGAGAGAAATTTCATAATTTTAACTTATCCATGAATAACACCCTGCAAACTGGAGAAGAGAGTCAGAAGCATTACCTTTCTAGGGCTTCCTCTCCACTTCTAGAAGCAGGTAGGCAGATAGGTATCTTCAAAAGGCTGTGAATTCCTGTGTGCCCTTGCTGTACATTCCTTTATTGCCATAATCACATGATTCTCCAACAGACCGGCTTTGCCAGTTAAGTTTTCTCCCTTTTTTATGACCCTGTGCCCTTCTTTAATGACTTGTTCTTTTTCTCTGTCCCCAATCACAATCCTGCAAGCCTGCACTTCAGAGAATCAGGACCTCCTCCTTATCATTGCTCCTCCTGTTTTTCCACCTGCATAGATTGGAAAATGGAACTTAAATATTTCAAAAAAACAGTAAAAGCTACCCAACCTGTTGATAGCAGCCAAGCCAAGAATTCACGTAGAAGTTTACTCAATAGCTATGAAGCAAGTTTCTCAACAGCTCTGCAGCTGGGAAGAGTGCAGCTTTGTAACACTGGGTCAGCCGATGTTCCTGAAACTTGGCAAGGGTTATTCTGAAGCAGTTAACATAAAAAAGAAACAGAAAGAAAATATCCCAAGGAATAAAGTAGAAAACCTCAATTAACAAACACAAACCCTGAGATTTGCTTTTATGTAAAATAAAACTTTGCAAAATAAGCCACATCATTAATAAGAATTACTAAATAATACTTTGTCCAATATTGTGATAATATAGGCTGAATTATTTAGACTACCCAAAATTCTCTCCTCTATTTTGCAATAAACATATCTGTAAATTCAGAGCCCTGAGAAAGCCTTCTATGAGCAACAGTTCGATTTTGGAATAAATCCACTAAGAACCTGAAATTCTCTCATAGAAGCTTCTGTGTTTCAAACATAGTTCCCTCTAAGCTGAGCAGTGAGCAATCGCTCACTTAAAAATCATCATCAACTCAGAGTTTTCCAAACCTGCCCAGAAGCTGAGAGGGAAAGAGTGAGAGGGAAGGAGAGGAAGAGAGGAAGAGAGGAAGAGAGAGAAACAGATAGAAAAAAGAGAGGAAGGAAAAGAGAAAGAAAAATAATGGGAGTAAGGAAGAGAGAAAGAAAATCAAAATCTAGTTTGAAACTAGCTCAACTATTTAAGTGGCATTTTGATATTGATAGAGTTGCCCTATTATGAGCTCACTGTTATAGACACACAGTACAGTATTTTATTTTGAAATTCTCTGAGGCAAAACAGGGTGGGTTTTTTGTTTGTTTGTTTGTTTGTTTGTTTATTTATTTATTTATTTATTCATTTATTATTTCTGTGCCGCCCAGTCCCAAAGGGACTGCCGCTCAGACACTATACTTTTCCGCCCACCCCCCCCAAAAAAATTAGAGAGAACACTGGTTTCAAATATAAATTTGGAAAAATTAATAGACTGAAAAACTGATAAAACTGTCTTGTATTCAGATTGTTACCTGATTAAAATTGCCATTGGTATATAAGCATACGCAAAAGATAGCTATCGCCTCTTAGTCACTCAATATAAATAGCAAGAAACTGTTTACTCTATTAATGGATACCTTATCCATACTAAATGTTTCTGTCCAAAAATCCCCAAATAACAATGGAATGCTGTACATGAAAGTATCCCCATATGCTCAGAAAAAAAGCAAATGTGAACAGAGTGCATCTCAAGGAAGGGAAAAGCAGAGGAAGCATTTTGATGAAATTGTGTCTATCTTCTTTTCTATTCTTTCTTAGATATATTTTACTATGAGTATCTCCTATATAACCTTCATCATGTATTTTACTATGGGTATATATATATATACCCACTAAAACCCTCATTGTGTATTGGAATCAATAAATCAATAAATCAATAAATCAATAAATCAATAAATCAATAAATCAATAAATCAATAAATCAATAAATCAATAAATCAATAAATCAATAAATCAATAAATCAATAAATCAATAAATCAATAAATCAATAAATCAATAAATCAATAAATCAATAAATCTTCATTCCTGTGGGAGCCATTTGGTAACAGGACAAGTTTTCCCAATAGCCATATTTCTGTTAGGGCAGGAGGTATCAAACTCAAGGCCCATGAGCCGGATCCAGCCAGCAAGGTACTTAGATCTGGCCTGTGGGACCTCCCTGGAAACAGCAAAGCACTGGCCCAGTGTCTCTGTCAGTGAAAATGGAGCTTGGGTGCCATGTGCAGCCCTCCCAGGCTCTCTGTTTAGCTACAATGGTCTCCTGCAGCCTTCTGCCAGCAAAAACAGAGTCTCGATAAGTGATATTGAGCTGGCCACACCCCCTGCCCCCACTGAGGTCAGACACAAGTTTGATGTGGCCCTCAATGAAATAGAGTTTGACACCCATTTGTTTGTTTGTTTGTTTGTTTAACCCTCTCCGCAGACTCGGAGCGGTTCACAACAACAACAAAACAGTATATAATAAACAAATCTAATATTTAAAAAATATCTAAAAACCCATTATTTTATTTATTTATTTATTTATTATTTAGATTTGTATGCCGCCCCTCTCCGAAGAATCGGACTATTTTAAAAACATGCAACACAAACATACCATACATAAAACTATATAAGCCTGGGGGAGATGTCTCAATTCCCCCATGCCTGACGGCAGAGGTAGGTTTTAAGAAGTTTGCGAAAGGCAAGGAGGGTGGGGGCAATCCTAATCTCCGGGGGGAGCTGGTTCCAGAGGGTCAGGGCCACCACAGAGAAGGCTCTTCCCCTGGGTCCCGCCAGACAACATTGTTTAGTCAACGGGACCCGAAGAAGGCCAACTCTGTGGGACCTAACCAGTCGCTGGGATTCATGCGGCAGAAGGCGGTCTCGGAGATATTTTGGTCCTAACACCCATGTGTTAGGATATCTATAATATGCCATCAAAATTGCAGCTATGCAAAACCAGCTCTAAAAGGGTGAAGGTCCTGAACCTCAAGTGAACATAGATCTTGTAATTTTCAGCTGTATCAAAATTATGTTTCAATAAATCCATTTGATAACAGGTCAAATGTTATATGTGTAGTCTTTAATGTTGTCAATCAATAATTGGCCAAAAAAACCACCCTACAATAGCTTTTGGAACACTTTGTTCTCTAATTGTTAAGAACAATTAAACATTGTTAATAGTTAATTCATGTAAAATGCCAGGTATCAGCTAGGATCACTGAGCAATTCGTTTTTTTCCTTTAGAAAGCTTTAGAAATCAGGTGCCACAATACATATTTAATACTGTTTGACTGTATAAACCTAAGATAAAGTCACTGTTAGGAGATGATTGATGATTTGATTAAATAATTTTAAAAACCTTAAAAGCAGTAGTACAAGTTATTTAACAAAAACTAAAAATATTCTAATCAAAGTTAATAGTACCTCCTGTTCATTTCAATAAAGAAATTATGAATTTTGTTGTCATCTTAAACATATACACTTAAGAGTATCCTTATCAATTGCAGGATACTGGCAAAAAATATAACCACATTCTATAAAGACTTTTAAAACTATTTGAAGAATCATTGTAATCAGTTTAACTTGCTTTCATAGAAATCTGATAAAAAATTAAATGTACATTCCTTCTCGTCCTCTCACTCTCCCCTACCAGCAATTTGAATTCTTTATTGATAAATATGAACACAATCCTATTTATATTTAAAATAAATTACATTTTGTCAGTAAAACATTCTTTGCAAATAAGCATTTTTAGGACTGTTATAAATCTATCTATCTTAATTTAGAAGCAGGCTTCAATGAAATGAGTGGGAACAACTTCCAAGCATTTTAGAAAATTATGCCTTGTCTAAGAATTCCAAGAGTCTTCAGATTAAAGCAGTTTTTTTTATTCAAATTCAGATTAAATAAAAGACAATCCTCTTCCCATTTAACTATACTGGATAACAAGAGATTGAGACCTGACACTTACATATGATAGATTCCCAAATATAGCACAAACGCAATACAAATTATTTTCCATCTAAATCGTTTTGTTGGAGATTTTTTTTCTACTACACTGGATCAACGTATATTGGAGCTAATGATCCTAATATCACCTAGTTTGCCAGATATATTTTGTTCTGCTGAGGCTGAAGTTTTGCACACAGGAATAAAAAACCTGGGCTCTGTTTCTTTCTCATAATGGAAGAATTCTTATCTCCACTCCTGAAATCCAACACTTTTTTTCTTGCAAAACAGAGAAATGGGCCAGAGAAATAGACGTCATACTTTAATTCATTCAACCAACCTCTTTCAGGCAGTTTAACCGACCTTACACCAAAGGCAACCTCCTGCTAACCGAAGCCAATACTTTGAGTTGCTAATGCAAGGAGGAGTCTTCATTATCTTCTTTGTTGCTAGGGGAAACTGCCCGGGCGCTCAGGTAGGTCATGGGTTGGTTCCTCATACCTTTTATGACAAAGCATTCTGGGTGACGTAGTTCAGTAGTTCCCACAGGTCTACATTCTTTGTGAGAAAGAACTACAGTTCCTAGCATGCACCAGTCATGCACACCTGCGTAAGGTAAATGAATTATATTTACTCAGGGTGTGACACACAGGTGACAGAACTGATAGGGAGAGTCTGATATTGATCTAAGGTGTTTTTCAGTGGAATTTTAATCCTGGGCTTTGTTCCCGGAGATTAAGCATTTAATTTACTGAGGTTTTTTCTCTCTCAAAGTAAATGTAAATAGGGTTCAGCTGAAGCAATGTTAGTGGGCTTGGGAAGGCTCAAATTTATTGAAGGATGAGTTTAGCCCTTTTCCCTCTCAGCACATGTGAAGGGCAAGAGTTGACTACTGTTTGGCTTTATTTTTGGACTCCAGATTTAGGAAAGCAGGCAAGTGCTCACATAAATATGCTACTAGAACAACCATGCACTTTGAAATGTCCTTGCATTAAAAGTGCCAATCAATGCTATTTAAATAGAAAAGGGAATATTCCTGATGAAATATTTAACAGTTTGCAGACTCAGGAAAATGGACTAAGATCATAAGAACATTGTATCATCACTTGGGTTTTTGGTACTTTTGTCTTTCTGAAAGAAATAGAGGACATAGGTGAATAGGGCCTGCCTTTCCCCTTTTTGCTCTGGAGTTTGATGCAAACTGTGCTTTGAAATAAGGGAAGATACTGTTAGCATGGCACAGAAATATTTTTTCTTATTCCCAAAGATATTATAGAAAATGTGTTTTTCTGCTGGACAGTACATTGCAGAACTAAACAATTATAATTTCTCTCCCTCCCATTTTGGACTTCAGCTTGACCTATCTTTTAGACCTGATGTTGATTTCCTCTACCATTACCCATTTTTCCAGAATATTTACCATATTTTGCAGGTTTTATTTGTGTCAAAAGTCTTTCATATATTAAACTAAGATGCAGGATGTAATCGAGCTTGATAAATTGATAGTTAAAGCTTGAAAATTAATGAGTAGTTAGGATCAGCCTTGATACATTGTCACTTAAAGCTTGAAAATTGATGTAGAATAAGTAACTCCTTAGCATCAAAGCATGTTAATATAAGGTAAGTGGCCACTGGAACTGAGTTCTTTTCAGGCGGGGAGGGGGAGTAGAATGTCTAAACTCTCAGCCCGCAGACTGGATAAGTCATGCCCTGGCCATGCTCCATTTAGCGAAGGGGTTGCTAAGGAGTTGCACATTCTACATCAGTGTGTGTTGATATAAGGCAACTGGCAGTTGGAACAGAGTTCTTTCAGTTGGGAAGAGGGAGTAGAACCTTTAACTCCTTAGCATCAGAGTGTGTTAATATAATACTGTATAAGAAAAAGTAATGATGATGATGGTCATTTCAAAAAATCCTTTCTTACCAAGCACTTAGAAGCCAAGAAGAATATACATGCCAAGTTTCAAGTTTGTAGACTTTAGTGTTCTAGAGATTTTGTGAAGTGGTATTTGGCTTATATAGATAGATATATAGATTAAAAACTAGATTGCTAACTGGCCTATCAGTGGCAAATGCAGAATTCTGTATAGAAACAGTATTATTCCCCAATATATTACCTCCAGATGAGAATGCTAATAGTTTCTTGTGGGGAACACAGACCTCTTAAAGAAATTGTGAGAAATATCAATTGGCCAACGTAAAGGGGATATTTGGATGGCCTTGTTTTGGGGAACATAT
This sequence comes from Erythrolamprus reginae, assembly GCF_031021105.1. Classification (NCBI taxonomy): domain Eukaryota; kingdom Metazoa; phylum Chordata; class Lepidosauria; order Squamata; family Dipsadidae; genus Erythrolamprus; species Erythrolamprus reginae. The sequence goes on along the minus strand of NC_091950.1, from coordinate 136,574,250 downwards.
TGAACTTATGAGGGAGGTCTTGCTTGGAAGGGAAGAAAAGTTGGAGGTGAGCTCAAGATTGGCATCTTTTTTTACCTGAATGCTCAGTTTGTTTTAAAATATATTCAGCATCTTACCTAAACTTATTTTCCATTACATTGAAACTGGAAGACTATATCTAGCATTACGGCCATCTTTGGGTGTTAATTTGTTAAAAGTCTAAAATGCTGAAGTATTTATGCTATTTGACACTGGCAATCAGATACAAATTAAATGTCCTGGAAATCTTATCTCAAATAACTAATGAGACATAAACAAATTCTGGATTTTTGAAAATCACCACGGCTCCTTTAGTACCAACAGCTACTTTGAGACAGAATGTGCCAAAAGTATTAAAATAAGAGGAATAGTATATGTTAGTCAAGCTTCAGAATCAGTATTAATGATGTCTGTAATTTCATTTTTCTGCTTCTGCACTCCCAAACATAAATTAATGTAATTTACACTAATGAGTCATCAAACTAATCCTACATACAGAGAGGATTTACTGCAATACTAAAAAAACAAAACAAAACAGTATCCTTCAAAATAAACCACTTCTTATTGGGTACACTGCCAGTACACATAAAACATGAGGAGCTACAAAGTAGTGACTGTTCTTGCATGGCAATTCAGCTGCAGGTGCCAGGATGTTTCTTCTGCTAAATGTGCTCTAATAAAAATTCTATCTGTATTAGAGGGACCCTTTAATAGAAGTTGCCGTACTAAAGTAGACGTGATTAGGATGAACCTCCGCTCCATTCATTCAATACAGACTGCATTTCAAACTCTGAATATTAAGTACTATACTGCTAATGCCGGCTGTCACCCTGTCAATATGAAAGCTTACATTCAGAGGGAATGTAAAGGGTGTGAAAGCCAGAGCACTGAGGTCTACTACAGTAGTTTAGAAGAGAACAAATTTGGATGTATTGTCTTGTAATTATTAATCCATTTTATTTATATTTTATTATTTTATTTTATTTTATTTATTATTTTATATTTTATTTTATTTATTTATTCATTTATTTTAGATTTTATTTTATTTTTTATTTTATTGTTTATTTTATTTTATTGTTTATTTTATTTGATTATACAGTGGTACCTCGGTACTCGACCACAATTCGTTCCAGAAGTGTGGTCGAGAACCGATTTGGTCGAGTACCGAATTTATTTATCCCATAGGAAATAATGGAAATGGATTTAATTGGTTCCCAGCCCCTGTTAACTCGCTGGGAACCAATTAAATCTATTTTCTTTATTTCCAATGAGATAAATAAATTCGCTACTCCAAGCTGCAGGAAAGGTGGGGGATGCTGGAAGCAATGAGGAAAGGAGCCCACAGAAGCTGCCATCCCGGCAGCTTCAGGGGGCTGAGGAGCTCTCTAAGAGCTCCAAGCTGCAGGAAGGGTGGGGGCTGCTGCAATCTTGGCAGCTTCTGGGGGCTCTTTTCCTCATTGCTTCCTTTTATTACCTGTAAGCAGCTTCAAAAACTTTCTCCTTCCCTGTGGCTGCAACAGCGGCGATTTCCCTTCCAGTAGCAACAGCGCCGGGAACGTCACGTGATGAAGCCGTCGGAGCCATCTCAGCAGTTGCTGCCGCTCCAGCAGCTTCCCTTCATTACGTGACTTCCCGGTGCTCTTGCTACTGGAAGGGAAATCGCCGCTGTTGCAGCCACAGGGAAGGAGAAAGTTTTTGAAGCTGCTTACAGGTAATAAAAGGAAGCAATGAGGAAAGGACCCCCCAGAAGCTGCCAAGATTGCAGCAGCCCCCACCTTTCCTGCAGCTTGGAGCTCTTAGAGAGCTCCTCAGCCCCCTGAAGCTGCTGGGATTACATTTCGTATAATGAACAAAATTTTCTCTGGCTGTTCGGTATCTGAATTTTTGTTCAGATACCAAAGCAAATTTTTGCCGAAAATTTTGTTCGTTATCCGAAATGTACGAGAAAGGAAGCGTTCGAGTACCAAGGTACCACTGTATTTTATTTCATTTCATTGGATTTATTTGTTTGTTTGTTTGTTTGATTGATTGATTTTTATGCCACCCTTCTCCTTAGACTCAGGGCGGTTTACAACATGTTAGCAATAGCACTTTTTAACAGAGCCAGCATATTGCCCCCACAATCCGGGTCCTCATTTTACCTACCTCAGAAGGATGGAAGGCTGAGTCAACCTTGAGCCGGTGATGAGATTTGAACCCCTGACCTACAGATCTACAGTCAGCTTCAGTGGCTTGCAGTACAGCACTCTACCTGCTGCGCCACCCCAGCTCTTTTATGCCACCCAACTCCCAAGGGGAGTTTTCAATGTGGAGCATCTCGCCTCTTGGAAAATTTGACTTTTTATTACATACATCCAGGTGTGGGCTACTGCCCAGATGGGGGGGAATGCAGTGGGGTAGCAAAAATGGAGCTCCACCCCAGAGCACCCAATTTGCACTGAAAGATGTTGAAAGAAAATGCAGGGTGTCCTGCATAAGCCACACCCACAGTGTGGTAGTAAAAATTTTGGTAGCCCTTCACTGCATACATCTTTTTGGTCACAACCAAAAGTGGGTTCCTCCTGGTTCAGACCGGTTCACCCAAACCAGAGGAAACCATTGGTGATATCATGATATGGTCATGGAATCGTTTCGGTCGGTGCCAGTCAGTGGATGCCACAATCTTTTCTTTTTTTTTTTGAAATTTTTGCGATTTTTTTCCTTCTGAGCATGCACAGAAGCTGAGTTTTTGGTACTGTGCATACGTCACCATCTTGTTTTCTGCTTCCCCATCCCTGGATTTTTCAGCACTGTGAATGGGCACATGGCCATGCGGTGCAGCCATGCAGCACAGGAGGAAGTGAACTGACAGGTAAATTAGAACCCACCCCTGGTCACAACAGTAAATTAATCAATTACTCTGTTGATAACTTTTTATTTTATAGTCTTAATAGCCTACCTCCTTTATTCTTTGAGATACTGTACAGTTTAAGCACTTAAAAAACAAAATATCTGTATTTTTCAGAGTATAAGATGCCCCCCCCCAAAAAATGGGTGGAAATGTCTGTGCATTTTATATACCGAATGTTGCCAAAGCCCCGCCTACCCACCAGCCCCCACCCTTTGGCTGTTATTGGTCTCCGCATGTCATGTTTTCAGCCTCTCCATGCCCCATTTTAGACTCGTTTCAGGATGTGCAGATCACTAAAGTTCATTGCCGCCAATCACCACCACCGCACATCACAGTTTTGGCCTCCGTGCAAAATGTTTCCGGCCTCCATACATCCCATTTTTGGTCTCTGCGCATCATATTTTCAGCCAGTTCCAGCCACAAATGTGATGCGGGAGGCCAAAAACGGGGCATGAGAGGGCGGACAACATGATGCACAGGGGCCAAAAATCCTGCACCGAGGCACCGATGGGCTGTGGTGATCCTCGCAGCCGGAAACAGCTGATTGGTGGTATTTCAGGAGGCCAACCCAGCCACCAATCATCTGCTTGTGTTTAATCAGGTTGCGATAATGTGCTCAAGAGATCTTGGCTGTTGACTGTTTGCTGCAAAGATGCTAGCCAGATGAATACCAATGGTAGATAGAGGCAGAATTTTTTTTCTGAATGGAGTCATTCCTGAGTTATTTGCTAAAATCTATCCAACTAAAATAAATCTCCAAAAGTTTCATTTTTATTTCTTAAAAATTTAATATATAAAATATTTTAATCCAAATTTCATATACATATCTTAATAATAATGTATTCCTTTTGTTAAAAAAAGCCCTTATTTTAAACAAGAATTTCAAATTACATTAAAAGTTCTTGGTCAAACAACTAACAGAGGCAAGTTTTTCATTTTGTCTTTAAAAACTTTTACCATTTAAAAAAACATCCTTGAACAAAATTCCTTAAAACGTTGGAATAAAATGCTTGGCATCCATTGTAAATTCACACAAGTTAAGGACCTGTTATTTGGTATGCTCTTTTGAATCCAAAGTCACAATTATAAATGTAACTTCAGGAGCCAGAGAATATAATTGTCACTGATCACTGAAGTCAATAGTTAAATTTGACTCTAAAGAAAAGAAAAGCTATAGCTAAACAATTTAGAGTTTAATAGTAAGACAAGTAACTTAAGGCAAACAAATTCACAGATAGTGAAGCAGGAAGAAATCTGAATTAAAGGATTATAATAGCAGAATATTACTTACATATTGACTTCAATATTTATTTGTTTGTTTTGTTCATCTATAAGCTACAGATTAAATGTATACTAAGTTAATTAAAATTTAATTTAAATAAACAACAATAACAAAATTTCAGGTACCCTTTGGTTTTCAGCATTATTAAACACTTGATTGGAAGGAAAACATACAGGTATAAAAATCAAAATCCATTCAATAACTGAAACTCATCTCACACATCACCTAGATTCCAACAAGCTACATTCCTAATAAATCTTCTTCTTTATATGTATCAATTGTACCACAGTTCTTAACTTTGCTGCACCCAGCATTTTTGTAAACTTATCTTTCTGGGATAAACGGGATTCTTTAAGTTGAATGAATTAATTCATTTTGTATCAATATACATTACTTCTTGGTTAGGCAGAATGCTCTTTATATATTAGGTTCCAGAATCACTTGCATGAAGAATCTCTAATAATCCAAATTGTAAATGAAAAAATATAGGGAATTTAGAAAAAACCCGCTAAAGAACTCGAATACAAGCATCTCCTTAATCTCTTACTGGAATATGGGATCAGGAACTGTGTATAATTTAGACCTTACAATGTATGCATGAGATATCAATAAAGCTGCCCAATTTTAGTGGCAAATTGGAACAAAATTGCAAACAAAGTTTGGGAAAATTACCTAGGAATGACAAGCACAGTAAAGACAAGAGACATTTTGAAGGGTTTCTCTATTAGCTCCCCTAAATATAAGTAGCAGTTTCAGATTATTTGTAAAGAGGGGATATTGGGTATACTACACATTGGGATATTTGGCTAAGGACTCTGATAGGCAATCAGCATGTTTACCCAATCAAGGATTATCAGAAAATGAAGAAGAATATAAGGCCCTGATATTCTACATGAAGCCAGAGGCTGTTCAGGGATTTCCTATAGTTATATAATATAATAATAACAGAGGTGGAAGGCACTTTGGAGGTCTTCTAGTCCAACCCCCTGCTTAGGCACTTCAGACAAATAGTCAGCCAACATCTTCTTAAAAACCTCCACTGTTTAAGCCTTCACAACCTCTGAAGGCAAGCTGTTCCTCTGATTAATTGTTCCAACTGTCAGGAAATTTCTCCTTAGTTCTAAGTTGCTTCTCTCCTTCATTAGTTTCCACCCATTGCTTTTTATTCTACCCTCAGGTGCTTTGGAGAATAGGTCGACTCCTTCTTCTTTGTGGCAACCCCTGAGATATTGGAACACTGCTATCATGTCTCCTCTGGTCCTTCTTTTCATTAAACTAGACATTTAATTTAATGTTCAATCTAGTACTGGATTATGAATCTGAATTAATGAGGTAAACAGCATGTCAGAGTAGATGTTAGCGTGACAACAAAACTCACAAATGATTAACTGACTGTAACTTCTTACAGAAGAATATGTAAATTTGAAAATGCTTCTGGCCTTCTGCAATGCTGTATTACACTGACCACGACAGGTCATCTGTTAAGTGCTTCTTTCAGTTGGTCTAATTTTTCCTAAAAACACTGACATTTCAGAGCCGTTGTACCATCCAAAGTTATTTTGGTGACAAAGTATAAAGTCCAGGAACAGTGCAAGTGATAGACCAGGGATGGCTGCATATTTCTGCTGGCATCTTCAAAGTTTATAGCACCATTTCATTCAGCATTTTCTGTGATAGACCCATCATATTTGACTATATTTCTGTGGAATCATCCATTTTTCTGAAATACAAAAAAAATAGTTTTTTATAAATTCAGTTGCATTCATCAGCCTCTGAATTGCAATATTTTTCAAAGTATAAGAACCTTTTTACCCCCCCAAAAGAGGGTGAAAACTTGGGTGCGTCTTATACACCAAATGTAGCCCCATCCAGCCACCTCCACCCTTTGGCCTCTGCCTTCCAGCAATTTACCTCCTTGCAGCAAACAGAACAGAGCCTGTTAAGACAAGCAAATTATTATCAGCTATCCAACCCTCAGCTGATTAGAGGCTGCAGACAGGCCAGATGTGCTAAACTGAAACTGAAACTAGCTGCAAGGAAACAAATTGCTGAGAAAAGATCCAGATTTTTATTTTCTGCTGAACTGGATGCAATGAGGTAAGTCTATAACTATAAATGTCTGTAGAATGTTCAAATTATTAGACTTATTTTTTAAATACTTCTTTATTATTCTAGGCAACAAAATGAAGAAGCTTTTTAAAATAAAATGCTTTATCTGAAAAGACCCAGTGGTACTGTATCTTCTTTTAAATAGCAGAGAATAACTATACTTTCAGAAAGCGACATCAATTTTAAAGATCTATAATAGTATAATCTGAAATGTAACAGTGTCCTGCTTTAGTATTAAGATAAGACACCTGAGTTAAACCTTGACTTAGTCATGTCTGGAGTAGATGTATTTAAATAATTGGGAGAGTTAGTGGGATACATTTAAGAAAACTTTCTGGCATTAATATACTGCCATAATGTACATTTCTCTAATTCTTTTGGAGGTACACATGCACAGAAATACACAGTGTGTATAATCTGTACTGTTTGCTGGGAGATAGAAGCAGATTTTTCCCCTTGTTTTCCTCCCCCCAAACTAAGGTGCATCTTATACTCTGAAAAATATGGTATATATAATTCAATAAAACAATTGGGTCTTTAAGAGCTGAGGTCTTGTTTACAGTGATGTAGGAAATGTTAGGACACTCTTGTCACCAGCTAGGACACCAGTCAATTTTTACAGAAAACTGAGATACAAGGATATAGGAATGTGAGTATGGTGTAGAAGTTGGAACTTCAAACAGAAAACCATAAAAACGTACCACTTCAATTTGTTCAAGGTTACACATAGAGGAATAAGAGTTTTAGTAGGTTATCCTCAACTTGCAACAGTTTGTTTAGTGACCATTCAAAGTGACTGGAAAAAAAAACACTGAAAAAAGTGACTTATGAATCTTTTCAAACAATTATTGCAGCATCCCCATGCTTAAGTGATCTTTCAGACTGATATGGACAACTGAGCCATATGCATGATGGTTGCAATATCCTAGGATCATGTGGTCATCTTTAGAGATATTCTGACAAGCAAAGTCATTGGGGAACCCACATTCATTTAAAAATTATATTACTAACTTAACTACTGCAGTGATTCACTTAACAACTGTAGCAAGAAAAGTCATAAAATGGGACAAAACTCACTTTACAACTGTCTCATTTAGCTACAGAAATTTTGGGCTCAATTGTTGTCATAAGTCGAGGACTTATAGAGAGAAAGTGGGAGGAGAAAGAGAGCTGTTAAAAATTGCACCCCATCCTACCACCATGCAAGACAATGGGATGATAATGAACTAAATACAGAACTAGTAATTAAAATTAATTGCAGTTTATATAATTCATTTATTCCCATCTGTATATACTACTAATCACTTTTTACATAAACAAATTCATATGTGTGCATATACAATCCCCACCTCTAGCACAATCAGAAAAAGAGAAAAAACACAGGAAAGGGGAGGGGAAGGGGAACCCTGGATGGAAATGTGATAAGAGGAAGAGGTAACAAGCCAGGGAAAGGCTGGGGGACAGAAAAGAGTTAACCAGGCAAACAGACCTCAATAGTTAATCATTTAGCTGATTTTCAAAGACATCCCGGTTTTGATGCTATGTAATCTACAGTCACCTTTACCTCTAGTGCAGTGTTTCTCAACCTTGGCCGCTGGAAGATGTGTAGACTTCAACTCCCAGAATTCTCCAGCCAGCAGAGCTGAGTTGAGAAACACTGCTCTAGTGTCTATCTCTTATTCATTTTTTGTATTCAAATTTTGCTATTCTTTCCAGAGTATATCACACACACACACACACACACACACACACACACAATGTCTAATCTCCTTCTCCTCCTGATGGCTTTCTACTTTTAAGTAGGCCCTCCCTTTCTGCTTAATAAAAAAAAAGTTTTGATGCATGAAGGGACTACTGTCACTTGGACTCCCCTGCCAACAATCTGCTGGTCAAATTAATAATTACCTTTGACAGAGCTGCAGCTACAGATGGCATTTCTGAGATGGGAGCCTTGCTGAGAGCGTACTGATGTTATCAAAAACATTATCATTGGTTAGCAAGATAAAACACTTTCAATCGGGCTTCCTTCCATCCCCTGTCCTATAGTCTCTCCTATATCTCCTATATCTTCTCGTCTATCCCTATATCCTTTCTGCTATTCTCTGATAGATACATTTTATTCCTATATTTTCTCTTCTATTCTTTCTCTAATACATTTCACTTGAGTATATCCTCTATAACTTTCATTGTGTATTATTATGTATTGGACAAAATAAATAAATAAAAATAAATAAAATAAATAAATAAAAATAAAATAACAATGAATGGACACCAGGGTCTGTTTAAAAAAAACAACTAAGCCTGCTTCCTCATCTCTATTAACTCAAACTGGTACTTCTTTGGTTCCACTTAAAGTTTTATTCAATTTTGTAAAACAGAACAGACAATAATCAAAAACTGAAGTGCATACAGTCCCTTGAAAACATTTTGGAAATCTCTCGGAAGCCTTCCAAATCCATCCAAAACATATTTAAAATGTAATAGTGGAATTTTTAAAAAATAATAACCAAGGTATAATCATCTTCACTGATTTGCATTCTAATTAAGTCTAAACAAAATCGTGATTAATGTTTGCGCTGCCCATAAATTTATTGGATTGTAGCTTCCGATTCTATCCAATAGTCAGGTAGAGCTTGCAGTTCAGGAAAAAAAACCTCCTCATCTAAAAAGCAAATAGTGATTTTAACCTTTCAAATGGTTGCTCATTCTTCATGTTATGTAAGCTCAAAAGGTTCAATGAATAGCATGACTAGTTAGTGCCTTAGCTCCAGTCAGTCTTTACAAATGAAACAAACACATCCATAAATGTCTGTGGATGCAACTGATTTGATTCACAGAACAGCAAGGAAGTTGTTTAAAGTGAGATTTTCAGGGTTCAATTATTGAAGCTTATATTGTATTTCCTGGATTGTCCCCAAGAGGCTTTCAACCATATTAAAAAGCTACAAAAAAATTGAGCAGAGGTAATGATCTCAAAGGTGTGAGAATCACAGAATATTGTTTGAAAATGGACTCCAATCTGAGGTCGACTGTATTTGAAAATCGAGACAGGACAGGCTCCTCAAAGACTTATATTTTGTCCCTTATTTTTCCCTTCCCTTCTCTCTCCCTTATTTTCTCACTATTTCCTTTTGCATTTTTGTATTTTATATTATAAACGAATACAATTTTAAACTTGGAAGTGAATGATTATAAGTAAAGGATTACCTGTATTTTGAGTAATCAAGGCAATTGCCAGCTTGGTTCTTATATCATTTACCTCTCTTGCCAAAGCACAGGGAGACCAGAAAGCCACAACCATAAAGAAGAGACTTCACATTCCATGATTCTATCTGTACTGTTCAGTATAGGCAGTCAATGCTAACGGGATTTAACAGTTACAGCATCAGCATTGTTAAGGAGTGTGCAGAGTGACCCTTGAGTTATCAAGGATGCACATGCGCAAAGGAAAACATGGGATTCTAGATATCCAGCAGATAGTCAGGAGATATAACTAATAGATCTGTCATACAAACCAGATACATTAAAGTGTATAAAATAGTATTTACTTTAGCAAATATCGTAGTAAAGTTAAACAATCCAATCATGCACAGTTATATCAGACAATAACTCCCAATACATATACAATACTGCAAGTACATAAACTATAAGCGAACACACAGTTCTTACAACAGCAGTCACAATGAATCAGCACAAAAATGAGCAGAAAAACACACACACAGAGAATCACACTTCTGGCTCCCTGTTATGGCAATTCCCAACACTAACTATTAAAGCTACAGTGCTTCAATATGTACAAGCCTTCATTGTTTATAAACAAAGCTTGTTTATATATTGCCAAACCCAACTGTTATCTATATAGTACTAACAAACTTAAGGCTCACAATAACTCCAAGAGCCAAAGCAAACAAATCTCTGCTGTACTAATCCTAATGTTTGCCAGTTTATGTCTGAAAAGGTTCTTAGGGAATTTTTTAAAAAACCAAATATTTGCTCCTGTTACAAATATTTAGCTAATTAATATGTTCCAGTGGCAAAGCAAAGGACTACATGTAATCCTCAACTGACGGACACAACTGAGCCGAAAAGTTTATGTTGCTAAGTAAGAAATTTGATAAGTGAGTTTTGCCCCATTTTACGACTTTTCTTGCCACAATTAAGTGAATCATTAGTAACACGGTTGTTAAGTGAATCTGGCTTGCCCTTTGACTTTGCTTGTCAGAAGATCACAAAAGGGGGTCACATGAACCCAGGATAACAGCCATAGGTATGAACCAGTTGCCAAGCATCCAAGTGTAAATCACATGCCCATGAGGATGCTACGAGGGTCATAAGTGTGAAAAACTGTCATGTCACTTTTTCAGAGCCGTTATAACTTTGAACGGTCACTAAGTGAATTGTTGTAAGTCGAGGACTACCTAAATACATTTGGAAAAGATGAATGTCCCCAATTGTCAAATGATAACCTTGGTGTTCAATGCCATGTCTCTGGGAGTTTCGTTATTGATAAACATTTACCTGAGTCTTTGTATTAGTCTCTTGCGTTTTTGGTTCAGTTGCTCATTTTTAATATTTCTGGGTTCGTCAGGTACCAACCATGCCGCAATTAGTTTAACACATAGAACCACATGCTGCAAAATAATTAGAGAATTATCATGTTATTCCTCCAGGCACACAGCTGCTTTATCTTCTCAGAAATATTTAAGCATCAAGAAAACTGCTCTTCTAAACTACTTGGAGCCTGGATTAATTCAGTTACTACTGTACTGTATATCAGTTCAGAAGTACAACAGCATTATAAATCAACCATCCTATGGAAATCATCATTGATCCTCCAGATGCAATGGTCAGGCACCCTCCTTGTGCCAACTTTGATTTAGCAGTGAGTTTATAGTTTATCAAACAAGTCGTAATGGTTTAATATGAAAAGGGAATGGAAACTTCAGATCGTGCAGAATGCAGCTGCGAGAGCAATCATGGGCTTTCCCAAAAATGTCCATGTTACACCAACACTCTGCAGTCTGCATTGGCTGCCGATCAGTTTCCGGTCACAATTCAAAGTGTTGGTTATGACGTATAAAGCCCTCCATGGCACCGGACCAGATTATCTCAGGGACTGCCTTCTGCTGCACGAATCCCAGTGACCAGTTAGGTCCCAGAGAGAGGGTCTTCTCCGGGTCCCGTCAACTAAACAATGTCGTTTGGCAGGGCCCAGGGGAAGAGCCTTCTCTGTGGCGGCCCCGGCCCTCTGGAACCAACTCCCCCCAGAGATTAGAATTGCCTCCACCCTCCTCGCCTTTCGTAAGCTCCTTAAAACCCACCTCAGCCGTCAGGCATGGGGGAACTAAGATACTCTTTCCCCCTAGGCCTTTACAATTTATGCATGGTATGTTTGTTTGTAGGTATGATTGGTTTTAAAATAAGGGGTTTTTAGTTGTTGTAGTATTGGATTTACATGCTGTTTTTATTATTGTTGTTAGCCGCCCCGAGTCTACGGAGAGGGGCGGCATACAAATCCAATAAATAAATAAAATAAACAAATGTACATAAAACCTAAACCCAAACTTTAGAAATGATGATGATGATGATGATGTTGGAAGCAACCTTGGAGGTCTTCTAGTCTAACCTGCTTAGGCAAGGAGCCCTACCCCACTTCAGACAAATGGTTATCCAACTTCTTCTTAAAAACTTCCAGTGTTGGAGCATTCACAACTATTATTATTGATGAGCCGGGGTGGCGCAGCAGGTAGAGTGCTGTACTGCAGGCCACTGAAGCTGACTGTAGATCTGTAAATCTGCAGTTCAAATTTCATCACAGGCTCAAGGTTGACTCAGCCTTCCATCCTTCCGAGGTGGGTAAAATGAGGACCCGGATTGTGGGGGCAATAGGCTGGCTCTGTTAAGAAGTGCTATTGCTAACATGTTATAAGCCGCCCTGAGTCTAAGGAGCAGGGCAGCATAAAAATTGAATAAATAAATAAATAAATAATTATTACGATTATTTATTAGATTTGTGTGCCACCCCTCTCTGCAGACTCGGAGCGGCTCTGGAGGCAAGTTGTTCCACTATTAATTGTTCTAACTGTCAAGAATTCTAAGTTGCATCTCTCCTTCTTTAGGTTCCTTCCATTGTTTCTTGTTCTACCCTGTGAATAAAGGGATGCTTTTTCAAATAAAGAAATGTGGTGGAGCTTGAGAAGAGGCTGGGAGGGAGGGGCAGATGGGAAAGCCTTACATACAAAAGTTGCCTTTGGGCAGAAGGTTTTGTACATCTGTCTTCAACAGGCTTCTTCAGTGGTTATGCATGCTCATAAATAGTTTTACTGAAACTATGTAGGTTTTGCGCCCTTCTCCAGGAGACTTACTTCGAATACAAATAGAAAGGCAACACGTGCAGCAAAAATTTGCCAAAACTTAACAGAATGATTGTAATCATCACTGTTCCGGTAGTCTGGGTACCTGCAGAAAGTGGATAGAAACAGGTAAACTTTGCCATTTATTTATTTTTCCCACTTTCCCAAGCCTCCTTCACATACTTTTCCTCTGCTTTAAAATGGCTATTCTTGCTTCAGTAGGCAAATGCTCTTAGAATGCCAATACAAAGCTTGTTTTAATATTGTTTATTTTAATATAATTTATTGTTGAACTTCTTAAGAGCATAGTCAGGCAAAACAGAAGTAGCAGAAAATAAATCCTAGTACCTGTAAATAGGTAAAACCAATTTTGGTGCAAATCAGTTCTTTAATTAGGGTGCTGAACACAAATTATAGAAAAGGAGGAGGCCTACATCCAAAAACATTGGCCTGCTGTGTACTTTCTGTTTCGAATCAGAGGGCACGGGAAAATTGATAGGCATTAGTCAATACCTGCAGTGGGTTATCTTATTTCCCATTGGGTCCGTCAGGTTCACAGTATTCTCAAAGTGCTGGACATTGAAAACTGAAAGGCTGTGGTTGATATAACCTGTCAAACAGCTAGGGAAGCACAACAAAGCAACAATCAGTATGCAATATTTCAGTTTTGTAGGTTGTAAAACACTTAATTTTAGTCATTTCTTCCCCCTTTGGTTCATTCTAACATTCAAGCTAACCTAACAACAATAAAAAAACAGAAGGTAAATGTAATACAACTAAATCAAACACTGTCATTTAAATAACAAAGGATTGGTGAATCATGCAGCTATTAAAAGGGAAGGAGCAAGACAGTTTGGTGTTATTGATGTACTATAACATCTCACTCTCAAAATCTAATGGCCTCCTTCAACAGTTTATGTGGATATTACATAAAACAGAAGGCAACATAGAACATTGGAGTGACCTAGCTGTTGAACAACTCTTGTAGCACCACCTTTTGGGCATGTCTCAAGAGGAAGGACTGGATCCAATGCAAAACAATGGCCAGAAGGCCCAAAGCACACCATGATTGACTATCCAAAGTTGTTAAGAATTCCAGGAAAAGTAGATGTTGGTACCCCTTCACATCTAGCTCAGACACATACCAAGGTGACCTCAGTACCCAGATGAAATTAATCCAGAAAACCAATCCATCACTGTTTCAATATTTTTTCCAAATTCCAGAATGGAATATTTGATACTGCCTATAATTAGAAAGGACTTTTGGATCAATAAACATCTTTATCAGTAAAGGTCATATTTGTTTCTTTTAAAAGTGGCAGGAACTAATCCCAGGCTCTATTAAGAGATAGATGGTAGCTAGATAGATAGACTGCAATAGATAGATAGATAATAGAGTCCTCTATCATATGTCCTCTTTGCTGCACTCACCTCCATGGGATGAGATTTCAAGTGACCTGAAAGAAGGCCCCATTCCATGTCCAGTCCTATTCATCACAATATATACTTACTATCTTAATTCTTTTGAAGTTCCCATTAGCAACATTGATAGACATGTTTCAGATTTCCAATTGCATATTAGGCAAGTAACTTGCAAAATTCCAATTGCAGTTACTTCCCTAATACAATAATTTGCTCTAATAATTGTAATTTCATTATTACATGAAACATGAAAGAAAATATTTTATGTGTATGCATCTGGATTAAGTAAGAAAGCACTTAAAAGTCACTGGTACTTTGATGGTTGAACATGGAAGATATTTTTTCCTGTGTAATACTTTTGGTTAAAGGACATGCATGTACTATGATTAAATGAAGACCACCAATAGAGGGACAATATTGGGTTGATTTTTTTGTGAAGAAAAGTCAAAGATATTCTAAAAGGCTATTTAATTTCCACTTTTGTGGTTTTCAAGCAGTGCTCTATTTGGCTAATTCTATCTTTTCCCCTCCTTCATTTTACTCTATCTACCTTTTTACTCTTCTCCATAACTATATACCCAGAGGCCACAGGCACATGACACTCTCAATTATTCAACTACATTTTAGATTGCTTAGTAGCGGGTACTCAGCCTGTGTCAACATATTTTGTGAATCAAGCCACTGAACTGAGTTATTTACATTATTTACCATAGATAAAAATGTCATGCAGACAGGGAAAAGAAGCGACAGGTCCAATACAAATACAAACTCACTAATCCTTAAAAACATACAATGTTTTTGAAACCCAGTTATATTCCTATGATGATAACAATGAAGATAATCTATATATTTTATCCTACTAGCCTTAAGCTTAGAAGAAAACTATGAACAATATATATTTAAATAAAGAACCAATAAAAGATATGTTATATTTAACAGCCATCTTAGAATTTCATAGAATACTAACTCAATGCCAGTACTGTTCTTCTGCTTGCACGGACTGAATGTATATCTGTACACTAGCTTGGGGATGAAATCTGAGGTGATGGCAATAACTAGGCCATTGCCAATGACAGAGAGTATGCCAATTATTTCTAGGATGTAGTACCAGATACCTGTAAAGGGAATGAAAAACAAAAGAGATACTGTCTTAGTCAATATGTGGAAAAAAGAGAATTTACTCTAACTGAAATGAAACCTTACCCCTGTCTTTTATAGTCTTTTTTGTGCAAACTGCTTTGAATAGCGCTTTATTTGTCAAAAATGTAGAATGTAAATGAATTATAGCACTATAGTTGTAAATAGTGCTATAACGTATACCCGTGATAGCGGTAGGCTATAAGCCGGAATGCTGAATTGCGTTCACCGCGGTGGCTCGTAAGTTCTTGCGGGAGCAGCGCGATTTTGCTACTGCACCTGTGGAGGTAGCAAATTCGCGCACAGAGCCACAGGCATGCGCAGAAGCAAAAAAAACCTCATCAAAACACGGGCACACCTGCGGCTCCATGCGCAATTTTTCTACTTCCACAGGTGCAGCAGCAAAATCCCGCTGGCCCCGCAAGAACTTACAAGCCGCGGCGGAGAGTGCAATTTAGTGTTCCGGCTTGTAGCCCACCGCTGCTGTGATAACACATGGAGCCATATCAGAGGCTAACTCTATGTCAGCTCCAGCATATATGTGTGCACTAGCCAGCTGATTTTTGGCCAGAAGTTCAGAAAAACAGACTTCCAGTTTGGCCGTTGTGCTATTTTTCACACTCCAGGGGTTGAGGAAGCTGCCCTGAAGCCTCCGGAGTGCAAAAAACAGCAGACCAGGCAAACCGGAAGTACGTTTTGCCCTTTTGGCTATGTATTCACCATCCCAGGCTTCAGTGAGGCTTGCTCACATGCACAGGGACAGAGGGAATTGTGCGCATGTGCAGGGGAAGTGCAGTGGGGGCACATGCATAGGGGGAGGGAATGCACATGGACACGTGCTAGCACACACACTCACACCCTTTTGGCACGTGAACCAAAAAAGGTTCAACATCACTGCCCTATACCAACTGTAGTGGTTTCTAAATCCACTGCTACTGGTTCACGCTTGCATGGAAGGCTTCTGCGCATACACAGAAGTGCCCCAGGTGGTAGGCCGAGCCTCCTGCTGCTGCCGCTGCTGCTTCACACAACTGAGCCAAACTAGGAACAACCCACTGCTGAGCTATAGGCCTAATTAACTGGATTTCCTTCTGACCTAGCAACTTTCTACAGATTCACTTAAGAACTGTGCTACTAATTTAACAACTGCAATGATTCACTTACAAATGTGGCAATATAAATTTGGGGCTCAATTGTGATGGTGGTAAATTGAGGATTGTATAAGAAAATTACGCTCACAAATGGACTTTAAGGGCTAGAATTACCTGGTTTGAAAGAAAAGTCACTGTTCATAGATTATATACAGTACGTTTCCCTTTTTTCATTCCTGGTTTACATATTAACTGACAAATCACCAAAACGTGTTTGACTAGATTTTTAAAGTAGCAGTTCAGGGATAAGCATTATAGACCTTACTTTATCGGCCCAATTATTGCTGTTAACAGCACTTTTTAGCCCAGGCACTCTTTGGGTGATGAATTCTGTCTGGTCCTAGAAGATAATCTAGAAAAGGTCTCATGGGATACAAAATGTTAATTTCATGCTGAGGAAATTATCACCTGGAATGTGAGGTTATTACTGAGAAGCTCTGATTTTTACTATTTACTAGCTTCCTTGACCAATGGCTCGCAGAAGAGAGGTTCTCCACAACAAATCTTAATACTTAGCTAGATTTGTTCATATGGTTGTAGATTGTCCTTTAGATAAGTGTTTCCCAACCTTGGCAACGTGAAGATATTTGGACTTCAATTCCCAGAATTCCCCAGCCAGCGAATGCTGGCTGAGGAATTCTGGGAGTTGAAGTCCAAATATCTTCACGTTGCCAAGGTTGGGAAACACTGCTTTAGATAACTGGTCTAAATACATTTTTATGGTTAGAGTTAGATTTCAAATTGGGCCTAGAAAATGAACAGCTAATATAAAACAGCACAAAACCTCTTGAAATATGCCGGGTCAATACTTTAGTAGCTGCATTTTAAACTAGCTACACTTTCCAAATCTTCTTTAGTGACACTTTTTGCTGTCATACAAGTTCTGCCAATTTTTGAAACATTCCTTCAAGTAACTGAACTATAAGGTCAGAGCCCAAAGCAATTAATGACAAAGGTAGCTTAAGTAGAATGGTAGGGAAGAGAGAGAGAAATGTGTAATTGGAAAGAACCTTCAGTTCCCTAGATAGCGCAAAGAATAGAGAACTGGTTTGATGAACAATGTGGCTACAGCCTCCATACAAAAGCAAATGAAAGCAAAATTACTTTATCTCACAAGCTTAGACCTACAGTTAGGTAGACTGAACTGGCTGTTTTAAATGACAGACGTTGGGGAGCAGGAGGTGATATCCCTCTTGAACCTATCAACACTTCCCCCTTGAAATTCCTTTCCGTTCTTACTCTCCCTGAGGTGATGTTTTTGTGTCAACAATGGCAGATTTCTTTTGTCACTTATTATCTTCCCCAATATATCAGAAGGCTCAAACATCCTCTACGCTGGGCAACAAGACAATGTTTCCATCAATGAACAAGATGGCAATTGCTGGCTGCCCCGGCAAGTAGAATTTATCCACAACTAAGAAGCCCTGCATATCAGAAAATATACTGGTAGTCCTTGATTTGTTCATTTAATGACCGTTCAAAGTTAGAACAGCAGTGAAAAAAAGTTTTTCACAATTACGAATGTTGCAGCATCCCCATGGTCACATGATCAAAATTCAGATGCTTGGCAATTACCTTATATTTATGATTATAGTGTCCCAGAATTATGTGATCCACTTTTGGACCTTTATACAAGCAAAGTCAATGGGTAAGCCAGATTCAACTATGTTGTTAACAACTACAATGACTCACCTAACAAATGTGGCAAGAAAGGTCATAAAATGGGCCAAAGCTCACTTAACAAATGCCTCACTTAGCAACAGAAATTTTGGGCTCCATTGTAAGTGGAGGACTTCCTGTACTGCAAATTTAAGTTTATAGATTAAGTTTATTATTTCCTTTATTCTTTATTTAAAATTGGCTACTCTAAATTTAGATGAATGGCTGCCACGCAAAGTAATTTTTATTTTATTTTATTTGACTTCTATGACGTCCAATCCCAAAGGACTCAGGGAGGCTTACAACAAAGTATCTTCTTGTAAAAAAAGTAACAGAAAATACCCCAAGTAAAGAATTCTGTTTTTATGTGGATACTGAACCACAGCAACAAGCAGTCTTCCAGAATTTTCTTTTGTGGTCTCACAGGTAGGGATGATTCACACCAATTGACACTTCATAGTTCAAGACTTAATCACAGCTCGCTGCCTTCGGGCAGATCAATACCATTCCACATTTCTTTGTTTAAAGCAAGCCAGACTTTATCCCCTTCTTCATATTCCACATCTATAGGGGTAGATTCACTATACAGTATATCAGAACTGGAAAACAATTTAATCTCATAATAATTCTGGTTCAAACAAAGGTGGAAGCTATGTTTCAATTCCAAATTAGGAAAAAGGAGATAATTACTCTGCATCACTCTTCCCTAGTCTAGGTATTTTCCAGATAAGTAGACTTCCATAGCCCATAGTCAACATGTCTGAAAGACACCTCAATTGAGAAAGGTTGCTCTGAAAATGGAGAATAGAAAGCAATTGTGCTCTTCCACTATTCATGCTGCCATACATTTCCCAGCTGATGAACATATTAGAAGCAACCAATATTTAATATTTAATAAATATTTAATTTTTGCATTAAATATAATTTTGCATTAAATATAATTTTGCATTAAATAAAATTAAATATATATATATATTATAATATATATATATATAATTCACGTGTACTGCAAAATCCTAGCAATTCTGTAATGCATTGTGTTGAGCTTGCACGATAAACAGGTTTTTCTAGATGACCACCCAACAGAAGAATTTGTTGTAAAAAAATTACCAGATTCTATTAATGCTGTTAAGTTCATTGCTAGGCCTTGTATGTATTGACTTTATTTCACACAGTCACCTACATTACTTTCATTTTGCAAAGAACACAAATAGCTTAAGGATAGGGTTGGGCGGAGAGTGAGTGAGTGGCCCAACAGCTTTCAAAGCTAAGGCGGGACTTGAACTCACAGTCTCTTTGCTTTCTAGGCTTTCTAGTGTCAGACTAGATTCTAATCCCACCATGGCCAATTTATATATTTTCAAATCCGCTTGTTAAAAAATAATTATTAAGTGAGCATTTGCAAAACCTGCTTTATGGTGTGTCTGGATTAAAGATATAAAATAAAAACCTATATCGGGTCAATTGTATATAGTTACCCACTTCTACAGCACCGCATTGATACCTGCTCCTGAATTCATGGCAAGAATACCTGAAGTCTGAGACATGAATGTGATCAAGACATATACAATAGTCTACACTATAGTGGAACTACCACTAAAGCCATATGGACACCTTTAATTAACTGTACAGGTAGTCCCCAACTTACGATCACAATTAAGCCTCATGCTTCTGTTGCTAAGCGAGACAATTGAGCTTTGCCTCATTTTACAACTTTTCTTGCCACAATTGTTAAATGAATCACTGCAGGTTAGTAACATGGTTGTTAAATGAATCTGGCTTCCAGTTAACTTTGCTTGTGAGAAAATCTCCAAAGCTGATCTCATGATCCCCGGACACCGGGTCAGTTTCCAAGTGTCTGAATTTTGATCATGTAAATAAGCATGGAGATGCACCAACGGTTGTGTGAAAACTGTCATAAGTCACTTTTTTCAGTGCCAGTGTATCTTCGAATTGACACTAAATTAACTGTTGTAAGTCAAGTACTATCTGTGTTCTTACATAGAAACAAAGAAACATAGAAGTCTGACGGCAGAAAAAGACCTCATGGTCCATCTAGTCTGCCCTTATACTATTTTCTGTATTTTATCTTAGGATGGATCTATGTTTATCCCAGGCATGTTTAAATTCAGTTACTGTGGATTTATCTACTACGTTTGCTGGAAGTTTGTTCCAAGGATCTACTACTCTTTCAGTAAAATAATATTTTCTCATGTTGCTTTTGATTCCCCCCCCCCCCACTAACTTCAGATTGTGTCCCCTTGTTCTTGTGTTCACTTTCCTATTAAAAGCACTTCCCTCCTGGACCTTATTTAACCCTTTAACATATTTAAATGTTTCGATCATGTCCCCCCTTTTCCTTCTGTCCTCCAGACTATACAGATTGAGTTCATTAAGTCTTTCCTGATACGTTTTATGCTTAAGACCTTCCACCATTCTTGTAGCCCGTCTTTGGACCCGTTCAATTTTGTCAATTTCTTTTTGTAGGTGAGGTCTTCAGAACTGGAGACCTCTTCCCAATCCAAACTTATAACAATCTTTCAGAAATGGAAAATAAAAAAATAAACTAATGGACTAACAAATAAAAGCACAGTGTGTTGGGAGACAAACACTGGATCTATTAAATCAGCTCTGTTTGTAATGAGCACTCTCCTGAGAGGAAAATAGACTCTCTTGCCTATCCTGGAGAAGATAGCTTTAGGCATTCTCCACAAAGGCCTTGTTCACTCTGTGCTTGAGTATAGTAATTGGCTTTTGGAGGTCAGACAGGATTTGGATTTCTGAAGCTCTCTGCACTCAATAAAAGAAACTTCATAGACGAGGAAATGAAACAGGCAAGCAAAAGTAGAGAGAAGGCAGCCATAGTCAACTCCCAGGAACTCTGCAGAAAACTGGTGATATCTGACAGTAGACAGAATTTCAGAAAACTTCAGCAGCAAATGAGTAACTTATAATTTAAAAAGTAACTTTGATTAACCCTTTTAGTAGGTAAGGAACAATACCAGGAAAAAATTCCTTATTAGGAAGCCATGAGAGGAATAGTCTCAGCTGTGAGAAGCAATGATTGAAATAGGTCTGTCAAAACAAAGTTGAAACACACAGTCTTAAGTATTAACAGTATTTCTGAATGCAGAGCCTTCACAAATGAGAGACAGCCGGGTTAAATAATAAGAACTGCAAGGAAAGGTATCCTGGCTAGAGCAAATAACAAAGAAGAGGATGGAAATTAGTCCAGTGGCATGTCTTTATTGTAAAATCCAGGCTAATCATCTTTAAAACTCATATATAACCATTTTGCAATCCACCCCTCCACTACCACTAGTTGCACTAGCAACTGTTCTTAATAAACTACTGTTCTTTCTTGTCCGGCCCCTCTGGCAAGGCAGAAAGTCAAGAGGACAAATGAAACAGACCAAACAGAGAGAAATTTCATAATTTTAACTTATCCATGAATAACACCCTGCAAACTGGAGAAGAGAGTCAGAAGCATTACCTTTCTAGGGCTTCCTCTCCACTTCTAGAAGCAGGTAGGCAGATAGGTATCTTCAAAAGGCTGTGAATTCCTGTGTGCCCTTGCTGTACATTCCTTTATTGCCATAATCACATGATTCTCCAACAGACCGGCTTTGCCAGTTAAGTTTTCTCCCTTTTTTATGACCCTGTGCCCTTCTTTAATGACTTGTTCTTTTTCTCTGTCCCCAATCACAATCCTGCAAGCCTGCACTTCAGAGAATCAGGACCTCCTCCTTATCATTGCTCCTCCTGTTTTTCCACCTGCATAGATTGGAAAATGGAACTTAAATATTTCAAAAAAACAGTAAAAGCTACCCAACCTGTTGATAGCAGCCAAGCCAAGAATTCACGTAGAAGTTTACTCAATAGCTATGAAGCAAGTTTCTCAACAGCTCTGCAGCTGGGAAGAGTGCAGCTTTGTAACACTGGGTCAGCCGATGTTCCTGAAACTTGGCAAGGGTTATTCTGAAGCAGTTAACATAAAAAAGAAACAGAAAGAAAATATCCCAAGGAATAAAGTAGAAAACCTCAATTAACAAACACAAACCCTGAGATTTGCTTTTATGTAAAATAAAACTTTGCAAAATAAGCCACATCATTAATAAGAATTACTAAATAATACTTTGTCCAATATTGTGATAATATAGGCTGAATTATTTAGACTACCCAAAATTCTCTCCTCTATTTTGCAATAAACATATCTGTAAATTCAGAGCCCTGAGAAAGCCTTCTATGAGCAACAGTTCGATTTTGGAATAAATCCACTAAGAACCTGAAATTCTCTCATAGAAGCTTCTGTGTTTCAAACATAGTTCCCTCTAAGCTGAGCAGTGAGCAATCGCTCACTTAAAAATCATCATCAACTCAGAGTTTTCCAAACCTGCCCAGAAGCTGAGAGGGAAAGAGTGAGAGGGAAGGAGAGGAAGAGAGGAAGAGAGGAAGAGAGAGAAACAGATAGAAAAAAGAGAGGAAGGAAAAGAGAAAGAAAAATAATGGGAGTAAGGAAGAGAGAAAGAAAATCAAAATCTAGTTTGAAACTAGCTCAACTATTTAAGTGGCATTTTGATATTGATAGAGTTGCCCTATTATGAGCTCACTGTTATAGACACACAGTACAGTATTTTATTTTGAAATTCTCTGAGGCAAAACAGGGTGGGTTTTTTGTTTGTTTGTTTGTTTGTTTGTTTATTTATTTATTTATTTATTCATTTATTATTTCTGTGCCGCCCAGTCCCAAAGGGACTGCCGCTCAGACACTATACTTTTCCGCCCACCCCCCCCAAAAAAATTAGAGAGAACACTGGTTTCAAATATAAATTTGGAAAAATTAATAGACTGAAAAACTGATAAAACTGTCTTGTATTCAGATTGTTACCTGATTAAAATTGCCATTGGTATATAAGCATACGCAAAAGATAGCTATCGCCTCTTAGTCACTCAATATAAATAGCAAGAAACTGTTTACTCTATTAATGGATACCTTATCCATACTAAATGTTTCTGTCCAAAAATCCCCAAATAACAATGGAATGCTGTACATGAAAGTATCCCCATATGCTCAGAAAAAAAGCAAATGTGAACAGAGTGCATCTCAAGGAAGGGAAAAGCAGAGGAAGCATTTTGATGAAATTGTGTCTATCTTCTTTTCTATTCTTTCTTAGATATATTTTACTATGAGTATCTCCTATATAACCTTCATCATGTATTTTACTATGGGTATATATATATATACCCACTAAAACCCTCATTGTGTATTGGAATCAATAAATCAATAAATCAATAAATCAATAAATCAATAAATCAATAAATCAATAAATCAATAAATCAATAAATCAATAAATCAATAAATCAATAAATCAATAAATCAATAAATCAATAAATCAATAAATCAATAAATCAATAAATCAATAAATCTTCATTCCTGTGGGAGCCATTTGGTAACAGGACAAGTTTTCCCAATAGCCATATTTCTGTTAGGGCAGGAGGTATCAAACTCAAGGCCCATGAGCCGGATCCAGCCAGCAAGGTACTTAGATCTGGCCTGTGGGACCTCCCTGGAAACAGCAAAGCACTGGCCCAGTGTCTCTGTCAGTGAAAATGGAGCTTGGGTGCCATGTGCAGCCCTCCCAGGCTCTCTGTTTAGCTACAATGGTCTCCTGCAGCCTTCTGCCAGCAAAAACAGAGTCTCGATAAGTGATATTGAGCTGGCCACACCCCCTGCCCCCACTGAGGTCAGACACAAGTTTGATGTGGCCCTCAATGAAATAGAGTTTGACACCCATTTGTTTGTTTGTTTGTTTGTTTAACCCTCTCCGCAGACTCGGAGCGGTTCACAACAACAACAAAACAGTATATAATAAACAAATCTAATATTTAAAAAATATCTAAAAACCCATTATTTTATTTATTTATTTATTTATTATTTAGATTTGTATGCCGCCCCTCTCCGAAGAATCGGACTATTTTAAAAACATGCAACACAAACATACCATACATAAAACTATATAAGCCTGGGGGAGATGTCTCAATTCCCCCATGCCTGACGGCAGAGGTAGGTTTTAAGAAGTTTGCGAAAGGCAAGGAGGGTGGGGGCAATCCTAATCTCCGGGGGGAGCTGGTTCCAGAGGGTCAGGGCCACCACAGAGAAGGCTCTTCCCCTGGGTCCCGCCAGACAACATTGTTTAGTCAACGGGACCCGAAGAAGGCCAACTCTGTGGGACCTAACCAGTCGCTGGGATTCATGCGGCAGAAGGCGGTCTCGGAGATATTTTGGTCCTAACACCCATGTGTTAGGATATCTATAATATGCCATCAAAATTGCAGCTATGCAAAACCAGCTCTAAAAGGGTGAAGGTCCTGAACCTCAAGTGAACATAGATCTTGTAATTTTCAGCTGTATCAAAATTATGTTTCAATAAATCCATTTGATAACAGGTCAAATGTTATATGTGTAGTCTTTAATGTTGTCAATCAATAATTGGCCAAAAAAACCACCCTACAATAGCTTTTGGAACACTTTGTTCTCTAATTGTTAAGAACAATTAAACATTGTTAATAGTTAATTCATGTAAAATGCCAGGTATCAGCTAGGATCACTGAGCAATTCGTTTTTTTCCTTTAGAAAGCTTTAGAAATCAGGTGCCACAATACATATTTAATACTGTTTGACTGTATAAACCTAAGATAAAGTCACTGTTAGGAGATGATTGATGATTTGATTAAATAATTTTAAAAACCTTAAAAGCAGTAGTACAAGTTATTTAACAAAAACTAAAAATATTCTAATCAAAGTTAATAGTACCTCCTGTTCATTTCAATAAAGAAATTATGAATTTTGTTGTCATCTTAAACATATACACTTAAGAGTATCCTTATCAATTGCAGGATACTGGCAAAAAATATAACCACATTCTATAAAGACTTTTAAAACTATTTGAAGAATCATTGTAATCAGTTTAACTTGCTTTCATAGAAATCTGATAAAAAATTAAATGTACATTCCTTCTCGTCCTCTCACTCTCCCCTACCAGCAATTTGAATTCTTTATTGATAAATATGAACACAATCCTATTTATATTTAAAATAAATTACATTTTGTCAGTAAAACATTCTTTGCAAATAAGCATTTTTAGGACTGTTATAAATCTATCTATCTTAATTTAGAAGCAGGCTTCAATGAAATGAGTGGGAACAACTTCCAAGCATTTTAGAAAATTATGCCTTGTCTAAGAATTCCAAGAGTCTTCAGATTAAAGCAGGTTTTTTTATTCAAATTCAGATTAAATAAAAGACAATCCTCTTCCCATTTAACTATACTGGATAACAAGAGATTGAGACCTGACACTTACATATGATAGATTCCCAAATATAGCACAAACGCAATACAAATTATTTTCCATCTAAATCGTTTTGTTGGAGATTTTTTTTCTACTACACTGGATCAACGTATATTGGAGCTAATGATCCTAATATCACCTAGTTTGCCAGATATATTTTGTTCTGCTGAGGCTGAAGTTTTGCACACAGGAATAAAAAACCTGGGCTCTGTTTCTTTCTCATAATGGAAGAATTCTTATCTCCACTCCTGAAATCCAACACTTTTTTTCTTGCAAAACAGAGAAATGGGCCAGAGAAATAGACGTCATACTTTAATTCATTCAACCAACCTCTTTCAGGCAGTTTAACCGACCTTACACCAAAGGCAACCTCCTGCTAACCGAAGCCAATACTTTGAGTTGCTAATGCAAGGAGGAGTCTTCATTATCTTCTTTGTTGCTAGGGGAAACTGCCCGGGCGCTCAGGTAGGTCATGGGTTGGTTCCTCATACCTTTTATGACAAAGCATTCTGGGTGACGTAGTTCAGTAGTTCCCACAGGTCTACATTCTTTGTGAGAAAGAACTACAGTTCCTAGCATGCACCAGTCATGCACACCTGCGTAAGGTAAATGAATTATATTTACTCAGGGTGTGACACACAGGTGACAGAACTGATAGGGAGAGTCTGATATTGATCTAAGGTGTTTTTCAGTGGAATTTTAATCCTGGGCTTTGTTCCCGGAGATTAAGCATTTAATTTACTGAGGTTTTTTCTCTCTCAAAGTAAATGTAAATAGGGTTCAGCTGAAGCAATGTTAGTGGGCTTGGGAAGGCTCAAATTTATTGAAGGATGAGTTTAGCCCTTTTCCCTCTCAGCACATGTGAAGGGCAAGAGTTGACTACTGTTTGGCTTTATTTTTGGACTCCAGATTTAGGAAAGCAGGCAAGTGCTCACATAAATATGCTACTAGAACAACCATGCACTTTGAAATGTCCTTGCATTAAAAGTGCCAATCAATGCTATTTAAATAGAAAAGGGAATATTCCTGATGAAATATTTAACAGTTTGCAGACTCAGGAAAATGGACTAAGATCATAAGAACATTGTATCATCACTTGGGTTTTTGGTACTTTTGTCTTTCTGAAAGAAATAGAGGACATAGGTGAATAGGGCCTGCCTTTCCCCTTTTTGCTCTGGAGTTTGATGCAAACTGTGCTTTGAAATAAGGGAAGATACTGTTAGCATGGCACAGAAATATTTTTTCTTATTCCCAAAGATATTATAGAAAATGTGTTTTTCTGCTGGACAGTACATTGCAGAACTAAACAATTATAATTTCTCTCCCTCCCATTTTGGACTTCAGCTTGACCTATCTTTTAGACCTGATGTTGATTTCCTCTACCATTACCCATTTTTCCAGAATATTTACCATATTTTGCAGGTTTTATTTGTGTCAAAAGTCTTTCATATATTAAACTAAGATGCAGGATGTAATCGAGCTTGATAAATTGATAGTTAAAGCTTGAAAATTAATGAGTAGTTAGGATCAGCCTTGATACATTGTCACTTAAAGCTTGAAAATTGATGTAGAATAAGTAACTCCTTAGCATCAAAGCATGTTAATATAAGGTAAGTGGCCACTGGAACTGAGTTCTTTTCAGGCGGGGAGGGGGAGTAGAATGTCTAAACTCTCAGCCCGCAGACTGGATAAGTCATGCCCTGGCCATGCTCCATTTAGCGAAGGGGTTGCTAAGGAGTTGCACATTCTACATCAGTGTGTGTTGATATAAGGCAACTGGCAGTTGGAACAGAGTTCTTTCAGTTGGGAAGAGGGAGTAGAACCTTTAACTCCTTAGCATCAGAGTGTGTTAATATAATACTGTATAAGAAAAAGTAATGATGATGATGGTCATTTCAAAAAATCCTTTCTTACCAAGCACTTAGAAGCCAAGAAGAATATACATGCCAAGTTTCAAGTTTGTAGACTTTAGTGTTCTAGAGATTTTGTGAAGTGGTATTTGGCTTATATAGATAGATATATAGATTAAAAACTAGATTGCTAACTGGCCTATCAGTGGCAAATGCAGAATTCTGTATAGAAACAGTATTATTCCCCAATATATTACCTCCAGATGAGAATGCTAATAGTTTCTTGTGGGGAACACAGACCTCTTAAAGAAATTGTGAGAAATATCAATTGGCCAACGTAAAGGGGATATTTGGATGGCCTTGTTTTGGGGAACATATTGAACTTATGAGGGAGGTCTTGCTTGGAAGGGAAGAAAAGTTGGAGGTGAGCTCAAGATTGGCATCTTTTTTTACCTGAATGCTCAGTTTGTTTTAAAATATATTCAGCATCTTACCTAAACTTATTTTCCATTACATTGAAACTGGAAGACTATATCTAGCATTACGGCCATCTTTGGGTGTTAATTTGTTAAAAGTCTAAAATGCTGAAGTATTTATGCTATTTGACACTGGCAATCAGATACAAATTAAATGTCCTGGAAATCTTATCTCAAATAACTAATGAGACATAAACAAATTCTGGATTTTTGAAAATCACCACGGCTCCTTTAGTACCAACAGCTACTTTGAGACAGAATGTGCCAAAAGTATTAAAATAAGAGGAATAGTATATGTTAGTCAAGCTTCAGAATCAGTATTAATGATGTCTGTAATTTCATTTTTCTGCTTCTGCACTCCCAAACATAAATTAATGTAATTTACACTAATGAGTCATCAAACTAATCCTACATACAGAGAGGATTTACTGCAATACTAAAAAAACAAAACAAAACAGTATCCTTCAAAATAAACCACTTCTTATTGGGTACACTGCCAGTACACATAAAACATGAGGAGCTACAAAGTAGTGACTGTTCTTGCATGGCAATTCAGCTGCAGGTGCCAGGATGTTTCTTCTGCTAAATGTGCTCTAATAAAAATTCTATCTGTATTAGAGGGACCCTTTAATAGAAGTTGCCGTACTAAAGTAGACGTGATTAGGATGAACCTCCGCTCCATTCATTCAATACAGACTGCATTTCAAACTCTGAATATTAAGTACTATACTGCTAATGCCGGCTGTCACCCTGTCAATATGAAAGCTTACATTCAGAGGGAATGTAAAGGGTGTGAAAGCCAGAGCACTGAGGTCTACTACAGTAGTTTAGAAGAGAACAAATTTGGATGTATTGTCTTGTAATTATTAATCCATTTTATTTATATTTTATTATTTTATTTTATTTTATTTATTATTTTATATTTTATTTTATTTATTTATTCATTTATTTTAGATTTTATTTTATTTTTTATTTTATTGTTTATTTTATTTTATTGTTTATTTTATTTGATTATACAGTGGTACCTCGGTACTCGACCACAATTCGTTCCAGAAGTGTGGTCGAGAACCGATTTGGTCGAGTACCGAATTTATTTATCCCATAGGAAATAATGGAAATGGATTTAATTGGTTCCCAGCCCCTGTTAACTCGCTGGGAACCAATTAAATCTATTTTCTTTATTTCCAATGAGATAAATAAATTCGCTACTCCAAGCTGCAGGAAAGGTGGGGGATGCTGGAAGCAATGAGGAAAGGAGCCCACAGAAGCTGCCATCCCGGCAGCTTCAGGGGGCTGAGGAGCTCTCTAAGAGCTCCAAGCTGCAGGAAGGGTGGGGGCTGCTGCAATCTTGGCAGCTTCTGGGGGCTCTTTTCCTCATTGCTTCCTTTTATTACCTGTAAGCAGCTTCAAAAACTTTCTCCTTCCCTGTGGCTGCAACAGCGGCGATTTCCCTTCCAGTAGCAACAGCGCCGGGAACGTCACGTGATGAAGCCGTCGGAGCCATCTCAGCAGTTGCTGCCGCTCCAGCAGCTTCCCTTCATTACGTGACTTCCCGGTGCTCTTGCTACTGGAAGGGAAATCGCCGCTGTTGCAGCCACAGGGAAGGAGAAAGTTTTTGAAGCTGCTTACAGGTAATAAAAGGAAGCAATGAGGAAAGGACCCCCCAGAAGCTGCCAAGATTGCAGCAGCCCCCACCTTTCCTGCAGCTTGGAGCTCTTAGAGAGCTCCTCAGCCCCCTGAAGCTGCTGGGATTACATTTCGTATAATGAACAAAATTTTCTCTGGCTGTTCGGTATCTGAATTTTTGTTCAGATACCAAAGCAAATTTTTGCCGAAAATTTTGTTCGTTATCCGAAATGTACGAGAAAGGAAGCGTTCGAGTACCAAGGTACCACTGTATTTTATTTCATTTCATTGGATTTATTTGTTTGTTTGTTTGTTTGATTGATTGATTTTTATGCCACCCTTCTCCTTAGACTCAGGGCGGTTTACAACATGTTAGCAATAGCACTTTTTAACAGAGCCAGCATATTGCCCCCACAATCCGGGTCCTCATTTTACCTACCTCAGAAGGATGGAAGGCTGAGTCAACCTTGAGCCGGTGATGAGATTTGAACCCCTGACCTACAGATCTACAGTCAGCTTCAGTGGCTTGCAGTACAGCACTCTACCTGCTGCGCCACCCCAGCTCTTTTATGCCACCCAACTCCCAAGGGGAGTTTTCAATGTGGAGCATCTCGCCTCTTGGAAAATTTGACTTTTTATTACATACATCCAGGTGTGGGCTACTGCCCAGATGGGGGGGAATGCAGTGGGGTAGCAAAAATGGAGCTCCACCCCAGAGCACCCAATTTGCACTGAAAGATGTTGAAAGAAAATGCAGGGTGTCCTGCATAAGCCACACCCACAGTGTGGTAGTAAAAATTTTGGTAGCCCTTCACTGCATACATCTTTTTGGTCACAACCAAAAGTGGGTTCCTCCTGGTTCAGACCGGTTCACCCAAACCAGAGGAAACCATTGGTGATATCATGATATGGTCATGGAATCGTTTCGGTCGGTGCCAGTCAGTGGATGCCACAATCTTTTCTTTTTTTTTTTGAAATTTTTGCGATTTTTTTCCTTCTGAGCATGCACAGAAGCTGAGTTTTTGGTACTGTGCATACGTCACCATCTTGTTTTCTGCTTCCCCATCCCTGGATTTTTCAGCACTGTGAATGGGCACATGGCCATGCGGTGCAGCCATGCAGCACAGGAGGAAGTGAACTGACAGGTAAATTAGAACCCACCCCTGGTCACAACAGTAAATTAATCAATTACTCTGTTGATAACTTTTTATTTTATAGTCTTAATAGCCTACCTCCTTTATTCTTTGAGATACTGTACAGTTTAAGCACTTAAAAAACAAAATATCTGTATTTTTCAGAGTATAAGATGCCCCCCCCCAAAAAATGGGTGGAAATGTCTGTGCATTTTATATACCGAATGTTGCCAAAGCCCCGCCTACCCACCAGCCCCCACCCTTTGGCTGTTATTGGTCTCCGCATGTCATGTTTTCAGCCTCTCCATGCCCCATTTTAGACTCGTTTCAGGATGTGCAGATCACTAAAGTTCATTGCCGCCAATCACCACCACCGCACATCACAGTTTTGGCCTCCGTGCAAAATGTTTCCGGCCTCCATACATCCCATTTTTGGTCTCTGCGCATCATATTTTCAGCCAGTTCCAGCCACAAATGTGATGCGGGAGGCCAAAAACGGGGCATGAGAGGGCGGACAACATGATGCACAGGGGCCAAAAATCCTGCACCGAGGCACCGATGGGCTGTGGTGATCCTCGCAGCCGGAAACAGCTGATTGGTGGTATTTCAGGAGGCCAACCCAGCCACCAATCATCTGCTTGTGTTTAATCAGGTTGCGATAATGTGCTCAAGAGATCTTGGCTGTTGACTGTTTGCTGCAAAGATGCTAGCCAGATGAATACCAATGGTAGATAGAGGCAGAATTTTTTTTCTGAATGGAGTCATTCCTGAGTTATTTGCTAAAATCTATCCAACTAAAATAAATCTCCAAAAGTTTCATTTTTATTTCTTAAAAATTTAATATATAAAATATTTTAATCCAAATTTCATATACATATCTTAATAATAATGTATTCCTTTTGTTAAAAAAAGCCCTTATTTTAAACAAGAATTTCAAATTACATTAAAAGTTCTTGGTCAAACAACTAACAGAGGCAAGTTTTTCATTTTGTCTTTAAAAACTTTTACCATTTAAAAAAACATCCTTGAACAAAATTCCTTAAAACGTTGGAATAAAATGCTTGGCATCCATTGTAAATTCACACAAGTTAAGGACCTGTTATTTGGTATGCTCTTTTGAATCCAAAGTCACAATTATAAATGTAACTTCAGGAGCCAGAGAATATAATTGTCACTGATCACTGAAGTCAATAGTTAAATTTGACTCTAAAGAAAAGAAAAGCTATAGCTAAACAATTTAGAGTTTAATAGTAAGACAAGTAACTTAAGGCAAACAAATTCACAGATAGTGAAGCAGGAAGAAATCTGAATTAAAGGATTATAATAGCAGAATATTACTTACATATTGACTTCAATATTTATTTGTTTGTTTTGTTCATCTATAAGCTACAGATTAAATGTATACTAAGTTAATTAAAATTTAATTTAAATAAACAACAATAACAAAATTTCAGGTACCCTTTGGTTTTCAGCATTATTAAACACTTGATTGGAAGGAAAACATACAGGTATAAAAATCAAAATCCATTCAATAACTGAAACTCATC
The DNA here is from genome assembly GCF_031021105.1 of Erythrolamprus reginae. Classification (NCBI taxonomy): domain Eukaryota; kingdom Metazoa; phylum Chordata; class Lepidosauria; order Squamata; family Dipsadidae; genus Erythrolamprus; species Erythrolamprus reginae. The sequence continues at coordinate 136,542,248 of NC_091950.1, read as the reverse complement.
TCACACATCACCTAGATTCCAACAAGCTACATTCCTAATAAATCTTCTTCTTTATATGTATCAATTGTACCACAGTTCTTAACTTTGCTGCACCCAGCATTTTTGTAAACTTATCTTTCTGGGATAAACGGGATTCTTTAAGTTGAATGAATTAATTCATTTTGTATCAATATACATTACTTCTTGGTTAGGCAGAATGCTCTTTATATATTAGGTTCCAGAATCACTTGCATGAAGAATCTCTAATAATCCAAATTGTAAATGAAAAAATATAGGGAATTTAGAAAAAACCCGCTAAAGAACTCGAATACAAGCATCTCCTTAATCTCTTACTGGAATATGGGATCAGGAACTGTGTATAATTTAGACCTTACAATGTATGCATGAGATATCAATAAAGCTGCCCAATTTTAGTGGCAAATTGGAACAAAATTGCAAACAAAGTTTGGGAAAATTACCTAGGAATGACAAGCACAGTAAAGACAAGAGACATTTTGAAGGGTTTCTCTATTAGCTCCCCTAAATATAAGTAGCAGTTTCAGATTATTTGTAAAGAGGGGATATTGGGTATACTACACATTGGGATATTTGGCTAAGGACTCTGATAGGCAATCAGCATGTTTACCCAATCAAGGATTATCAGAAAATGAAGAAGAATATAAGGCCCTGATATTCTACATGAAGCCAGAGGCTGTTCAGGGATTTCCTATAGTTATATAATATAATAATAACAGAGGTGGAAGGCACTTTGGAGGTCTTCTAGTCCAACCCCCTGCTTAGGCACTTCAGACAAATAGTCAGCCAACATCTTCTTAAAAACCTCCACTGTTTAAGCCTTCACAACCTCTGAAGGCAAGCTGTTCCTCTGATTAATTGTTCCAACTGTCAGGAAATTTCTCCTTAGTTCTAAGTTGCTTCTCTCCTTCATTAGTTTCCACCCATTGCTTTTTATTCTACCCTCAGGTGCTTTGGAGAATAGGTCGACTCCTTCTTCTTTGTGGCAACCCCTGAGATATTGGAACACTGCTATCATGTCTCCTCTGGTCCTTCTTTTCATTAAACTAGACATTTAATTTAATGTTCAATCTAGTACTGGATTATGAATCTGAATTAATGAGGTAAACAGCATGTCAGAGTAGATGTTAGCGTGACAACAAAACTCACAAATGATTAACTGACTGTAACTTCTTACAGAAGAATATGTAAATTTGAAAATGCTTCTGGCCTTCTGCAATGCTGTATTACACTGACCACGACAGGTCATCTGTTAAGTGCTTCTTTCAGTTGGTCTAATTTTTCCTAAAAACACTGACATTTCAGAGCCGTTGTACCATCCAAAGTTATTTTGGTGACAAAGTATAAAGTCCAGGAACAGTGCAAGTGATAGACCAGGGATGGCTGCATATTTCTGCTGGCATCTTCAAAGTTTATAGCACCATTTCATTCAGCATTTTCTGTGATAGACCCATCATATTTGACTATATTTCTGTGGAATCATCCATTTTTCTGAAATACAAAAAAAATAGTTTTTTATAAATTCAGTTGCATTCATCAGCCTCTGAATTGCAATATTTTTCAAAGTATAAGAACCTTTTTACCCCCCCAAAAGAGGGTGAAAACTTGGGTGCGTCTTATACACCAAATGTAGCCCCATCCAGCCACCTCCACCCTTTGGCCTCTGCCTTCCAGCAATTTACCTCCTTGCAGCAAACAGAACAGAGCCTGTTAAGACAAGCAAATTATTATCAGCTATCCAACCCTCAGCTGATTAGAGGCTGCAGACAGGCCAGATGTGCTAAACTGAAACTGAAACTAGCTGCAAGGAAACAAATTGCTGAGAAAAGATCCAGATTTTTATTTTCTGCTGAACTGGATGCAATGAGGTAAGTCTATAACTATAAATGTCTGTAGAATGTTCAAATTATTAGACTTATTTTTTAAATACTTCTTTATTATTCTAGGCAACAAAATGAAGAAGCTTTTTAAAATAAAATGCTTTATCTGAAAAGACCCAGTGGTACTGTATCTTCTTTTAAATAGCAGAGAATAACTATACTTTCAGAAAGCGACATCAATTTTAAAGATCTATAATAGTATAATCTGAAATGTAACAGTGTCCTGCTTTAGTATTAAGATAAGACACCTGAGTTAAACCTTGACTTAGTCATGTCTGGAGTAGATGTATTTAAATAATTGGGAGAGTTAGTGGGATACATTTAAGAAAACTTTCTGGCATTAATATACTGCCATAATGTACATTTCTCTAATTCTTTTGGAGGTACACATGCACAGAAATACACAGTGTGTATAATCTGTACTGTTTGCTGGGAGATAGAAGCAGATTTTTCCCCTTGTTTTCCTCCCCCCAAACTAAGGTGCATCTTATACTCTGAAAAATATGGTATATATAATTCAATAAAACAATTGGGTCTTTAAGAGCTGAGGTCTTGTTTACAGTGATGTAGGAAATGTTAGGACACTCTTGTCACCAGCTAGGACACCAGTCAATTTTTACAGAAAACTGAGATACAAGGATATAGGAATGTGAGTATGGTGTAGAAGTTGGAACTTCAAACAGAAAACCATAAAAACGTACCACTTCAATTTGTTCAAGGTTACACATAGAGGAATAAGAGTTTTAGTAGGTTATCCTCAACTTGCAACAGTTTGTTTAGTGACCATTCAAAGTGACTGGAAAAAAAAACACTGAAAAAAGTGACTTATGAATCTTTTCAAACAATTATTGCAGCATCCCCATGCTTAAGTGATCTTTCAGACTGATATGGACAACTGAGCCATATGCATGATGGTTGCAATATCCTAGGATCATGTGGTCATCTTTAGAGATATTCTGACAAGCAAAGTCATTGGGGAACCCACATTCATTTAAAAATTATATTACTAACTTAACTACTGCAGTGATTCACTTAACAACTGTAGCAAGAAAAGTCATAAAATGGGACAAAACTCACTTTACAACTGTCTCATTTAGCTACAGAAATTTTGGGCTCAATTGTTGTCATAAGTCGAGGACTTATAGAGAGAAAGTGGGAGGAGAAAGAGAGCTGTTAAAAATTGCACCCCATCCTACCACCATGCAAGACAATGGGATGATAATGAACTAAATACAGAACTAGTAATTAAAATTAATTGCAGTTTATATAATTCATTTATTCCCATCTGTATATACTACTAATCACTTTTTACATAAACAAATTCATATGTGTGCATATACAATCCCCACCTCTAGCACAATCAGAAAAAGAGAAAAAACACAGGAAAGGGGAGGGGAAGGGGAACCCTGGATGGAAATGTGATAAGAGGAAGAGGTAACAAGCCAGGGAAAGGCTGGGGGACAGAAAAGAGTTAACCAGGCAAACAGACCTCAATAGTTAATCATTTAGCTGATTTTCAAAGACATCCCGGTTTTGATGCTATGTAATCTACAGTCACCTTTACCTCTAGTGCAGTGTTTCTCAACCTTGGCCGCTGGAAGATGTGTAGACTTCAACTCCCAGAATTCTCCAGCCAGCAGAGCTGAGTTGAGAAACACTGCTCTAGTGTCTATCTCTTATTCATTTTTTGTATTCAAATTTTGCTATTCTTTCCAGAGTATATCACACACACACACACACACACACACACACACACAATGTCTAATCTCCTTCTCCTCCTGATGGCTTTCTACTTTTAAGTAGGCCCTCCCTTTCTGCTTAATAAAAAAAAAGTTTTGATGCATGAAGGGACTACTGTCACTTGGACTCCCCTGCCAACAATCTGCTGGTCAAATTAATAATTACCTTTGACAGAGCTGCAGCTACAGATGGCATTTCTGAGATGGGAGCCTTGCTGAGAGCGTACTGATGTTATCAAAAACATTATCATTGGTTAGCAAGATAAAACACTTTCAATCGGGCTTCCTTCCATCCCCTGTCCTATAGTCTCTCCTATATCTCCTATATCTTCTCGTCTATCCCTATATCCTTTCTGCTATTCTCTGATAGATACATTTTATTCCTATATTTTCTCTTCTATTCTTTCTCTAATACATTTCACTTGAGTATATCCTCTATAACTTTCATTGTGTATTATTATGTATTGGACAAAATAAATAAATAAAAATAAATAAAATAAATAAATAAAAATAAAATAACAATGAATGGACACCAGGGTCTGTTTAAAAAAAACAACTAAGCCTGCTTCCTCATCTCTATTAACTCAAACTGGTACTTCTTTGGTTCCACTTAAAGTTTTATTCAATTTTGTAAAACAGAACAGACAATAATCAAAAACTGAAGTGCATACAGTCCCTTGAAAACATTTTGGAAATCTCTCGGAAGCCTTCCAAATCCATCCAAAACATATTTAAAATGTAATAGTGGAATTTTTAAAAAATAATAACCAAGGTATAATCATCTTCACTGATTTGCATTCTAATTAAGTCTAAACAAAATCGTGATTAATGTTTGCGCTGCCCATAAATTTATTGGATTGTAGCTTCCGATTCTATCCAATAGTCAGGTAGAGCTTGCAGTTCAGGAAAAAAAACCTCCTCATCTAAAAAGCAAATAGTGATTTTAACCTTTCAAATGGTTGCTCATTCTTCATGTTATGTAAGCTCAAAAGGTTCAATGAATAGCATGACTAGTTAGTGCCTTAGCTCCAGTCAGTCTTTACAAATGAAACAAACACATCCATAAATGTCTGTGGATGCAACTGATTTGATTCACAGAACAGCAAGGAAGTTGTTTAAAGTGAGATTTTCAGGGTTCAATTATTGAAGCTTATATTGTATTTCCTGGATTGTCCCCAAGAGGCTTTCAACCATATTAAAAAGCTACAAAAAAATTGAGCAGAGGTAATGATCTCAAAGGTGTGAGAATCACAGAATATTGTTTGAAAATGGACTCCAATCTGAGGTCGACTGTATTTGAAAATCGAGACAGGACAGGCTCCTCAAAGACTTATATTTTGTCCCTTATTTTTCCCTTCCCTTCTCTCTCCCTTATTTTCTCACTATTTCCTTTTGCATTTTTGTATTTTATATTATAAACGAATACAATTTTAAACTTGGAAGTGAATGATTATAAGTAAAGGATTACCTGTATTTTGAGTAATCAAGGCAATTGCCAGCTTGGTTCTTATATCATTTACCTCTCTTGCCAAAGCACAGGGAGACCAGAAAGCCACAACCATAAAGAAGAGACTTCACATTCCATGATTCTATCTGTACTGTTCAGTATAGGCAGTCAATGCTAACGGGATTTAACAGTTACAGCATCAGCATTGTTAAGGAGTGTGCAGAGTGACCCTTGAGTTATCAAGGATGCACATGCGCAAAGGAAAACATGGGATTCTAGATATCCAGCAGATAGTCAGGAGATATAACTAATAGATCTGTCATACAAACCAGATACATTAAAGTGTATAAAATAGTATTTACTTTAGCAAATATCGTAGTAAAGTTAAACAATCCAATCATGCACAGTTATATCAGACAATAACTCCCAATACATATACAATACTGCAAGTACATAAACTATAAGCGAACACACAGTTCTTACAACAGCAGTCACAATGAATCAGCACAAAAATGAGCAGAAAAACACACACACAGAGAATCACACTTCTGGCTCCCTGTTATGGCAATTCCCAACACTAACTATTAAAGCTACAGTGCTTCAATATGTACAAGCCTTCATTGTTTATAAACAAAGCTTGTTTATATATTGCCAAACCCAACTGTTATCTATATAGTACTAACAAACTTAAGGCTCACAATAACTCCAAGAGCCAAAGCAAACAAATCTCTGCTGTACTAATCCTAATGTTTGCCAGTTTATGTCTGAAAAGGTTCTTAGGGAATTTTTTAAAAAACCAAATATTTGCTCCTGTTACAAATATTTAGCTAATTAATATGTTCCAGTGGCAAAGCAAAGGACTACATGTAATCCTCAACTGACGGACACAACTGAGCCGAAAAGTTTATGTTGCTAAGTAAGAAATTTGATAAGTGAGTTTTGCCCCATTTTACGACTTTTCTTGCCACAATTAAGTGAATCATTAGTAACACGGTTGTTAAGTGAATCTGGCTTGCCCTTTGACTTTGCTTGTCAGAAGATCACAAAAGGGGGTCACATGAACCCAGGATAACAGCCATAGGTATGAACCAGTTGCCAAGCATCCAAGTGTAAATCACATGCCCATGAGGATGCTACGAGGGTCATAAGTGTGAAAAACTGTCATGTCACTTTTTCAGAGCCGTTATAACTTTGAACGGTCACTAAGTGAATTGTTGTAAGTCGAGGACTACCTAAATACATTTGGAAAAGATGAATGTCCCCAATTGTCAAATGATAACCTTGGTGTTCAATGCCATGTCTCTGGGAGTTTCGTTATTGATAAACATTTACCTGAGTCTTTGTATTAGTCTCTTGCGTTTTTGGTTCAGTTGCTCATTTTTAATATTTCTGGGTTCGTCAGGTACCAACCATGCCGCAATTAGTTTAACACATAGAACCACATGCTGCAAAATAATTAGAGAATTATCATGTTATTCCTCCAGGCACACAGCTGCTTTATCTTCTCAGAAATATTTAAGCATCAAGAAAACTGCTCTTCTAAACTACTTGGAGCCTGGATTAATTCAGTTACTACTGTACTGTATATCAGTTCAGAAGTACAACAGCATTATAAATCAACCATCCTATGGAAATCATCATTGATCCTCCAGATGCAATGGTCAGGCACCCTCCTTGTGCCAACTTTGATTTAGCAGTGAGTTTATAGTTTATCAAACAAGTCGTAATGGTTTAATATGAAAAGGGAATGGAAACTTCAGATCGTGCAGAATGCAGCTGCGAGAGCAATCATGGGCTTTCCCAAAAATGTCCATGTTACACCAACACTCTGCAGTCTGCATTGGCTGCCGATCAGTTTCCGGTCACAATTCAAAGTGTTGGTTATGACGTATAAAGCCCTCCATGGCACCGGACCAGATTATCTCAGGGACTGCCTTCTGCTGCACGAATCCCAGTGACCAGTTAGGTCCCAGAGAGAGGGTCTTCTCCGGGTCCCGTCAACTAAACAATGTCGTTTGGCAGGGCCCAGGGGAAGAGCCTTCTCTGTGGCGGCCCCGGCCCTCTGGAACCAACTCCCCCCAGAGATTAGAATTGCCTCCACCCTCCTCGCCTTTCGTAAGCTCCTTAAAACCCACCTCAGCCGTCAGGCATGGGGGAACTAAGATACTCTTTCCCCCTAGGCCTTTACAATTTATGCATGGTATGTTTGTTTGTAGGTATGATTGGTTTTAAAATAAGGGGTTTTTAGTTGTTGTAGTATTGGATTTACATGCTGTTTTTATTATTGTTGTTAGCCGCCCCGAGTCTACGGAGAGGGGCGGCATACAAATCCAATAAATAAATAAAATAAACAAATGTACATAAAACCTAAACCCAAACTTTAGAAATGATGATGATGATGATGATGTTGGAAGCAACCTTGGAGGTCTTCTAGTCTAACCTGCTTAGGCAAGGAGCCCTACCCCACTTCAGACAAATGGTTATCCAACTTCTTCTTAAAAACTTCCAGTGTTGGAGCATTCACAACTATTATTATTGATGAGCCGGGGTGGCGCAGCAGGTAGAGTGCTGTACTGCAGGCCACTGAAGCTGACTGTAGATCTGTAAATCTGCAGTTCAAATTTCATCACAGGCTCAAGGTTGACTCAGCCTTCCATCCTTCCGAGGTGGGTAAAATGAGGACCCGGATTGTGGGGGCAATAGGCTGGCTCTGTTAAGAAGTGCTATTGCTAACATGTTATAAGCCGCCCTGAGTCTAAGGAGCAGGGCAGCATAAAAATTGAATAAATAAATAAATAAATAATTATTACGATTATTTATTAGATTTGTGTGCCACCCCTCTCTGCAGACTCGGAGCGGCTCTGGAGGCAAGTTGTTCCACTATTAATTGTTCTAACTGTCAAGAATTCTAAGTTGCATCTCTCCTTCTTTAGGTTCCTTCCATTGTTTCTTGTTCTACCCTGTGAATAAAGGGATGCTTTTTCAAATAAAGAAATGTGGTGGAGCTTGAGAAGAGGCTGGGAGGGAGGGGCAGATGGGAAAGCCTTACATACAAAAGTTGCCTTTGGGCAGAAGGTTTTGTACATCTGTCTTCAACAGGCTTCTTCAGTGGTTATGCATGCTCATAAATAGTTTTACTGAAACTATGTAGGTTTTGCGCCCTTCTCCAGGAGACTTACTTCGAATACAAATAGAAAGGCAACACGTGCAGCAAAAATTTGCCAAAACTTAACAGAATGATTGTAATCATCACTGTTCCGGTAGTCTGGGTACCTGCAGAAAGTGGATAGAAACAGGTAAACTTTGCCATTTATTTATTTTTCCCACTTTCCCAAGCCTCCTTCACATACTTTTCCTCTGCTTTAAAATGGCTATTCTTGCTTCAGTAGGCAAATGCTCTTAGAATGCCAATACAAAGCTTGTTTTAATATTGTTTATTTTAATATAATTTATTGTTGAACTTCTTAAGAGCATAGTCAGGCAAAACAGAAGTAGCAGAAAATAAATCCTAGTACCTGTAAATAGGTAAAACCAATTTTGGTGCAAATCAGTTCTTTAATTAGGGTGCTGAACACAAATTATAGAAAAGGAGGAGGCCTACATCCAAAAACATTGGCCTGCTGTGTACTTTCTGTTTCGAATCAGAGGGCACGGGAAAATTGATAGGCATTAGTCAATACCTGCAGTGGGTTATCTTATTTCCCATTGGGTCCGTCAGGTTCACAGTATTCTCAAAGTGCTGGACATTGAAAACTGAAAGGCTGTGGTTGATATAACCTGTCAAACAGCTAGGGAAGCACAACAAAGCAACAATCAGTATGCAATATTTCAGTTTTGTAGGTTGTAAAACACTTAATTTTAGTCATTTCTTCCCCCTTTGGTTCATTCTAACATTCAAGCTAACCTAACAACAATAAAAAAACAGAAGGTAAATGTAATACAACTAAATCAAACACTGTCATTTAAATAACAAAGGATTGGTGAATCATGCAGCTATTAAAAGGGAAGGAGCAAGACAGTTTGGTGTTATTGATGTACTATAACATCTCACTCTCAAAATCTAATGGCCTCCTTCAACAGTTTATGTGGATATTACATAAAACAGAAGGCAACATAGAACATTGGAGTGACCTAGCTGTTGAACAACTCTTGTAGCACCACCTTTTGGGCATGTCTCAAGAGGAAGGACTGGATCCAATGCAAAACAATGGCCAGAAGGCCCAAAGCACACCATGATTGACTATCCAAAGTTGTTAAGAATTCCAGGAAAAGTAGATGTTGGTACCCCTTCACATCTAGCTCAGACACATACCAAGGTGACCTCAGTACCCAGATGAAATTAATCCAGAAAACCAATCCATCACTGTTTCAATATTTTTTCCAAATTCCAGAATGGAATATTTGATACTGCCTATAATTAGAAAGGACTTTTGGATCAATAAACATCTTTATCAGTAAAGGTCATATTTGTTTCTTTTAAAAGTGGCAGGAACTAATCCCAGGCTCTATTAAGAGATAGATGGTAGCTAGATAGATAGACTGCAATAGATAGATAGATAATAGAGTCCTCTATCATATGTCCTCTTTGCTGCACTCACCTCCATGGGATGAGATTTCAAGTGACCTGAAAGAAGGCCCCATTCCATGTCCAGTCCTATTCATCACAATATATACTTACTATCTTAATTCTTTTGAAGTTCCCATTAGCAACATTGATAGACATGTTTCAGATTTCCAATTGCATATTAGGCAAGTAACTTGCAAAATTCCAATTGCAGTTACTTCCCTAATACAATAATTTGCTCTAATAATTGTAATTTCATTATTACATGAAACATGAAAGAAAATATTTTATGTGTATGCATCTGGATTAAGTAAGAAAGCACTTAAAAGTCACTGGTACTTTGATGGTTGAACATGGAAGATATTTTTTCCTGTGTAATACTTTTGGTTAAAGGACATGCATGTACTATGATTAAATGAAGACCACCAATAGAGGGACAATATTGGGTTGATTTTTTTGTGAAGAAAAGTCAAAGATATTCTAAAAGGCTATTTAATTTCCACTTTTGTGGTTTTCAAGCAGTGCTCTATTTGGCTAATTCTATCTTTTCCCCTCCTTCATTTTACTCTATCTACCTTTTTACTCTTCTCCATAACTATATACCCAGAGGCCACAGGCACATGACACTCTCAATTATTCAACTACATTTTAGATTGCTTAGTAGCGGGTACTCAGCCTGTGTCAACATATTTTGTGAATCAAGCCACTGAACTGAGTTATTTACATTATTTACCATAGATAAAAATGTCATGCAGACAGGGAAAAGAAGCGACAGGTCCAATACAAATACAAACTCACTAATCCTTAAAAACATACAATGTTTTTGAAACCCAGTTATATTCCTATGATGATAACAATGAAGATAATCTATATATTTTATCCTACTAGCCTTAAGCTTAGAAGAAAACTATGAACAATATATATTTAAATAAAGAACCAATAAAAGATATGTTATATTTAACAGCCATCTTAGAATTTCATAGAATACTAACTCAATGCCAGTACTGTTCTTCTGCTTGCACGGACTGAATGTATATCTGTACACTAGCTTGGGGATGAAATCTGAGGTGATGGCAATAACTAGGCCATTGCCAATGACAGAGAGTATGCCAATTATTTCTAGGATGTAGTACCAGATACCTGTAAAGGGAATGAAAAACAAAAGAGATACTGTCTTAGTCAATATGTGGAAAAAAGAGAATTTACTCTAACTGAAATGAAACCTTACCCCTGTCTTTTATAGTCTTTTTTGTGCAAACTGCTTTGAATAGCGCTTTATTTGTCAAAAATGTAGAATGTAAATGAATTATAGCACTATAGTTGTAAATAGTGCTATAACGTATACCCGTGATAGCGGTAGGCTATAAGCCGGAATGCTGAATTGCGTTCACCGCGGTGGCTCGTAAGTTCTTGCGGGAGCAGCGCGATTTTGCTACTGCACCTGTGGAGGTAGCAAATTCGCGCACAGAGCCACAGGCATGCGCAGAAGCAAAAAAAACCTCATCAAAACACGGGCACACCTGCGGCTCCATGCGCAATTTTTCTACTTCCACAGGTGCAGCAGCAAAATCCCGCTGGCCCCGCAAGAACTTACAAGCCGCGGCGGAGAGTGCAATTTAGTGTTCCGGCTTGTAGCCCACCGCTGCTGTGATAACACATGGAGCCATATCAGAGGCTAACTCTATGTCAGCTCCAGCATATATGTGTGCACTAGCCAGCTGATTTTTGGCCAGAAGTTCAGAAAAACAGACTTCCAGTTTGGCCGTTGTGCTATTTTTCACACTCCAGGGGTTGAGGAAGCTGCCCTGAAGCCTCCGGAGTGCAAAAAACAGCAGACCAGGCAAACCGGAAGTACGTTTTGCCCTTTTGGCTATGTATTCACCATCCCAGGCTTCAGTGAGGCTTGCTCACATGCACAGGGACAGAGGGAATTGTGCGCATGTGCAGGGGAAGTGCAGTGGGGGCACATGCATAGGGGGAGGGAATGCACATGGACACGTGCTAGCACACACACTCACACCCTTTTGGCACGTGAACCAAAAAAGGTTCAACATCACTGCCCTATACCAACTGTAGTGGTTTCTAAATCCACTGCTACTGGTTCACGCTTGCATGGAAGGCTTCTGCGCATACACAGAAGTGCCCCAGGTGGTAGGCCGAGCCTCCTGCTGCTGCCGCTGCTGCTTCACACAACTGAGCCAAACTAGGAACAACCCACTGCTGAGCTATAGGCCTAATTAACTGGATTTCCTTCTGACCTAGCAACTTTCTACAGAGGCACAACTGAGAGCATTTTAACAAGCTGCATCACTATTTGGTTTAGTGGCAGCAGTTCCTCAGATAGAAAGTCCATACAGAGAATGGTAAGGACAGACAAGAAGGTTGAAGTATGCTCACTTCCTGTTATTCAGGATACTGCTTATAAGCATTATGTGCAAAGCATTGTCAGAGATTCTATGCACCCATCAGTAATGGTCTGTTTCTGTTGCTCGCCTCTGGGAGGAGGTTTCGAAGTATTCTTAGCAGGACCACCAGATTCTGTAACAGCTTTGTTTCCTAGGCCATCCATTTGGCAAACTCACAAAATTCATTTTTCTTGCTATGTACATGTGTATGGACTAGACTGTGTTGTTTCTCTGTGTCAAATAATATAGGTGGGATATGTGCATAATTTTGAATTTATTTATTTTGTCATGTTTGTGCAGTGTATATTGCAGGTGGTGATCTTTTGAGAGCTGTATGCAATGAAATTTCATTTTAACGTATGCCAATTAGTGCATGCACAAGGTGACAATAAAAAGTTATTCTATGTCACTATCTATCATCTATCTCTCATCTCTCTCTCCCCCCTCCTCTTCTATCTCACTCTGAGAGAAAAAGCAAAATGGAACGGTGTGGTGATGTGTGTTATTTAGAGTAGTGTTATTTCTCAATTTTTGGCAATTTTAACATGCTAGCTGGGAAATTCTAGGTGTTGAAGTTGAAAAGATTGAGAAACACTGATTTAGAGAGAAAACTGGGAATGTTGCCTTCCTCATTTTCATTCTCCAAATAGCATATATCTGGATCTTCTTGCTGTGGCCAAACCTAGCTAAATCTTGACTTGGGAGGCTGTACTTCAATAGTTTTAGTCATAAGGCTTGAGCTGATAAATTGTTTTGGACCTCAAAGACCATCAAAGCATTTGACCCATCCCAAAATTCTATCCCTTTGTTTTAAAGCAGCTGCATCGAAAGAATATCTTATCACAATAAAATTGATGTTTTGATGCATGAAACAGGCCTACCAAATGGACTGGGGGAGGGAATCTCTTTGATCTGCATCTTACCAATGGTGTTAGCTTTCTTGGGCACCATTCGCTTCTGCAGTTTCATCATTTTGATAGCATCCAACCGAATCTCAAGAACATTACTGACAAAGGCCAATAATGGTGCAAGGGGGAAAGCAGCCACAAAAATAGTGGTGAAGCTGTACTGGATCACTAAGGATATAAAGAAGAGGTTAAAAAGAGGCAGCAAATTAAACTTTTGATTACTAAATGGGTTGAGCCAAAAAGGATATGAATATTCTAGTCCAATATGAAATAAGGGTACATTGATGTCTATTCCTTTTTCAAGGAAAACATCCATCATTAAAAGAACCTTATGGGAGCTCTAGTTCAAAACACTTGAGTTTTATGAGCGACAATGCAATACCTTAACTGTACAGGGCATATACAAGTTAGATTCAAGATGTTAAAATTATCACTGTGATCAGGAATACAGTGATACCTTGTCTTACAAACTTAATTGGTTCCGGGATGAGGTTCTTAAGGTGAAAAGTTTGTAAGACGAAACAATGTTTCCCATAGAAATCAATGGAAAAGTGATTAATGCGTGCAAGCCCAAAATTCACCCCTTTTGCCAGCCGAAGTGCCCGTTATTGTGCTGCTGGGATTCCCCTGAGGCTCTCCTCCATGGGAAACCCCACCTCCAGACTTGTGTGTTTTTGCAATGCTGCAGGGGGATCCCAGCAGGGGAATCCCAGCATCGCAAAAACAAGCACTTCGCTGGCAACGGAAGTCCGGAAGTGGGGTTTCCCATGGAGTCCCCTCAGGGGAATCCCAGCAGCGCAAAAACGGGTGCTTTGCTGGCAACGGAAGTCCAGAGGCAGGGCATCCCAGCGGCGGCGGTGAGTTTGTAAGGTGAAAATAGTTTGTAAGAAGAGGCAAAAAAATCTTAAAACCCGGGTTTGTATCTTGAAAAGTTTGTATGACGAGGTGTTTGTAAGACGAGGTATCACTGTATTTCTTTCAAAGCACTGGTGATAAGAAGAACTGAAAACAATCAATGCAACAAAACAGCTGTAGTATTTCATTCTCATATTCCTCAAAACTATCATGTAGCTTTGACTGACAAAGCAGGCAGCACTTAGTTTGGCCCCCATTGCATGTTGCTGACTCTTATAATGTTCTGTGAGCTTTTCCACTGAACTTCACTTACTCATCTCCATGTATTCATCAAACAAGGTGAAGACATTGACTTCATTGAGCTGATAGTTCGACAGCCATTCCTCCGTGCATGAATCCTCCACGTTAATGCTTTGGGGCTTTCTGCATAGCAGGCGGCACTTGTAGGTTAGGGTACTGAAGGGGCAAACATGTAATGTTAAGAAAAGTAAGATTCAAAAGAAGACACCTGTCAACTGTTAAGGTACTCATGAAGATCCACCCTTAAACAGGCCAACAACAGACATAATCCACCCACCCTGCAACTTGATGATTACCCCAAAGGGGAAACCCACAAGTCCCATTTTCCCAAATTCTCAGCTAATCAGGTTGCCTTTCTTTTTCAATTTTTTTTGCCTAAAGGCTAGAACAGTGATGGCAAACCTTTTTTCCCTCGGGTGCCGAAAGAGCATGCACACACGTTATAGTGCATGCACGAGTGACCACGGCCATAATTCAATGCCTGGGAAGGTCAGTAACAGCTTCCCCCACTCCCTGGAAGCCCTCTAGAGGCTGGAAATAGCCTGTTTCCCAACTTCTGGTGAATCCAGTAGGCTTGTGTTTCATCCTCCCCAGGCTCCAAATGCATTCCTATAGCCAGAGGAGGGTAAAAACGCCTTCTACACACCCCCTGGAGGCTCTCTGGAAGCCAAAAATGCCCTCCCAGAACTTCTGTCCAAGCCAAAAATCAGCTGGCCAGCACATACATGCACTTTGGAACTGAGCTAGGGCAACGGCTCGCGTACCAGCAGATATGGCTTTGTGTGCCACCTGTGGCACCCCGTGCCATAGGTTCAACATCATTGGGCTAGAATATCTGTACCCTGAATACTTCATAGATCGCTCTCCAAATAGCCATTTGAATGTTCCTGCAAAGAAAACAGTTATTCACAAGCTTGATTCACACCGGAGGTAACACTTCTGTTCCTTGGTATTTCTTTAAATTTAAATAGCCACCCATCTCACCTGACTCCAAATGCCTCACACATTAAACAGCAAAGTTTAAAACAATTAACTGTAGGCATTTAAAATATCAATAGAAGATAATGCTTTTAAAGTCAAGAACGGAGTCCCTGGTGTCCCCTGTGCTTGCTTCTTCAGTGTTATAGCACTTACCGGTAGTTGGATAACGAAATGTCTACAAGGAAACAACCACACAGAGAGCAGCAAGGACTTCGTTGGGGGGGGGGGGGGAATGTACATGATAAGGCCAGCCTACAGCTCACAGACAATATGGCTGTTCTGATGGCACTCTTAGACTGAGCCAATCTAACTTCAGGAAGTTCCGATGGGTGGGCGCCAGAGCATAAAAGATTCTCTTCCTGAGTCCTATCAGATGAAACTCTTTGGTAGATGGGATCATTAATCATGCCTCCACGGGGATGTGTGTGTGCGTGCAGTGGGGATAATAAGTTTATGCACTATTTATTGAATACTTAATATTTTTTTATTGTCCTTGCTTGTCTAGTACCTTAGTATGATCCTTAATTACTTTTAAAATAGGAAATAATTAAATAGTATGTTTTTACCCATAAATGCTTTAATCATTTTAATCATTATCTAGAACTAAACGTTTATAGCAATTAAAGAAAATTGAGCTACTTGCCTAATCTATTATCATACTGAACCTTGTGAGTTCAGTACAAAACCTTAAAATGTTACTGTGCTCCTCAACAAATAATGCTGTCTATCATTTGTCCTTTTTGATAGCCATTCAAATAATGTGACTTAATCAACCTGTAAAGAGTCCAAGCACCTATTTGAAAACTTATCTAGGCCGGTAAGCCACTCCCACTGGTCACATGGCTAGTAAGCCACTCCCACCTCATCACATGGCCGGCAAGCCGCATGACCATCAAACTACATCCACAAAATAAGCCACAACCACAGTGTGTCTGTAAAAATTTTGGTAGCCCATCACTGGACGAGATCCATAACATGCTCATCTGTATAATGTAGGGGCTCTTTGAAAACAACTAGCTATGTTCCATTTAAGAAGTGAAGCAATTTCTAAAACCCTGCTCCTCTATATATGACGAGGTGGGCAATTGCCCGATTCCAAACCACTGGCGGACTTCAAAGTCCTGGAGAAATTTCAATTGTCAGCTAAATTTGACAACATATTCCCAATCAAACTTCACTTGAAGAATAAAGGAATAAAATGGCTTACGTTTCAGGCTTAATGCACCTTTGCACTGCAAAGCAAATAAAAACGGTGACTACTCTGCCATAGTAATTATAATCCTGCAGAAAGCCGCCACTCTGTATATTATCATTATGTCACTGTGCTGCCCTCTGGCTGCTGACAAAAGTGTGTGTGTGTGTTTTTTTAAGTGCTGAAGCGGCCTGGTATTAGTTCAAGAAATATTTGTGATAGGATTCCTGCAGTTTATCAGCTCAAGATGCTCTTAAATAGGATTCCAACTAGGGAGTAAACTGTTATAACCATATGTATATGCCCTTAAGCACAGGCATGTAAATGAAGTCCTTGCCCTCACTCCCTACTTCAAAGTGCTTATATAGAGCTATATATGCACATGAGAAGAATCACAATAATAAAAAGAAAAAGCACAGAATGTTGTTATTCCACAATCGCCAACTCCAAGAGAGCCTCCTTCATGTCACGGTTGTCCAACTGTTTGATATAAAAATGCCAGCTGCGTATCATACAGACAAAGACCCAGGCTGAAGAAAGTAATGTCATCACAGGATGTTGTATCCTACGTTTAGATGATTTAAGCTCAGAGGTGGCCTGCTAAGGTGAAACGGCGATGTGTGCTCGCCCCCATGGCTCTGAGTGCTAGCGGAATCCAGTGCAATTATGCTACTGCACCTGTGCAGGTAGCAAAATCACATTCGGAAACGCAGGTACGCCGGGTTTTTGGTGCCGTTTTTTGCATGTGGAAGAAAAAAATGTGCCAAAAAACAGACGCACCTACTTCTCCACACACAATTCTGCTACCTGCACAGGTGCAGTAGTATAATTGCGCTGACTCCGCTAGCATTCAGAGCCATGGGGGCGAGCACACATCATCATTCCACCGTAGCAGCCCACCTTAATGAACTCAATCACTATAGTCTGGAGGACTGAAGGAAAAGGGGGGACATGATCAAGACATTTAAATATGTCAAAGGGTTAAATAAGGTTCAGGAGGGAAGTGTTTCTAATAGGAAAGTGAACACAAGAACAAGGGGACACAATCTGAAGTTAGTTGGGGGAAAGATCAAAAGCAACATGAGAAAATATTATTTTACTGAAAGAGTAGTAGATCCTTGGAACAAACTTCCAGCAGACGTGGTTGGTAAATCCACAGTAACTGAATTTAAACATGCCTGGGATAAACATATATCCATCCTAAAATAAAATACAGGAAATAGTATAAGGGCAGACTAGATGGACCATGAGGTCTTTTTCTGTTTAAGCTATATGTGCTGCACCACGTCTTCCAAAGAAGAGAGGTCCCACCCATATTCCTAGATATCAGCTCACCTGGTTTGAAAGAACAAAACTCCTTCCTTGGCCTGAAGCCAAAGAAGAAGTATAACTCACCATTATTTCTTTTCCCAGAATTGAAATTGTCATTGCATGTGTGCGCATCAGCAGTGGGTTGCTACCAGAACAGCCTGGATCCACGAACTGGTAGTAGCAGCAGTAGGAGGCTCCTCCCACCTGCCCCGGACACTTCTGCACATGTGCCGAAGCGTCACATAAGCAAACCAGTTAACAACAGGATTTGCAACCCATTACTGGTACACACACAGACATATGCACACGTTTCACTTGAGCTGTAAGTGCGCAATAATCTGGAAAAATAAAGAGGGAGCTGGATTTGATCTACTTACGGAAGCAAGTACTCCATGAGGTTGCTGAGAGTTTGCTTTAATGTCATAATTACAAGCATCTGAAGGAAAAGGTCTGTAATGCAACCACTCGGATGACACTAGATAAAGAAAAAGGAATGTGCTGTAACTAAAGAGTGCTTCCAATGTCATTTTTGGGGTTACTCTCATTCTGCAAAAGATGGATGAGTGCTAGAAAATTATAGAACATTGGTACATTTCTTATATTTTTGTGCAGCTTTCCCTCTCAACAGCTCAAGGTGGTATACAAGGTCATTCCTTTCTCCATTTTAGCCTCTCCCAAATCATCTAACCAAATACAGTGATACCTTGTCTTATGAACTTAATTGGTTCCAGGACAAGGTTCATAAGGTGAAAAGTTTGTAAGACGAAACAGTGTTTCCCATAGGAATCAATGTAAAAGCAAATAATGTGTGCAAATCCTTCAGGAAAATCCCAAACTTTAGAAGGGAGGCGAACAGAGGGCAGGGAGGAGCAGCTAAAGGGGGCGGGTGGAAGAAGCAAGGCTAGGCTAAAGGGTGAGTGGGAAGGAAGAAAGGCAAGGGGGGCGCCTCTCCCTTTTCTTTCTTCAAAATACACCCTTTCAGTGCCTCTGCAAGCACGCTGTTCTCTGCAAACTCTTTCCCCCTCCAAGCCGCCCCTCCCTTTTCTTTCTTCAGAAGACACCCTTTCAGTGCCTCTGCAAGCACGCTGTTCTCCTACTTTTGTTAATGCAAAGTCTTTCCCCCTCCAAGCCGCCCCTCCCTTTTCTTTCTTCAAAAAAGGGGAAAAAAATAAACCCCTTCATCCCAGCAGCAGCGGCTTGGGTTCGTAAGGTGAAAATAGTTCGGAAGAAGAGGCAAAAAAATCTTAAACACCGGGTTCGTATCTCGAAAAGTTCATTAGAAGAGGCGTTCGTAAGATGAGGTACCACTGTATAATGTTGAGAGAAAGTGATCAACCCTATTGGTTTTAAGTGCATGATCTGTACTTCTCTTATGCATCTTGCATCCATGCCTAGCCATTACCGTCATGAATACATGTATTAGGATGCTTCCTTCTGGCAACTTATATAGAATGTTCAGAGCGCAAGTCAAAAGTTATAGTGAGATTTAAGCAACCTGCATCTGGAGCCAATATTTAAACCACCCCAATATGCTAAGATATGAAGGAGAAATTAATAGATAAAGAGAGGAGTGGAAAAGGGGATTGTAGTGCAAAGTAGCCTTACTTCTTCCAGTCTCCATTTGCCAGCCACACGTACGTAAGATCCTGGACGACCATTAATCCTAATAAGGAAGTGAGATTAAAATATAAATTGTTCCCAATCCTAATGGTAGCTTTGATAATCATTATATACAGAATAAAAAGCAGTATTTCAAACATCAAAAACTAGAATCAGATCTTCAAAGGACAAGGATAAAGGAAAAAATGGGGGCAGGAATCCTATGGATTTAAAAAGTGGCAGATGTGGAAAACTTTTCAATAAAGTTTCCATATGTTGTGTCTTGGGATTTGCATGTTAGCTGAGCTGTTTACAATCTGGTTTGCGCTATTGATTAAAGGTGCTCATTGCTGATTGGCTCCTCCCTGCCAGGGCACTCTATTTAAACTGGGGCCTCCCAGTCAACCTTTGCTGAAGTTGCTCACTGTAACTACCATATTTTTGCAATATAAGACGCACCCTTTTCTTTCCTAAAATAGGCTGGAAATTTGGGTGCATCTTATATACTGAATGTAGCTTTTTTTGAAGCTTTTTTCCCCAGCCATAACTAGGTACTAACGATCTTCCCAGCTTCCTACTCCCTCTGAAGAAGGTTTTTCCCCAGCCCTAAGTCTTTCCAGTCTTGTTTTCATTCCTACTGCCCCTGAAAAAGGCTTTTTCAGCCCTAACGCGGTGCTAATAATCTTCCTGGCTTACAGCATTTTTTAGAATTCCTACTCCCTCCAAAGCAGGTTTTTCTGCTCTAAGTCTTTGCAGGCTTGTTTTCGTTCCTATTCCTAAGCCTCTGAAAAAGGCTTTTTTTTTAGCCCCAACCTGAGGATTAAATAATGTGCTGAAGCTGAACAGACTAAGGACACTAGCCAGATGAATAGCCTGTAGGTAGACCCCCCCCCCTATTTTCCTTCCCCAAAACTAAGGTCTTATATTCTGAAACATATGTTAATAACGAGCTGAAGTCACTCCACCAGCCTCCTGTCACTTCAGTGTTGGGACTCAACACCATAGATCTTGAAATTCCGGTCTAATACCTGATACCTAACTCTCCCAAGTTTACTACTTACTGTTTACCTCCCTAGGAAGAAAGCAACGTAAATCAGAGAAGAGAAATGATTGAAGAACTGGAAGGTGAAGACTTTAATGGTGTAGCTTTTCTCTCGTTCGCTGAATGATCTTGGCCTCTCTAGAAAAAAAGGCACAAAACTATACAGTCAGTTATAGAAACATAGAAACATAGAAGACTGACGGCAGAAAAAGACCTCATGGTCCATCTAGTCTGCCCTTATACTATTTCCTGTATTTTATCTTAAAATGGATATATGTTTATCCCAGGCATGTTTAAATTCAGTTACTGTGGATTTACCAACCACATCTGCTGGAAGTTTGTTCCAAGGATCTACTACTCTTTCAGTGAAATAATATTTTCTCACGTTGCTTTTGATCTTTCCCCCAACTAACTTCAGCTTGTGTCCCCTTGTTCTTGTGTTCACTTTCCTATAAAAACACTTCCCTCCTGAACCTTATTTAACCCTTTAACATATTTAAATGTTTTGATCATGTCCCCCCTTTTCCTTCTGTCCTCCAGACTATACAGATTGAGTCATTAAGTCTTTCCTGATACATTTTATGCTTAAGACCTTCCACCATTCTTGTAGCCCGTCTTTGGACCTGTTCAATTTTGTCAATATCTTTTTGAAGGTGAGGTCTCCAGAACTGAACACAGTACTGTATTCCAAATGTGGTCTCACCAGCCTTTGGAACATCTGATCTTGTCTCATACATGCCTTACACAGTTTCAAGAAAGTATTTATCATGCAGCATATCAGTAGTGAGTCTTCATTCATCCCCTACAGAAATCTTCAACTATCACGTTTTTTCCAGCAGTATTGAAATATAATTTGCTTCATCCTTCATGATTGCCCATGCTATCTTGAGCTGCCAGAAGTTACAGCTCAAAACAGCTGGACAGCACAGATGAAAACATCTGCTTTATAGTCATTCAGTACACACATATATATATATTTCAAATAGGATGAATGTACACAGCATCAAATGCTTCTTACCTAGTTCACAGAGGTGGTGTGCAATACACTTGTTCGCCTGTAATAGAAATATAAATTATACAAGTGCTGAGTGCCTGCAAACAGACAATTGCAAAACAAGTAGCAAGTGTATACCTTGGTCATAACGGTGATGCTCAAGTAGTGCATCACTGCACCCGTCAGGACTGCCACTGTAGTGGCTTTTTCTTGAAAGAATTTTGAATTGGACTGAGTTAAGAATACTGTCACCATAACACGGTAGAGGACCAAGAGATGGGCAATCCCAATCAGCAGACATATCTAAAAAGAGATAAGAAAGTATTGATAGCACCAAAAATTTTTTGCCATCAGTGACCTACGCCAGGGGCAGGCAAAGTTGGCTCTTCTATGACATGTGGACTTCAACTCCCAGAATGCCCTGCTGGTGACTTACCTCTGGCCCGGATTTGCAGCAGGGCCAGGGAAACGCGGCCCCTGGTGTAGCCGCCATCTTGAATGGCCGGGATCTCGCGAGATTTCGCGAGATCCCGGTCATGCCTGTCATCGGCGCTGACCGATGACATTGTCGGGGCGGGGCCTGCTAGCCCTTTATAAAGGGCTGCGCAGGCTCAGGGCTTCCTTTTCGCCCCAGACAACGAGCAGGCGAACACCCGCCCGCCCTCCCTATCTTTCAGTGTGCTACAAGGGTCGCCCTTAGGGGGCCGAATAGGAATTTTTGGCGGTCTCGGCATTTTCCTGCGACTGTTTTTTCACCTATTCCACACTGCGGTGCGGGACGCATGGTTAGGGGGTGTTTCGTTTCCTGATTAGTTCTAATTGGCTTACCTCTGGTCATTGGGTTGGCAGGTTAGGGGCGGAAATTGGGAGGGGTTAGCAACTGTGTGTTCTCCATTGGGCATCCTTGGGGATGATTGGCAGATTTCTCTCCAAGGGCTAATAGTGGCTTTTTAGCCAGCCTGAGCAATTGGGGAGAAGTTGCCTCTGGGTCTCGCCCATTCCAATTGCCTTTCAGGGATTGGATGGCGAGACCTCCCACATGCCTTGCATGGCTGGGATCCAGGTGAGGGCGTGGTCCCCTTCACTTGGATCAGCATGGAGCTACACCCTGAGTTTCCCAGGAAGTTTTTACTACGTCATTTCCGCCCCATAAGTTTTCAGTTGACCATTGCAGGTCCATGTTAGGTTGAATTAAATTAATTTTCATTAATTTTCATTAATTAATAAAAATGACCCAGTTTAAATCCAGCTCTGTGTCCGCGTTGTTATTCCGCCTGTGCTGCAATTCCTGAGCTAGCATCATTGGCTCAGGAATTTTGGGAGTTGAAGTCCACAAGTCATAGAAGAGCCAACTTTGCCTACCCCTGATATAGGCAAATATAACACGAGTTATTTTTATTATTTAGAAATAAATAAATATTTTGAAATGCCTTTTCATTTATAGGAATCTCTTCCAAATGTGTATTATTTTTTATTATTATTTTTCTTAGATATGTACCATTAATAAACATCAAAAATAAATATGGAAAGTACAGTAAGAAAACACTATCCACGTACCACAACAAGAGCTAAAATAAGCACAATTATGCTGCGGATATATGAATGCTGATACTCCTCAGAGGTATTTTCAGGGCTATTGATGAGCTCCAAAGCCACTTCCTCCTACAGAAAGAAGTACAGTCACACTTAGCAACCTCTTGTTAAGGTTTCCATTTGTACAAAGGTGGGAAGAAAACATGAAAATTACATCTTAATACTATATCTTCTGCCTCAGCTTTTCCACTCCTATCAATTTTGTGATCTCAATGGTAATAGTAATCACACTTTTCTTAAATGCCCGAGGGCTTTAAAATTCTGAGGTTATTAAAGTGAGAAGAGAAACTTTTCCTTTATTCCAGTTTTATTTCATGATGATCTCCTGTGGTGAATTAGACTTGGCTTTAAAACAATGCTTGAAATCAGTGTTTGAACTGGGGCAATATTGTATTTCAGGGACAAATTCTGGATTTTTTAATTTAAAAAATGTATATTATCAGCAGCAACATACTAAATGATTAGTTTCCATTCACATTTGCCCTTTCCCAATTCTGCAGTAAAAAAATAATCCATGGTGAAATTAGGGGTGAGAACTGTGGTTGGAATGGAATATTGCCGGCTAACTGATCTGTGTCAGTTCAATCCTGACAGGCTCAAGGTTGATTCCGCCTTCCATACTTTTGAGATAAAGAGGACCCAAATTGGTGGAGGCACACCTTGACTCTGTAAACCTCTTAGAGAGTGCTGTATAGCATTACGAAGCGGTTTATAAGTCTAAATGATATTGCTATTGCTATTTCAGTTCAGCTGCACTAATAAGAGGCTCCAGTAGAATATTATGATTATATAGGAGTAGCCCAGTGATGGCGAACCTTTTTTTTCTCGTGCAATAGCGTGCAGGCATGCTATTGCACATGTGTGAGTGCCCCCACCTATAATTCCGTGCCTGTGGAGGGTGAAAACAGCTTCCCCCCCCCCCCCCAGAGGCCTTCTGAAGGCCAGAAACAGTCTATTTCCCAACTTCTGGTGGGCCCCATAGGGTCGTGTTTACCCTTACCAGGCTCCAAAGCCTTCCCTGGAGCCGGGGTAGGGTAAAAATGCCCTCCCCCATCCCTTTGGAGGGTCTCTGGAAGCCCAAAATGCCCTCCTAGAGCCTCTGTGCAAACCAAAAATCAGATGGCCAGCACACACATGCATGTTGGAGCTCAGCTAGGGCAATGGCTTGTATGCCAGCAGATATGGCTCTGTGTGCCACCTGTGGCACCCATGCCATAGATTCGCCATCACTGCACCAGCCTAGGCAGCCTAAATTCTGACCTCCACTGTATGTGAATTATGTATTAGCTATATCCTTAGAACCTAACAGAAGCAATCAAATAATTCAGCAATTGCAAAAATATTATAATCTTTATTTCATAGGAGATGGAGACCTAAGTTAAATTTCTTCAAGTATATGCTGTCCTCATCTCAACCAACAAGATCAGAAATCTCTTTTCCTAAGAGATTTTTTTGGGTCATTTGCTCAGTTCTGCGATAAGCAATAGTCTATTCTTTAGAGGTGACTGTGTGCAAAACACAGGCGTGAGACAACTGGATTAAAATATGAAAAACATTTGCATACAAAGACAGAAATGGGACAAAAAGCAATTGGGCTACAAAAAAAATTCCCAGGCTGATGAAACAAAAAAGGCAAATGCTTCCTATTTCTATGCCCTTTCCTGGAAATGCCAGAGACAGATCTTTCTATGTGCAAATAAGTGCTCTGCTTCTACTACTATCCTAATAGCCTCATAAATCAAGGATTGAACAGGCAAAGTTATTTTATACAGTGTTACATAATTGTCCCAAATAATAAAATACTCTCTTTCAGAGACCTGACACTGTTTTATTTAGATGATAGGATACAGCTAAAAGCATGTGTGTATGTGACCACCTGTCCCTTTCACTTCAATTGCCAACATTCAAAATGGACCAATTCAGAATTTAACTCATCACCACTTATTCTATCCTGACTAACTCTGCCGGGAAGTTGATTTAAGAATCACGATTCCTATATAAAAATTGTAATTGTGACAGAAAAATCACAAAAAATATTTAAAAGCCTTTATAAGACCTGGAGATATATATGACAAAGTATAGTGCCTATTCAACAATTTATGAAATGAAAGGCACAGGCCTTCCTAACCTGAGCTGACAGACAATTCAACAACTACCATTGTTACTCCTTGTTTTAATTCCTGGAATGACAATCTGAGGACAAGAGAAAATTTCTAGGAATCTCAACTGGAACTACTGTTCAGCTGCAACAGAGCTGTTGAACTGATCAGTGCAAAATTGCTGAAGTTTCTACCAACATTTTCAAGTGATATTAGTATGTATTAATATCTGGTGGCAGTCAGCCATATAGCATCTGCAACATACCAGATGGCACCCACTGCAACTTGTCTACCAATTAGGGAGAAATAGAAATTTTTCATTTGTTAGGCGAATACTATAAGTTCTTTGTGATTTTGAATTGAATCTCTTTGAGCATTTGGAACAGGTAACATGGATCATTTTAATTTAATTTCAGTTATTGGTGTTCAAAACATTGCATAAAGGACTCTACTGGGAATTGGAGCTCTTTGCCTGAAAAATTACTGACTCTTGGTCTAAGATACAAGTAGAAATGTTGTGTGTGTGTGCCTGTGTTTGCTTGCTTTCTTGCTTGCTTGTTTGTTTGTTTATTTGCAATATGTTAGATTCGACACCAACACCTATCTAGTAGCTGTACTTGTACTAAAGCTACTACAGAAGAGGTTTCCCTTGCCACCAGAAATATTAAGAATGGTCTTACATGCAGGAAAAGATCTGGCCTTACCTCTTCTTCATCCCACTGATACATTTTCCAATCAGTGACAATTTTAGCTCTGTGTCGCTTCCATAGCTCCAAAAATAGAGTGGCTGGGCAAATAAGAGAGAGAGAGAGAGAGAACAAAACCACAATTTTCAATCTCTTCCACGAATCTTCCAGTATTCTATATATAGGGCAATTTATTTTAGAAAATTCATAGAATGCATTTAAGAGATACCACAACTCTATTTATAAAAGCTATACCAAGATCTATGCCTAACGCACAGATTGATTGATTGCAAGCAAGGTAACCTAGTATGCTTCTCCACGTTCCATGGAGTGCATTTAAAACAAAACAATAGATATTACTTTCAATAAGTATATTAGGATATATAAAGATAATATTTCCTTTGAGTCAAGCCCGATGCCTAGTGATATCTTTGATCGTATGGCCATGTGGAAGTGGCTTGCTATTCATATCCTCTGCCTATAAAAGAAAATAATAATAATCTTAGTATTTCCTAGTGGTCTCCTATCCAACTACTGCCCAAGTCTATTGAGATCAGCCAAAGTATGCAGAGAATATATATTTCTAAAGGAATGTTAAGAATGTAATGGAACATACACAAATATGTACAAATATATGTTTCCCTAAGATGTTACATATTCTGTTAGCAGAATAAGAGATTAAAATATTTTGGCAATAAAGAGGAGAAAGGATTGTCCTGTGGACAGAAAAGAGATTATATTTTTTTTAAAAACCAGCATCTCTCATTAAACTACTTTCTGCAAGCTTACCCAAAACAGCCATGTACATTGCAAACAGAACTGTTCCTCCATTGTCAACCATGTGGGTGATCTAAATGTTAAAAAAAAAGAAAGGAGAGGTAAATCACTAGATTTCTTTGGAAAACAGTGTGTGGCTTTTTCTTTGATCACATATGCTCCCTTTCTCCTGTGAACATGCATGGATGGACAGGCCATTCAACTGTGATCATAAAGCTGTGATCATAAAGACATCCTAAATTATTTTCTTATATTTAAGTGAAATGTAACTGGATGCGTTGTTCATTATTTCTCGTTCAAGTTCCTGTAGCAGTGGAAAACTGATTCCTATTCATCTTCCTCATGACACCTTTTTACATACATAGAATAGAATGAGCTGGAAGGGACCTTGGAGGTCTTCTAGTCCAGCCCCCTGCTCAAGCAGGAGAACCTATAGCATTTCATGAATACCTGAACATAAATATAATGCAGCCCCATTAGTCTTAATATTTTTCAGACCAACCACCCATGATCTTTCAGCTTCTACCTTTCAGGCATCTCCTCAAATTTCTTCCAGCAGCTGCTTCATAAGGCTGCCTCATGTTCAGCTTGTGATCAATATCGACACCTAAGTCTCTCTCCAATATAACATTTTGAAGCCACACGTTTTCTATCTTAAGATGCCCCACATTTTTCCTTCCTAAATACAAAACTTTACAATTCTCCCTCTTATAGAATATCCTGATCTCTCAGATCAAATTTTCCAAACTGTCCAGTTTAGACTGAAACCTCATTCTCTTATTCTGAGTGTTAGCTTAACCTTCCAATTTTCTGTCATTCCAAATTATGATGAGCAGCCAATCAATGCCTTAAGTTACCTCACTGAATTGAAATGTTGAGTAATACTGGTCCCAACATAACTGGCTATGTCTCCCCAATTTTGTCCATAATTTTGATTGTTTGAGTGTGCTACGGTAGCTAGCCAATTTTGGATCTCCTGTGCTGACATGGCATCTAAAGTATTATTATTATTATTATTATTATTATTATTATTATTATCATCATCATCATCATCATCATCATCATTATTATTATTATGTCAATACACCACAGCACTATGCTGGATTTCATATTTCATCACCAGTCGGGCGCTTCCCAAGCACCTAGGACTGCGTGATGTAGCGGTGAATGATGCTTACCGATCCCAGTAAAGCGGCCTTTTGCAATTGACAGATGGAGATTTTGTCAATTCCGATGGTTTTCAAATGTCCGCTGAGATCCTTTGGCACTGCGCCCAGCGTGCCAAGTACCACTGGGACCACTTTCACTGGCTTATGCCAGAGTTGTTGCAGCTCGATTTTTAGATCTTCATATTTCACTAATTTCTCTTGCTGCTTCTCCTGAATTCTGCTATCCCCTGGGATTGCGATTATTATTTAGATTTGTATGCCACCCTTCTCAAGAGACTTGGGGCGGCATAAGTACTCCTTAACAGCCTGGCAGTGAAAATATCCTGTGGAAACTTGTCAAAACTTTTCCTGAAACTGAAGTTGATCACATCTCTAGTAATCACCTTGTCCACTAAAGGGAAGTCTCTTATGATCTATTCTGGACAAAGTAATGCTGTTTTCTAGCAATCATGGTATTTTATCTTCAAAATATTTTTGAAAGAGCATTTGAAGGTCAAGCCGAAGGCTATAAATAAAACTCATCAAAACACTCGTGGAACTATGTGGTGTCAAATTAAGCAAGTACCCCTTTTATAAATATCTGTTTATTTATTCATTCTTTTATTCATTTTTCAAATTTATATAGTGCCCATCTGACAAACCAAATGACTTTTGATTTGACAAGAGAAACTGAATTCTCAATTTAGCCATAAAACACTTAGAAGGCCAAAGGGTGCTGATCTGGTGGGGAAAGATGCTGGGAAGCAAGCCGAACTTTTGGGAAACAAAGCAAGTAACTCCAAGTGTTCCTTCAACCTATTATATACATGGGAATAGGATTCTTTGTTCTTTCAAAATCCCATTGCCTTTTTAGTACTGCCCCATTATCTGGTAGTTATGCTCTGAGGGCCTAACTCACCTCAGTCAATACACTCAAATGCTGATGCCACTGGAACTATTTTTTTCTCTCTCTCTTTTTGTAAGAAGACTACGTTTGCTTTTTTCTAGTCCACCGTTTCTTCCCTAGTTCTGCTTGCTAGCAGATCAAAAGATACTTTTCTGCAGCCTCCACTGAGAAAGTATAATTACCTGTGGATATTCTTTTTTTTAGAGAGTAGAAGTACGAGAATCATAAGAGCACCAGAATTGAGATATTTTAAGTTTTTACCTTGGCATATGTACAAGTGTCTGATAAAATCCAAAATGGGCACTTCTGGTCACATAGTGGACACATGATGGTAGTGTTGGCCTCACAGATTTCTTTACTAAATCAGAAAGATAACAAAATTGGACATTTAATGGTTTATTATCCCTACAATTCAATAACAGGGCACTGACAGAACAGTGCCTAAACAGATTGATATTGATTGTCCTTGACTACAATGCTCATCTATTCCATCCCTGCAAAATCTCATAGATGGTGATCAATTTCTCTATGCATTACATTTTTGCAGACATAGCATGTCAATATTATGGCAGGAGTAATAGGTTACTATTCCTGGACAGTTTGGATAAGTACAGTTTAAGCATATTTATTGGCTTCCCTTAAGGAATTCCCTTTCCCAAAGTAGTTCAGGGCTCACAATACGTTAAAAATCTAAAAGTCATTCATGCTGTTATTAGGAACCATCCAAAACACAAAAATGTACTACAGAAAATGTAATAAAGGTTGTAAAAGTATATTTGAAAAAAAAGTACTATAATTTATAAAAACATAAAGAAATCAAAGTGTTATTACAATCAAAGCATGAAGAACTGTAATGATTTGTTGATCTTTACGTAATAATGTGGTATGAAATAATCCTAGGGAGAAAAAAAGTGGGTTGTTAGGTATGTCAGCAGCAAAAACTCCTGCAATTATTAGATTGTAGCACTCTTCAGAGTGCAAAGGTCATATGATGTAATCTCTACGGATGCTTGGAATGGTATCAGACATGCATACCTATGTGATTCAGAGGTCAACATTCAGAAGGAGCGGGTCACCCTAAACAGAGCGGCCGGGCGGCATTTCGCTGATGCAATCAAGGTGACATGATACGCGCATCTTGCCGCCGTGAGCGCCACTTTGTAAGTCTTAATATGAGCTCTTACAAGTGTTCGGTCGGATTCGGATTTACTCTTCCTCCATCGCTTCTCTAGATGTCTCTTCTGACGTTTCAACTCCCAGAGCTCCTCGGTAAACCAAGGAGCTCTCCGGGGTCTAGTGCCACAGAGAGGTCGCAATGGCGCAATTCAGTCAAGAGCCTCCATCGCAGCCCAATTCCAGGCCACGGCAAGAGACTCTGCCAAGCTGTGGAAGAGTGAATCTGGTAAAACCCCAAGCACCCTCTGAAAGCCCTCTGGGTCCATCAGGCATCTGGGGCAGAACCAACCTAGTCAGTTCCGCCTCCCCACGGGGGAGGATTGGAGTCAGGAATCAAGCCGCAATGGAAAATAGTCTGACCATGACAAAGGCAACACTTCTAAGCCCCTTAGTCTCAGACCATTACTCAATTGCTCTGAGAGGAATACCATGTCGGGTGCGTGTTCCCCCTCATGAGCTGGACTCTGAACTACTTGGGTCAGGTGCATGGCTGTCATGGTGGCCATGAACTCCTGTGTTAACCCAGAGGAACCGCTGAGTGATGGCAGATTGAAATCCCCCAGGACACTGAGTCTGGGGAACTCCATCATCAACCCGGCCACCTCCTCGAGCAGCACAGGCAGGGCTGTTGACACATAGCTGGGAGGCAGGTATGTGAGCAACAAGCCACCTGAACCCCTAAGTCCAACTTCACAAGGAGGGACTCACAACCTGCAATCTCAGGAGCAACTAGTCTACGTAGGCAGAGGTTCTCCTTGGCTATAAGAGCCACTCCTCCCCCCATTCCCTGGGGTCGAGGCTGATGCCATAACTGAAACCTGGCTGGGCAAATTTCCGAGAGAGGAACTCCTCCCTCTGGGCCCAGTCAGGTTTCAGTCACACAGGCCAGGTCGGCCTCCTCATCCAGGATCAAATCCCAGATAAGGAGAGCTTTATTTACCACCGACCTGGCATTGAGTAGCAGCAGCTTGAGCCCAGGGCCTGGATTACACTCATCACCAGTATCCCGGGTTGAGCTCACAGGACCGGAACCAGAGATCGCTTTTAAGCAGCGATTTCTTCTTCCTCCAGAACGGCTAGCCCTGTGACTCCAGGATTACCCATGTAATAGCTTCTCATTCCCAGTGTTGTTGTTGTTGTTGTTGTTGTTGTTATTTATTAGATTTGTATGCCGCCGCTCTCCGAGGACTTGGAGAGGCTCACTTTTTGTCCATAACAAAAAGAAGGTTGCATGAGGGTTGAGGAACAAAGGCCAAGTAATTCTGCAGTCAGAGGGCTGAGGAATATAACACCTGCCTGCTCTTGTCTGGGGAGGTCCAAGGTGAGTGCATGACTGGTTTTATAGATTGGAAGGTCCACCAATCCATTAGAAGAAAGAGGAAGTGGAGGAAAAAGAGGAGAAACTGTAGCCTGCTCAAAATCATGGTTCCCTTCTCCAGCCTCTGATGCCTATTAACTGCAGGAAGCAATGCCAAAAGGCCAAGAAAGTGGTTTCCCTTTCTAAACTTTCAAAGGTGACCGCATTCTTCATCCTCATCATTGTCCTGCCATATTCTCACCAGCAAAAAGAGTAACTCACCTGATCTGGCTGAAGCTGACGAAGCCATAGATGAAAAGAATAAAACCAGGCACAGCAGCTATTAACAGGACGCATGTATACCAGCCCAGCCAAGCATAATAAAGAGCAATTTTCTCCCCAAAATATATTCTGAAAAGGAAAGAGTATACCTTGAAATAATTGTCCAAACAACAATTAACTTGTCCAAACAACAATGCAATCCTCTAGTTCTGGATCTGAAAGAACTTAACAATAACAATAACAACAACAGAGTTGGGAGGGACCATGAAGGTCTTCTAGTCCAACCTCCTGCTTAGGCAGGAAACCCTACACTACTTCAGACAGATGGTTATCCAACATCATCTTGAAAACTTCCAGTGTTGGAGCATTCACAATTTCTGGAGGCAAGCTCTTCCATTGATTAATTGTTCTAACTGTCAGGAAATTTCTCCTTAGTAAGTTACTTCTCTCCTTGTTTAGTTTCCACCCATTGCTTCTTGTTCTACTTCCAGCAAATGAAGATGTTTCCAAGGCAGTGTCTTATTTTACAAAAGCAGTTCAATGGAAGCTATCCCCAGAGGCAAAAAAAGAAATTGCACTGTGAATTGGCGAGATCCAGTGATTCAGTTTCCAAGTACTGGATTATTGACGTATGTTCAAATATTGAGTGGCACTGGCATGAGCTGCAGCAGGTTTTAATCTTCAGATCAGATAAGTGAAATATCAAAGAACCATCTCTTCTTCAAGCGAAGCAGACTGTTAACTGATGGGCATGACATCATTTCAGTTTGTGACAGTATGATCTCAATTCAGAAACACAAAGGAATAAAATTTAAATCTTATTTAAATGTTCCTTTCTTTTAGATAAGGAAACAGAACAGGAAAAGCTGTTTAAATTAATGCGATGTTGTTTTTATTTACAGTAATTTCACATTTCAAAGCATCTCATCAATGTTTCCAAATCCTGTCCCTTACCTGATTTTTTCAAGTGGTTGCCTACATAACATTTGTTTCCACCGAGCCCAATTCATTTTCAGAAATCTACCCAGCTTTCCTCTCTAGATAAAATAATGCAATCAAACATGTTAAAACTGAAATATGATATATTCTATAACCATATTTACAGCACCAAGCAATCAGCACCAAGAGGCTGAATAGATACTGCATATACAGACACAGTTGTCAAACCAAGTTCTTCGTCTGCTAATTAATGCACTGCAAATACATTTTCTGGCATTTATTTTAGCCTCTTCTTCTCATTAAAAACCAGTAAAGCTTCCCTTACCCTCACCACCACCACTATCCCTAATACTAGAGCAACTTGTAATGGTCTATCTCTCTGGATCCAGGAATCAAGTCAAAAGACTCAACTCCATTCTTCAACCTAAGTTTACAACTGCTATTTAATTTAACAATTGTATTCATCAGCTTTAGGTTGGCCTTCAGACTTCCTCACCTCATGTAAAGGAAACGCAGTTTCAAACACTTTCTTCTTTATCAGGTCATGAAGCTTCTCTAGTATCAGAAGAGAAACAAGATCAAGATCTTTCCCCCAAAAAGTGAAGTTTTGTCAGGATATTTCATTCAAACTGACATTCAAGTTATAAGTTTTTTATTTACGGTCAAAGGCCATCAATATAATATTCATAATAATTAAAAGGAAAAAGAACAGGAAACAGGACTTTTGGCTGAGCAACCAAGATTGACCCATTGTAACTATACAAGAGACGTACATATCTCGCTATGAAGGCACACATTTGCGACAAATCCCCGCTGCTGCTGCGCAGAATCTGGCCACCTGTGCCGTAATCCTGGCCTGCTCATCCCCAAGCAACCACCAGAGATAGGCAACGTCCGAGCAGCCAGGATATCCCTCAATAAGTGGTAGAATATGCTTTCTCCTAATGTCAGTGTAAAAGGAGCATCTCAGGAGCATGTGTCCCTCAGTCTCCACCTCTCCTGAGCCACAAGGGCAAAATCTTTCAGTGGCTGGAGTTCCCTTGTACTTGCCGTACAAAATGGCGGATGGAAGCGCACGGCACCGTACAAGAGCAAATGCCTTTCGATGGCTTGTTGACTCTAGCTGTCCCAGGTATCTTGCAGGAGCCACAACATATCTAGTGGCATCTGGGGCCAGAAACAGCGGAGCTCTACCCAAGTCCTCCTGCCCAGGGCCGCCGATAGGGGGGTACTACTGGTACTGGTGTACCGGGCCCGGCCATGAGGGGGCCCGGTTTTGCCCGCCGTCGCACATGCGCAGTACTGGCCCTCTCTTGCCTGCCTCACCAACGAAAAAGGCGGGCCCTCTGGCCCTCGCGAGGCAGGACTCGAAGAAGCCCCGACGGAGCCTTTGGCAGCGCGGTCCTCCAGTCCCAGAGTAAAGCGTGCAGCGAAGGTAGGAGCCCCTTTGGGGTGGCGGTTGCAACTTGCGCTTGTGTTAAATTTTGTTTCTTTCCTAAGCAGCCTTCTGTGGTAAAAAATCCATTTGGGAACGAGTCGTTCCCAAATGGATTTTTTTACACAGAAGGCTGCTTAGGAAAAAAACAAAATTTAACACAAGCGCAAGTTGTAGGCTTCCCACGCGTGCGCCAGCATCCCCCAAAAGGCCCCCCGCGCACCCTTTTCCAAGGGCGCACACGAAGCCGCGGCCCCCCCCCGCCCCCCCCCGCGCCTCTAGCTCCCTCGCGCCCCCCTGGCTACTCGCCGCTGCCCTCGCCCACCCATCCGCTCCGCCTCTCTTCCCTGCAGGCATTCTCACAGCGGGGGCCACCGCGCTCTCTCCATCTCCCTGCTAGCCTGCCCGGAGCATTCAAAGTAAGAGCGAAGGTTTTTCTTACTTTGAATTTTCCGGGTTGGGCTGCTGGCAGCAAGGGGGTGGAGAAAGCGCGCGTCAGCCCACGCGCCCGACATTCCAGGCACCGTCCCCTGACCCCGGTTTCCTGGATTCCTGGTGGCGCCGACCGAGCCCTGACCAGCGGGCTCCCGAGTCCCGACCGAGCCCTGCGGCGGGAACGAAGCGAGTGGGGCGCTCCCCGCCCGGCTGCGGCTCTTGCCCTCGTCGGGGAAAGGGAGGGGAGGGGAGGGGAAGAGAGGGCCAGGAGGACACAGAAGGGAAGGAAGGAAGGAAAAATAGGGAGGGAAGGAAGGGAAAGACGGAGGGGAAGGAAGGGGAAGAGGGAGGAGAAGGAAACAGGAAGAAGAGATAGGTTGGTTGGTTGGAATGAAGGAAGAAGGGAAAGAAGGAGAAAGGGGAAGGGAAGGAAGGAAAGGAAAAGAGGGAGGGGGGAAAGGAAGGAAGGAGAGATAGGTTGATTGTAATTGAAAATTACAATTGAAAGTAATTGAAAATTATTTTCACCAGCCTCCGGAGAACGAGAGAGAGTGAGAGCGATGACAGAACAAGATAGAGAGAAAGTGAGAGAGAGAGAGAAAGAGGGGGAGAGAAAGAGATAGCAAGAGAAAGAGAACGAGAGAGAGAAAGAGTGTGAGAGAGAAAGAAAGAGAGAGAGAGAAAGAAAACAAGAGAGGGAAAGTGAGAAAAAGAGAGAGAGAGAAAGAGGGGGAGAGAGAGAGAAAGAAAAGAGAGAGATCAGAGAGGAAGGAAGAGTGAGAGAGATGAAGAAAGCAAGATAGAGAAAGAGAGAGAGAGAGAAAGAAAGAGAGAGAGAGAGATGAGAGAGGAAGGAAGAGAGTGAGAGGGGAAGAAAGCAAGAGAGAGAAAGAGAGAGAAAATAAGAAAGAGAGAGGGGAAGAAAGCAAGAGAGAGAAAGAGAGAGAGAGAGAAAGAGAGAGAGAGAAATGAGAGAGGAAGGAAGAGAGTGAGAGAGAGGAAGAAAGCAAGATAGAGAAAGAAAGAAAGAAAGAAAGAGATGAGAGAGGAAGGAAGAGAGTGAAAGAGAGGAAGAAAGAGAGAGAGAGAAGAGTGGAAGGAAGAGAGAGAGAAATGATAGAAAAAAGGGGAGAAAAAAAGAGAAATGAGAAAATGATTGAGGCAGAGAATGACAGAAAAGAGAGAGAAACAGAGGGAGAAGTGATTCTTGATTTAAAGCATATGGTAAAAGCACTTAAATAATAACCGAGAAAAAAACCCAGCCCTCACCTGTTTTTATTAATAGCTTTGCTGGTTGTTTTAGTTTTAATAGTAATGGATTTTGGTTTTTTTAAATTATTATTGACAAAATTGAACGGGTCCAAAGACGGGCTACAAGAATAGTGGAAGGTCTTAAGCATAAAACGTATCAGGAAAGACTTCATGAACTCAATCTGTATAGTCTGGAGGACAGAAGGAAAAGGGGGGACATGATCGAAACATTTCGGCTGTGGCGAGGAGGGCGTTTGCCCAGGTTCGCCTGGTGCACCAGTTGCGGCCCTATTTGGACAGGGAGTCATTACTCACAGTCACTCATGCCCTTATCACCTCGAGGTTCGATTACTGCAACGCTCTCTACATGGGGCTACCTTTGAAAAGTGTTTGGAAACTTCAGATCGTGCAGAACGCAGCCGCGAGAGCCATCGTGGGGCTTCCCAGATTCGCCCACGTTTCTACAACACTCCGTGGCCTGCATTGGCTGCCGATCAGTTTCCGGTCACAATTCAAAGTGTTGGTTATGACCTTTAAAGCCCTACATGGCATTGGACCAGAATACCTCCGGAACCGCCTACTACCGCACGAATCCCAGCGGCCAATAAGGTCCCAGAGAGTCGGCCTTCTCCAGGTCCCGTCGACTAAACAATGTCGTCTGGCGGGCCCCAGGGGAAGAGCCTTCTCTGTGGCGGCCCCGGCCCTCTGGAATCAACTCCCCCCGGAGATTAGAACTGCTCCCACCCTCCTTGTCTTCCGTAAACTACTTAAGACCCATCTATACCGCCAGGCATGGGGGATTTGAGACACCTTTCCCCCAGGCTTATTATAATTTATGTTTGGTATGTATGTGTTGTTTGGTTTTTTTAATTGATAGGGTTTTTAGTTTTTTCTTAATATTAGATTTGTGCCTGTACAATATTGTTTTATCGCTTGTTGTGAGCAGCCCCGAGTCTTCGGAGAGGGGCGGCATACAAATCTAATAAATTATTATTATTATTATTATTATTATTATTAATTATTATTAAAGGGTTAAATAAGGTCCAGGAGAGAAGTGTTTTTAATAGGAAAGTGAACACAAGGACAAGGGGACACAATCTGAAGTTAGTTAGGGGAAAGATCAAAAGCAATCTGAGAAAACATTATTTCACTGAAAGAGTAGTAGATGCTTGGAACAAACTTCCAGCAGACGTGGTTGGTAAATCCACAGTATCTGAATTTAAACATGCCTGGGATAAACATATATCCATTGTAAGATAAAATACAGGAAATAGTATAAGGGCAGACTAGATGGACCATGAGGTCTTTTTCTGCCATCAGTCTTCTATGTTTCTATTAATTTCTTTTAATTAAAAAGAAGGGATTTATTTATTTATTTATTTATTTATTATTTATATGCCGCCCAGTCCCAAGTTTTTCCTTATTTCCAGATTGCATTTCTTCTTGGTGAGGTTCCGCCCATTGCTTCTTGTACTACCTTCAGGTGGCATGGAGAATAAATAGATGCCATCTGCTCTGTGGCAGCCCTTTAAGGATTGGGAAACTACTATTATATTCACCCTCAGTTTTCTATTTATTGAGCTAAACATACTCATTCTCTTAGCCCTTGTTCATAGGATTTAGCCTCTAGGCCAGGGGTGTCAAACTCAATTTCATTGAGGGCCACATCAGGGCTGTGCTTGACCTCAGAGGGCCGGGGGAGGGCTTGCCCAGGGTGTGTGGCCATGGTGGGCATGGCACAGGATTTGGGGGGCAGTAGTTTTAAAATGGCCGGGGGGGGCCCAGACACTTAGGCTGTATGGGGCCCCAAAATTCCTGATGGTGGCCCTGCTCCTGCTTCTTGATGTCCTCCACCCTTTGTCGCAAGGTCTGTCCTGCTAGATCACAGTTCATCTAGAGTATTAAATCTGGGGAGAAGCCTAATTTGTGAAGATTGAACTCAATGGCCATAATCCATGAGGAGGAAAATTCATCGTGAAGGATTAACGGAGCAAGACCTTGCGGAAAAAAATTAAGCTTTAACCACATATTTAGAGACGCTATACAGATTCTTGCTTCGACTTTTATCAGTCCAGTCTCCAGGCGCAGAAGTGCATTTGAGACACAACGTGGCATCTGGAGAATTGCTCTAATAAATTTGGATTGAACTAATTCTAGTGGTGTAAAGTGTAAAGCTGAAGCTGGCGGTCCAAGCAAGGACCCGTAAAGAAGCTGAGCTAGCGACTTGGCCTTAAAAAGCTTGATAGCAGCAGGAACATAATAACCTCCCTTTGTGCCGAAAAAAATGAGAATGGAGCTCGCTGATCTTTGGCCCAAGGCAGCTGCATATTCTCCATGTGCTTTCCTTGAGCCATTGGCCTGAAAGACCATCCCCAGGCATTTAAATGTGGTTACCTGCTCTATTTTGTGCCCATCAAGATACCATGAGTAAATTTTGGGGGGTTTTGCAAAGCCCATGACCTTTGTTTTTTCATAATTTATACTCAGGTTATTGTTATTACAGTACTAAAGAAGGCCTCGCAAGGCTCTTTTAAGGCCTACTGGCGTCCTGGAGAGGATCACGGCGTCATCTGCATAGAGCAAAAGGGCGATGTTTCAGTCGCCTATTTTAGGGGGGGGGGTTGATTTCGTTTGTTCAACCATTTTGCCATATCATTTATATAAAAGTTGAAAAGTAGGAGGGCCAGGATGCACCCCTGTTTAACCCCTCTTTCAGTTTTAACTGGCTTTGAGATGGACCCTTGCATATTACACCTCACCTTGAGGGACGTCTTGGTATGTAGGGCATGTAGTAAAGAAGCCTTTGATCAATAGAAGCAGCTTCTAACTTCTCCCATAATTTAGTCCTAGTTACTGAATCAAAGGCTGCCTTGAGATCTATAAATCCAGC
The DNA here is from genome assembly GCF_031021105.1 of Erythrolamprus reginae. Taxonomy (NCBI): domain Eukaryota; kingdom Metazoa; phylum Chordata; class Lepidosauria; order Squamata; family Dipsadidae; genus Erythrolamprus; species Erythrolamprus reginae. Next base: position 136,504,101 of record NC_091950.1, on the reverse strand, counting down.
ATATAGTGATACAGGACTATTTTAGATGTATTTTTCTATAAGATGGCGGAGGACTAAGCATTGATCCAAAGTGCCCCTTCCCTCTCTAAAGCAGGCTTGCTTTTCAGTGATCGGATTCTCAGAATCCAGCCACTCCTTTAGCTTGCTTTGTAGGTGTTTGGCGTAAAGTTTACTAATTATATTTAATAGATTTATTGGTCTATAGTTGGCAGGGTCATCTCTTTTCCCCCTCTTAAAAATTGGGATCACAATTGCCAAGCCCCAATCCTCTGGGACGACATTCAAGTTAGTATCTTAACAAAGCCTTAAAATATCTCCCCGAATATATCTATCTATCTCCTTGAAGCATATACATATACCTAAATATATATATTTAAATATCTCATACACACACACAAACACACACACAAACATATATATACACCTACATACATATAGTACATATGTGTATATATATATATATATATATATATATATATATATATATATATATATACATACACACACACACACACACACACATATTGGAATGTCTGTGACAATTAAGGATAATTCTTCTGTGCTAGTCTCTGTTACTCATTCATTTGATAAATATTCTAAGCCTAATGTAGCATTTTAGCTAAATAAACAATTCACAAAAATAGATTAAACTAAAATACAGTACATCAGCCTTTCCTAAAGCAAACTACAAGACATCATGGATATTTGTAGATCATTTTAACTCATTTTAATGACAAAAGAAATTACTTAAACCCAAATGGGGCTGTTGAGTCAGCTGAGCATATAACCATGTTGGGGGAAAGCAGACTGGATTACCTGACTTGTCCTTTAGGGAGAAAAACTGGATTACTGCAAGCTAAATCATTTATATCTGCCTTTGAAAAGAGTTTGGTAACTTCTGATGATTTAAAAGACCGTTGGCCCCAGCTTTAAAAACAGGCTAATGTGATCTGTATTCTACCTTGACTCGTTGCCTGAATATTCTCAGGTGTAATTTACTGGTCTTGGTATTAAAGCCCTAAATCAGAAGATGGAGAATTAGAATTTGAACAAGTGAAAGAGACGATGATAAAATGGATGAGATGTATAGGACACAAAATAGATATAAATGAGTGGCAGCAACAATGGGAAAGGAACTATAAAATGGCAATGGCAACAGCATTTAAAGAAAATACGTATGTATAAGATGTTTTACAGATGGCATATGTCTCTAGAGAGAATAGCAAAAAAAATTAAGAACAAATCAATGAAGTGTTGGAAATGTAACCCTATACCTGGCTCCTTTTATCATATGTGGTGGATTTGCACGGAAGCCAAAAAATATTGCACAGATTCAAACATGGATTGAAAAGATTTTAAAACAAAATACCTGAAATATTCTTATTGGGCATACTGCCAAAGAAATTTAACCAAGAAGAAACATATTGTACACATAGTAACAGCCCCTAGAACAGTATTTGTGCAAAACTGGAAATTGAATAAAATACCAACACAGAGAGAAGTAGTAAAAAAGATAATGGACTGTGCAGAAATGAATAGAATGGCAATGAAAATTAAAGATAAAGACGACTCGGAGTTTTATAAAGTTTGGGTGAAATTTTATGACTGGTTTTAAAAAGAATATAAAGTTTTTATTATTAATTTAATATAAATGGGAGAGAAGGAAATGAGAAATATGATTGTGATAAACTGGATGACAAAAATAGACAAGGAGGCAGCATTAGATAAATAAATAACATATATCTAAAATTAAATTAGAATAGAATGGAAATAGATATACGTTTTAAGATTGTGATTAATAGAAGGAAAAATTGAGAAAAATAGTTTAGTATGCACTTAATAAAATTAAAATTAGTTATTGGAAATAAATTTTTTGGACATACTGAACTATTGAGAATTTAAAATGTGATTTGGAAGGTTTTATTATTTTACTATAAGATATGTTATAAACATATAGTTTGCTGTTGAAAGTATATGTGTTATGTACGTTTTATGTGGAGAAAAATAAAAAAAACTTTTAAAAAAAAGATGGAGAAGCTAACCTGATCTCCAGTGGTGGGATTCAACAGGTTCTGACCAATTCTGGAGAACCAGTAGTGGAAATTTTGAGTAGTTTGAAGAATCGGTAAATACCACCTCTGATTGACCCCGCCCCCATCTATTCTCTGCCTCCCGAGTCCCAGCTGATTGGGAGGAAATGGGGATTTTATAGTATCCTTCACCTGCCACGCCCACCAAGTCACACCCACAAAACTTGTAGTAAAAAAAACCTGAATCCCACCACTGATTTCCTCCTCCCCCCTCCACAGGAGCCACAGCAAAGAAATGACACGAAAGAAAGAACATAGGGGGGTATTCTTTCTGTATCGCAAAGATTTGAACAGTCATTAGATGACAATTCTGGAATTTTGTGTATTGTACAAAATGTTTTCTGCAACAAAGCATGAGCTATTTCTGAGTAGAATTTGAACCTTGTTGTCATCACATAAACATCATCACACTGCCTCCAATTCACCACCCTGCAATTACAAATGAAACACTGGACCCAAAGAGCATCAGATGGCTTTGTCTGGAGTGACACTTTTTTCAGTTTATCACATCATTACTACTCAACAGAAAGTGGGCAAAGCTGGCTGAGGAATTCTGGAAGTTGAAGTCCACAAGTCTTAAAGTTACCAATGTTGGGGACCCCTGCAATAAAGGATGAAGCCTCCCCACACTGGGGTGTGTCTCTACATGAGTAATAAAACTGATTGTGATCATAGCTGCATTTGTGAAAAGGCACTGCCAAGTGAAATTAAAATTAAAATAAAATTAAAGCTATACATGGGGCTCGGAGATTGCAAATAATCCAGAATGCAGCTGTGCAAGCTGTTATGGGTGTACTGGGTACATCCATTTAACGCCTACACTCCGCGAGCTGCACTGGCTTCCTATTAGTCTCCGGGCACAATTCAAGGGGTTCGTTATTACCTGTGAAGCCCTACATAGTTCAGGGCACATACCTCCCAGAGACCAATAGGAGCACACAGAGTTGGCCTCCTCCAGGTCCCGTGGACTAAGCAATGCAGGTTGGCGGGGCCGCGAGGGAGGGTCTTCTCTGTTGCCACCCCGGCTGTATGAAATCAATTTCCCCCCAATGTCCATACTGCTCCCACCCTACTGGCCTTCCATAAGGCCACAAAGACCTGGCTTTTCTGGCAGGCCTGGGGGCCATGAATTAACAACTATCATGGCCAAATAGTATGAATAGTATGCAGGCATTTTGTCTTGATTGTTTAATTGTGGGTTTTTAATCACAGTTTTGTTGTTTTAGATTGTATATTTGACTTATTTTTATTGTGTATTTTTATTGTTATTGTAAGCCACCCTAAGACCTTCAGGATTGGGCGGCATAGAAGTCGAATTAAATAAATAAATAGCAAAAAAAACCAAAGAAATAAAATACAAATGGATTATATTTACATTAATAAAGAGTAACGTTTTTTCATACCTTTGGTATTTGAAATTTCCGTGTTGTGCAAGAGAAAACTCACAATACGTATCCTAAAATATACAAGAACCAAAAATCAGCAATGCTAGTATAAACTGTTGAGAGGCAGAAATAAATACAATTGTTAGCATCCATGATAGAAAAGTATTTATTTTATTTTATTTATTTATTTTGTCCAATACACAATAATACACAATGAAGGTTAGAGGATATAGTATTATATAGAGAGGAAAAGTATTTCTTCCTAATATAGAGATTCTCCCTCCCCTCAACAAGTTTTATTTATTTTTTTTGTTTCTAGTATAGAGCTTCTTTAGGCATATAACTTTTATCCTGAAAACGTTTTCACTTTTTATCCCTAAACGGTGATCCTACTTTCTCCTGCTGGTGCCATTTAGAGAAACAGGAGCAAATAGATCAATGTCTGAGAATTAGGGAAAGGAGGCAGCAGTTTACCAGGGGCATTGCCAGTGAAGCATCTGTAAGGATTGACCTCCCTGCTTCAGTCCTTCCTTGAAGTTTTGGGTTTGGTTTGTTTGCTTCCAGCTTCCAGCTCTATCTCTGCATTCTACACCAGGGGTCCCCAACCATTCTGAACTGGGCCACACAAGGAGCAGGTGAGCGCACGCATGCATGAGTGCATTTGCAAAGCCAGCAGGCATGTGCCCTCACTTGTGCAAATGGAGCTGCATGCACGCATGGCTGCCACTCACACAGAACCATCCCCTCTCTCCCACCCATCCCCGCTGGTCTGCCAAACCGGATAGGTTGGGGACCGCCACGCACTAATCTGCACAGCTGCTCAGTAGTTTCCCTGCACTGTCTAGTAACCACAAAGGCCTTAGCAAAAATCTCTCTATTGGTTAATATTATGTGGAAATGAATTGCGTTGATATCTCTGCAATTTTGAAATGTCTTAGAAAGTGATTCCCAATTGATCCTCATTTCTCCACAATTAGAAGTCCTCAGTTAAACTATGCAATAGTCTCTGTGCTAATCAAAATATTTTCTTCAAAACAATTTTCCTATTAATTTATGACCTCATGACTTATTAACTGTTTGGACAGCAGCTTCATTTGAGCACAAACTGTATACACCGGCTGGCTGGCCGGCTGGCCGGCTGGCCGGCTGGCCGGCTGGCTGGCTGGCTGGCTGGCTGGCCGTGAGGTTTCCACGGAGGTCGATGGAATTGAGCTACAAGCAGACCTTCATAACGAACTTAACTTTATTAGAAAAGTAAAAAATGATTATAAGGCAGAAAGCATGTCTTCACATCTTAAAGACTAAGAAAAGAAGATGTCTGCTAGCTTCTCTTCCTCTGTAAGAAAGGAAGTGAGCAAAGCAGTGTTACATCATAGAAAGGAAGGAGCTACATTAACAAACAGAGTTAACCATTTAACTACAGGATGTTTCTTAATGTCTTTGGAGGCTGTCAACCCACAGCGTGACATACCTTACCTTTTTGAAGTGATTGCTGACTGTTGGTAATCTATTTGCTCTGGAATCAGATGCTCCGATTCATTATCAGGATTATTCAGAAGCCACTGGTATTTTCGAAAGATTCCACTCGGTGCATAAACTCCATAAAAGAGTTTTCGTTCCCTAATTTCCTAAGAATTTGATGGAAAAATAAATGACGCCAAGACTTATAAGACATCAGTCTAGGACAATTCTCAATTCACATACTCATGATTTGGTGCAAAAATATTATGATCATGCTTGAGAAAAGGCCAATTAGACAGATCATATCCACTTTATCAAAGCATGAGCTAGTTGTGTTGTCAGACTGAGCCACCTGACATCAGCTCCAATCCTGAGCAAGGAAAGCTGTGGGCCTTTTGTAAGCAAGAGCTTCAAATCAGCATGCCGGCTCAATATCCAGTAATGTGGTGTCAGCTTTAGGGGGAAAAGAGATATCAGTCTTACCTTGATAATGAACCCTTTCTTGTGCAGTTCTTCCAGAAACTTCTTTTTCTTGCGATCCTCCTTACTGTTGATTATGTGATCATCACAAACCAAGACAAAGTCCCATTCCTCAGGGAACTGGTCAGAGAAAAAACAATCAACTAGTTAAAAATCAATAACAAGCTTTCCTTCTTTCATAGAAGGAAACAACAACAATAACAACGACACATTAAAGCAGAGGTCTTCAAACTTGGCAACTTTAAAACTTGTGGAGTTCATGGAGTTGATCTCCACAAGTCTTAAGGTTGTCAAGTTTGAAGATCTCTGTATTAAGCTAATATGCCAACCAACCCCCAGGGACTTAGTATGTATGCATACATTACACATATACAGTGAAGGGCTGCCAAAATTTTATTACCACATTGTGAACGTGGCTTATGCAGAACATCCTGCATTTTCTTTCAACATCTTGCAGTGCAAATTGGGTGCTCTGGGGTGGAGCTCCATTTTCACCCAAAGTATACTCCCAGAGTATTAACAGCACATCGAGATATCACGATTATGATGTGATTCTTCTGCAGTGTAATCTTTCCCATTGTACAGGTAAAAAGAGGTTGAATCATCCCCAGCTCTGCCTTTGTGCTGTTCTACATGTTGCTTTTATATGCTGGTTTATTTAGTGAATAGCAAAGAACCTGCTGGAATGCTCTCTCCAACTACCCCTCATCCTGGTTGGTACAGAGCCAATAGGAATACACAGATGTGGTCATTTATAAACCTACATTACCCAGAATGCAATCTAACTACAATTCCCTTAATGCAATGTCTTAAAGAAACATCTCTTAATACTACAGTGGTAACAGCACATTCCCCGCCTGGAATTTGTAAAATTCCACTACTAACTAGAGAATAAATTGAAATAAATAAAGGTACAGGCTAAATAATGCAACTTAACTGTCTAACAAAAATAAACAAAATAGAATAGAATAGAATAGAATTCTTTATCGGCCAAGTGTGATTGAACACACAAGCAATTTGTCTTTGGTACATATGCTCTCAGTGTACATAAAAGAAAATATACATTTGTCAAGAATCATGAGGTACAACACTTAATGATTGTCATAGCGGTCAAATAAGCAATGAAGAAACAATCAATATTAATAAAAATCTTAAGGATACAAACAACAAGTTACAGTCATAAGTGGGAGGAAACAGGTGATAGGAATGATGAGGAAAAACTAGTAGTAATAGTAGTGCAAACTTAGTAAAGAGTTTGACAGTGTTGAGGGAATTATTTGTTTAGCAGAGTGATGGTGTTCGAGAAAAAACTGTTCTTGTGCCTACTTGTCTTGGTGTGCAGTGCTCTATAGCATGATGTAGGGTCTCCTGCACCAGCAGGGGGTTGGACTAGATGACCTGCAAGGTCCCTTCCAACTCTAATAATAAATAAATAAATAAGTAAATAAGAAAAACTAGTAGTAATAGTAGTGCAGACTAAGTAAATAGTTTGACAGTGTTGAGGGAATTATTGTTTTGCAGAGTGATGGCATTCGAGAAAAAACTGTTCTTGTATCTAGTTATCTTGGTGTGCAGTGCTCTGTAGCAACGTTTTGAGGGTATGAGTTGAAACAGTTTATGTCCAGGATGCAAAAGGTCAGTAAATATTTTCTCAGCCCTCTTTTTGACTCGTGCAGTATACAGGTCCTCAATGGAAGGCAGGTTGTCAGTAATTGGTTTTTTTGCAGTTCTGATTATCCTCTCAAGTCTGTGTCTATCTTGTTGGGTTGCAGAACCAAATCAGACAGTTATAGAGTGCTGCTCACAGACTCAATGATTCCTCTGTAGAACTGTATCAGCAGCTCCTTGGGCAGTTTGAGCTTCCTGAGTTGGCGGAGAAAGAACATTCTGTGCTTTTTTGATAACGTTTTTTATGTTAGGTGACCATTTTAGGTCTTGAGATATGAAATTTAAGGGTCCAGATAAAGATGGTATTCAGACTGCTGCAGAATTCCAAGTTCTCTAACACAATTATTGTAGCAGACAATAATGTCTGAACATACTAACCATTAACAAATCCAGATGGATTATAAATGGATTTTTATTCTTCAAACCACACACACACACACCCAACAGACAGGATTTTTTTTTTGTAAAGGTGATCCAGACTCTGATGGCCAGCAACATTTCCCAAACCAGGACAAAATCCAACCAAAATAACTGTGGGGTGGGGAGGGGGCAAAATGGCAAAACAAAGAAAGAATTTGAAATTATATTTGATCAGGCCTGTGTCTTCAGAGAGGAAAAAAACCCTGAAAAATGTCCTTGTGCATCCGTATGAGAGAGGCAGTTGCAGTGGTCCAAAATGTTGACTATTGCTCCATTCTAGGGCTCCATTCCTTGACTCTTCTATTCACGTGTCCCAAAGTGGAGAATAGGCAATCTGCTCTGTGCTTCCCAATACACACATATACACAAATACATGGCCTGGGGTAGTAAATTCACTGTAAACGGTTGGGCGCTGATTTGATTGTGCCGTGCACCAAGATATTCACACTTTCTGTAGTTGTGTAAGTCTTATACTATATCTTTTGTAAGTTAAATGCTGAGACTTCTGTTGTTTATTCATCTGTTTCATTGTAGGACAGTGGTTCTCAAGCTGGAAGTCAAGACCCCATTGGGGGTCGAACAACCGTTTCACAGAGGTCGCCTAAGACCATGGGAAAAGACAAATTCTGGCACCTTGGAATATATTTTTACAATCTGACCAATCAGGCATTTACGGTGGGGGTGTCTCTCTGCCAATCAGCTTAAAGCTATGTTGGGAGAACTGGTGCTAAAATTATTGTTGGGGGTAACCACAACATGAGGAACTGTATTAAAGGATCACAACATTGGAAAGGTTGAGAACCACTGTTGTAGGATATGTGTGAAAGTATTGTATACGTTCTACCTTGAATGCCTTCTCTCGTCTGCTGCCCTTGAAGAGGAAGCGGGAGGAAAATTGATTCTTTCTGCAAGGCTTCATTTGTATTTGAGAGATTCTATTTCTGTGTGTTTATATCACCCTTAGTTTGATCTCATGATGGTCTGTTTGCCTCAACTGGGCTACACATGTGCATGTCTAAGTATATATAAAAATGCCCTGTGCCGATGTAGAGACATTTCTATCCTGTCACTGAACTGCACAGACTCCACACTGTTCTACTTCTGACAGAAGGTTGACACCTCATGAGGATTTGCTTTCTAGAAGGAGTATGCTAGCTCGGTACCTTGTGTAATCTTTCAGGGAAAAGAACCACACCTGGGAAAGTAGAAATTAGATCAGAGTGCCTTGGCTCTGGTTGACATGCCTTGCTAGTAGCATTGCATAACTGCCTGGTTTGGTTCTGCAACCCAGCAAGATCAACACAGACTTCAGAGGATAATCAGAACTGCAGAAAAAACAATTGCTGCAACCTGCCTTCCATTGAGGACCTGTATACTGCACAAGTCAAAAACAGGGCGGTGAAAATATTTACTGACTCCTCGCATCCTGGACATAAACTGTTTCAACTCCTATCCTCAAAACACCGCAACAGAGCACTGCACACCAAGACGACTAGACACAAGAACAGTTTTTCCCCAAACACCATCACTCTGCTAAACAAATAATTCCCTCAACACTGTCAAACTATTGACTAACTCTGCACTAGTATTACTACTAGTTTTTTCTCATCATTCCTATCACACATTTCCTTCCACTTATGACTGTATGAATGTAACTTGTTGCTTGTATCCTTAAGATTTTTATCTATCTATCTATCTATCTATCTATCTATCTATCTATCTATTTATTGATTTGATTTGTATGCCGCCCCTCTCCGCAGACTCGGGGCGGCTAACAACAGTAAAAAGACAATATAAACAAATCTAATATTAAAAGTAATTTTAAAAACCCCAATTTAAAGAACCAATCATACATACAGACATACCATGCATGAATTTGATAAGCCAGGGGGAAGGGAATATCTCAATTCCCCCATGCCTGACGACAGAGGCATGATTGTTTCCTCATTACTTATTTGACACCTATGACAATCATTCAGTGATGTACCTCATGATTCTTGACAAATGTATCTTTTTATTTTATGTACACTGGGAGCATATGCACCAAAGACTAATTCCTTGTGTGTGCAATCACACCTGGCCAATAAAGAATTCTACTCTATTCTAAAGAATTCAATTCAGGAGAAACTATTGATAGGAGCACAAGGGACATTGAAGAACAGCATCAGTGTATACACCATATTCTGGCAAAGGGGAAAGAAGTGAAGCTTCGTCATTTGGCTTGCAATTCTCCATAAGTTATGTCTTACACTTTGAACATTCCTAGTTGAGGAGAGGTTTGTCTAGTAAGCCCTATAAAGATAAATCATGATATAACCACTATGTCATTATATAGTGTATAAAGTGTAATTCTGGGTTGAATAGGATGTTAATATTTTTTAAAGATGGAATTTTTTTTAGCAAGTCAGTGCATTCATATTCATCTGACACTTTGGCTGCTAACCCTAGCAGTAACAAATCTAATACATTTTATTTATTGATTGGTTGATTGATTGATTGATTGATTGATTGATTGATTGATTGATTGGACTTGTATGCTGCCCCTCTCCGTAGTGCAAAACATGCTTGTTTCTTTCCATTTCCTACACATTTTACTAACAAGGCTAGGTTCAACATTCCCTCCCACAACCTGAAGCACCTCCTGGATAAAATTAATTACTAAAATCTGAGAATGTGCCAAAAAACTGGCACATAAAGTTCACTTTCTGAATTTGAACCAGCAAATTGTAGAATTTGTTTCATGCAAGAGAGCTGTAGGCTCCTGAGATCTACATTAAAGATTTTCCCATGAATATCCTCATTCCCTGAATAGCATCAGGTTTTTTTTAATGCTGCAAACTGCCTTGCCTGGGACTATGGAAAAGAACAATTATGAATGCAAAAGTAAGAAACAAGTTCAAATAATTTACATGATAAATTCAACCAAGTGCTGCCAAGTGCTCTCAGAAGGGTGCTCTTTGAGTCCCTAGAAGTTAATTGAATTAAATCAGTGTTTCCCAACCTTGGCAACTTGAAGATATTTGGACTTCAACTCCCAGAATTCCCCAGCCAGCAAATGCTGGCTGGGGAGTTCTGGGAGTTGAAGTCCAAATATCTTCAAGTTGCCAAGGTTGGGAAACACTGAATTAAATGACACTGGAATTCTAATTGAATAATTTCTATTCAGTTTAAGAACAGGAGCAGCTATGAAACAAGTGAAGCAGAGGTGGGTTCAGACTTACCTCACTGTCGGTTTGCTTCCTCACACGCCGCATAGGTGTGTACGTGCTTTACGCAGGCACACACACATGTGCAATGCTAAAAACCCAGCTATGCAAAAGCAAAAAATAGCAGGAGGGTGGCGAGACAGCCGGTTTGGGGGCCTGTCCAGCCAGCCATCGCTGCCCATTCGGCAAGCAGGGGGAAATTCCCACTACTCCTTCTATAGAACCGGTTCGAACCATCAAGAACCCACCTCTGAAGTGAAGCCAAAATAATTGCTAGCTTTGGAAAACGTTGGATTGATCCCTATCATAATTACAACGTTTTGAAAATGTAATCTAAGATGTGTACTATCTCTAGTCCAGTCACTCTCTTGGGTTTCTTGTTGGGGAGGCAACAGGAGCAGGCGGGTATGTTGAATGTATTTTCCACCTTCAGTTATTTGTATTAATAATAAAGGCAGGGTATGAATGAATGAATGAATGAATGAATGAATGAACAGATAAATAAATAAATCTCTGTTTAAGATTAGAGTAAAAAATTTCCTTAGATCCACTTTAAAAACTATTTTTAAAGGCTTCTAAACCAAAGCAACAGAACTATAACTTACTGGTATCCGTCCTTCATAGTCTTCAAAAGGGGATAATTGCAGCAGTGGAATTTCCTAGAGAAAAAGATGGCAATGGTCAGAAATGTTTTTTCTTTTATACCTGAACATAACTTTTTTAAAATCACTCTCAATTGTATGCAGCAACAATAAGGGGAGCAACCTTATACATTTAAAGAATAAGGCTAACAACCTTATACAGTCAAAATACATTTTAAGAAAGAAAGAAAAAAAAGGAAGAAAAGGTATCAACAAAAAATTAAACCATTACTTGGTAATGTATTACTTGGTGTTTGGACATTTGCCTTTTTCCTTCTAAGATGAAAAACATGGACTACAAAACTTGATCAGGGCAAAGCAATAGATGCAATTTACACAGACTTCTATAAAGCCTTTGATTCCATGGAGCATGACAAACTACTTCTAAAACTAAAATGCTATGGCCATAGTTCCCTCTAAGCTGAGCAGTGAGCAATGGCTCACTTAAAAATCATCATCAACTCACAGTTTTTCAAACCTGCCCAGAAGCCGAGAGGGAAAGAATGAGAGGGAAAGAGTGCCGCCCAGTCCCGAAGGGACTGCCGCTCAGACACTATACTTTTCCGCCCACCCCAAAAAAAATTTAGAGGGAACACTGGCTATGGCATCTCTGGATCCCTACACAATTGGATAATTGCATTCCTGTCAAACAGACAACAGGTGATCAAAATAGGGAGCACTCTATCAAATCCTGTACCTGTTAACAGTGGTGTCCCCCAAGGCAGCATTCTAGGATCAACACTCTTTATACTCTACATAAATGACCTTTGTTATCATATTATAAGCAACTCCGTCCTCTTTGCCAGTGATGTATATAATAATAATAATTTATAATAATTTATTAGATTTGTATGCCACCCCTCTCCAAGTGTTAAAACTATTTTACACCACCGACAATACTGCTACCCTTCAAAAAGACCTTGACTTTCTGTCAGAATGGTCAAACAATTGGCAACTCCAAACCTCAGCCAGAAAAATGCTCTCTTTTACACATTGGTAAAAAGAATCAGAACCAAAATACAAGCTGAGCAGACCTGACCTTGTAGATGACCCTCACTCTGTCAAGGACCTTGATAGACCAATTCTTGAATAGAGCTCATCTGTCTGGAACACGTACTGCATATCGGACATTAATACAATTGATAATGTCCATAGATATTTCATGAGAAGAGTCCTCTACTCCTCTGCTTGCAACAGGATACCTTATGCCACAAGACTTGCAATTCTGGACTTAGACAATTTAGAACCACACCACCTTCGGTATGACCTAAGCATAGTTCATAAAATTATCCGCTACAATGTCCTACCTGTCAATAACTACTCCAGCTTCAACCACAACAATACATGAGCATACAACAGATACAAACTTAAGATGAACTGTTCCAAACTCAATTGCAGAAAATATGATTTCAGCAACAGAGAGGTCAATTCCTGGAATACACTACCCAAATCTGTGGTTTCATATCCAAACCCCCAAAATTTTAACCTTACATTGTCTACTGTTAACCTCACCCCGTTCTTAAGAGATCTGTAAGGGGCGTGCATAGGTGCACCAGCATGCCTACTGTCACTGTTTTAATGTTCCCTTTTTTTATTCATTTCATGTATTCAAATTATGTATATATTTATATGTATTATCTAGTACAAGATTGACAAAATAAAATGAATGGATGGATGGATGGATGGAAATAGGATGGAACAGAAATTATTCATGAGAAGCAGTGACTCGTTTCTTTTATAGTGCACATTTTAAAAAAGAAAATATACCAATTTACTTTGGCATTGCTTGGTTCCAGCATAAAATAAGTACCTGTATACTCTATCCATACAAGAAAGATAGTGGAAATGGCAAGGTTTTATTAAGGGGAGTGGGAACCAATCTACTGAGTACCAAGAAAAAATCATCAAGCATGAAATTCTGCCCACCTATTAGCGTGGGAAACAGGAAAAGAATGAGAGAATAAAGTACAATGGCATGGAATAAAATAGAAAATGGGGGGGGGGGGATGGACCATATGACATGAACTATGAATAAGAGTACTGTACTTCAGACAAGAACATTTTGAAATGATGACTTTGGTACGATTAATAGCAAACTGCTTCTCTGAATAACTCCTTCTATAAGCAAAATTGTATCATTCACCACCCAAGAAGGAAATGTTACAAGGCTTGAACTTCTCTTGAGGATCACAGAATAATAATATTTAGAGGGAAAGTATCAATTGGTGAAAAATACTCTTTCTGTCAGGAAAAATCCCCAAACAGGCAAGTTGACAAAATGAAGATGCTTCTACATGAGAAATACTGTTCAGGGCTGAACAGCTGAGTGTACATCTTGCACTAAATGATTATTTACTTCACCATCATGAAATACAATATAATCACAATTAACTACTTTCTCACAAGAACCAAGATGCCAAACAAGACACCCCCCCCCAAACCCCAATTTCACAGCTGAGCATTTTGGGAAAGAGGGCAATATCATTGCCGTGACAGAAAATGAGATTAGAAGAACTTTCTTCACCCACTCATTGCTATAGGATTCTCTTCCATATTTCAAAAGAATGACATGCTGGACTAGAGAACAATAATTGCTATTATTACTGTATTAGTCTTTATGAAACTACTGGCATATATATATATATATTTGTATGGGAAAGAAGTTCAGTTCAGTATTGACTTATTTAGTTGGATAATATTTATGTGTCCCAATACATGCACTGGCTTTAATAAACTTTTGATTTATGAAACTTGGGTGAACTATACTCCACTACACTGTGAAAGGGAACACTGAAGCAAACAATAGATTAATACAGCCACTGCACAGTTAAAATATCAAGATAGCTATCCTCTAGCAAGCTGGCTGTGAGTAGGTGTCTCTAAAAAAAATAGCTCCATTTAATTATCAACAGCATTATGGTTAGAGAAACAAATCTGGTTAATTGCATTTAAACTAATTATTACAATCAAGGTAAAAGTAACTATTATACTATCTTTTTTTTTTTAGTACTATGAATTCAAAGGAAATGTTGCCTTGGGAATGGCTGTCTCTTATGAAATTATCAAGTTTGACAGCCCTGTCAGAAAATAATGGCTGAACAACATGTAGAGTTGATATCTCTGATACTTTTGGTGAGAGGTGCTGTGGCATTGGGCATCGTCAAAAGACCTGAATTGCCATCAATCTTACTTTGGACATCTAATCCATTTCAACATTTAAATGATCATCTAATTCATTTTTATACTCAGGTACCATCAGATTAAGAAGGTTAACAGAGTTGGAAGGGACCTTGTAGATCATCTACAACAGTGGTCCCCAAACTACGGCCCGGGGGCCGGATGCGGCCCGCTGAGGCAATTTATCCGACCCGCGGCAGCACACGAGATTTTACATGGAGCCGGGCATTGGAGTTGGGGGCGGGGAACAACGAAACTGCGAGACCGGCTAAAGTTTTTCTTTTTTGAATGGCGAAGGTTTTTCTTATTCTGAATGTTGCGCATACGCGCGCATTCCCCATCCCCTTGTGGGCTGGCAAGGGGATGGGGCGGAGAGGCCACAACCGAGAGGCAGAGGGAGAGATACAAAGAAAGTGAGTGAGAGAAAGAGAAAGAAAGTGAGAGAGAGAGAGAGAGAGAGAGAGAAAGGAGAGGAAGGAAGAGAGAGAGAAAGAAAGAAAGAAAGAGAAAACTCGGCAAGGAGTTGGGGACTTGCTTCACTTTACCTCCTCCTCCTCCCTCAAGGCAGCGGCATTAAGAAAACCGCAGGGGTTTTTTTATAGTCTGGCCCTCCAACAGTCTGAGGGACAGTGAACTGGCCCCCTGTGTAAAAAGTTTGGGGACCCCTGATCTACAAGGTCCTACAGGAGTCCCACGGGATTGGGCAGCATAGAAGTCGAATCAATTAAATTAAATTAAATTAAATTAAATCTAGTCCAACCCCCAACTCAAACAGGAAACCCTACACTATTTCTGGCAGATGACACACCAGTCTCTTCTCGAAAGCTTCCAGTGATGAAGCTCCCAAAACCTCTGAAGGCCAGCTGTTCCATTGGTTGATTGTCCTCACTGTCAGAAAATTTCTCCTTATAGCTACTGTATAACTAGTGCCAGCCAAGTTTATGATTTAAAATAGATAAAGTCTTATTTTTTCTTTGTTTTTCTGCATTGTCATCAATCTCTTTTGCAAACTACCATGCTGTTTTCATTGACTAATCAGTGATTAGATGCATCAAAACAATATTAACACTTAATGGACACTTACATAAAATTTGCCCAGATGATCTGTCCCAAACCTAACTCTTCTACTGATAAACAGCCATGGATATATAATGCTGGTTGGAAGTTTAGAATGTGAGGAATTTCCTCACATTCTAAACTTCTCAAGAAAGCTAGATCTTCACAAAATAGCAACTAAAACGCAGTAATTTTAGCTTGGTCATTTGTGTCTTAAATGAGAATTCTGACTTTATTAGTGTGATATATCACATTTGTTTCGTTAGCTGTCCATGGTATTTTTAGGAATCTTCCCCAACACAATATTCAAAGGCATTAATATTCTTTCTATCTTGCTTCTTCAAAGTCCAACTTTTACCTCTATAGAATGTCACAAGGAAAACTATTGCTTAAATGATTCTGATCTTTTTAGGTATAGAGACATCACTTTCCCACACATGAGCTAGTCATGTTGTAAATTTGACCGTGTTGTAAATTTGACCATTCAAATTTACAACAGCACTGAAAAAGGTGACTTGTGACCATTTTTTACATTTACAAACTTTTGTAGCAGCCCCATGATCGTGTGACCAAAATTCAGCTACTCTGCAACTGTTTCATGTTTATGACCATTGCTGTGTCCCAAGGTCGTTTGATCCTTTTTGCGACCTTCTGAGAAACAAAATCAATGGCAAACCAGATTCCCTTAACAACCGTCTTACTGGCTTAACACCTGCAATGATTAATATAACAACTTTAGCAAGAAAGGTTGTAAAATGGGGCAAAACTCGCTTTAAAATGTATCACTTAACAAGAAAAATTTTGGGCTCAACTGTGGTTGTAAATGAAGGACTACATGTATTTCGTTTTAACCCCATTTTCTTCTATGCTTCTTGATTTTCAGTATTAGAGCTGGCAGACCATTTGTATTTTCAGTATCAGAGTAATTTTATCAGCATTGGACAGGTTATTCCTGTTTCTTCCTCCAATATTAAAATCACATTCTTTATATTCATCCAGCTTCCCACTGTTTAGATTCAGAACGTGAATATAATAGAAAAGGAGAGAGTACACAACCTCATCTCACTCCTTTACTGACCAGGAGCCAGTCAGTTTCTTGTCCTGGATATGAGTTTTGCATGAGGCAATTTGATGTTTTGTGATTCCCATTTCCCTAAGAACATTCCACAACTGGACATGATTAACACAATCAAAGGTCCTTCTATAATCAATAAATATAGACTTCTAAAATATATTATTTGGCTTTCTCAATTATTCAGCAAGTGTATAATTTTTGGTAATTCAATATTTTGCTTACTTTTGTCTCTAAAGCACAAAACATAGTAGGGGTTTAGTTGCTTGGAGTTTTTACTTACTTACTTACTTACTTACTTACTTACTTACTTACTTACTTACTTACTTACTTATTAGATTTGTATGCCGCCCCTCTCCGAAGACTCAGGGAGGCTAACAACAGTATAAAAAGACAATGTAAACAAATCTAATATTAAAAATAATCTAAAAACTTCAACATTCTTCATCAGTTTCTGTTAATAATTGTATTTTAAAAGGTTACTTTATGAATCATTATCACCTTGAAAACTTTTCATCATTTAAGCTTAGCATTTGAACCCAATTTCTATTCAAGACTAAATATATTTCTTCTATCTGTGAAACAAAGGACCAAGATCTGCTAAAATGTGTTACGGTAAATTAATTGAGATTCAAAACACAATCCAAGCCTTATATGCAGGATGGACCTATTTTTATCAATCAAAATGAAAAGGTTATGGAAAGGTGGGTCAAAGATGATTAAAATAATATAAAGAGAAACTGAAAATGGAAAACGCACACTACTTTTTTTATTATACTGTTCTATAAACCACTCTAATTTGATCAGGCATAATCTGATTTACAATCCATCCTGTAGATTAATTGCGAAATATTTGAATCGATATTTATCCTTTGCTTTTTACCGTTTGTTAGCACATTAACAGAAAGCTAGCTGTTATAGTTTTAATCCATGGAGGAGAGCAGTTTAGCATCCATATTAACCTCTTTTGGGGTGCTCCATACATTTAAAAAATGACAAAGGACTCCAAGAAGTTTAAGAAATACTCTTCTAGAGGATAATCTTAACCACCAAAAAAATAAATAATAAATCATGGTCACATGACCATAGAATGACTTGACAGGTCATGCCTTGACGACCACCCCGAGTCCTCGGAGAGGGGCAACATAGAAATCCAATCAATCAATCAAGCAATCAATCAATCAATCAAGTTGTGCCCAACATGTGGTCATGTGACTGGAGGGCACCACAACCCTTTACTATGGCCAGAGGTGGTTTATGGACTCTAAAGCACTTGTTCTGTGGCCATTGTATTGTATTTATTAGACTTGTACACCGCCCTTCTCCAAAGACATTGTAACTTCAAACGATTGTAAAACAATCAGCCGTTAACCAAGGAGTACCTGTTTACACTTAACTTTGTTGCCATCTATTGAGCATCTAGATTTTTGCAGTGCAGATATGTGAGAAGGGCATATAAGAACCGCTGGATTTATGATCTTGTGAGCCCAGTCATTTTGTTCTATTCCATAAACTATGTTCAAAAGAAATTATACCTTAATATGTTGCATAAATATAAGGTATAATAATGCTATTTGGTTTCCAATGCTGCTAACAGACAGATGGTTCACAACACTACTAAGACTGGGGTTTGTACACTGAATTCTAGTTATGTAAACTTTGGGTTTATTTTCAGAGTGCTCCTGCAGCTCTGTATCAAATAAGGATTAGATAACCCAGAACAGAGAGTCAGCTTTAGCCTCAGGAACCTGCCTTCGATGTAAACCATCAACTTAGCCTTAAGTGTTATGAAATTCTTGGGAAACTTTAATTGCATGAGTGGATAACCACTCCTGAAATTAAATTCCAGCTTATCAACAATCACCTTCCCTGAAAACAGGATAGTTAGCTAATCAAATAGTGAAACAACTCTCAAACTATGAGGAAACATTGGGCTGCATAACTCTTCAATTCCAAGTGAAAGCTAGCGTGTAGCTTTGTGACCCACAGGTTGAGAACCACTGCTCTAAGCTATGGGAGTTTTTATAAACATAATCAATAGTTTTTCTCCAAGGAACGATCAATCAATTGCACAGTTTTAAATTATAAACCAACTGTATCTTGCTATAAAATGTTCCAGTTTTTATATGAAAGCTAAATAATTTTTTAAGTAAAAGTGAACTATTGATCCTATTTTCAGCCATAACCAGAACATGAACTTTGAGGAAAGAGGGAGGGGGGAGGGAGGGAGGGAATTTCAACAGTTGCCATACGTAAATGTTTCGCTGTGCTTTCCCCTCCACACCTTTCTTTCTCAGAGATTTGCCTAAAGGAGTCCTTGCAGTTTTCTCCGCAATATTTTAAAGAAGCAGTTCGCCTTTGCCTTCTTCTATCTTTAAAGCTGATAGAAAGTGGCTAGCGCGATGCCTTAACCAGTGATGGGATGCCAAAATTGTTTGGGATGCCAAAATTGTGGCCGTGGCTTATTTTGTGGATATGGCTTGAGGGTCATGTGATCAGGTGGGAGTAGTTTGACAATCATGCCACGGGATTAAAGGTCATGTGACTGAGTGGGAGTGGCTTACCAACCAAGATAAGTTTTCAAATAGGTGCTTGGACTCTTTTTCAGTTGATGACGTCCCATTATTTGAATAGCCACAAAAAGGACAAATGAGAGTCAGCATTATTTGTTGAGGAGCACAGTAACATTAAAGTGCACTAGTGTGCCTTCCATCCCGTCCTATTGTCTCCCCTATATCTCCGAGTCTTCGAAGGGGCAGCATACAAATCTAATAAATTATTATTATTATTATTATTATTATTATTATTATTATTATTATCTCATATATCTTTTCTTCTATTCCTATATCCTTTCTCTATTATTTCATTGATATATTTTATTCCTATATCTTCTCTTCTATTCTTTCTCTGATATATTTTATTACGAGTATATCCTCTATAACCTTCATTGTGAATTGGACAAAATAAATAAATAAATAAATAAATTTTAAGGTTTTGTACTGATCCCACAAGGTTCAGTATGATAACAGATTAGTCAAGTGGCTCAATTTTCTTTAATTGCTATAAAAGTTCAGTTCTAGATAATGATTTAAATGATTAAACGTTTATGGGTAAAAACATACTATTTAATTATTTCCTATTTTCAAAGTAATTAAGGATCATACTAAGATACTAGAGAAGGAAGGACAATTTAAATTTTTTTTTTACTAAATCTGTACTTCTATGTCTACTAGTTTTTCTCATCATTCCTATCATCCTTTTCCTCCCTCTTGGACTGTATGACTGTAACTTGTTGCTTGTATCCTAAGATTTTTATTAATATTGATTAGTTTCTTCATTGCTTATTTGACCCCTATGACAATCATTAAGTGTTGTATCACATGATTCTTGACAAATGTATCTTTTTCTTTTATGTATGCTGAGAGCATATGCACCAAGACAAATTCCTTGTGTGTCCAATTACACTTGGCCAATAAAATTAATTCTATTCTATTCTATTCTATAAATAGTGCATAAACGTATTACCCCCACTGCACCCTCCACCCCACCCGTGGGGGCAGCAGCCCATTACTGGCCTTAACCACTAAAAGGTTAAACCCTTGAAAAGTCTGCTTACAAACAAGTACATAGAAAAAGAAAGATGCGTGTTTATTCTTGTATGTAATATATATTTGTATATAAAACTCCTTTTTTCTAACAAAATTGGTTTTTTTTAAAAAAGTAAGAAAAGGAAATTCTTGCCAAACGCGTAATGGATTCGATTCGACAACAAAGGAAAGACCGCAAAGGCTCAAGAAACGCATGGGCTCTCCGGATGTAATCCCGACCCGGTTCTGTGGGATTTATTCGGGAAGTTGAATAAGGGGCCCGTAGTTTTTATTCCGGTCTCGCAGGTGCCTCCTTGGCACGCAACAATATTATCTTGGAGGTATAACCTGAAAGGGCCGGCCGCGGTTCATTTTAACTGCGGGGGGGGGGAGGATTCCTTATTTATCTCATTCACCACTTCCGTCCGTGTTCAAGATGGAACCAAATCTCAAGTTGTTGGTGTTTGGCACCGCACGACGCCAAGCTTTCGAACCTGGGCCCTAACCCACAGGATGTGAAGGGACAACAACGCTCGCCCGAGATAGCGGGAGCCTCCGAAGTGGCTCGGTCAGTTTGGTCACACCCGACCTGCAGTTCTGCCCTCTTACCGGCATGGTGGAGGGAGGGAGGTCGGCGCTCCTGGCTTCGTATCTACGGACTTCCTCGCCCGCTTCAGGAGCTGGGCCGGAGCAGGGATCCCCTTCGCCGCATGCTGTTCTGAGGCGTCCTCCAAGGTCTCAATTCAAGCCTGAAGTGCTGGAGGCGGCCGGACTTCCGCGTGTGACTGTTTGGCTGCGGTGCGCCTCCCGACAACCCAATCCACCACCTGCCGCTGAGAGAGAGAGAAAGAAAAACTTGCCCTAAACTTCCCGCTCTGCCAGATTTAACCTGGATAACGAAAGAGTCGGCGGGGCAGGGGCGGGGAGAGCCAAGCCCTCAGCGGTGTTGCTCAGAGATGGGTGTGTGCGCTCCGCGCTTCCCTTTGTTACTATAGCGCGAGCTGGTTTTCTTCCTCAAAGTGAGTAAATAGTCGTACGGGAGAATCCCGTCCCCCGCCAACCAAGTTAACTAGCTGAAAATAAGATGATGATGATAATAATAATAATAATAATAATAATAATAATAATAATAATAATAATAAATTTATTAGATTTGTATGCTGCCCCTCTCCGAAGACTCGATACAAATCATTCTGACTTTGTGGGAGCCACTTTTTTTAAAAAAACTGGATTCACATCCGCCTCCGAACTGATTTAATTGTTGTTCATAAAATTATACATCACAATGTACTCCCTGTTAGCGACTACTTCACCTTTAACAACAACACAATATCACGCAATAGATACAAACTAAATGTGAATCACTCCAAACTAGACTGCAGAAAATACGATTTCAGCAAGAGTGGTCAACACCCGGAATTCACTACCGGACTCTGTTGTTTCTCTCCCCAACCCCAAAATCTTCAACCTTACATTATCTACAATAGACCTCTCCCCTTTTCTAAGAGGTCTGTAAGGGGCGTGCATAAGTGCACCTTTGTGCCTACCGTTTCTGTCCTAATGTCTTTTTATCTTTTCTATCTCTACTTTATACTTATACTGTGTTTATACATGGTATGTTTGTGTGTATGTTTGCTTTTAATAATGGGGTTTTTAGTGTTTTTTAAATTATTAGATTTGTTTTTTACATTGTCTTTGTTATTGCTGTGAACCGCCCTGAGTATAATAATAATAATAATAATAATAATAATAATAATAAACATACTACAATACAATACCATATTTGTATGACATATAAATAAATAAAATAAATAAACATCATATGAAACTTAAAAAAAGGCACAGAGCCATTTTAAGGGAGCCACTGACTGGCGCTACATTGGACCAAAGGACCACTGAAGATGGAAGGTGAAGAAGAGACCTCTGCTGACCCTCTAAACCTGCACAAAAATGCTCTGCACCCGGCTCGGACTGATACTCTTTTTTTTTCGTATGGTTTTTATCTTTAAAAAAAACAAGGGAAATTTCCTCTAAAGCATGGTGTCTTTTCCTCCTCCTTGCTTTGTGGGAATTATCAGAAAGGTTGTATACTCATCTATAGCAATATAGCATTTAGACATACACTGCTTCACAGTGCTTTACAGCCCCCTCTAAGCGGTTTACAGAATCAGCCTATTGCCCCCAACAATCTGGGTCCTCATTTTACCCACCTGGGAAGGATGGAAGGATGGGTCAACCTTGAATCATCTAGAATGTAGAGAGTTCTCCAAACCTGGCATTGTTGCATGGACCCCAAAATTTCTTAAATTAGTTCTTAAGTGACAGTGCAGATTGTGTAATATGAACCCTGCTGCTGTGGTTTGTACACCATAGTGTGATTATGTACTTAATCATCCAGTAAACCATAATTAAATAATGAATAATCTTTTATTGGAAGTGTATAAGAAGGCTCATGAATTACAGTACAAGGTTATCATCTCTTCATTATGCAATTTATTTACTCCCAGATAAGCAATTTCAGGGACAAATGGAACACTTAGCAGGGCTTTTTAAAATTTGTTTTAATCATTATTTGGGGGGGGGGTCATACAAATAATTGTGTCTGACTGTGAGGCTGACAATATGTTTCATTTATAGTTTTATAATCCATCTTTTTTACAGGAGCTCAAGTTAGCATCCAGGAGGTTCTCTCCTCATTTCCCAATAATCCTGTGTGATATTGAACTGAGAGACTTTGCTAGAAACCTAAACTTAAATCCAGTGGTCATATAACATTTTACAATAATCATTATATTTCATTTTCATTCATTATATCTCATTAAATACTGTGAAAGAAAATGGGAAATAATTGATGTATAGGATATCTACATATTAGATTAATTCATGAATTGCTGTTTTATTGTGGTATGCACTAAGTAAACTACAATGAATAAACAACCTCACATATACACATACTTACTCCCATACACTTTGCATACGTGCTATGCATGTACTAAGCCTCTGTGCTTTGCCTGGTTTCTGCTTAGTGTGATAATTATTGTTGAACAAAAATGATTAGTTATTTTGACCCATATCTATGGTAGCTGCTTGAAAAGCTAGCAGTTCAATAAGATGTGCAATTTCATCAACCCTCAAGATTGATAGATTATAATTCCCATAACAAGAATAAAGATAGAGACACTATTGAGTTAAACTCAATTCCTGGTCACTAGAGGGACACATCCATGCAGTTTTCTTGTTAACAATATGGAAGTAATTTGCTATTATCATCTTGTAAGATGTTTTCTACTCCCCAGAACTGGAATTTTGGGGCGATTTTTATCTCTATATCAATCAGACCTAAACTTGCTTAGCTTAGAGTCATATCTGCGAGGCATTAGAGATACTGTGCTAATTGTAAAACCCTGTTGTACTCCTTGCCCTTTTTAGTATATGTTCCATATTAAAAAAAAATCCTCAGCACCTTCTTCCTAGTAGCTCATGACAAAAATGTGACACAGGTAGCAGAAACTGCTTTAAATTGGAATATTGCCATTTTTCTCAATCTTTTCTTTACCATAAACCCACTTTAAATACTTTTTGTGGCTATGGAAATCACCCAAATTAAACTCGAGATTTGAATCATAGCATTTCTTCAAGCCTTCTTGAGTACCCTGTAATTACATTTTGCAGCCCCCACAGGGATCTGCGGAACACAGTTTTAGAATCACTAGCATATTGCAAAGGTTGATCTGTAATGAATTATTTGATCTATATTAGTATTTCCCTTCTTTGTAGTGCATTTAGGCATGCGCTTGTAGTAGTAGTAAAAATAATATAATAACTGGTAGTACTAGTAGGATAGACATGAATTGCAAAAGGAAGGGATTTTCTGGGCTAGAAAAACATATACTAGACATGAATTGGTCTCTGTTTTTCTATATCAGCCATGGTAGGTAGACACTCTTGGGTGAAGACAACTCCACTGCCCGAGCACCTGGATCTGTTATTCTTGCCTAAGAAATAAACAATTGCTTTGTTGCCTAATGCTTGATTACAATTACCCATCAATCAAACATCAATCAAATTATGCCAGAAGACTCAGGCATCCTAAGCTATCATTTTCTTAACCGTAATTGAGTTTTAAAATCACAAGGCTGAGTTACACAGTAGCCATAAACCTCGATTTACAAGTTACAAAGGCTAAATTAACAAAACATGCCAAACTAGAATCAAACACCCTGCCTTATTCAGATAAAACGGTTCAAATGTATAAAATTCACCCTACATAATCTGTTTGTAAGACATGGTTTTATTAATCATGGTCCACAGAATCTTAGTATATATGAAATGGAAGGCACTTGTCTGATGCCTTCTTTAGTGAGGAAGTTCACTAAACTATCCCCAACAGATGGGCATCTGAATATTTCCAGAGAGGTCATCAATTTTCTCAGAAGATAGTTGACAGTTTGACAAGTCTCCTTATTGTTATGATTCTCATAATCAGCCTGAATTTAACTCAACTGTTAAATAGATGAATGTCCATTTCCAAGAATCCTTTACATGTTGGAAAACTATTATAATAACTTCCTTATGCCTTTTGCAAGCTAAACATATGAGTGAACTTACCAGTGAACTTACTCTAGCATCTCAATAGTATATTCAGAGCACTGTAAGATTGCAATGGTTTTTGTACTATTGCATCACGCTACTTGCTCATGTGCAGCTGATGATGAGTGATATTTCTGTATACAGTATTTCTTATATAGTCGTCAAGTCTGATGTCTCAAATCCCCTTAATTTAAGTGCACTTAATTTTTCCTACCAAAATGCAGGACACCATACTTGTTACCATATATCTTAATCCTATAGTACTCAATTTGATTCCATTTTGTGCACTGTAAAGGTCATTTTAAATTGAGATTCTGTCCTACTAATTCCTTATAAAACTGTTGTATAGCACACAGGCAAGGAGAGACTGGAGAACCCCAACTGACATTTCCCTTTCCTTGATATAGAACTCTTTATGAGCATAATTTGGATGTCGTTATTCAAGCAATTGCAAATTCTCTGGGCTGTAATATCTTTTAACTCATATCAACCTTATCTACAAAGATATAATGAAAGACTGTCAGATGCTTTACTGAATTTCAAATACTGTACTTTACATTCACAGTAGCATATCCTCGGTCTATTAAATTGGTTGTACTACATGACATTTTGGGAGAAAAAGTGAAGAGTCCTTCAGATTGAGTTTAAGTATTGGTAATTTGATGGGCATATCTACGTAGGGTTCATAAGAATAATATGAACATGGTTTGCTTTTGCATTCCAAGATGTTATTTTTTTCAATTTTCCAGTTCAACTTGTCTATTAATCAAATTTATATAGTCACTCGCCCCAGTACTTGATTCTGGGCACTCAAAAGCAGCTAAAACAAGGCAAAACAATTCAAGAAACAGTTAAAATCATGAGAGCCAGTTTAGTGGCTACATCTAGTCTTGCCATAGGCAAAAAGTAGCTGGGTGACCTTGGGCCAGTCACTTTCTCTCAGTCTTAGGAAGGAGGCAATGGCAAACCATTTTTTGGGGTGTGTGGGACGACTACAAAAACTAAGTAACTAAGAAAACTGCAGGAACTTGTCCAGAGTCTTTAAGAAAAGGTCATGATTATAAAAGTATATAAAATTTGTAAACAGAGTACATATCCAATATAAGTCTTCGGAGAGGGGCGGCATACAAGTCTAATAAATAATAATAATAATAATAATAATAATTATTATTATTATTATTATTATTATTATTATTAACACTCCATCCATAATAGTAACACAACCAATGAATAATCTCTACCCACTCCTGGGCCTCTATGCATATTGGCAAAACCATATTTTCAGGATCTTGCAAATAACCAGAAGGGTCAGGGCCAATATAGTTTGAAATGAGAAAAAAAAGATATAAGAATATAATAAAATTCAATTCTTTATTAGCCAAGTGTGATTAGATACACAAGGATTTTTTCTTTGGTACATATGCTCTCAATACAACACAACAAAAAATATACATTTGTCAAGAATCGTGAGGTAAAACAATGATTGTCATAGGGTACAAATAAGCAGTCAGGAAACAATATGAATATAAATTGTAAGGATACAAGCAACAAGTTACAGTCATACAGAGAGGAGAAGAGTAATGGGGACAATGGGAAACGGGCTGTTTCTGGCTTCCAGAGGGCCTCCAGAGGGCAATTTATGCCTTCCCCAGGCATTGAATTATGGTTATAGGTACTCGCACAGGTGCAGTAGTGTGTGTGTGCATGCTTTTGGCACCTGAGGGAAAAAAGAGTTGACATCATTTTGAGGGTACGAGTTGAAACAATTTATGTCCAGCATGCGATCAGTAAATATTTTCACCCTCTCTTTTTGATACATCCATACATCCATACATATATACATGCATGCATACATACATACATACACTGCTCAAAAAAATAAAGGGAACAGGCAAATAACACATCCTAGATCTGAATGAATGAAATATTCTCTTTGAATCCTTTGTTCTGTTCAAAGTTGAATGTGCACAACAGCATGTGAAATGGATTGTCAATCAGTTTTGCTTCCTAAGTGGATAGTTTGATTTCACAGAAGTTTGATTCACTTGGAGTTATATTGTGTTGTTTAAGTGTTCCTTTTATTTATTTTTGAGCAGTGCATATTTGGTAGTATGCAGGTTCTCAATGGAGGGCAGATTGGCAGTCATTTGTTTTCTGCAGTTCTTGAGGAAAGTGTTAAGCAGTTTGCTTTTTTTCTAATTCCCTAAAACTGGAGATTTTGACACTTTTACATATGAACCCACCAATACACACTCACACTCACATATTGAAGACTGGGCAACCATCTGTCTGGGAGGCTTTCATTAAGTTCTTGCGCTGATCAGGAGGTTGCTCTCATGGCTGCTTCCCACCAAATCCCATTCTGTGAGTCTACAACTTCTTATAGCAATAGCACCTAGACTTATATACCACTTTACAGCCTTCCCTAAGTGGTTTACAGAGTCAGCATATTGCCCCCAACAATTTGGGTCCACATTTTACCCACTTCAGAAGGATGGAAGGCTGAGTCAAGCTTCTTATAATTTAAACTGCAATCTAATAGCGCGACATGAGTAATACACAATGAAGGTTATAGAGAAAATAGTAGAGAAGAAATACGAGATATAGGAGAGACTATAGAACAGGGGATGGAAGGCACTCTAGTGTGCTTATGTACGCCACCTTGAGGGGCGTACATAAGGATGTCTAGGATCAGTAGTGAAGTAATGTGCTTGCTGTTAGTAGGTTTGTCGTCTAATAAAGATTAACCATCTGTGCAGTGGTTTAATTACATGTATACAATATTTATTGAATAAAACATTGCATTATATCTTACATCCATATTCTTTTCAATCATCTATTTTGAAAGGCTGCAGTACAAGCAGCTTAAGCTATCCTTTTTTTAAAAAAAGGTATAAATGTTTGAGACTCAATCTGTCCTGAAAGAATATCCTTGTAGAGAAGGTCTAATGATATTATAGGGCTCTTTAGCTTAATATTAAAAATTATTGAGATAGGAATATTACAGCCATATATACATAAATGAACAGAGTGCAGAAAACTGATGGAAAATATTCAACTTCGTACAGAACAACGTATTCAATGAGAATATTTCATTCATTCAGATCTAGGATGTGTTATTTGAGTGTTCCCTTTATTTTTTTTGAACAGTATGTGTGTATGTATGGATGTGTATATATATATGTATATATTCTCTCCCTCTCTCTCTCGTTCTGATTCTCCGGTGTCTCTCTGAGAGACCAAGGTGCACAGATCACCAAGTCCCAGAAAAAATGCCCATGAGACCCAGCAGGAGACGAATCTTTACTTCCACTCTGGAATTTGGAGTAGATCTCCATCTCCTGTCCTTCCCTTCTCAGGCCAGGCAAGGAATGATTGGGAGGGGAGGGCAAGGGATGGGCCACTGGTGTGTTCAGCCGACAGGAAGTCACAGCAGGGGGAAGAATGAGCTGCAGGTTGCCGACACCATTGCTTTGACCTGCCTGTGTCACCCAACCCCTCTTGCACCATTACTTCATTTCGGCCAGCGAGGGTTGTGCTCAGTGATGGGCTACTAACATTTTTACTACCACACTGTGGGCATGGCTTATTTATTTATTTACTTACTTACTTACTTACTTACTTACTTACTTACTTACTTACTTACTTACTTATTTATTTTTTAGATTTTTATGCCGCCCCTCTCCAAAGACTTGGAGCAGCTCACAACAATAAAACAGTACAAATCCAATTGATTAAAAGAATTAAAAAACCCTTAATATAAAAAGCAATCATACATCTCATATAAACCATATATAAAACAGAAACGGCCCAGGGGAATCAATTTCCCCATGCCTGATGACAGAGGTGGGTTTTAAGGAGTTTACAAAAGGCAAGGAGGGTGGGGGCAATCCTAATCTCAAGGGGGAGTTGATTCCAGAGGGTCGGGGCCGCCACAGAGAAGGCTCTTCCCCTGGGTCCCGCCAGATGACATTGTTTGGTCGACAGGACCCGGAGAAGGCCAACTCTGTGAGACCTAATCGGTCTCTGGGATTCGTGCAGCAGAAGGAGGTCCCAGAGATATTCTGGTCCGATACCATGAAGGGCTTTATAGGTCATAAACAACACTTTGAATTGTGACTGGAAACTGATCAGCAACCAATGCATTCTGTTTCAACATCTTTCAGTGCAAATTGGGTGTTCTGGAGTGGAGCTCCATTTTCGCTACCCCTCTGCGTTCCCCCCCATCCAGGAAGTAGCCCACCCCTGATTATCTACTATATAAAGTGTATGTACACACACACACACACACACACACACAGAGCTCTTCTAAAATTATAGACATTCAACCTCATTTACTGTGATAGAAAAAATATACCCAGAGCCCAGAAGGGGAAAAAAGAAGAAAAATCAAAATTTTGCTACCGGTACTGTGTACCTGACCAAACATTTGCTACCGGTACTGTGTACCTGACCATACCCGTAGGAGCCCACCACTGGCTGTGCTGCAAATTTTCAAATAGCTCCGTGTATGGCAATTTCCAACCCCACCATGAGCTGCTTTGCTGGTCCCATATTACAGAGCTCTAGTCACAAGAGTGGCCATTAGTCATGCCAGAGCAGCTCCTCCACCCGAGTGTGTCCACCAAACTTTTCTCACGGACTACCAGTGGTCCTTGGACCATCTGTTGGTAACCTGTGCTCTGGGTGATAGCTAGAAATGCAGTGGAATTAAAGAATAAAGAAATACCCATATTCTACAATTGTCTAGGTTTGTAGGTTAAGTGTGGATGCTTTTTGGACTGAATTATCTTATAGCACCATCTACTGTGATTTTGACCAAGCTGCAAGCTACGAGAATAGTCATTTTCCTTCACATTCAGCATCTTTGAAAGACACTTCCTTTGCTAATCAGTTTTTTCTTTTCTGTGCTATTTTTTTTCATTTAAAAAATTGTATTGTTTTTTTATCTTAATTGTATGTTTTAATAAAATTGCTAATAAAATAACACAATACTTTGTCAAATGTTTTGCTGAAACCAAAGTACATCATGTTCAGCATTCCTTGGATTTACTAGGCAAATAATTCTGTCAAAAAAAAAAAGAGGTTAATTGGCATGACTTATTTGTCACAAAACTAGGCTGATTCTTGTAAATTGTTGTATTCTTAGCCAAGTGTTCCCAATTACACTATTTAAAAAGGATCTCTTTTTTATCTTGTTTGAAAATGGGACAATTTTTGCACTCCTCCAGACTTCTGGGATATTACCAGATTTCCAGGAACTCTCTGATTAAAATTGGCAGTTCTGCAATCACCTATACTATATATATTTTTGTCCTAGGATGTAGATCTGTAGTTTAGCTTTCTTGGGACAATCCTTATTTCTGGCCATGGCCTTAGATATTTTTTTGGCCATGAGTCCTAAAATTCAACCCCGAGAAGACTGAGTGGCTGTGGGTCCTTCCT
Organism: Erythrolamprus reginae; assembly: GCF_031021105.1. Classification (NCBI taxonomy): domain Eukaryota; kingdom Metazoa; phylum Chordata; class Lepidosauria; order Squamata; family Dipsadidae; genus Erythrolamprus; species Erythrolamprus reginae. Next base: position 136,473,823 of record NC_091950.1, on the reverse strand, counting down.
CCTAAGGACTATTCCATCTGTCTGTCTTTGGTGCTGGGGGGGAGAGAAATCCTTCCCCCTCAAACAAGGTTCGCAATTTGGGTGTCCTCCTAGATCCACAGCTGAGATTAGAGCAACCTCTCTCAGCTCTGGCTAGGGGGACTTTTGCACAAGTCCATCTTGTCTACCAGTTAATGTGTTTTTAAAATGTTTTTATTTTCGTTTTAAATATTGGATTTGTATATTGTGATTGTTGTGAGCTGCTCCTAGTCTCTGGAGAGGGGCGGCATACAAATCTAATAAATTAAATTAATTAAATTAAATTAGTTGAGCCCTATCTTGACCAGGGGGGACTCTGCACAGTCACTCATGCCCTCATCACTTCTTGCCTTGACTATTGCAATGCACTCTACATGGGGCTACTCTTGAAGAGTGTTCGGAGACTTCAGCTGGTACAAAATGCAGTGGTGCATGCAATAATGGGTGTACCAAGGTACGCCCACATTACTTCAATTTTATGCAAGCTGCATTGGTTACCAATCGGTCTCTCTCAAGGTTATCACCTTTAAAACCCTAAATGGCTCAGGGCCAGACTATTTACAGGACCGCCTCATGCCTCATACCTCGCTACTACCAGTAAGGTCCACAGAGCCGGCCTTCTCCGGGTCCTGTCTGCCAAATAATGTTGGTTGGCAAGACCTTGGGGAAGTGCCTTCTCTGTGGCAGCTCTGACCCTTTGGAATCAACTGTCCCCAGAGATCTGTGCTATCTCCACTCTACCGGTCTTCTGGAAAGCCGTTAAGACCTTGCTTTTCCAGCAGGCCTGAAATCAGAAATGACTGTATGTATGCATGTTCCTTCCCCTCGCAAAAATGAAGGGAATCCCAGCAAGGTGAGCCTCAGGGGAATCCCAGCAATACAAGAACTGGCGCTTCGGCTGGCAACAGAAGTCCGGAGGTGGGGATTCCCAGCGAGGGGAGGCTCAGGAGAATCCCAGTGCTTCGGCTGGCAACAGAGGTCCGGAGGCGGGGCATCCCAGCGGCGGCGGGGTGAAAATAGTTCAGAAGAGGCAAAAAAATCTTAAACATCGGGTTCGTATCTCGAAAAGCTTGTTAGTAGAGGCATTCGTAAGACAAAGTTCCACTGTATTCATATTGTGAAAACTCCTACAGCATCCATGAACTTCCATTTGGCAATGGATTAACTTTTCAATATACTTAGTGTAATGATTAATTCAGTATTGTACTTGACTGTGCATAATTGAGAACACATATCTGGATGCTAAAGCTTTTAAAAATTAATTCAAAAACCCAAATTTGTGGAAAGACTCTCATTTCAACACGTTTTAGATAAGACTGCTAAATGAGAGATGGGTGCCAAGAGGCTTCCCAGTGAGGACCAATGTTTATATTAACTTTTTAACTTTTGGAACTTTGATCAATAGTTGAATTCTGTAATTTCAGAAGGGATGAGCAAGGTAAACATAACAACAAAAATGCATTCTTAGTGAATCTGCAATACATTCCCAAGATAGATTTTTGGAACACAAGAATGATAGTAATGATTGCCTTGGTACATTAAGCAAACCTTTCAGTTTCTGGCAAACAAGCTTTGCATTTAGGTATGTAAGTTGGTAGGAATGTGAAATTAAGTAGTGCGTGTAACCTTAAATATTTATAGGCTAATGTAGAGAGTAATCCTTAGAAAAATTTTCAGTCTGTTTTTTCCAAAGATGACTACCCTATGAATTCAGGAGTAGAAAAAAATACTTTTTCCAGCTTATATAATTGTCTGCATTGGTCAAGTTGAAGAAGCCACCTTTTTTTAGCATTGCAGTACTTTAAAAAGCTTTTGTAATGCCTCACAAAACACTTATTGATGAAGTCTAGTGACATGATCCTGCTACTTGCATAGATAGGTTCAGAATTTTGCCAGGCATTTCTACTTTATTTGCAAACTGCAATGTATGCATGTGTGTGTGTGTGTGTGTATGCAGATGCGTATGTATAATATATGTATAAAACCATATATGGTATGCATATATATGTATGTATAAAAAACCAAGGACTACGTTGCCAAGGCTAGATGAATCACCTGAAATCATCAAATACAGAAAAAAAAGATCAATTTAATTGAACTGTTTTAACTCCATCTAAATCAGGATCTCAACTTTTGCGGTGTGACCCACTATTAGGCAATGGCCCATTCAGAACGTGCAGCTCTATTTGTGTGAGTGTGCAGCTCCATTTGTGACACCTGCAACTTCATTTGTTTGAGCAGCAGAGGTGCACATGCCCTGCTGCTTGGGCAAATAGAGTAGCGCACCATTTGTGCATGCCTGCCACTCATGTGGAACCCTCCCCCCTCTTCCCACTGATATGTAAGGTTGGAAACTGCTGATCTAAACCTTCCAACAAAAATATAGCACTTGGAATACTACCTATAAAATAATGTATGTTCAGAGTTTCAGAACCTTTGGCTTACCCTGGAATGATCCTGGGAAGGGAGGACCAATTTGTGCTGATGAATAAACAAAACCCATCCTCAAACAGTAATGGAGCAGCCAGCAAAAACAAACTTCACAATTAAATACATGACTAACTTTACACATTGCACTAAGACAGAGTACATTGTAACTGACTTGAGGCTTAACATTATTTATGAGCCTAACCACTGTGACCTAATAAAACACAATTAATAAAATTGTGGCTTAGCACAATATGTGAAGAAAAGCAAATACAATTAAACATTGATATTTTGATCTAGTTAAAAGAGACTCAGATGGGGAAGGAATTAACTTGTGAATTACAAATTCAGTGGGATACTTAATATCTCATAAAAGGTAAATATAATTCAAATATAATTCAGGTTGACAGAGAAATGGGCTTTAAATGAGATAAAATGCAAAATTTTATGCTTAGAAAGTATTATATACATAAGATATGAAGGGCTACCTGGCTTAGCAGTGATTATGTGGCTATTTGTGAGTGTGGAGTATTAGCAACCACTTAGCTAGATCTTCTCTAGGATCATTTGTCCCCAACCTGGCCCTTCTTCCAACTATGTATCTAATACCCTCATTAATAAAATATTTACATCTGTCCAAAATTGGTAATTTGAGCCTGGTTATTTGTCCCTTGAGTGAGGATTCTGAATTTATTTTTTTCCCCATACATTTTTTGGGCTATGTTTTTCTCAAGGCTTCTTCAACAGTAAGCTCAAAAAGCTTCAATCTGCTTTCTATCCTGTTTCTTCAATGAAGTTTATTGAAAAGATATTTGATTCTTATGATGTGTCAAAATCATTTGAGAACTTTTCCCTGTGACATGTATGACGTAATAGAGAGCTTGACAATAGAACTTATGAAAAACAAGTCACATAATAATTTATTTCTGACTGGACATGAACCAGTAGTACATCTGCAAAAACAGCAAATGGAATGTTGGTAATCACCCACCAGACATGGCTTCTAAACCACAAAAACCTATTGTTCCACTTTGTTCTTGAATGCTTATGTACAGTCCCAATCATACATTAAAAATTCAGAGAAACTGGAACTGGTTCAGAGCAGAGGCAGCAAGGATGAACAAGGGAAATCAAATCCTATAAAGAGACAGGAGGACAGTATTGATCAATAGTATTCATCAAATAGTGAAACTATGTTACATCACAAGTCACAAGTTTTTATCTCCCTAGTAGGCAGTATGTGGAACGCAGGGAAAAAATTCTGAAGAATAATAGTCCCATGATGGAAAAGGTTAGCCAGGGAGATAGTGATTTTCCACTCATTGGAACTGTACAAATAAACTTCTGTTGTAGTTGTTTGGGTGCATATTCCTGCAAAGAGGAATAGTCCCAAGTCAATCGCGTCTGGGATTGGGAGCAAAATAGGAAGTGATTAATACTTAGGTGGGAGACAACAAGGAAATTCCAATACTGTAGGCCACCAGACCGAGAAGTCAAAATGTTTTGGAAGGAGGCAGTGACAACTACCATTGCATGGATCTGTGATGTCAACAGGAATCAAGCTGTAATCTGAAAGTGACCATCTGCAGAGCAGGGGATTGGCCTTGACTAACTAATTTTTTTTTAAATTTACTTACTTACTTACTTACTTACTTACTTACTTACTTACTTGCTTGCTTGCTTGCTTGCTTGCTTGCTTGCTTGCTTGCTTGCTTGCTTGCTTGCTTGCTTGCTTACTTGCTTGCTTGATTTCTAAACTGCCCCGGTGCTGCAACTCATAACTGTATGTAAAAATAAAACATCCATGGGCACTGTAATTAAGAAAATATATAATACATGAATAAACGATCAACATAATTGGAGCAATAATGTCTTCCAACTGTAAGCCAGCAATGCACATTTTCACTGGCTAAAATGGAAATGCATGAATCATGGATATGACATAGTTAATACCATCCTAACAGAAAATACTGTTATTTTCTTCAAAGTATTTTCTTAAAAGTATTAAAAGTAGAATATGTTTATCACATTTGTTTCTCACCAAAACTGGCAACCCACAGCAATTTTAAAAAACCCCACAATTCAAAATACAAAGCCTGTACAGATAACAAGTTAACAAAACAATAGTTGTAACCAATTACATATTAGAATAAACAAATTACTATAATAGCAACAGCAGCCCTCAAAGGAATTTACATGCAATCTGATCTAATGCAATCATATGAATATTAACTGAGAAGTAAATTATATTGGGCTCATGTTGATTTATTTTTGACCAAATATTCTAGAGTTACATCCTAAAAATGGTTAACAATCTAATTTTGCTGAAAAATCAGCAGTGTATGTGAACATTACCATAATTACTGGATACTGCAGGATGTATTACATTTAGCCTACCTAGTAAAAATAAGGGTCTCTATATTTGGCAGGTTTATGCCACAATAAATATGTTGGTCTTCAAGATTTCACAGTACTGGATATATTGCAAGTGGACAAAAACTGAAACATCATGCCCATTCTCTAGTTCAGGCTTTAAAAAGATAATCATCAACTGCATTTTCCCATGTTACAAGGCAATGAAAGGCAAAGGGATCTCAGGGTCATTAGTAGAATTAGTCTATTATAACTTCTAATTCCAAAATAGTTTTGCAGGATTTTTAAAAAACTTTCACCCAACTACTTGTCCAATAAAACAGATCTTTTTCCTCCCTCAGCTCAGAGATTGTTGTATAAGGGGAAGGGGAAGTAAATTGCTCTTTCCAAAAAATGTGAAGCAGTCATTTGCAAAGAGCTTTTTAAATTAGGCAGGGGACCAATAAATGCTTGTTTGAAATGCTGGCTCCCTGGCTACTATTCTTCCATGACAGGAACATACACTCTCCCTTTTTTCCATCTTTGTTTAATAAAGCTGCAATTTTTAGTATATTTTATGTGCTTAGACACAGTAACCCTCTGTATAATTTATTGCACCTGCATATCTGGATTTACTTGTGTTTGAAAAAGAGCATTCCTTGTTTTACATACCATTAGAACACGGAATCTGCAAAGCACGAACCAAGGAAAATCTAAAAATTGTCAAAACTGAAAATGCACAGTACTAAATCACAAGTTTTTAAATAGGCATTAGATGGATGGAAAATGGGTTAGGTCAGATAAGCTAAATCAGTGATTTTCAACCTTTTTTGAGCCGCGGCACATTTTTTACATTTACGAAACCCTGGGGCACATTGAACCGGGGGGGGGGGGGCTAGGGCTAAAAAAGTTTGGACAAAAAAATTCTCTCTCTCTCTCTTCCTCCCCTTCACTCTATTTCTTTCTCCCTCCCTCTTTCTCTCCCTTCCTTCCTCTTTCTCTCTCTCTCTCCATCCCTCTTTCTTTCTCTTCCTTCCTCTCTCTCTCTCTCTCCATCCCTCTTTCTTTCTCTTCCTTCCTTCCTCTCTTTTTTGCTCTCTCTCTCTCCCTCCCTACCTCCCGCTGTGTCTTTCTCTCTCTCTCCTTCCGTCCCTCACTTTCTCTCTCTCTCTCTTGCTTTCTTTTTCTCTTTCTTTCTCTCTCTCTTGCTTTCTTTCTCTCTGAGCTTCGCGGCACACCTGACCATGTCTCGCAGCACACTAGTGTGCCACGGCACACTGGTTGAAAAACACTGAGCTAAATGATATGCAGATCCCCTAAGAAAATAATTATACTTGAAAAGAACATTTGATTGCATGATGTTTCAATGTGGATGGGATGTTTAAAATGAGGGTGGGTGGATGGGTAGGACAAGAGGCTCAACCTATTTTCCAAAGGACCAAAAGACAAGAAACAATGGAGGGAAACTAACCAAGAAGGGAAACAGCCTAAGACTTAAGCCATGTAACCTAAAGTAACCTTACCGAATTCACCAACAAAGCTCTCTCAACTATTTAAAAAATGTTTTGTCAGCCAACCCCATTCATTAGGAAACTTTCCATCCCGACGTCTCTCCGAGTCTTCGGAGAGGGGCGGCATACAAATCTAATAAATTATTATTATTATTATTATTATTATTATAAGTCTGCATTTCTATTTCTACTAGTTTTTTCTCATCATTCCTATCACCCTTTTCCTCCTACTTAGGACTGTATGACTGTAACGTGTTGCTTCTCTCCTAAGATTTTTATTAATATTGTTTCTTCATTGCTTATTAGACCCCCATGACAATCATTAAGTGTTGCCCCACATGATTCTTAACAAATCTATATTTTCTTTTATGTAGACTGAAAACATCTCAACCAAAGACAAATTCCTTGTGTGTCCAATCACACTTGGCCAATAAAGAATTCTATAAAGAATTCTATTCTCCATGTAAACCTCTCTGTGTTGTCTTGCTGCAACTGAACTTCTATTGTCTACGCTAGAAGCCTGTCCTGCCAACGCGCTCCCGCCTCCAAAAGCTTTGCCGGACGGCGCCTTCCCGAGCCAAAAGAAAAGAAAAGAGAGGGGAAGGGGAGGGAGAATAGTTCGGTAGGCGCATGCGCCCCGCAAGCCTCAGCCGCTCACGTCTGCTCAGAGAGGAGTCCCGCCCCTCAACCTCGTCCCACGCAGGGTCACGAGCCGAGTGCTGAAAAGACGCTGGAACAGGAGCGGTTGTGTTGGTTCTTCGGAGGTTCGCATGGGGCGCGCAGGGCGCGCGCCGAGCATCGCTTAAAGCCTCGCGAGCCGAGGTGGCTCCCGGGATGAGGCGCGGGGAACGGAGGAGTCACGGAGGCGCCTCCGGAAAAGCGGCGCTGGAGGAAGGGCAGCCGCCGCCGTTTTCGCTGCCGCCGCCGCCGCCCCCCAACGGCTCTTCTCTGCCGGTTGGAGAGGGGCCGCGCGGGGACTCGCCGCCGTTGGCGGCAGCTGCATCGGCGGCAGCGCCAGACGCCGCTGTCGTCACTCATGGCGACCGGCGCAGTACTGAGTCCGAGGTGTACGACGACGGGACCAACACCTTCTTCTGGTGAGAGGGGCGACCGTGCTTTTGCCCGAGCTCCCCTCCTGCCTTGCCGGGTCACTCGACAGGCAGAACGGGACCTTAGGGCCATCTGGACTCATGAACACAATAAGGGCGCCCAGAGAGGGTGGCTGAATCTGGAGGGGAAAGGTGGCTGGGCGCTGATGCTGAAGGTGACAGCAGCAGCAGCAGATGCGAGGGTTGGATATAGGGCTTTAGAGCTGGCGCTGGCTTCTGGTTACATCCAGGCTGATCTCTGATAACTCCGGGTATGTGTGTGTCCTCTGAAAGAGACGGTACAGCACGTTCTTAGTTTCAGGACAGACCTCTTTGCTCCTCCCCTGCTCTTTGTGCTGACTTGGCTCCGGGGCTATTGCTGTCTCGGATGCGATTTTTCATCACTTGCTGTCACAGATGTAAACAAGCTTGCCAGTTGCTAACTAGGCAAGGATCATCCTGTCTGAGATATTTCCTTATTATGTACTAGACAAAATAAACAAACAAACAAACAAATAAATACATACATACATAAGCGTACATAAGTGCACTAGCCTGCCTTTCGTCCCCTGTCCAATTGTCTCTCCTTATCTCATATCTCATATATCTTTTTTTCCTTTCATATATTTTCTCCTCTACTTTTTTATCTTTTCTTTATATATAATACTTCATGTCTATCCTCTTCAATATGTATTGTGTATTGGACAAAATAAATAAAAATAAATAAAATACATACATACATACACACACACATACATACATACACACATACCCAGATTCTCTGGTGCCTCCAACAATAGCAGAGCTTCTAATCTGAGGCATTGGAAAAGTTCTTAAACATTCAGGGAGATATTCAGAGATGTGTCTCCTTTGAAAGTAGCCTATAGATAGAGAGAGAGAGAGTGTGTGTGTGTGTGTGTGAGTGTCAAGCATCTGAAGTTGACCACAGGAAATATTTTATGACACTTGGTATTATGCCATAAGATACTTTATTATAATAGTTATGTGTACATACATACATACATACATACATACATACATACATACATACGTGTGTGTATGTGTGTGTCAAGAATTGTCCTAAAAATGCGAGTTCCGGGTGTATTTATAAATGAAGAGGCAAAAGCCATTGCAATCTCTGGAACGTTTTAAAATTTATTTAAAAATTACTAAAATTAACTTAGCATTCGTTAGTCCTCTACTAATGTAGTCAGAGTGTTAAAATCCCCATTGAAGACAGTTGATTTTATATAACGCTGCTCACTTTGTTCATTGCCCGCATCACAGGCCCACACTCTTTGGTATGTGTGTGTATATCTGTATACAGAGAGAGAGAGAGAGAGAGAATCAAGCATCTGAAGTTGACCACAGGAAATATTTTATGACACTTGGCATTATGCCATAAGATACTTTATTATAACACTGGGGAACAGCAATTTCGTTGTCTTAAATCTGTGACTTGTTTTCAACTAACTTTTGGCCTCTGGATCCAAAAATAACCACAGTTTTTGTCTATCACGTCAACTTTTTAAGCTACAGGATACCCTCAAAAAGTCATACAAATTGTACATATAAAGGAAAGTAAAATAAAAACTTACCAAATAAGTGTTTACAAATAATAATTGTATTCAAGTTAAATTGTGTTCATACAAATAGTTGTTTTTTTTATCGAACGGCAATTTTTAAAAAAATTAGATTTGTATGCCGCCCCTCTCTGAGAACTCGAGGTGGCTCACAACAATAATAACAATATACAAATCCAATATTTAACAACACAATTTAAAAACACTTATTAATAAAATAATCACACAACCCAATCAAACCATACATAAAACAGTAGTTAGGGAAGGTGTCAATTTCCCCATGCCTGGCGGCAAAGGTGAGTTTTCAACAACTTACGAAAGGCAAGGATGGTGGGGGCAGATCTGATCTCTGGGGGGAGTTGGTTCCAGAGGGCCGGGGCCACCACAGAGAAGGCCCTTCCCCTGGGCCCCTCTAGGTGACATTGCTTAGTCGACGGGACCCAGAGAAGGCCCACTCTGTGGGACCTAATCGGCCGCTGGGATTCGTGCGGCAGAAGACGGTCCCAGAGGTATTCTGGTCCGATGCCATGTAGGGCTTTATAGGTCATAACCAACACTTTGAATTGTGACCGGAAACTGATCGGCAGCTAGTGCAGGCTGTGAAGTGTTGATGAAACATGGTCATACCTAGAGAGGTCCATGATTGCTCTCGCGGCCGCATTCTGCACGATCTGGAGTTTCCGAACACTTCAAAGGTAGCCCCATTTAGAGAGCATGCATGTGTGTGCTGGCCAGCTGATTTTTGGCTTGCACAGAGGAAGGCGTTTTTGGCTTCCAGAGATCCTCTGGGGGGATCGGGGAGGGTATTTTTACCCTCCCCCGTCTCCAGGGAAGCCTTTGGAGCCAGTTGAGGGTGAAACACGAGCTTACTGGGCCCACCAGAAGTTGAAAAACAGACCGTTTCCAGCTTCCACAGGGCCTCCGGGGAGTGGGGGAAGCTGTTTTCGCCCTCCTCAGACATTGAATTATGGGTGTAGGCACTTGTGCCTACGCAATAGCGCACGCGTGCACTCTTTTGGCACCCGAGGAAAAAAAGGTTTTCCATCACTGTCATAGGGTATAAATAAGCATCTATCCTTAGAAATCAGTGGAGATAGTGGGTCAACATCAGTCACTGAGCTGAAACATGCTGGGGATAAACACATATCCATCATCTGACAAAAGTAGAAAATAAAACAGAACTTAATAAAAGCAATGATGAAAGAAAGAAAAAACAAACTCAAAAGGTAGACTTGGTGGACCATAAGGTTTTTTTCTGTGGTCATTTTTCTATGTTTCTGTTCAGTTTATAAATGGATATTGCAGCATATAATAAAAGCTTGGGTAAATAAGCAAATTTAATCTGCATCAATAAAGGTGCACTTGGACTGCATTCCTTAACTATGCTTAAATTCATGCCTTTCTTTTTTCAGACTTGACTTGCTTGACTTATAAATGGTCACTTTGTGTCTGTTCAGAATTACTATGGACACACACACACACAATATGGTACTGGTTCCAAAGTTCTGATATCTGCTCTCCAGTCTGTGGTCAAGTACTGCATTTCAAGCACTCGGCAACTGGCCCAAATTTATGGCTGTTTGCAGAATTCTGCATTTATGTGACCACAGTTTACAACAATTTTGCTGAAAACTGGCACTTCTAGTTTTTGCCAAAAACATCTCATAGTGAACCATGAGTTGACTTGACTGTTAGTTGACTTACTTTGTTAGTAAGCAAAAGTGATTTGCTTACTAACCACCATAACAAAGGTCATAAAATTGGATTGGTCGTGTGGATGACCTGCTTTACGACTGTCACATAATGGGCAAGGTCCATATGATTATAAATTAAGGGCTACATTTTCCTGGATTGTTAAAGAAAATATCTTTTTACATTTTTGTTCTTTTTTAATCGTTTCTGTTAGTTCTCCAAATTCTTTCATATTATTCTGGCACCTACCCAGTTTGTACAGATTTTCTACATTAATTGTCTATTTTTAGAAAGCAATGGGAGAAGATTGTAAAATCATTTTGTACTTTAGCAGCATTAGGAAATGGTATAGAATGCTTATTGCTGATAGAGCATGCAAAGAAATGGAACTATACCAAAATAAAAAATTGACAAAAGAACTTCATTATTTTAAAATAATCCTTGAAGAAAGTGCATAAGAACATTACATGAGATAATAACAGCTGAGAGAGAGCCATAATACATCTGGTATTTTTTCCTTACAGCTTTTACTTTAGCTGGTCTTTTAAAATCTTTCTTGCCCATAAGAAAAAAAATGATATTAGTGACATCTCCATTGTATAAAAAAGTGTTTACAACTGTACTTGTAGGTCCTTAAATAAAAAAGCAAGCTTGAATTTTACAAGAAACAATTTATGTCAATCACAAATCTAGGCATTAGCTGTATGGATTGCATCCAGAATATTCTTTCTCTAATTAAAAGGGCAGAAACGTGTGTAGTTTTTGCTGTCCTGTTGTTTTTCCCACCTAACTGCTTTAACTATCTCTGACAGAGAAGAAAACAAAATAGTTGTAGACTTAAAAAAAAAATTGATATTGCAAGGGGCACAGTTCTCCGGCTCTGCCAAAAAAAAAAAAAAAACCTTGGCAAAGAGAAAAACGTGAACTGGCTTTGTATGAGTTGAACTTTGTGATCTTGGCAGCAAGAGGGATACATTGATACCCAGCAACAAATTTAGAGCACAGCTAGAAGGTTCCTAGAAGTTGTTGCATTCTAGCATACCATATTTTTCAGAATATAAGATGCACCAGAGTATAAGAAGCCTTAATGTTTGGGGAGGGAAATAGGGGGGGAAATCTGCCTAAAATTCATCTGACTATTCATCCTTAGTCTGGTTAGCTTCAGCACATTATTTTATCCCCTGGTTAGGGCTTTAAAAAACCTTATTTGGGTCGAGTAACAATGAAAAAAAGCCCGCAAAGACTTAGGGCTGGAAAAGACCTTACAGCAAGTTGGTAAGAGCCAGGAAGATACTTAGCGCTTCCTTAGAGCTAAAAAAAAAAAAGCTTCAAAAAAAGCTACGTTCAGAATGTAAGAAGCACCCAAATTTTCAGTCTCTTTAGAGGGGGAAAGGGTCTTGTGTCTTATTCTCCAAAAAATACAGTAGTACCTGAGAATCCACTGCCCCAGTATTCGGTGTTCTGCAATTTAGGGAACACTATATTTCATCATAGGTTCAGGAAGCACTTTAGAGAGTACATTAGGAACAAACTGTGGTACAAAAATAGTGAACTAGTAACTGGATCTTACTGACATTTTGGGTTATGCCATGTTTTAAATGGAAGGTAGGTGAAATTGCCAGTTCTTCCAACAGTACTCAGTTTATAACTTCTGTTAGGCTGGGGGGAGGGTTTGAGGGGGGGTACTTCATAAGATTGTAATTATTCATCTTGGAAATAAGTGTACATTGTGTTACATACCCACCCACCCCCGATTAAGTAGTATTTCAAAGAAGTTTCCATTTTCTTATTTTTGATGCTCCTGTTTATTCTTAGTTATTCTTATATTTGGCTAAACAGAAAAGAACAACAGCATTTTATTGGTGATTTCTCCTTGCCAATCCTTAAGAACATTTTGTTGATACAACACAGATGAGATCACGTACCAACAAAGGATAGTGTCCTACATCTTCCTGGTGATGTGAACTGGGTGAGATCATGTAGGTATGTGAGGCCTGTTTGAGATAGGCAGTTTGCTCCACATGACCTCTATCTCTACATATAAGCATTTATATTTTCTAAAACATTTCATCGTAAAAGCAGGGGATGTAGAAAAAGCAATACATTCAAAAATTATATCAGATGTTACTGCTTCCGGGGGCTTTTTTATTATTTAGGCTGAGTTTCAAGGTGATATTTATAGGCACTGAAAGTTTTATTAGGTGGAAAGTTGTTGACAATTTTGTTGAATACTAGTATGAATAGTCTTTTATCATTCCTTTTAATTTAGAGAAGTCATCTCTGAATATCAACAGGTTTCACCATGTTTTGTTGGATATTTTGAGGGAAAACTCCAAAATAAAGTGAAATTTTAAAAATGTAAAAGTTATACTGTATTGCTCTTGAAAAAAATTGCATCTCTGATAGCTTTGAGACTATTATGATTCTGCTTGATTCCTAGAAAACAGTTAGTAACAATCCTTATCTTTTTTATCAGCATTCTGAATACATTTTGGTTCTGAAGGATTTTACTGTAGGTTCCCCCCACCCCACATTTTTACCTCAGTGAAGATTTCTTTGAGCTTTAGCTTATATAAAAATAACAACTTATTCAGTTCCTGCAAACTCTGGACCGTTCTGCCCATGGGAACTAGCATTTTCTTCAGGGTCTTTCAAACAAAAGTTGTAAAGCTTTCCTTTTGTAGACACTAATTCTATTACTTTGCCTTTTAAATGCCTTATTGATACATTTTACATCACAATGCTATATATTTTATATTAGGGCAGTGTGCTTATATATATACAGTGGTTCCTTGACTTTCGCGGGTCTGAAATTCACGGAAAGACTATACCATGGGTTTTCAAAAAATATTAATTAAAAAAATACTCAGTGGTTTTTTTGAACACCACCGTTTTTTCCTGCTCCCCACCCCCACCCCAGCCATCCTGCTTCTTTAAATAAAAGCTCCGCTTCCGCCCCAGCCTCCCGATCCCTCCCCTTTAATTCTCGGAGCGTTGGTAGGCTTCGCTTGAAGCTGAGCCTTGCCTCAAGCACCAAAGGGCGCGGCTGCCTCTTTTTCCGCCGCCATCACTTACTGCCACCCGCCCCCGCCACCTCTTCTTCCCTCACCCACCTAAGCCATCTCCCTTAGTGGTAGCGTCCGACCTCCCAGCTGACCTGCCTGAAATCCCGGCTTCGAGTCCTGGCCTGGATGCCTCTTGCTTGAGCTTCCCCTGCCCTGGCCCTGAGCACCGGTGCTGTTGCCACCACCACTATGGGAGACGCCAGCAGCGAGTGCAGCAAAGCCCCCAGCTTGCCACCCCATTGTCCCTGCGGGTTCTGGGGGTAAGTAAAAGCAGGAATGGAGGAGGGAGGGGGAGGAAGGAAGGGAGTTTGTCTACTTTGCGGAAATTTGACTTTCACAGGCAGTCTTGGAGCGTATCCCCCGCGAAAGTCAAGGGACCAATGTACATACAAACATATACATAGTTGCACACTTAAAGCTTTAATTTCTGCTGATGAAAATAATAAGCCGAGTATAAACAGTGTGTCAGAAAAAGGTAATATATTTTTTTTCTCTTCTTAACAGGGAAGCTCACACCTTAACAGTCCTGTTTATCCTTACTTGCACCCTGGGCTATGTGACCTTGCTTGAAGAAACACCACAGGACACAACCTATAACACAAAGAGGTAACTAACTTTTACAGAATACTGCAGAAAATGCAATGGTGCTGACTTACAGGGTGTGTTCCAAAAGTAATGCAATTGAATTTCCCGTGCCGCTCCTATTGGTCGGAGTGGGACCAAAGCACTTGGAGTACATGGGTGGGGGACGTTAAGCTTTGCCGCGAAACCGGTTTCAGTGCTCTCCAAGCTGTGAAATCGGCAGGACGTCAGTTATTGAAAACCCCTGCGCGCCGTGTCACGAAAAAAATGGAATCGGAAATTTCAAGTGAACTTTTGCAACATATAGAAATTGAAACTGATTATTTGGACAACGTCATCACTGGTGATGAAACCTGGATTTTTGAATACGACCCAGAAACAAAACACCAAAGCTCTGAGTGGCATACCGACCAGTCCCCCAAGCCCAAAAAGGCAAGAATGAGCAAATCAAAAGTTAAAACAGTGCTCATTGTCTTTTTCTACAGTAAAGGAGTGGTCCATAAAGAGTTTGTTCCTCAAGGACAGACAGTTAACGCTGCCTACTACGTGGATGCGCTGGAAAGACTCTGAAAAAGGGTCATCAGGACGAGAAAATACATCTCCGCTACCTGGCAACTCCATCACGACAACGCGCCTTGCCGCAACACGCTACAAGTCTGCGAGCTCCTGGCCAAACACCAGGTGCCAACGCTGCCCCACCCCCCTATAGTCCTGACGTCGCCCCAGCAGACTTCTTTTTGTTCCCTCGGATTAAGGCAGCCCTGAAAGGAACCCGTTTTTTGTCCATAGAAGAGATCCAATCAGCCGTGACAAAGACCTTGCGAGAGGTCCTCGAAGACACCTTCCAGGGCATGTACCGGTCATGGCAGAGTGGCTGGAAAAAATGTGTAGAGGCCCAAGGACAGTACTTTAAAGAATTTTAAGTGTTTGTGCAAATCTGTTCAATAAATTACTTTAAAAAAAATAATTGCATTACTTTTGGAACGTACCCTGTATTAGGGTCATAATTATTTGTGAAAAGGTAGAAGGATATTTTGTGAACTCCTTGTTGAAAGGTAGTACATATACATTAAATAGGTGACAAATTGGTTATACAAAGCAGACATGCATTTTGGGATTGAACTTTCATCTGCTAGTTTACGTGGCAATCCATAACTGAATTATTGCTAGATTTTTGACTAGTGTAATTCTGGAGGCAAAATGTACTAAAATATTTATAGATATCTTATATCTGTCTGACACATTAGTACTTAGAACAATTAGAGTTCATAGCTCAGTTTGAATTACCATATCTGAGTTTAATGTGCCTGAATATGACTTTTGCCCTTTTGCTTCTCCTACTGTGACACAAACTATCTCTAAAACAGTCACTAGTTTTGCAATAAAATAGAATATTAAACTCAGTGGGTGATGTTGGATTAATTTATTTCTTAGCCTAAAATATCTCATGGCTGGTTACTTAGGGAGGTTAAAGGATTATAGATAAATTAAAATTAAAGGATACAATGCCATGTATGTAGTTTCAAGTTCCTTGAAAAAAGGCAGGGCGTGTAGTAAATAACAGTGTATCAAGTAATCATTTGACTGCTGTAATGTGCATTGTTTTCCTGCGAAATTATAGGGTGGAGAACGTTTTATATACCAGTATGTCTGAGAACTGATGTGATCTTTGGATGAAAATAATCCCTAATGCTAAACTGTGGGATGTAATCAAATATATCAACCTATTAATTAACTTGAGATACAGTTTCATTTTCTTGGTCTTCCAATTTGTTTGTTATTCTTTTTTTAAAAAAAAATAATATCCACAAAATCCCTTTAATGGGAAAGAAATTAGGGAGTCAGTTTGCTCTAGTGATTAAGGCATCAGGTTACAAACCAGGAAGACACTCAGTTCTAATCCTGCTTCAGCATGAAAGCCATCTGGGTGACTTTGGGCCAGTCACTCTCTCAGCTCAGCTCAGCTCACCTCAAAGGATTATTGTTGTGGAGAAAATAAGAGAAGGAAGGAGTATTAGACATGTTTGCCATTCTGACTTATTATTAAAATAATACAGTAATGGCAAAATATAAATCTGAATCAGGCAAGTGGTATTTAGAAGGAGGTTTTTTATGGCTGTTGGATTTTTATCCTCATTACTGCAGTCAGTACAAACACTCAGCTGTTTTGTGTTTATACTGCTTTCTAAATCATATAAATTTGATTTTGATCAGTGTGCACAATAATTCAAATTCACCGATATTAATCAAAAGGCAAACAAATTGTTCATTGGAAAGCTAAAGATAGCGAGGATTTATGGCAAGTTACATGAGCTACAGATCATTTTCACATATTGTATCCAGCAGATGTTAAAAAGGGTGACTGCAAACATAGTAACTTTTTTCCCTCTGATTGATTAATTCTGTTACTGGTATGTATAAAATTGTTGAGTGACCCAGCTCCCAAGAGGTGTGGGTTGGGGGAGGGCTGAGATCATTTTTGTCTGTGTTGAGCTGTCCATGAGACTGGGGATGAAAATTTGTCTTTTTCTCAGATTTGGAAAGGGAGCATATTTTGCATATTTTTATTGATTCAGTAAAACAAAAATTAAAATATGAGAATAGTTTATTTGCTTTTTTGAAAGAGAAACCAGTTGTTTTGAATACTTCAAGAGTTATTACCTTAAAAGCAGTCTAACTTGCCTCCATGAATATTTTCCATGGGTTAAAATGAAAAACAGCCACTTGCTTTCCAGACTCTGGAAAGGAAGACATGGCTATTCCAGGAACAGAGCTTTCTAGTTCTGGTTGCCAGTGTCTCAACACGCAGAACTACTTTTTCTCATTCTAGCCTTGGCAGAGGAGAAAATGCATTAGGAAGCAGATCCTCTGTAATCTATTCCTGTCTGAACCTTGGATAAGGGAAACACACCTAGAAAAGCAGGCTGCCTGGTCCCCAGGTTTCCACCCTTAGGCCTTGGCCTTCTCTCTGTGTTAACTTGAAACTGATAGCCAGCTGGAAGCCTTTTGGTCAGAATGACTTTATTTACTTTTTTATTACCTTAGTCCCTGAGCCTAATGTGGGAGACATCAGCTTCAAAGAGAAGAATGGGCTATTGCCCTTTGGCAGTGTCTTATCCACAAATCTTCCTGAAGCTAGAGAGGACAACATTCCTTCTTCTAAGATAAAGGGCTCTTTTCCATTGCCATGATTTTTGTTTGCTTGTTAGATTTGTTAAGACTGCCCAACTGCAGAAAGATGTTAGTGTGTGCTCCTATCCTTAAAAAAAATAGGTCAATACTAACAGCATTGCCCCCAGCTTGCTAGATTGCTTAATCAAAGGTTTTAATAATGCTCTGTTTTAACAAGTCAGCCTGCATGCTTTTTCAAGAAACTGTAATTTTCAAACAGGAAAGGTGACTTACTGTACATCCGTTCGTGGTGATTTACCGTAATTCACCTTGATTGAAATTAGCCTATTTTCCTGCTCTGTAACTATAGTTATACTTGGGAGTTCTGTCTGCTAGATTTCATTTAAAGCTTATTTTTTCTGACTCCTTAATAAAGTCTGAGAGACATAAGTAAACTTCTTAAATAAATTAAATCCTACTAAACTTTCTCTGCTTTAGTTCAAGTGAACAGAATTTCTTTTAATATAGTATTAAAATACTGTAATTTTCACATAGACTCATACTCATCATATATCTTACTGATATATGCTGTTATAATGGTGGATTCATATATAATCCTAGGTTGTTTATTTGCATGCTGTCCATTCCCAAAGGTTGAGATAGAGGCAGGATTTAAGTTGGAGTAAGGAAAGGAAATCACGGAGAATATTTTTGTAGTTGTTAAGAATTGAAAATGACTTGATAGCTTATTATTAATCAGTAAATCAATCAAGGCAGACAGCATTGCCACTCTAGGTATTTAAGAAGTGAGTGCAGATTGTGCAGGTGTGTTAGTTGGAAAAGATGTTTCTGAATTTCTGCAAATATCTCTAAAATTTCCCTCTTACTCATATGGCTAGCCTACAAGTAAAAGTCATCAAATGAATTACTTGAAGTATCACTTTTAAGTTGAATGTGTAAGATTTGGCCCTCTCCCCTTTTTGAAAAGATATGTCTGCTTTGTATAAAAGGATTAGTTTGGATTTAACAGAGTAAGAGTTATATTTTAATTCGGTTAAATTGAATTGTTTATTGGTTAGATTTATTGGTTAGATTTATTGGTTATTTATGGACTTCAAGATTTCATTCTGAAAGATATTTTAAATTGGCAGTTTGTTAGATTATGATGGCCCGAAGCTAGATAGATCAGAATGTGTTGGTAGATTTCTTGGTCATCAGTATTAGTTTCTCAAGAATTTCCAAATTCTAATAATAGAACTAATGCAAAGACTTTTCTCCCTGCCTAAACTGGGAGAAACTGGGTTGTGTATGAAAGAATGCTTATGTGGCCAAATCTATAAACTCATTTCTGAGACTGAGATAATTAATGTGTTTCCACCATTTAACATTTGGTTCTAGTTAGTCAGTTCTATACGAAATAGAACTGTAGAAAAATGGTTATGAAGCTATCAAATCCAGTGACTGGTATATATAAAACATTGCAAACTGAGGTTTGCCAGTGTTTTAACCAAGCTTCATTATATTTCATAAAGTTTCATTCATTCAGTAATAAATTCTATCATGGTTCAAAAATACCTACAATGTTAAGTCTAAAACAAACATAAAACAAAAATAATACTGACATGTTGACTATTGTATATCAAGAATCCATGTAACCAAAGTTAATCCTATAGAACAGGGGTAGGGAACGCCGGCTCTTCTGTGACTTGTGGACTTCAACTCCCAGAATTCCTGAGCCAATCGTGCTAGCTCAGGAATTCTGGGAGTTGAAGTCCACATGTCATAGAAGAGCCAACGTTGCCTACCCCTGCTATAGAAATTAGAAAGAGCCCACTGGTAGGTACCGGTAGGTAGGTATTTATGTATCCTTCTTTCCTTCCTTCCTTCCTTCCTTCCTTCCCCCCATTCCATCCCCCTCCCTCTCTCCCTCCCTTCTTCCTTCCTTCCTTCCCTCCCCCCTTCCCCCCCCTTCCCTCCCCCCTCCCCCCCTCCCTCTCTCCCTCCCTCCTTCCTTCCTTCCTTCCTTCCTTCCTTCCTTCTGTATTAGCCTTTATTATTTTTATAAATAAATCAAGGCAGTGCACATACCAACAGACCTTCTTCTCTTATTTTCACTACAACAACCTGGGAGATGCGTTGGCCTGAGAGAGTGACTGACAAAAATCACCCAGCTGGCTTTCATGTCAGGCTTTAAATGCTGCTGTACAGAATTTATCTCTAATGTATAAAGTATGGTATCTATTTATAGTAAGATGACACAATAATAGTTTGGACAACCTGACATATTTTATTTTTAAAAATAGAACTAACTTACTCTGCATGTTTTTGTAATATTCTTAATAAGATGTAGCTAGCTGTTTTGTTTGCACCTGACTCACATGATATGTTTGTTCCTCATAGGAAATATTAATAAATCTATAATATCAGGTGGCAATACCGTATATTAAAGGGAAGCCAAGATAGGCTTCTGCAATATCTAAAGACATTCCAAAGTAGCAAGATATCTATTTGTGAGACTTGATGGGAGGGGATGGAATGGAATAGAATAGAATAGAATAGAATTCTTTATCGGCCAAGTGTGATTAGACACACAAGGAATTTGTCACTGGAAAAGAGGTTTAAATGGTTTTATAATTTACCGCACTTTTGGAGTATAAGACGCACCGGAGTACAAGACATCCCTTAGTTTTTGGGAAGGAAAATGGGGGGAGGGGGAATCTGCCTACCAGGTATTCATCTGGCTAGTGACCTTAATCTGGTCAGCTTCAGCACATTATTCTATCCCCTAGTTAGGTTTGAAAAAAACCTATTTGGAACAACTAACAATGAAAAAAAGCCTGCAAGCCGAGAAGATTGTTATCACCTCGCTAGGGCTGGGGGGGGGAAAGCTTCGGAAAAGCTAAATTCAGAGTATAAGACACACTCACATTTTTTGCTTCTTTTAGGGGGGAAGGTGCGTCTTATACTCCAAAAATGCGGTATTTCCATAATTCATTATTTGAGAATCTCAATGGAACATTTGAATTTCATTGACACCAGAAATACCTATGTGATTAGTCCAGTTGTCAAGGTTCATTTAATTAGCCAAGCCTTCTTGGCAAAACATCCATTTTAGTCCAGTCGCTAGCCAAGATAAAATTCATAATTGTATCTCCTAATTTTATATTACCTGAACAGTCAATATGTTAAATTGATTGTAAGCAAGTACTGTTTTGTTTTTAATATTTTCCAGAGGTATTGTAGCCAGCATTTTAGTGTTTTTGTGTTTTGGAGTCACTCAAGCAAAAGATGGTCCATTTTCAAGACCCCATCCAGGTAATCGAATTAGCTTATTGCATTAAAATATAGTGATTTTTAATACTATCAAGATTTCTTAAACAAAATCTGTCATAGCGTTTGAATGTCCTAATCTGATCACTGTCCATACTAACCATGCATTTATTTGTATTGGATTCTGTGTGCTTAATAGGCTGCTGTATATTTATGTAAATTTTCCAATTTCCAATTTCCTGTTTAGTTTTACAACACATTTAAAATAATATATAAGTAACGTTTAAGATAAAAATCATATTATCAGAAATGTAGAATTGTATCTAACATTATACGTTACCCATGTGTTTATGAAAGCTTCCAACTATGCATAATAAAAATAACAGAATAGATAATACATGAGAAAACGGTTATTGCAAATAAATGAGTGCTGGGCACTGTAGTGAATGTTGTAAAAGTGACCTGAGTTTGGTGAGTTTGTTATGAAATTACTAACAGAAGATACAATGTTTTATGAGTGGCTCATATGAACACTTGTAAGATACTTTTGGAGGTGTGAAGTCTCTAGTTCATTGACTGACAGCTTTCCCATGCTGAAGAGACAGAGGTCTCTTTTGGAGGAGGTTTTTCCCCACTACAGTACATTCATTATTATTCTTATCAGGGAAGGATGTTTCAATAAGCATGTGTCCCATGAAACAGAACCATGTTCATTTTAAAAATGCGCATAGCCATTCTAACAGAAGTGTTCATATTTCAAAAAAACTATTTTATATACGGTACATATTTCTCTGTAGCTAAAGAGAATAAGAACATCTCCATAATGGAAGGTACAAAATCAGAACAATAATTTTAAAAATGCAACATGTCTAATTAGAATTAATTTTAATGACAATAAGGAAGTAGCTTTTTAAAATAATGCTTAGATACTATGAAGTACATTTTCCCTTTACAGTCATCTGTGCCAGTAATCTATTCATGAAATAACAGATGTACTAATTTGAACTATTGTTATTTTGAATGAAACTTCTGAAACTCACATCTGTAAACTGCTATTTCTTAAAATACTTGCAAATTTTAATTTATCAATGTGAATAGTTTTGATAAGGTATTCCAAGTAATTCTGGGGCCACCTTTTAATTAATCTTATCTGTTTAAATAAAATGTTGTGTTTTCTTAATAGTAAAATAGGAAAGTGAACTAAATTCAGCACAATGTGCTGCTTACTTAATTTCTGGTATTTTCAGAATGCCCTTTTATTAATTCTTGGAATGTTTATTTGCTGACCCTACCTTCATCTGTAATTTCATTGACTTTATTCCATTTTGAAATGATGATGTGATATGAAACTGAATAAGTGAGATGTACCACATAGATGAAGTCAGATATACTTTCACTATAATTCACAGCTATTTTACAAGATATCATTTGTAATATAAGAATGTAGTGTTCTGTGTATACTAGCCAAGTTTTGCCCTACTTTGAACCTTGTTTCAGTTTTATTAATAATTTTAAAAATATGTAATAAAACTACATTTGGATGTAGAACAAAAAGCTAAGGCAAGGAGCCCATTAAAAGTTTATTCATAAGAATTGATAAAAATACTCCACAGTATTTTTGGGGAATGAGTGGATTGTAAATCCTCAAAATACAGTGAATTTTGTCTGTAATTGATTTCACTAACCTTTTCCAGTTAATCACTTGGACCTTCTGCATTTTTATTTTTAACTTTGTAGACTTCCTTCAAAGCATATACAACTTCATACAGACAAAACTTATTATTCCTAAAGATTCTATATGTACTAGTTTAGTCTTATGTCCAGCTGTAATACATCTAAGTTTGTTAATTTGTTCTACTAGCTTACTGGAGGTTTTGGCTATGCGTCAGTGTTGTCTATGAGCTTTTTCTCATCTTCATACTTTTTCAGGTAAGAAATTTAAAGTTTGTATTTTAAAGAAAGCCTTAAGAGATGAAAAGTAGAAATTGTAATCATCGGCTTCACTTCTTGCCATGAAAGCATATTGCATACAAATGCATAAGTGATATCATTTCAATAGTCCATCTGACTTAAGTTATTATTATTATTATTATTATTATTATTATTATTATTATTATTATTATTATTATATTCTTCCCTCTGTTATTATATTTTAGTTACCTCAAGGCAGTAAGCATACCTAATACTCTTTTCTCCTATTTCTCCACAACACTTGTGGCAGAGTGACTGGCCCCAAAATCACCCAGTCAGCTTTCATGCCCAAGGCAGGTTTAGAACTGCTTTAGCAATCTCCTGGTTTTTAGGCCAGTGCCTTCACCATTACACCAAACTGGCTTTCTAGTAATACCGTACATTATGTAATGCAGCTTTTTCCAACCTGAGCATCTTGCTTATTCCAACTCCTAGAATTCTCTGCAGTGGGTTTGATTTAATCTGTTTGGCATTAACTCTACCAAATTCAGGATCTTGAATTGAGGTATTTTCTCATCATATCTACTGAACTTGCTGTAACTGAAGATTCCACAGATTTTAATCTGGACGTTCTACAAAAAAATGTTCCCTTCCTCTTTTGCAAGAATCAAAATTTCCTTTTAACTCATTTGCTTTGTATGTAAACATTCAAGCAGCACTTCTAACGTATATCTTCCTTTGGAAAATTTAAGATGGTTTGCTTTCTATACTGGGACAAACCTTTTAGCTAATGGGATAATTGTTCTGCTGAACATTTTTAGCCCTTTTTCCAGGTTTCAGTTCATCCTCAGAAGGAAGAAATTAGATCAATCTCAAATGGATAACTGCTAGTTTCCCTCTCTTTTTCAAGCAAAAGAAAAGGTAATTTTCATATAACTTTTTAACTGGGTCATGGATCAAGTTAATTTGTGATATGAATACCAAACCCCAGTGACGTTCGGGGTCATTTTAATTATACAATTAATATTAATTTTTAGTGAAACAATTATTCTTGGAAAACTTGGAAAAGAAAAAGGCATATTTTCTTAACAATGGCCATAATCAGATACAAAAACTTTGATTTTTAAAAATATTTATAAGAACTAAATATGCATTAAAGCAGAAAAATGTTTGAAATGAAATATTTAAAATGGCCCTTTGGAACATGGAATATAGTATGTTCTGAATGAACTTTGGTCCAGAAGAATAAAATCTGAAACATTTTAAACATGAATTTTAAACATTTTAAATGTTCCTTCATAAAGAATAATAGAATAATCTTATTTTCTTACTTTTTTCAACCCAGAATTCATCCCACAATTGCAAAAGTTAATTGTATGATAGTTCATGACAAATCCTACTTGGCACCCAAAGCAAAGACAATTTTACATTGATCTTAAATATAATAAATAATTATTTTTGTTATTTTCATTTCCAGCACTCCAAAATTATGTAAGAACAACTATTTTCATGCTCGCAACATTTTACCTGTAGAACAGTTCAGACCCTTTGCAACAACACTTGAAATTTAGCTCAGGTGCCTCCCAATTTTTTTGATAGTTGCTGACATGTTTCTACACCTCGATTGCAGTTGATTTGTGGTAAATTAAATTGATTGGACATGATTTGAAAAGGCATCTCTCTAGAGAAGGCCTCACAGCTGGCAATGCATACTGTAGCAGAGCAAAAGCCGTGAGGTAAAAGAAATTGCCTGCAGAGCTCAGAGATGGGAATATTGCACGGCATAGGTCCGCGGAAAACTAAAATAATTTCTGCTGTCCTGAAGATTCCTAAGAATACAGTGGCCTACATAATTCTCAAATGGAAGACGTTTGGCACAACCAGGGCTCTTCCAAGAGCTGGTTGTCTGGTAACTGAGTAATCGGGGGAGAAGGGCTTTAGTAAGAGGGTGACTCAGTGGTCACTCTGACTGACCTCCAGAGATCCTGTATGGAGATGGGACAGAATTCTAGAAAGACAACTATTACTGCAGCCTTCCAATAATCTGGATTTATGACAGAGTGGCTAGTCGGAAGCCTCTCCTCAGTGCAAAACACATGAAAGCCAACTTGGAGTTTGCAAAAAAGCACCTGAAGGACTCAGACTTTGAGGAACAAAATTCTCTGGTCTGATGAAACCAAGATTGAACTGTTTGGCCTCAATTCTAAACATTATATCAAGCACTGCTCATCATCTGCCCAATGCCACCCCAACTGTGAAGCATGGCGGCAGCATCGTGCTGTGGGTTATTTTTCAACAGCAGGGACTGGGAAATTGGTTAGGATTGAGGGAAAGCTGAATAGAAAAAAGTACAGGAATATTCTCAATGAAAACCTGTTCCAGAGCATTCAGGACCTCAAAATGTGCTGAAGTTTTACTTACCAACATGACAACAGTCGTAAGCACACAGTCAACACAACACAGGATTGGCTTAGGGACAGCTCTGGGAATGTGCTTAGAGCAATGATAGCTATTTTTTTTTCTGTCAGGTGCCAAAAGCCCGTGTGTGTGTGTGTTGTGTGCTGTCGCTCATGCATGCGTTCTGTCACATATGTGTACGTACTCACACTCATAATGCAATGCCCCCTGCCCATGTGCGTGCTACCCTACCACGCATGCGCATGCCCCCCCCCCCATTTTTTGCCTCCCATCCCAAAAAAGTGCTGGGGGGGGGAAGCCTCTCATCCCCAAATGGTGCTGGTAGAGAGAAAAAGTCTCTTGTCCCCAAACAGGGTGGGTGGGGGGAATCTCCATAGATCTGGGAAGGCATGGACGGCAGAAAGGTACCCCCCCCCCCCTTGCCATATACGCGTGCTTCTCCCACAAGCGGGGCAGACCCGAAAAGCAGCTGGGCAGCAGGAGGCACCTGCATACGAGGTGGAGCTGAGCTGGGGGGCAGCTCGTGTGCCTGTAGAGAGGACTCTGTGTGCCACAGGTTTGACATCACAGTCCTAGAGTGACCCAGCCAGAGCCCTGATTTGAACCCTATTGAACATCACTAGAGGGACCTGAAGATGGGTGACCAACCTGACTGAGCTTGAGATGATTTGCAAGGAAGAATTGCAGAAAATCCCCCAATCCATGTGTGCAAAATTTGTTGTGTCGTACTGTACACCAAAAGACTTGCGGTTGTAATTGCTGCCAAAGATGCAATTCAGTTCAAAGGAGTGAAAGATCTGAATATCTTTTTAATAATTTTTTTTCTTTTTAATAAATTTACAGACATTTCTAAAATTCTGTTTTCACTTTGTTATTATGGGTTACTGAGTATAGCTTAATGAGAGAAAAAGAGAATTTCAACAACTGTAGAATCAGGCTGCAACATAACAAAATAAACAAAAGTGAAGAAGGTCTGAATACTTTCTGGATGCACTGTAATTATTATTTTTTTTTTGCATATCTGGCTATATTCTCCTGTTCTCAGATAGCCCTAGCCAGTATCAGCAGAGATTGAGCCAACATGCACTGTTTAATTGGGTAATGCAGTCTTGAATTCTTTGTATCTATATTTTGTTAAACAAGCCATTTGGAGGAGTATGGGATAGTTTGAAAGAATCAAATGAAATAAGCCTTAAAAATATCCAGAATGGTGATATCTGATTCCTAGTTCCACACAAAATATGGCTGTTCCAAACGTGGAATTTTTTTTTTCTAGATACTTATTTTTTTTCTTCAATTCTTTTTAGATCTGGGTAGCCATAATATATGTATATTTTGTGGGTAGCCTTTATATATATTTAACATATGTAACTTTTTAAAGAAATGTTGATCTTGAACATGTATTTAATTTTGCAGACTGTACATGATGGAAGACAGTTTATGAAATTTATTGATCCTAATTTAGGAGTCCCTTTGCCTGAAAGAGACTATGGTGGAAATTGCCTTATATATGACCCCAATAATGAAACAGATGCCCTTCACAATATTTGGGTAAGATGCTAAAAAGGAGATATTGTATTCATTTAATTTTGTAATTTGATTATCAATTGTTGCCTAACCCAACATCTGTTGTTTCATGACTAAGAGTCTGTCTTCAGCATTTCCATAGATGAGTTCTAATGCATCTTTCTGAGAGCTCCAGGCTTTATTTCTTTAAAAGCAAATTTTAACTTCGAAGACAGGTAGTTCTTGTTTAGTGACTGCAATTGGTTCAACAACCTAATCATTAAGTGAAGTGATTTCTAAGTGAACACCTCTCAGAGAGAGAGAAATGCTGTGAAAATTGTCGCTGTCTCATTTAGATAAAATTCTCTCACATAATGTCCTGGGCCTGATTTGCTCTCCTGCAGGGTGGAGAGATTGCTTAAACAAACTACAGTGATGTGATCCCTCGATTTTCGCGGTCTCGATTTTCGCGAAATGCTATACCACGGTTTTTCAAAAAATAATTTAAAAATACTCCACGGTTTTTTTTTTCTATTCCACGGTTTTTCCCACCCGATGATGTCATACGTTATCACCAAGAGTCTTCTCTGTCTCTTTCTCTTTCTTTCCTGTCATTCTCTGCTTCAATCATTTTCTCATTTCTCTTTTTTTCCCTTTTTTCTATCATTTCTCACTCTCTTCCTTCCACTCTTCTCTCTCTCTCTTTCTTCCTCTCTCTCACTCTCTTCCTTCCTTTCTCATCTCTTTCTTTCTTTCCTTTTCTCTCTTTCTCTATCTCTCCCCCTCTTGCTCTCTCTCTTTTTCTCACTTTCCCTCTCTCGTGCACCCACCAGCCTCCGGAGAATGCCTGTCCCGCCTCTCTTGCAGCAGAGGAGAAAGAGAGGTGGAGCGGGCAGGCGAACGGACGAGCGGCGGGCGGGCGAACGGGCGAGCGGCGGGCGGGCGAACGGACGAGCGGCAGGCGAGCGAACGGACGAGCGGCGAGATGTTTATTTTATTTATTTAGATAGATGTTTATCTAATATTAGTTGCACTTTCGTCGCTCCCCGGCTCCACCATCTGCGCATGCGCGGCCATGGAAAAAGGGCGCGCATGCGCAAATGGTGTTTTTACTTCCGCACCACTATACCGTGGAAAATCAATTATCGCGGGAGGTCTTGGAACGTAACCCCCGCGATAATCGAGGGATCACTGTATTTCTTCCTGAGCTGCTTCTCAATGCAGGATTTCCTTTAAAAAGTTAACTATGAGTTAACAAGATCATTGTGACCTTATTAATTATTAAATGACTCCAGACCTCCCAGCTGCTGCATGAAACTGACCAGAACTTAGTCAGTTTCACATTAAAGGCCTTTTTCATCATAAATGCTCAGAGTGGAAAGCATTTATTACCATTGCATTTGTGAATGGTTGCTATTCAAGGTGGTAGCTAAATGACGATTATCTGTAGTAAAATTTTAAAACCCAGAAAAGTCATTTCCTATGCATGGGAGCTAAGCTATTACTGCCTTGCATATGAGGTTGTTTTTGTTGTTTTTTCATAACTAACCAAATACAGAACAAAAATAAAGATGTTTTCCAGTTTTATAAATTTATATACAGTGGTCCTTTGACTTTCGCGGGTCCGACTTTCACAAAAAGGCTATACCACGGGTTTTCAAAAAATATTAATGGAAAAAGTACTCCGTGGTTTTTTTGAACAGCACGGGTTTTCCCATGGCCGCCCGATGTACAGTACTGTGCATTTTAACTCTTCTCCTCCCCTACCACCACAGCTGTCCTTTAAATAAAAGCTCCGCTTCCGCCCCAGCCTCCTGATTCCCTCCCCTTTAATTCTCGGAGCGTTGGTACACTCCGCTTGAAGCCAAGTCTTGTGGGCAGACAATACCACCCTAACTCGCCTGAGGGAGAAGGAGCTGAGGGCATTGTTGGGTCAGGGGGCCACGCGCTAATCGCTGGGATGGCTTGCGGTGGGCCCGTCACAACCCTACGGTAGTCTCCGCCCACAGCTCAGTGTCACCTCAAGCACCGAAGGACGCAGCTGCCTCTTTTTCAAGCTACCGATATTTCTCCACGGTTAGCTGTTTGGTATGACATCTTTTATGACCACACCTTAACTAGATCGCAAGTTACAGGGAAATATCAGGGAATTTCAAAATGCTTTCCCCCTGGACACCCTGTATATATATTAGATGTAAGGTGTAGAAATTATTTTTAATCATTTAACAAATATGCTTAAAATGTGAAGATATTTCACATTGCATATGGAAATATACTATATGCTTCAGTAGACATTGTCATCATTTATGTTGATTCCTTTTATTACATAGAAAGTATCTCTAATCTGTACAACCTATTTGAATTGCAGGATAAACTAGATGGATTTGTTCCTGCTCATTTCCTTGGATGGTACTTAAAGGTGAGAATTAGCCCTTTCTTTGCTTAGTAACTTACTATAGTTCTGAAGTTTCATTGCTTGTCAGTACTACAAGTGCCTCTTAATCTTTATTATTATCATCTAAGTTATTTTTAAAATAAATTTCTGACAGTAAAATTCTGTTTTACTATTGAATATCTTTAAATATTAATTAAGATATTAAGGTATTTTAATATAAGACTTTAAACAGCTAGCTATGTTAAGATTAAACTAATGGACACATAAATGTATCACTATTTCCCTCTAAATATGCAAAGTACAGTATATTGAACAAAGAAAGAAAGCTTGCTTTGTAATTATTGCTAAGAAATTGTTTTCATAGCTAAGAAACAACTTTTGACTTCATAATTACTCAAATTTATTTAGTCTAAAACTTCTAGTCATCATTGACTATAGCTTCGTAATGCATCTATGAAGGCTACTCTAGTTGCTTTTTGCTATCACAAAAGCAGACCTGACCTCCTCTATATAGTGATGGTACGGTATATACTGACAGAAAAACCAGTTCATGTATACAGGTAGTTCTTGACTTATTACCATTCATTTAGTGACTTTGCAATTACAGTGGCACTGAAAAAGTGACATGACTGTTTTTCACAGTTACTACCATTACAGCATCCCCATGGTCTCATGATCAAAAATTGGGCTCTTGGTAGCTGTCATGTATTTATGGCAGTTCTACTGTCCTGGGGTCATATGATCACCATTTGTGATCTTCACAGCCAGTTTCCAGCAAGCAAAGTTAACGGGAAAGCCACATTTGCTTAATGACAAATAAATGATTCACTTAACATTTGTGGCAGGAAAGATTGTAAAATGGAACAAACTCACTTAACTATCTTGCTTAGTAACCGAAATTTTGGGCTCAATTGTGCTCATAATTCAAGGACTACCTATATGTGTCTTTAGCTGTCAGTTCAATTGAGTACAGTCCTATAGAGATGAATTTTAAAAACACTATATCTTCTTTCACTGCCTTAATTTTTAAAAAATAGTGTTTACACATATAAATACTGAGAAAGTAACCTTTGTTATGCTTTCCCATTGGAATTGATATTGCTGGAGGCCAGTTTTAACGTTGTAATCCTTCCCATCGGTTTTCTAGAATGTAGATCAAAATACATCATTTTGATAGAAACTTGAAGCAAACATTTTTCACCTTTAGTTAGCTAATAATTTCAGACATTTCATGAAGGTGGAAAATGTATTTGGAATGTTACTTTGAGAATATTGGCATAAGAAGACATTTTTCTACTTTTAAGCTAGCATTTTATGCCACTATTTGAAAGTACAACATTGTGGTGTGCATTCTGCAGTAAAAATTTACATATTCCTATTGCCCTATATTTTATCTGTCAATAGAAAAAAAAAATTTTTATTACATATATACACATTTACACAAACAAAATAAATGGTATACATCGTAGATTGAAACAATGCCAAACCAACACATATCAACATACAGACAAACAAACAAAAAAACAAAAACAAAAAGAATTCTTATAATATAGTTACTTATTTAAGTACGCTAAACAATGATAGCAATAACAATTAACATATAGCATAATATATAATATTTGTATTTAAATTCCCTTTAGGGGGTAAGTTATAAATCATTTTTATTATTTTAAATTATTTTCTGGTGAAGTGTGTCATAACCTCAATATCTACCATTTTCTCCTTTAGGTTATCTCTATTCTTAAAATCATATTTTTTTCCCTATCCGCCTTCTTTCATTCATGTTTAATTTATTTAAATTCATACAAATCTTTCTTTAAAAAAAATATTGTATATAAATCTTTTATAATTTTCCATATGCAATAAAAAGGATATAAAGTATTGTTATTCTTGTACAGTGTTCCCTCGATTTTCGCGGGGGATGCGTTCCGAGACCGCCCGCGAAAGTCGAATTTCCACGAAGTAGAGATGCGGAAGTAAATACACCATTTTTGGCTATGGACAGTATCACAAGCCTTCCCTTAATACTTTAAACCCCTAAATTACCATTTCCTCTTCCCTTAACAACCATTTATTCACCATTATTACTGGTACTCACCATTGAATAAGACACTTAGTGATCCTGATAGTTATAAACATAGTTATTTATTAACAATAATTTTTTTTTTGTTATTTATTTGCAAAAAATATTAGTTTGGTTTTTAATTCCCCATTTTTTTCCAATATTTGGTAATAATTGAGCATTTTGTTTAGCTCTCTCGAATTTGGGTATATTGTCGCCTCCATGCTAGAATACCATTTTGGAATTTGATGATAATGCATTTTTTTAATTTTTGTCCAAATTGTGTATAGTGAATTCCTTATTATATGCTGTCTAAAGTAGCTGTGAATTTTTTCTTTGTTCTCCCATAAGAAGGCATGCCATCCAATTCTTAGGTCATGTCCTTCTAATATCAATAATGTTTTGTTTTCTAATTTAAACCATTCCCTCAGCCAATCCATAATCGATGCGTTGTAATATATTTTGAAATCGGGTAACCCAAAACCTCCCTGTTTGATGTTATCTTGCATGTATTGAATTCTGATCCTAGGTTTTTTCCCAGCCCGAACAAATTTTGTTATTATTCTGTTCAATTTTTGAAAGAAGCTTTTTTTAAACATAATTGGGATTGTTCTGAATAAGTACAATATTTTGGGTAGGATGGACATCTTAATTGTTGATATTCTACCAATAAATGAAATAGGTAATTTATTCCATTTTTCCAGTTTCGTTTGTATTTCTTTTATTAGGACAGTATAGTTATCTTCTTTTATTGTAGTTGCTTTTGCTGTTAGTTTTATTCCCAAGTATTTAACTTTTTTTTACTATTTGTAGATCTAATTTATCTTCTAATGTTTTTTTCTCTATATTTGTTAAATTTTTTGTCAATGTTTTAGTTTTTTGTTTATTGATTTTTAGCCCTGCTACTTTACCAAATTTAGTAATCTCCTTTAGTAGATTTTCACCTGATTCTATAGGGTCCTCTATATTAAATACTAAATCGTCGGCAAATGCCTGAATGTTGTATTCCTGTCCCTTTAAGTTCAACCCTTTAATACTTTTATTTGACCTTATCTTTATCTGTCAATAATTGACCATCAGAAATTATATCTTAAGTATTTGATTTCAGCATAATTCTGGAAATTTCTTGTTAAGTAACTCTACTTGAGTAATGTTCAAAGGTTATGTTCAACATGCATATAATTTGTGTACAGATGTCCACAGTTCATTGATTTGAATGCTTGCATAATTCTGTATTTATGAAAAGTGATGCAAACAGTATTTCTTCACCTAAAATATCATTTAGCAGAATACGGGAAACTTTATATTAGATCCTCATTATTCCAATTCCTTCATTATTAAATTGCTTTTGATATTAGAAATACTACTGTTGTTGGACTGTAACATGCTATTTTATTGGGCTGGTATAGCAGTCAGCACTTTTGAAAATTTTTACTTCTACCTAAATCATTAAAAACATTCATTTTATATTTTATAAAAAATCTGTTCAGAAAACATTACTGTTTCATCTTAAACACTCGGTGAAAAATGCAATCCAAGTAGGAAGTTTTCATTCACAAAGATTTATATAACTAGAGATGGAAGAAAGTAATCAGACAAGTCAGAAAAATATTCACTCTATAGAGTAAATCAGTTTGGAATCATAACTCAATTATTTATTGGTGAGCGGATAAGATGATTCAGGTTTGTGTTCTGCCATGAAGTTGTGCATTATAATTCAGCTGTAGGCTTCAACAACACATAGCAAAATAACTTCATTTTTATTATAATCACCCATGCAGTAGATATATTGTGTTTTTGTAACAGAAAGCACCAATTATGTTTCTCAGCAGTTAATAATATTTAATGAGAGCAATTGCTTCTAATTAAGCAGAAAGTCAAGCCTCATGCTTCATCCACTTTTTGTTTTATGATATATGAAAGTGGTCGGGCAATAGGAAAAGCAAGTAGGATGCTTGGCTGCATAGCTAGAGGTATAACAAGCAGGAAGAGGGAGATTGTGATCCCCTTATATAGAGCGCTGGTGAGACCACATTTGGAATACAGTAGTCCCTCACCTATCGCTGGTGTTACGTTCCAGACCTGGCCGCGATAGGTGAAATCCGCGATGGGGAATTTATCAACTGATAGTACTTATTTAAGTATTTATATTGTAATTGTTTGGTAAGTTTTCATTGTTTTAAGTGTTTATAAACCCTTCCCACACAGTATTTATTTTAGATACAGTATTTAAATACAGTATTTTCAATTTTAGATTTTTTTTTTTTTTAAACCTGCCGATCGAGTTCGGCGGGCTGTTTAAATCTGCCGATCGACTTCCTCAGAAACCCGCGATGAAGTGAAGCCGCAGTAGGTGAAGTGCGGTATAGCGAGGGACTACTGTACTGTGTTCAGTTCTGGAGACCTCACCTACAAAAAGATATTGACAAAATTGAACGGGTCCAAAGACGGGCTACAAGAATGGTGAAAGGTCTTAAGCATAAAACGTATCAGGAAAAACTTAATGAACTCAATCTGTATAGTCTGGAGGACAGAAGGAAAAGGGGGGACATGATCGAAACATTTAAATATGTTAAAGGGTTAAATAAGATTCAGGAGGGAAGTGTTTTTAATAGGAAAGTGAACACAAGAACAAGGGGACACAATCTGAAGTTAGTTGGGGGAAAGATCAAAAGCAATGTGAGAAAATATTATTTTACTGAAAGAGTAGTAGATCCTTGGAACAAACTTCCAGCAGACGTGGTTGGTAAATCCACAGTAACTGAATGTAAACATGCCTGGGATAAACATATATCCATTGTAAGATAGAATACAGGAAATAGTATAAGGGCAGACTAGATGGACCATGAGGTCTTTTTCTGCCGTCAGTCTTCTATGTTTATGTACTAGTAGAATTTTATTTTCCTTTCTATTCACAATAGAAAAACAGAAACCAAGTTTCTTCTCATACAACTGTTTGTCTAGAGCAGGGGTGTCAAACTGAAGGCCCCAGGGGCTGGATCGGCCAGGGAACGGGGGGCTTAGATGTGGCCTGCGAGGCCAACGTGGAATCAGTGAAGAACCGGCCCATGGTACCTCTGCCAGCGAAAACTGAGCTCAGAGGGCCACTGACAGAGAGCTGCACACTCCTCCCCTCCCCAAGCTCCGTTTTCACTGGCAGAGGGCTGCAGGAGGCCATCAAAGCTGAAAACAGCTCAGCAGCACATTTTCACTGGCAGAACGTTCAGTCATCACAGGTGCCCCTGACATGAGTGATGTTAAAATGGCCATATCTACCATAGTCATGCCCCTACAGCCTCCTCGAGGTTAAACACAACCGTGATGCGACCCTCAACGAAATTAAATTTGACACTCCTAGTCTAGCCTGATACTTGGAATTTAAAGAGTAATTCTAAGTTCCTGCCTGAAAGGAAACTCAATATTTTGTGCTGCGGATGTTTTTGAGAGCCTTTGTTAGAAACATAGAAACATAGAAGAATGACGGCAGAAAAAGACCTCATGGTCCATCTAGTCTGCCCTTATACTATTTCCTGTATTTTATCTTACAATGGATATATGTTTATCCCAGGCATGTTTAAATTCGGTTACTGTGGATTTACCAACCACGTCTGCTGGACGTTTGTTCCAAGAATCTACTACTCTTTCAGTAAAATAATATTTTCTCATGTTGCCTTTGATCTTTCCCCCAACTAACTTCAGATTGTGTCCCCTTGTTCTTGTGTTCACTTTCCTGTTAAAAACACTTCCCTCCTGAACCCTATTTAACCCTTTAACATATTTAAATGTTTCGATCATGTCCCCCCTTTTCCTTCTGTCTTCCAGACTATACAGATTGAGTTCATTAAGTCTTTCCTGATACGTTTTATGCTTAAGACCTTCCACCATTCTTGTAGCCCGTCTTTGGACCCGTTCAATTTTGTCAATATCTTTTTGTAGGTGAGGTCTCCAGAACTGAACACAGTACTCCAAATGTGGTCTCACCAGCGCTCTATATAAGGGGATCACAATCTCCCTCTTCCTGCTTGTTATACCTCTAGCTATGCAGCCAAGCATCCTACTTGCCTTTCCTACCGCCCGACCACACTGCTCATCCATTTTGAGACTGTCAGAAATCACTACCCCTAAATCCTTCTCTTCTGAAGTTTTTGCTAACACAGAACTGCCAATGCAATACTCAGATTGAGGATTCCTTTTCCCCAAGTGCATTATTTTACATTTGGAAACATTAAACTGCAGTTTCCATTGCTTTGACCATTTATCTAGTAAAGCTAAATCATTTACCATATTACAGACTCCTCCAGGAATATCAACCCTATTGCACACTTTAGAGTCATCGGCAAATAGGCAAACCTTCCCTACCAGACCTTCCCCTATGTCACTCACAAACATATTAAAAAGAATAGGACCCAGAACAGACCCTTGTGGCACACCGCTTGTAACCTGTCTCTGCTCAGAATACTCGCCATTAACAATAACTCTCTGATGTCTATGCTTCAGCCAGCTTGAAATCCACTGAACTATCCAGGGATTAAGTCCAATCTTCACTAATTTATCTATCAGCTCTTTATGTGGAACCGTATCAAAGGCTTTGCTGAAGTCCAGATAGGCAATATCCACGGCACCACCTTGATCCAACACCTTTGTGACATAGTCAAAGAAATCAATGAGATTAGTCTGACATGATTTGCCTTCAGTAAAGACATGCTGATTTGGGTCCAATAAGTTATTGGTTTTTAGGTGCTGATTTATCCTCTTTTTGAGTAGAGTCTCCATCATTTTAACTACAACTGATGTCAAGCTAACTGGCCTGTAGTTACCAGCATCTTCTCTACTGCCCTTCTTGTGGATAGGCACAACACTGGCCATTCTCCAATCCTCAGGAACATCTCCTGTTAACAGGGATTGGTTAAACAAATCAGTCAGGGGGCAGCAATGACAGATCTGAGTTCTTTAAGAACTCTGGGGTGGATGCCATCTGGACCCATTGCCTTATTTATCTTTAATCGTTCAAGTTCTTCTAAGACATCAGCTTCTAAGATCACTGGAGCTGAATCCGTACAGCTGGAAGCAATGCTATATCCCTTTATAGTATTATTTTGTAAGGTGTTTTTTGAGAAAACTGAACAGAAGTAGCTATTGAAATGGTCAGCGATTTCCTTATTCCCTTCAATGCATGTATTATTCCCGGTACTAAGCTTTGTGATGCTGCAGTTTTTCTTCTTCCTATCACTAATATATCTGAAGAAGGTTTTATCCCCCTTTACAGATTTTGCAATTTCTTCCTCTTTTGAGGCTTTAGCAGCATATATTATCTGTTTCGCCTCCTTCTGTCTCATTTTATACACCTCTCTATCAGCTATACTTCCAGACTCTTTATACCTCCTATAGGCAGCCTTTTTTTCATTGACTATAGCCCTTACATCATTGCTAAACCATAGCGGTTTCTTCTTCCTTTTACCTTTAGTTATTTGCTTTACATAAAGTCTTGTGGCTTTTAAGATGGCCTTTTTTAATACAGTCCACTGAGTGCTCGCTCCTGCCATTTTATCCCTCCCCTTTAATTCATTATTTAAATATTCCCCCATTGCATTAAAATTTGTTTTTCTGAAATCCAATACTTTGGTTGTAGTATAGAATTGCTTGCAATCAGTTTTTACATCAAACCACAAACATAGATGGTCACTGCAACCTAAATTTTCTCCCACCTTGACCTCTGAAACCCAATTCCAATTTGTAAAAACTACATCTAGAATATTCTCCCCTCTAGTTGGTGTCTTAACTAGCTGTGCCAGAGCTGCTGGGGATATTCCAGTCAACATCAGGCATGTTGAAATCACCCATAACCACAATATCTCCCTTTACTGCCATTAGGGTAATTTCATCCACCATCCTATTGTCATGTTCCTCAGATTGCCCTGGAGGCCTATAGATCACCCCAATTCCAATGACAGAACCGTCTTTATTTTGCATGCAAATCCAGAGGGTCTCCAGATCTTTACATGTATTTTGAATTAGTATTGTTTTTAGACTTTCTTTAACATAAATGGCTACTCCACCTCCCCTTCCCTCTATTCTATCCTTCCTATACAGTGTATATCCTGGTATGGATATTTCCCATTCATTAGAATCCTTAAACCATGTCTCAGTTATGGCAACCAGATCCAAATTATCTCTAGATATTATGGCCATTAACTCACAGAGCTTATTGCTCAAGCTTCGAGCATTCGTGCACATTACCCGAAGAACATTATTTTCATTATCAGTTTGCCCCTTATCATCAACAACTACATCTATTTTATTTGCAGCTCCCTTTTCATAAGCTTCCAGAAACTGATTTATCCTCATTGGTCGGGGACAGAAATCACCCACATCAGTTACATCTCTGTCCCCTTTACCTAGTTTAAATGCCTGTCCAAAAAAGTTCTGAATTCCTCACCGAGTACCTGGGTACCTCTGTATGATGGATGCAAACCATCCCTCTTAAACAACTCCCTATTAGACCACCTACTGACATCATGACTTACATAGCCAAAACCTTCAGCTTTACACCACTGTCTTAACCACACATTAAACTCTCTGATACAAGTTGTATCCTAATGTTGTATCATTTGTTCCTAATGTCTGGAATTTCTCATCTTCAAAGAACTACCGGTGTTGTATCTACAATATATTATAAACAAAGCTGGAGAAAAAAATAATTTGATTCACATTTTAACATCAGTTTTCTTAATTTATGCTCCTTCACTTAATACATGAATGTGAACACTATTATCCTTTGGATTTGGCAATCAAAATCATACATATAAAAATGCAAATAATTAGGAAAAGCAGCATTCAAGAAACATTAGCAAGGAAGTTGCTTAGTAAGTTTATTAAATGATATGTTGTATTGCACATGAGAATGAATATTGATGCTTTTAACATATCATAAATTAGGGCAGATATATAATGTTTGAAAACAGTGGTAAGCATTTACCACTCCTACTCACAAGTTAAATGTAAGTGAAACATTTTTTCTTATTTTTTTCTTTAATATTGGATAATGCAAATTTGGGCTGACCTGCAAAATAACTTTCTTCTTTTTCATAATTTGCTTAGACACTAATGATTCGGGATTGGTGGATGTGCATGATTATCAGTGTAATGTTTGAGTTTCTGGAGTACAGTCTAGAACATCAGCTTCCAAATTTCAGTGAATGTTGGTGGGATCACGTAAGTATTAAGTACTCTCTTCAAAATTATTTGGCATATAGTGATACAAATTCATTTTTGAAAAACTCATTTCACAGGGTTTAGTTACTAATTAAATATGAATTACTTTGGCAGGAGTAATTTTTATAGGCTCTTCTTTCTAGAGACCATCTAACATTGAACTCTGATATCCTCAGATTCATGAAAATGATTGGCATGATACACATGAACCTGAGAGCTAGTTTGGGCAGTCCTCAACTTAAAATCAAAATTGGGATCAGAATTTCAGTTACACCTACAGTATGTCATCACATGACCAGACCCAATTTGACAACTGGTTTTTTTTAATGGTGATTAAGTTAGTCGCCATGCTTGTTAAGAAAATTATCTGGTCATTAAATAAATGATGCAATTGTTAAGTGAATACAGCTTTCCTCATTGATTTTGCTTGTTGGGAACCAGCTGGGAAGGTTGCAAATCACGATAACGTGACTACAGAGATGATGCAGTGGTCATAATTTCAAGGGTCAGTCATAAATCATGTTTTTTGAGCACTGTTGTAACTATTATTAAACCAATGATCATAAGTCAAGGATTATTGTAGTGATTGAGGCAACTGTGAGTTCTAGTTCCACTTTACACACAAAACCAGCTGGAGATCTTACATTGGGCATTATATGTATGTTAATATAACAATCATTATGATATTTATAAATAAAAATTTTATGGGATAAGAAGCTGTCTGTTTTGCCAAAATATTGATTATGTATAATTGCTATTTTAAAGTGCTATTTAGTATTTCATAAGGGCAGTGTGTGTGTGGGGGTATATGAATATTATGTATAGAAACTTCAGTACAATAATTGCTATAGTCACAAGTTAATTAGAGATTATGATGGATCATTAAAGTATTATTATTATTATTATTTGTAGTGGATTATGGACGTAATCTTATGCAATGGACTTGGCATTTATTGCGGAATGAAGACATTGGGCTGGCTTTCTTTGAAAACATATAAATGGCAAGGACTTTGGAATATTCCCACATATAAGTATGTTCAGTTACAAAATTTTATATTTAAGGCAGAAAAATGCAAATATTATAACTTTTATCACATTTTATGCTAATAAATGCTAAATTAAATTGTTTACATTTAGGATAAATTAATTATAAGTTTTATAAATATTATGAAATGGTATGTTTATGAAATAAATTAATTAATAGTTTAATGATGGGTTATTACAATTTATACACATGTCATTTGGAGGGGTAACATTGAACATAGTTGTGTACAGTATTGCTTTAGTTCTTAAATTACAAAAATACTTCTATATACAGTACTCCTAAACCTTTTTTCTTGTTTTGTTTTTATTTTTAGCTTCTGCGGTTTTTGTTATTTATTTATTTATTTATTTATTTTTTGATTTGATTTGATTTGATTTGTATGCCCCCCTCTCTATTCACTGTTTTTGTTCATCACATTTTATTTAATAGAAAGATTTTTTTTAAAAAATTAACATGAGATATCTTTAATTTCCCCTCCAGAGGTAAAATGAAGAGAATTGCCTTTCAATTCACACCATACAGTTGGGTTAAATTTGAATGGAAGCCAGCATCCAGCCTTCGCAGATGGCTAGCAGTGTGTGGAATTATTTTTATTGTAAGGGTAATTTCTTTCAGTGAACTAATATAGGTATTTCAAATAGGTTTCTTTTTTCAAAATACTGTAAAAAGATTTCTTGCTTTTTCCCACAGACTCCCTAAGTTTGACATAATACAAACACAATTGTTCTTCTAGAATTCCATGCTAAGAGCAAAATAAAGAAAAGGAAGGAAGGAAGATGCCATGAAGGTCCCATTTAATTTAGAAGGCTAAATAAATACCAGACAATATATACAGTATAGGCTAAGGGGATGAGTGTATACATGCAAGAAACACATTTTATTTCAGTATTTATTTTACTGTAAGTAAATGATTCCCTGATAATACAGACCACAGGAAGGAGAGACCCTTTACCTCAAAAGCAGTTCATTCACATGTGCACATAATCAGTAGAATTTAAATAGTTCTTCCCTTGGTAGGGAAGAAAAGGTAATTCTGATTCTGTAGTTAGAGACACGAATGTGCTTGGTGTTTTCTGTTTAATCTGTGGAAAAAGGAAAGAAGAACATTTTTCCTGCATTTGTCAAAATTGGTCATCTTGAATGATAATCTGACTTTATATATTTATTCAATTTTTATGCCACCCAACTCCCTATTGTTAGAATACATTTGTTTAAAAATTTGATCTTTTCAATTTATATGAAAGAAGCAGCCATCTTAAAATAGTACGATTAGGAGGTTAAAATCACTGTGAGGTTTTGAGTTTGTAAATTTGTACTGAATAATTATGTTTTTTCTAAAAATTCACTGCCATAATTTTGAATATAGAACATCAGTAGTTGTTGCATCGACAACCACATCTCATTTAGACATTGAAGTTCTTAGTCATTTTATCAAATTTATATTATGTAATAAATGAGAATAGGAAAATAACAGCATCGAAGAAAATATAGGTGGTAATGATTACAAATACAGTAATCCCTCGTTTTTCACGGGGGATGCGTTCCAAGACCACCCGTGAAAAATTAATTTCCATGAAGTAGAGGAAAGATAGTTTTTTATGTATTTAACGAGTACTGTATTTGGACTTTTAAAGCCCATCCTTTGCATTAAACAGTCATTCTATAATGTTTCTCAGCTGGAACTACATGTGATATCCTACCAGTTTCTTTAATAGAGTACAGCAGTACTGTAGAAGAATTTTATGAATTTTTAATGGATTTAAAATTTCCAATGGATTTAATGGATTTAAACCCCCCTTAAAAACCTGTGAAGTAGCGAATCCGCAAAAGATGAACCGCAAAGTAGCGAGAGATTACTGTATAGTTTTTTTTCATTGTTAAAATTGTAAACTTCGATAATATTTATTTGGCAAAGCATTTCATACATTCAAATTTACACACTTTGAAGAATTGTGATATATTTTAGGTTTGAATAACAGAAAATATCCTAAGTGATTGCATGGTATGTGTCAGTTTTTATTGGCAGAGTTGAACACATTTTACTTGAAATTTGTCCTATGGATGCCTCCAGAACACTACTTGGTTCTCCTGCGGCTTGTCTTTTATGTGAATGTGGGAGGAGTAGCCATGAGAGAGATCTATGATTTCATGGATGATCCGTAAGTTATTTCTCTTTAAACTCAGTTGCTTTATTTTTAGAATGGGGGATGTTTTCTGCAAATTGTTGAGAAACATTATTCACCAAAATAGTGAATGAATCCATGTGTTATTTCAAAGAAAAGTATATTATCTTTTTTCCAGGCTCAGACATAGAATGCTTGACAAACTAATATTTCTGCTTTATTGCATTACTTTGCTGCATGCCGTTTTCAAATGTATAGTAGTGTACAACAGCTTAAATGAAGTTTATGATTCAGACTAATTGGAATGCAATTTGTTTTTGCATAGGAAAAATTTGGAGAGTGTCTTAAAAGCAATGTCTTAGTCTGAGGATGTTGTTAAATCTGGATTTACCCTAAATATTTTTTTAATCTTGGTTTTCTGAAACTATAAAGGCACTTTACAGTATTCATATTTTGCAGCAGTATGGCCTCACTAATCAATGCCTGAAGCAGACTTCCGGTTGAACTTTTCAGCATACTGTTTTATCTCTGACTATCAGAGAAATGTCTGTGTTTAGTATCTAGGATTCCAAAACCTTATGGAGA
This sequence comes from Erythrolamprus reginae, assembly GCF_031021105.1. Taxonomy (NCBI): domain Eukaryota; kingdom Metazoa; phylum Chordata; class Lepidosauria; order Squamata; family Dipsadidae; genus Erythrolamprus; species Erythrolamprus reginae. Next base: position 136,431,867 of record NC_091950.1, on the reverse strand, counting down.
TCATTTGTTGGTCTTTGATTCCCAAAGCAGAGAAGAATGTCTAAAATGATTATTTTAGTTGGATTTCAGGATATTAAGCAATGACATTCAAACCATTCTCTGACCCCTCATTTTGGACCTACTGATATGGAATATACTTCCTCTTTCAAAATAAGAAAAGGTCTCACTTCTCTCTTCAGTATTCTGGTCCATTTTTCAGTCCTTGTGTTTGAATTGAAAAAGAATCTTTTAATTTTTTTTGCCCTCTCTTCAAATGGCTTAATGTTGGAAAAGGGAAACTTCATCCATCACCAAACCCTCATTACGCATTCACGGTATTACCATTCTTTGTCAATAGAAGATATGGAAATCAAAGAACAAAATCTCCAAAATGATGCCATGTGTAACAATTGCCTACCTTTTAAAACGTTTATTACGGAGAAAGTGACTACTGACAGTATTTCCCAATTCCATTTAAGTTTCAATTTCTGCACAAACGTAAGAATCTCCTCAGTTCTACACTACTTAGTAGGAGGAAGTTAAAAGCAAAATGTCTACAGAAGTGTTCCTTTATAAAACATACATAAAGGCATATTTTTATTTCTGAGTATTTTCAAAGATTAATGAAGATTTCTCCCTTCTGTTCTAGCACACCATTCCTTTAGATGGCTTAAAGATTTATGTAACTTTTTAAAAATAAAAGACTACTTTCAGATGCAAAAATTCTCATTGAATGCTCTGCAAATTTTCAGATATTCAAATACACCACCATGCAGTTTTTGCCTGATATATTGAGGGCTACGGGGCAAGGGGTCATTTTGGAAGTGGTGTATAGATGTTTTTAAGGGGAAATGTATATTTCAAGCATTTGGGAGGGGGTCTCCTTCAAACCATTTTTTTAATGTACAAAATGTACAAGAAGGGCTCAAGGCCTTGGCTTTACCTATTCTGGATGGGCTCTGGTGATTGTAAAGGAATGCTAATAAGTCATATATTTTTGCAGACTGTCTTGTTTTATATGTGGAACATAGCAGCTGGAATAAAAATGACAATAATCTATGAAAATTAGGTCAACTTGTGGAGGTGGTCATTGTAGGGAGGTGGTCAGCTCTGTATTTGGTTTGCTGATTCAGAATACAAGGTCATATTTGGAGAGATGTAACAATGCAGTTCAGCAGGATTCTTTGCATTAGGAAATAGATTAAAGAGCTATAGGATTGAAATTCCTTGCTGTAGCAGTTGCTATTGTTCCAGCATTCCCTCATGTAGATTTTTCCTAGGTGATGGTTTAAAACAACAGAAACTAGATACGGTATGGAAAAACTACTAGGTACTAATTTTAAAAACAGGCACTAAAATGTTTAAGAATTTTGTTAGATATGTCAGAATTCGCCCACATAAGTCTGCCTTGTAGGTATAGCAAAATGATCTGCCTAGGTTCTTTATTTATAATTAACTATGCAAAGTTGCTATTCTCCTTGGAGGGAGGAGTCGACAGTCAGGATGGGTTGTACTCGCTTGTAAGAGGCGTGTCCGAGTCATAGAAGTATAAAAAGGCTGGATCCGCCCACAGACCCAGTTTTTTTTGACTCGCTTCTAACAGAGACACCTCGTGCAGCACAACCTATCTTGTCTGTGACTCCTTATAAATAATCTTCATTAGGTTAGTAATCCCAATTTTTAATCAGTTTAACTTGGTCCTGAGGAAGCAGTAGAGTGCAGTGACCTTTTGGTACAGCTCTATCTGCGGGGGGGTAGGGCTTTTGGGTCCTCCCCACCCCCACTGGCTCCTATTGTCTCCTTCAGCCATTAGGGCTGCCTTGGAGCCACTCGCAGGCAAGCCATAAGCCTGGTGAGGGATCCTGACTGGTTACAGTCTGACCCCCTTTGCCAACGTTCCTTCCTCCTAGGCACAACGTGCGAGTTCCTCACAGTGGCCCCTAATTCCCCCTGGAGCTGGTTACAGTTCTGGTAAAAAACAAACAAAAGGGGTTTATTCTATTTTACCTTTGTTTTCCTCCCAGAGAGTTTTCTGACTCCATGCCAGGTTTTCCAGGAGTCTTGGGAGAGAATTAAAAGACGCCGATACTTCATGACGCAGGAGAAAAAATTTGCCGGCTTTTTTATCAGGCGTTAGTTACTATCCTAGTGACTCAGCTTCGGCCGGCTATACAGTATTATTAAGGTCTTTGGCGCCATCTTCTGGCCAAATCCTGCAACGGTCTCAGTAGTTTGCCCAAGTTTCTGGGTTTCTACTGTTTTTTGACCAGGCTTAAGAAGGAGATAGCTATTTAAGGATTCATCCTTTTCCAGAATTAGGGGCTAGGTTATTTATTTTTCAACATATATATATATATTTAGCCCTTCCTTGCAAGACACATTTTCAACAGTTTCCTATTTTATCCTCACAGACCCCTGCAGGGGACTTTGTCTTGCTAAATTTTCCTCTACTTTTTATTCCCCTTTCCCTCTTCCTTAGCTATCTTGCCATGGCAGACCTAGCTAAAGCAGGAGGGAAAAGAACCAAAAAATCTGTCAGGCCTCTACATGTGGATTCTGATCTCCTTTCCCCTATTCCAGAAAACAGGGACCCTCCTCCTCAACCCTCAAAAGCAGAGAGGCGTAGGGATCTTACTCTACAACGTCTTCATGAGAAAGCAGCCAGGGCTCTTTCCCCTACTCCCAGAATTCCTAATCAGGCTCCAGCTACCTTTTCCCCTTCTGGGTCTGCTGTAACTCTGGCTGCTAGCATTTGGGGTCCAGCTGGCTTACAAAATCAAAATTTAACCCCAGACACTTCTAGACCCCCAGTTCCCCTTTCTCCTACGATTTTCATTGCACCTCCAGTTCAACCTGGTCCTCCCTCATAGGTCTCTCAACAGATACCTCAGGCGACGCCTCCCCCAGAAGTCCACCCTTCCTCTTCAACAACCTTTGATGCAGCAGCTATCCAGAGGTGGATTGATTCAGCAATTCAACGCAGCATCGAACTTAAGCTTAGCACCTTACCCACTACCACTCCCTCTAGACCAGTACCGGCGCCCCCAGTGGCCCCTCTTTCCCTTGCGGCCTCTACCCTCAGACCTACCCAAGATTCTTGGTCTGATTCCTCGGCTGAGGAGTTGGATTCTTCTGACAAGGAACCTCCAGAGGGGGGTCATGCCGGTCTGTCTGAGGACGAAGAAGCTTCCCCAGCTTTACCTATATCAGCAGCCTTATTCCCAGCAGAGTTGTTTTCTACCATTTTGTTGAAGGCTCGTTCAACTGCTGGTCTCACAACTCCACCCACTCAAACTCAACCTTCCGCTTCCCAGGTGGAGACCCTGTGGAATCCTTACACGGAGGAGCAAGACATAATACCGGCTCCGCCCCTCTTCGTAGAGACCATTACTAAACAATGCCTAAACCCGGCGGCAGGTCCAGCTCCTTCTAATCTAGAGAAGAGATTTTTTAATGTAGCTCCGGAGCTCGCTTCCTTCCTGGAACCCCCTGCTATAGACTTTTCAGTTCTTGCCCTTCATTCCTCAGAGAACCTACCGGGAAAGGAGGAGGATCTTCTAAAGGGAGAAGACCGTAAAATTGATCAGCTCCTACAGAAGAGTCATCAATCCGCTGCTTGGGCTATCAAAGGAGCTACAACCTCTTCCTTTTTCGCTAGGACCATGCTCATCTATGTCAGACAGTTGCAGGAATTGATTCCGGCTTCTGACATTTCAGCCCAACAAAGCCTGAACAAGATGTTTGCCACCTGTCAACTACTTGCAGACACTACTCTGTATACCTCACGGTTTGCAGCCAAAACCATGGCCTCCTCAATAGCGGCCAGGAGGATGACCTGGCTCAAGAAGTGGCAAGTGGATATTAAACACAAGTGGCGTTTTGCTACAGCAGAATACAAGGGTAAGAACCTTTTTGGTGATGTCCTGGAGCCCTTCCTCATCGACTCTAAGGACAAAAAAGAAGATCCTACCCTCGAGCCAGAAGAAATCCTTTCAGCGTCCATCTCCTTACTATCGTCGACCTTTTCGTCAGGCGGATCAATCCTTCTCCTACTATAGAGGCTCAGCTCAACAGAGCTACAAACCTCGCAATGACCAGGACAAGAACTCTAGAGGCAGAGGAACCAAGCGTCCCTTTCGCGGATCTGCAGGTAGCCGTCAGGGCCGAAGAAGTAGGTGGTGATATCCCCCACCCTGATCCCCTTTCAGTTCCCATCGGTGGTCGCCTTGCTAAGTTTGCCTCCCATTGGTCTGCTATTTCCTCAGACTCCTGGGTTCTCAATACAGTGGCAAAGGGTTTACATTTGGAGTTTCTTTCTCCTCCCCCCTCCTTCTTCATTGCCTGTTCTATTCCCAAAGATCCCTCTAAGAGGGCTCTAATGGACCAGGCCATACAGCACCTGTTAGACATTCGGGCCATTCAGCCCGTCCCCCCTGAATTTCAGGGCCAAGGTTTTTATTCTATTCTCTTCCTTGTCCCCAAATCCTCGGGGGGCTGGAGACCTATTCTGGATCTGAAACGCCTTAACCTGTATATAAGATATCACAAGTTTAAGATGCACTCTCTTAAAACTATCTTAGCCTGCATCAGAAGGGGAGACTTCATGGCCTCTTTGGACCTAACTGAAGCCTATTTACATATCCTCATAGCTAAGGAACACCGTAGGTTCCTTCGTTTCTCCTATGCCGGAAGGCATTTTCAGTACCGGGCCCTTCCTTTTGGCCTATCCTCAGCCCCCCGGGTTTTCACCAAGATTTTATCAGTTTTAGCTGCCCATCTTAGATCTATACCCATTCGTCTTCAATTCTATTTAGATGACATCCTGGTATTAGCGAAGTCCTTTAGCCTAGCTCAGGACCACTTGAAGACCACTGTCGAGGTCCTTACGGCTCACGGTTTTTCTATTAATATCCAGAAAAGCCATCTCACCCCTGCTACCTCCATCCTTCATTTGGGTACAGTTATCAACTCCTCAGTGGGGCTAGTAAGTCTCTCCCCTGAGCGGATAAGTAGCATTAGGGGGTTGGCATCCCTAATCCAGGGCGACCCTTTCCCCACCCTCTCCTCCCTTTCTTCCTTGTTAGGGAAGATGGTTTCCTGCTTTTCCATTGTTCCCTGGGCTAGACTTCACTCTCGAGATCTCCAGTGGTTTCTACTTCCCTTCCAAAAGCTTGGACAGGCCCACTTGCCAAGACGAACCCATCTTCCTCCACAGGTCCAAAGATCCCTGACGTGGTGGAAGTCCGGAGCCATCGAGGACGGCACCCTGTTCCGATCCTCCCCCACCGTAACCATCACCACGGACGCCAGTCTGTCAGGATGGGGAGCTCATTGCGGCCAGCAGCAGACCCAGGGCCTTTGGGACACAAGCCAGTCTTCCTGCCCCATCAACTGGCTGGAGTTACACACAGTTTTCCTGGCCCTCAAGAGCTTCAGCCACCTGATTGCCGGACAGGACGTCCTCATCAGGACCGACAATATGGCCACCAAGGCATATATCAACCGTCAAGGGGGCACCAGGTCCAGGATTCTGATGCTAGAGACCAAGAAGATCGGCCTCTGGGCAGAGAGACACTTGTCCTCTCTCCGATCGGAACACATATCGGGGACAGACAACATACAGGCGGATGCCCTCAGCCGGGCAACAGTAAAGCAAACGGAGTGGAAATTAGATCCGAGAGTTTTTCAGCAAATCTCAATGAGGTTCGGCAAACCATTAATAGATCTGTTTGCTTCCCCTCTCAACACCCAACTTCCCCGCTTCTTCTCCCACTTCCCGTCCCAGGGGGCGGAGAACTACGATGCCCTCCACTGCCCCTGGCCCAGGGGACTACTGTACGCCTTTCCTCCATTACCTATCCTCCCCCAGGTCATCCACAAGATATTGGAGGAGCAAGCGGAGGTAATATTGATAGCTCCCTTATGGCCCAGGCAACCCTGGTTTGCGGACTTAAAAATGTTGTCGGTGATGGAGCCATGGCAAATACCAGTGAATCCTCATCTGCTCTCCCAGGGGTCCCTCCTACACCCGGACCTAAGCAGGTGCCGCTTGACCGCCTGGCTTTTGAGCGGAGCATCCTGAGGAGTCAGGATTTTGACAACGATGTCATTGATTATATTCATAAGGCTCGCAAACCTTCCACGGAGCGTATTTACTCCTCAACCTGGAAAACCTTTTGCTCCTGGTGTGAGTTCCAAGGATTGTCTCCAATTCGCATTCCCCTCTCAAAGGTCCTTAAATTTCTAAAACACGGCCTAGATAAGGGTCTCTCTCCGAATACTGTTAAGCGGCAAACTGCAGCTCTTTCCTCCATCATCGCTTGTGGCACCTGGATATCCCTTGCTCATGTTCCTTTGGTGTCCAGATTCCTCAGGGGCGTTTCCAACTCGCACCCCCCTGTGGTCCACCGTTTCCCCACTTGGGACCTCCCAAAGGTGTTGTATTCGTTAACAGAGCCTCCTTATGAGCCTCTACAAGAGGCTTCTCTACGATATCTCTCCTTCAAGGTATCTTTCCTAATTGCCATCACAACGGCCAGACGGATATCCGAGTTAGCAGCATTATCTGTCAGAGAGGACCTATGCCTTTTTCACCAAGACAAAGTAGTCCTCCGCCTTGACCCGTCCTTCCTCCCCAAAATCAATTCGATTTTCCACTAGAGTCAGGACATTATTCTACCAACCTTCTGCTCCCGACCTTCTCACCCTTCGGAATGCAGATGGCACACGCTTGACGTGAGGAGAGCTCTTCGTGTTTACTTGAAAAGAACACGGCCCATCAGGCAATCTGAGGCCCTGTTTATTTTTTTCTCCCCTCAAAAGATCGGCCTCAAAGCTTCTTCGTCCACCATTGGTCGATGGATCCGTGGGGCCATTGCCAAAGCCTATGACGAGGGCGTCCAGAGGCCTCTAGGCATAACCGCACACTCCACTAGGAGTGCGGCTTCCTCGGCGGCCTGGGCCACTCAATGCCCCCTGGAGGACTTATGCAAGGCGGCTACCTGGACCTCTCTCACTCCTTTTATCCGCCACTATAAGATCGATAAATTTGCCTCAGCACAGGCGGCCTTTGGGCGGAGGGTCCTACAACAAGTAGTGGAAGTTACCCATCCCTCGGGACAATAACTTTGACATGTCCCATCCTGACTGTCGACTCCTCCCTCCAAGGAGAATGAGCGTTGACTCACCTGATACGCTCTTTCTCTTGGTAGAGGAGTCGACAGTCAGTTCCCTCCCCTTGTCTACCTTTTTCTTCCTTCCTTGTTTTCTTATCCTCTTCAATGTAGAGCTGAAGAAGTTTTCCTGTACATAGTTCATGGGGGGGTCTTTTTGGAATTAGTTGAATCTAGGAGTCTGAGTTGTGCTGCCACTCCGAGTCAGTGTTTTCAGTTACGTCATCAAAACTGGGTCTGTGGGCGGATCCAGCCTTTTTATACTTCTATGACTCGGACACGCCTCTTACAAGCGAGTACAACCCATCCTGACTGTCGACTCCTCTACCAAGAGAAAGAGCGTATCAGGTGAGTCAACGCTCATTCTATCCATAGTTCCCTCTAAGCTGAGCAGTGAGCAATCGCTCACTTAAAAATCATCATCAACTCAAAGTTTTTCAAACCTGCCCAGAAGCCAAGAGGGAAAGAGTGAGAGGGAAGGAGAGAGAGAGGAAGAGAGGAAGAGAGAGAAACAGATAGAAAAAAGAGAGGAAGGAAAAGAGAAAGAAAAAGAATGGAAGTAAGGAAGAGAGAAAGAAAATCAAAATCTAGTTTGAAACTAGCTCAACTATTTAAGTGGCATTTTGATATTGATAGAGTTGCCCTATTATGAGCTCACTGTTATAGACACACAGTACAGTATTTTATTTTGAACTTCTCTGAGGCAAAACAGGGTGGGTTTTTCGTTTGTTTGTTTGTTTATTTATTTATTATTTCTGTGCCACCCAGTCCCGAAGGGACTGCAGCTCAGACACTATACTTTTCCGCCCCCCCCCCAAAAAAAAAAAATTAGAGGGAACACTGATACTATCTCTTCTTTATTAAAAACCTAAAGTATTAATGTAATAATACAGTGATCCCCCGCTCGTTGCGAGGGTTCCGTTCCAGGAACCCCCGCAACGAGCGGGTTTTCGCGAAGTAGCGCTGCGGAAGTACAAACACCATCTGCGCATGTGCAGATGGTGTTTTTACTTCCGCAGCGCTAGCGAGGAGCCGAAGATTGAGGACTCAGCTCGGAAGCTGCACGGGTGTTTTAAAAGGTCTCCGCCGGCATGGGGGGCTTCTTAGCACCCCCCCAAACCCGAGTTGGGGGTTCGGGAGGTGGTAGGAAGCCCCCCATGCCGGCGGAGACCTTTTAAAACACCCGTGCAGCTTCCGAGCTGAGTCCTCAAGCCAAGCGCAGAAGTTAGCCTTGAATCCCTTTGAATCCCGCCGCTGCCACAGCCCCTGGCTTCCGCGCCGCTCATCCCACCCACCGCCTGTATCCAGCAGAAGCTGCTGGATTCAAAGTGCTACTGGGAGCCGCAGGCGAAAGGAGCTCGGGCATCGGAGCGCGGCGCCAGGCATTGTTCTCCGGACCCCGCCCGCTCAGCCCCGCGGCGGCCCTTTCCCTCTCCAGGCTGCGGGCAGGGTCCGGAGAACAATGCCCGAGCTCCTTTCGCCTGCGGCTCCCAGCCCACCGCCTGTCTCCTGCTGCCCGGTTTAGCCAGGACACGAGCGGCGATCTTCCGGAGACAGGCTTTGAGTTTTGGCTGCGGGGCGAGGGAGTTAGGAAAGTCCTACTTCTCCCCCCGCAGCCAAAACTGGACATCGCTCGCCGCTGCAGCCAACGCGCGCTACGATCTTCCGGGCGAGCCAGGCTCAGTGACGGAAGGCAGCCGCTTGGGCCGAGAGGAGCCGGCCTTGATCCGCCAACGCGCGCTACGATCTTCCGGGCCAGCCAGGCTCAGCGGATCAAGGCCGGCTCCTCTCGGCCCAAGCGGCTGCCTTGATCCACTGAGCCTGGCTCGCCCGGAAGATCATAGCGCGCGTTGGCTGCACCGGCGGCGACATCGCTCGCCGCTGCAGCCAACGCGGGCTACGATCTTCCGGGCGAGCCAGGCTCAGTGACGGAAGGCAGCCGCTTGGGCCGAGAGGAGCCGGCCTTGATCCGCCAACGCGCGCTACGATCTTCCGGGCCAGCCAGGCTCAGCGGATCAAGGCCGGCTCCTCTCGGCCCAAGCGGCTGCCTTGATCCGCTGAGCCTGGCTCGCCCGGAAGATCGTAGCGCGCGTTGGCTGCACCGGCGGCGACATCGCTCGCCGCTGCAGCCAACGCGCGCTACGATCTTCCGGGCGAGCCAGGCTCAGTGACGGAAGGCAGCCGCTTGGGCCGAGAGGAGCCGGCCTTGATCCGCCAACGCGCGCTACGATCTTCCGGGCCAGCCAGGCTCAGCGGATCAAGGCCGGCTCCTCTCGGCCCAAGCGGCTGCCTTGATCCGCTGAGCCTGGCTCGCCCGGAAGATCGTAGCGCGCGTTGGCTGCACCGGCGGCGACATTGCTGCCGGCTTGGCTTCGCTTGCCGCTGCAGCCAACGCGCGCTACGATCTTCCGGGCCAGCCAGGCTCAGTCACGGAAGGCAGCTGCTTGGCCCGGGATGCTGGGACGAAAGGAGCCGGGCTTGAAGATCGCAGCGCGCGTTGGCTGCGGTGGCGAGGGCTTGCAATGGAGGGTGGAGGAAGCGGCCATGGGAGGGCGAGCTGCCTCAGGGAGGAGGATCGGGTGGGACCAGGTGGGGGCTGGAATTTCTCCGCCAGGGCGAAGGGCGGGCGAGCGGCGAAGGGCGGGCGAGCGGGTGCTGGGGAGGGCTTCTCGCCCTCCCGCCAGCAAGAGGGGGGAGCGAACGGCGTGGGCAGGCGAAGGGCGGGCGAGCGGCAGCGAGGAGTTTGCGTGGGCGGTGGGGAAACTCCTCGCTGACGCCAGCAAGAGGGGGAAGACCCAGGGAAGCCGCTGCCATCTACGCATGCGTGCCCGGCACGCATGCGTAGATGGTATTTTGACTTCCGGGTTGAAAAATCGCGAATTACCCTGTTCGCAATGGTCGGGGACGCAATAACCGGGGGAGCACTGTATTGCCTACAGTTAAATACAGTGGTACCTTTATACTAAATAGGTTTGGAACCGAACAATGAATATTGACATGAAATTTTTGTCCCAGTACCCATCGTTTGTTTGGTATTCAATGCACAATCTCGAACTTCTCAGTGTCGGTTCCTTATGACACACTACATTATTCTTTATCATACGCGTTGTCTGTTTGGTATTCATTGCTCTTCCGTGAACTAATTAACCATAACTACTTATATACCATTCTTAACAGATTGTTCAAGAGTCTGTTGGAATCTGTCTCTTGTTAAATACCTACCCACCTCTATGGCCTTCCTTCCTTCCTTCCTTCCTTCCTTCCTTCCTTCTTTCCTTCCTTCCTTCCTTCTTTCTGATACTCTGGTCACAAGCATTTAGAAATAGCACTCCATGTAGCATCACTTCTTCTTCTAACTTTAGTTAGAAGTTATTGCTATTTTTTCAACAGTTGTCAGCAAAGAAGTACAGGATGGGCCAGAAGCCAGGCTGGGGAAAATAAATTTCCAATCTGTTATTGCAGAATATAACAGCCAGCATATATACTCCAATTTCTCAGCGCTCTTCCTCCCATCCACATTAATCATGCCTTTCTATTCAAACTTTTGAGCATCGTCCTAGCCTACCAATCTTTAAGCTGCTGTGCTAGCAAACTGTCAAGCTGCTACACAGATCTTTGCAGTGTCTCACCTCCCTGCTTGCTCCCTTTACCAGCATCTTGGGTATGAAGTATGCACATACCCTGCTCAATCTTCCTAGCATTGTCCCTCTTGCCCCAGAACTCAACCAAAAAACCACACAGAAGCATACAGATTTTGAAGGGCAAGGGTCTCCAACCACCAGACCGCTGCCCACTATCTTTGGAACCAGGTTGCACAATTGTTGGGGGGAAACGTGCACAGCTCTACTTGCACAAGCAGCAGGTGATCACGCTTATGTGAAAAGCTCCATTTGTGTGAGCAGTGTGTGCACCTGTTGCTTCGCAATTGGAGCTGAATATGCTCACTTGCACACCCGTCATTCACAGGGAATGATCTCCCCTCCATCTCCCTGCCAGACTGCCAAGCTGGAAAGGCCAGAGCCAGCTGTTGTAGGGGAAGCCATAACGGCTGTCCAGACATCTTGGCCATGTAAGAGATCAGCTTGTTGTTTTGGAATGCTTTGGGGAATGAAATGTCCGTTGTAAATAAACCACTAGAATAAGGTTGGTTAATATATTTGTATGACAGACAGTTATTTATGTATGATAGACAGTTATTTATTTATTTATTTACTGACTGACTGACTGACTTACTTACTTACTTACTTACCTACCTACCTACCTACCTACCTACCTACTTACTTACTTACTTACTTACTTACTTACTTACTTAATTATTAGATTTGTATGCCGCCCCCTCCGTAGACTCGGGGCGGCTCACAACAGTGATAAAAACAATACATGGTAACAAATCTAATAATTTAAAATCTAAAATAACAGTTTTACATTAAAAAGTCTAAAAAGAAAAACCCCAATATATAAAATACATACAGTCATATCATGCACAAAACTACATAGGCAAGGGGAGATGTCTCAGTTTCCCCAAGCCTGACAACAGAGGTGCGTTTTAAGGAGTTTACGAAAGGCAAGGAGGGTGGGGGCAGTCCTAATCTCTGGGGGGAGTTGATTCCAGAGGGTCAGAGCCACCACTTTATGTATGATAGACAGTTATTTATGTATCATAGACATTTATGTATCATAGACAGTTATTTGTGTATGATAGATAGTTATTTATGGGGTAACGTTTTGTGGACTGTAATTCACTCCATCAAATATTTTACTAGGATTTCAGCCTCTGATTTTAGGGCACATAAGAATCTGTCTGAAAGAAAGGCAGTTGCTTCTGAAGCTATGCTTCCTAGGTATGGCATAGGGAAGCATTTCAAGATAACATTTTTATAATATTATTGAATGAAATTGATATTAACTGAAGTAATTCAGTTTAATCAGCAAATTTTCAAGATAATCCATGTTCTGGATTTGCCTTGTGAATAATATTTTGGGTACAGATCAGGGGTGGGCTACTGCCCGGATTGGGGGGAACGCAGTGCGGTAGCGAAAATGGAGCTCCACCCCAGAGCACCCAATTTGCACTGAAACATGTTGAAAAAAAATGCAGGGTGTCCTGTAGCCACACCCACAGTGTGGTAGTAAAATTTTTAGTAGCCCTTCACTGGTATGTACATACCTATATGCTACTCCTTTTGTTTTATTGCAGGAAATTCCATAAGAAGTTGGGTCAGCAGGCTTGGCTGGTTGCTGCTATCACAGCTACAGAGTTCCTCATAGTGGTAAAATACGATCCATACACTTTAACACTGTCACTTCCTTTCTACATTACTCAATGTTGGATCCTTGGAATCATGCTTGTGCTTGCGTGGACAGTTTGGCGCTTTTTCATTCAGTAAGCAAAATTTGATTCTTGACTATCTAGCTGGGATTGTAATCTTTAGGTTGTTTGAATGGGAATTTTAAAATACTATGATATGACAAAAGTTATTAAACACATGAACAAACATCCATATTTTCAAGATGCCAAAGTTGGGAGACTCACTAATAGAAATTGACTTTCTTGTGGACTGTCAGGTAACCTGTCGATTAAAGACCTTTAATAATTATTATAACACTAGTGAATAATAATTATAAAATACAAAATATAAAATATAATAATTCTAACACAAAGTTGCTGTATGATTCTGAAAGAAGCAAACTATTCCCATTAGATGTTTGTTTATTAAATTATATGCCGCCCATCTCATCAATAAGGCGACTCTAGATCCAAGGAAGAAGAGAGAAAGAGTTAGTATACTGAACTAATCCCTCAAATGAAATTTCTTATCTAGAAGATTTCTTGCTCTTTCTTATCAAAATAGAGAAATTGGACAGAAAGATATCCCATAGCATACCCTAGGACAGGGACGGCTAACCTTTTCCCCCTTGGGTACTGAAAATGCATGTGCACATGCAATGGCACACATGTGCATGCCCACACCCAGAGGGGCGGCACACAAACCCAAATAATTAATTAATTAATTAATTAATTAATAAATAAATAAATAAATAAATGCAATATCCCCGACCTTCCCATGCTGCGCCGCCCCCTGTGCATTCATGTGCAACCCCCTGTGCTGCTCTGCCCCCCTGTGCATGTGTGCACGACTCCCCACATCTAGTTTTGGGCCTAGCAGACTTCCCTGAAGCTTCCGGAGGCCAGAAATAGTCCATTCCGGACTTCCAGGAGATCTTTTTTTCACCCTCCCACAGCCTCCACGCGAGCCATGTACTTAACTGGCATCCAAAACAGGCCACGTGGGCACTCCTTGGAGGGTTGAGGCCAGCTGAAAATCGGCTGGTGTGGCGCACATGTACAGTGGAGGTGACCTAGGGCAATGGCTCATGTGCCCACAGAGATGGTTCCATGTGCCACCTATGGCACGCATGCCATAAGTTCATTATCATGGCCCTGGGATATAAGGTTCTGCTTAGCAGAATGTATTCCATCTGGCTAGGCCATCTTATTCTCCCCATCTTTGAGAAAGGAGGTCAGAAAGATAACTTGCTTTGGATTCACTTTCAAGGTGCCACATAAACATATTTTGGGGATCATAACTCTTTCATTTGGATCATGTAGCAGCACTGGGTTCCAGGAAACGATATAGCTGCTTAAAGGTATTGCAGGGAGATGCTATGTTCATTCTCCCACATGCCTTGAAATACTTTTTGGAGTTCAGATCTGAAGTGCTGCCCAGACATTTCTGCTTTGTGTTAAGTCTCCAAAGAGTTTGGTTGGGGGATGGGGGGAGTTGAGTGTGGATCATGTCCCAGTTTGTTTATTTGGAAGGCTGATTAAAACATATAGTACTTTTTAAACAGTACTAAGAGGCACTTGATATTCTCAAAACCTAGTTTACAATTGTTTTAGAGAAATGAAAGGAGGTACAAAGGTTTATTGCTTTTTTTAAAAGTACCGGTAAAAATAGTCTTATTTTTTGTTTGTTTCAGTGACATCACCTTACGGTATAAAGAGATAAGAAGGCAAAAGCAAGAACATAAATTTGGAAAGGATAAGTATTTAAGCAATGGTGATGGACAATCTGTACTGATAAATGAGCACCCGAAGAATAAACTAAGGGAGAAAAAACTTTGATCCTGAGTAACCGGTGAAGGGCTAAGAGGGTTGATTTTCTTGATTTGCAAGTTTAACCCTCCCTCATTTTGTAATTTTCAATGTTTTCTCATGTGTGAGAATCCTTTTGAAAAAGATGCCACTTAATCTCTTTGAGGAAAGTGTTTACAACTAACTGTAGAAGTAGTGCTCTTTCCACAGGGGAACCTCAAACCATGTGTGGCAAATGTGGGTGCCACCTCACAAAGAGGACGATTGGGGAGGCTTTAACCGATACAAAGGCAGCCTCCCCATTCTGGAAAACTGTTACCATTTGGGTCATCATGAACATGTTTTATGAAATAAATCGGTGCACTGTGAAAAGCAGTTTGATGTTTTCTGCTGAAACTAGTTTAAGCTATAGTGATAATTCATGTTCTTGTTCTTATGGTTCATTTAACAATACAAAAAAGAGGGATGCAACTGAAGTATGAGAACAAACTGCAAAATTTGCACAGTACACTACTGCAGCCAGCCTTTGAAAGTCCTGAATTTAACTGCCTGGATAAAGGTGCTTTACTTTGAACAACTGGCTAGTACATTACACTCTCAAATACCTCTTTGTTGACTGTCTCTTTAGGAAAGGCATCTCTTTAGAAAAGATGCTGATTAGCCAAATAATGAAAATGAAAGCAAAAGCAGGTAGAAATGTGTCCTAGTCTTAGTCATATGAATCAAAGTGAACCTTAGTTTTATTCTTCTGCAAATGAGATACTTACTATTCTTGCCAGGACCGTATGTCGGTGTTGCTCCTCTGTCGAATAAACCAAAATATATGACATGGATGTTTCGAATCACTTTTTTAAGCTTCTAGAATAGGGATGGGCCCAAGTGTCCTTTCAAGATATTATCAAACAGTTCTCATCAGTCCAGCAAGCATGGCTACCTGTGCTGGATAATGGGAGTTGCCCTTCTCTGTTGTAGAAATTAAGACAGGAAAATTTATGGGCAAGTGGTAAGGGCATAATCAGCCACTAAATGTTGATAGAAGTATATTATCATCTCTCAAGCCTCTAGACCAAGAGCAGCAGCTGTCTTGCTTGTCACAAAATAATGTGTGTTTTATGAACATCTTGAATTGTTCATATTTTGTTTTCATATTTTTAAAACAGCTAGATCTAATTAATTTACAAGTAACAATGATTTTTATCTTAACACTGTAATTGGATCTCAAATAATTAGACTTGAGGGAATTTATTTTGAAATGTTTTATTCTTTGGACATGCAATATAAGCTAAAATGCTGTATTTCTACTTGCCTCTTTCTCCCTGTACGATCTCAAAGTGCCGCTACTTAAAGCACAAGGCATAGATCTTGGCACCCTTTTATAATACTTGAACTGCAAAGTAAGTCTTTCCTTGCCTTGTTTCCAGAATACCACTAATATTCTACTCTTAAACAAAGGATGCTTTCATGAAAAAAAAAATCCATTTACCGGTAAATGAATGTTGAAAAGTTCAGTAGAAGCCACAGGTTGAAATCTTCATTGAGTACCTAGTACATTTCAATTTAAGATTTACATAGTCTCGATCTGTTTTGTACTAGTAGATTCTGCCCCTCTTTGTAATTTTGTATTGTAAAGTCTTTCATGTAATTCTGGTGGTAACAAGTGCAATGGGGAAAAACTTGAAAATAATTTTGTTTTGTTTTGGTTTTTGTTGAGGAAGTAATTGTGTAAAAACTGAAGTATGTGAAAAATGCTACTTTTGTTTTCAAAATTGAAGTTGACTTACTCTCAAACCATTACTTTCATACTGATCTTTATGTTCATGAAACAGTCTTAAAATTATAGTATGGCTAATTGAACAAATGTAATAAAAGAGTATTTGCTGGTATGCTTCTGAGTTACAAACTTGATTTGGGAAGGGAAGTGGTTCTCATGTCACATGTAGTTTTACATACACACATAACCCAGGTTATCAGGTCAAATTTGTGTTGTTTTTGTTTCTACCTCACCATCATACATTGCATTTGTTTTTTAAATGTCCCAGGTTTATTTTTCAGAATCTCAACCTGTCTTATTTCCTGTTTAACACCAACACTTTATTTTTCTCATGCTTACTTTATTACATACTATATTATTATAATAGTATATAGCACATTATTATAGAATGCTCTACAACAGTGATGGCAAACCTTTTTGGCACCGAGTGCCCAAACCGGAATGCGCAGAGCATCGGAAACCTGAAGACCAGCTGTGTGTGCCAGAAACCAGAAGACCAGCTGGCAACGGCACGCCATTACAGCTTTGCTATGTTCAACAACCAGCTGTCACTCCATATTTATGCAAAGTATTCTATAATTCAAATCTATTTATTTTATTGCATGTGTCCTTTAAATAGTCAAATCTGTAGTGCATGTTTCTCACATTCATACATTTCACAATGACCTGCTAAAGAGAAGGGAATCTTCTATGCATATTCTTACTGGACATAAACTATACAATACTACCATTATACTTATATAAAGCTATACTGCACTTCCTAGATTTTTATTTTATTTTGCCATTCTCTGTTCATGTTGGGAGGTTAATCTTTTTGTTAATTATTTTCCATGTTGGATGTGTACTTTCCTTCCTTCAGTTTTTACTTCTTTTTGTGCAATACCAATATTTCCCAAGATTTATTCTTGATGGTAGCTAATATAATCTTCCCCACATTCACAATTTCTCATTACCTTTACAGCCTTCACTGATTCTGTCTTTCAACATATTCAGTCATGCTTTTTGTTTTATTCGTTTTCCATACATAATATGCATATACTGTACTTATATTTATCTTTTTTCTAAACACATTCATCAGTTGCCATTTTTATTCATTTGGAGTCTCTAAGTGATCCAGTCACACTTACTTTACTTTCTTGTCTTATTCCCACCCATTCATTCAGATCTTTCGACAAAATTAGATGATTCCCTTGAATTTCGTACACAATACTATAGATTTCCCCCCCAAACCCATCTTGATTCTCCATTTTCAGCTGAATATTTTTTTTATTTATTTATTTGATTTGATTTGATTTGATTTGATTTGATTTGTATTCCGCCCCTCTCCGCAGACTCGGAGAGCTATATGCAGCTATAACCAACCATAACACATTTTGCTAGAGAGAAATTCCCTGAGGATGGGCTCCAGCATGAGTCCAAAATCTCAGAAGACTCCTGGTCCCTGTGACCAACTCAGATTGGGTCCTGCAACTTATGACTTCCTACTTTCATATAAGCTGTGGCCGACTAAGTGATGCCAAACTTCTTGACCTCTTAGCCTTTTTCTTCATACTTAAACAATCAACTTCTGTTCACATGAAGAAACCATCTTCATTCAAGACTGATTGATACATCTTTCTCCTTCCTCTTAATTTCCATACATTCATATTTTCTTTCATTTTATATTGGGCTCTCTATTTATTTTTACACTCCAGTTCAGCCTTCTATACACTACAGACTAATACATTCTGCCGAAATACCCAATCATTGAAGTATTTTACATAACACCTTTTAATAAAATAGAAAAGATGTTGACTGGATTATCAACCTCAGTTCTACCTATACTACATGCTACTCTCCTAATATAATGGAATATGTTATGGTTGAAGGCAATAATATAATGGTCTATTTGGGCACATTTTAGGCAGTATTCCTCAAGCGGTCATTATAAATTGGACTCATATGCATCAGCGGAGACTTCCTTTGGTTGGCCTGTACTGCAACATGTGCAATTGGACCAGGGGTTACAAGGCCAGGCTACTCCCACCCACTAGGACAGCCAGCTTTGCTATGTTCCATTCCTGGATGCTATCGCCATTAACAAGAAGGGGCGTTGGTCTTACCTAATATGCTCCTAGGTGTGGAGACAGTATCCAGCTCCACCTGACTTGCATCTGGTCTAGACTTTCGGGACCTTATTTTGAGCACTGGGAACACCACGTATGTCTGCATCAATGCCTTCGTCAAAAAAGCGGAAGTCACAGGAAGAGGAGGTGTGTCATCTGCTTTGCAGACTCAGTCCTACTGGATAATAGACTGAGTTAACCCATTCTTGGGTGCCGTCTCCACAGCAATGAGAAGGAACATATCAGGTAAAACCAATACCCTTTTCCTGCCTTCATATATCAATCAACCCTAAATTGTCCATCAAATCAAGGGAAACTTGGTAATTTGTATTGAATGATTTTAATATTTTGATATTTTTCTCAGAGGTTCTATCTAGTTGTGGGAGGATCACTCCATTCCATTACCGGTAATTTTCTTAAGATAAGTCTTAATCCTCTCCATAAATCATTTATAAAATGTTTTGTTCTTATTTGGGGCAGAGATTCCCAGTATTGAAGTCTTATTCCCATGCAAATTAACTTCCAGCCCTAACAAATCTACTATGGTCATCACTTAATACAAGCTCTGATTTAATTGTGGATTTATATACAATGCAAAATGGCACCATTTCTTTTCTTTTGTTTTCATTTCATTTTGCTGAAATGAATTCTTCTCCCAAATTTTTATAAAAGAAATATTCTATATCCTTTTTTCAAATATGTGTCTCTTGTAGGCAAATTATATCTTTTAATTTTTTCAAATAATGGTTTTATATAGCTAAAGAGCAACACAGCAATTGCAACTTACAGAAATCCCAACTTTTCATCCTGTATCAGCTGATGACCTCAACATTCAATTTCATTAATGAGCTTTCTCAATAATGCTGCTGCTGCTGCTGCTGCTGTTCCCGAAAGATCCATTTGGCCTAAAAATATAAATAACTCCAGATAAGGGACATAGACCTGCCTAGCTTCCCCAAACTGGCCAGCAAATCAGATCCTTTGGATTTCCTTTCTTGAAGACCTTGTGTTAAAAACATTGCTTTCCCATAGTTTGAGTTCTTTTTTTCTTGTAAAGTTGGTATCCAACAATCATTGCAATAAACATGGCTTTTCTCCTCAGTATTGTGTGCTTTGCGTTTTCCATAACAGGAGACCTTAAACAATTTAACATTCCAGTGCTTGAACAGAAAGTCTACAAAACCTCCACAATATCATAATAAAGGTGATGTAAGTAATTGGACATGGGGAATCTTTTTTTAAAATATGAGAAGTTAGGGAGGTTGCTTCTTTCTTGTTTTGCCCATTATGCAGTTGTGGGCTATGCCCTTTCTTATATGACCGGTCCCTAGCCAGCATCTCTTTCTCTCCCAAGGTCATTCCAACAAACCATTACAAATGATCAGGTAAAAGACAACCTGCAGCAGGAATGTGGACAGTGCAAGCAGCTCAGAAGAGACTTGCTTAGTTTACTGGACTGTAAAGGGTTAGAGTGAGAAATATACTTTTAGACTTGCAAGGTTCTTTAGAATTAGTTCATCTAGCCTAACTGGTCTGCCTTACAAGGCTGAGAATATTAGACTAGTTGATATGCAAGCAATATTAGTCAAAATCTTACCCTGCCTAGCACTGGAAAATAGGAAAAGGGTGATGCTCTCAATTTGGAATCTTATTTACTATTCAGCACGCCCTTAGTTTAATAAATATGCCTGTTGTCCACCAGGGGGTAGTGTGAAACTATTCAAGAAACCAAACCATTGGTAAAAGATAGTAAAAACTTCTGAGTTTCATCAAAAAGAATTTGCTACAAAATTACTCGTGACACATGTTTTGGTGAAATCCAGCCTATAGCTGTTTCAAATGTTGAATTAAGAAACTTAATTAAAATCTTGTATTCTAGCCAAACAGTCCACACTGTTTCCACTGAAGGTAGAAGGAAAGACTCCCATCACTGGGGGGTAGGGAGGAATCAGAAAGAATCTGATAGCATCTTTGCAGACTAATAAATTGCATTGTCATTATTTTATTGTTCAGTCTGAGAACTTTTGATGGGACTTCTAGAATCTCTCTCTATAGTGCTACAGTTTTGTTCCAAAATGTTTCAGAGTATCATGGGTTATCTAACAACACAATGAGTTTCAACTTATTGGAATTGCTAGTTAATAATGTAATGTCTCACCTATGACCCATATTTGCACAATCACCCACATCCCTCTTCTCCTTACTTGCCTCTACACAGGACCCGCTACAAACTATGAATGTCTATTACTATTCTTGATTTCACCCAGCTCAGGATATGAGGGTTTTTGGCCCCGAAACCAGAATTCTGTAGATCTGACTCAATTCATTTCTAGGTAGAGATTTTAGTCATTTATGTGGCTTATAGCTTTCATGCCTTATGAGCATCTTACGATCAAGAGAATGAAAAATGCAATTGGAGTGATAATAACCAAGGCACACACCTGCTGGAAACGGACAGAAAATATCCTTTCCTCCAGCTAACTCATTAATGTTTATGTTGGGAAAAATAAACAGACATACTTCTGCTTAATGACTTTCCAGTTGCACTAAAATTTCCATTAGTTGTATTTTTCATTAAAATGTTTTGGGCTGGATTTGTTTCCTCCCACTTTTCCAAGCCTCTTTTAATGTGTTTATGAAATCTCTCAGCTATGGTTGGACAATTCCAAGTGCGAATAAAAAGACTGGGTGCCAAGTTTACAAGACATAATTCTGTATAAACATTTCAATACTCACATTTAAATGCAAATCTAGATTAATTTTAACAAAAATGAATTCTGACTTTCATCAGTAATGGGATATGAATTGGACTCAAGTCTTCTATGCACTGCTGTTTAAAAGATGATTAAAATACTACTACTACTACTAATAATAATAATGATAATAATAACAACAACAACAATAATAATAATAATAATAAACATTTATTTATAATGCCCTTTTAGCAAAGGGATAGCAAGCCATATAAAACTAACAAGGACAGAGAGTAGGCAATACACACACTTAGCTAAAACACACCTAATAAAACTACAATCCTTGTTAAAACCATTCCCAACCTCTCCAATGTCCTCCCCTCTTGCTGATCCCCAGAACAAAGATGTTTGAGTCTGCTGAATTGAAGAGGAATGTCTTTAGTGCCTTACGAAAGCAGAGATGAAGCAATTTTATTTAACACTTGAACTATACTTTATTGTACATAGTAGATATTATTGCTATATAATTTATATTCTAGATTGTTTAATCTAGTACTTTCTGAGTTTACAACTTCCAACTAATTTGGCAAAACCAAATTGTTGCTCAGGAAAGTTCATGTCTAAAGATTGTTAAGGGTTGTTAAGGAGTGTGCAGAACCCTTGAGCTATCAAGAACATGCATAGAAGAAACATGGGATTCCAGCAGATATCCAAGAGATATGAGTAATTATTAAGTGATACAAGACAGATACATTAAAGTTTATAAAATAGTGTTTACTTTAGAAATAGCACAGTCAAGTTAAACAGTCCGGGCATATACATTCAAATCAGTCAATATCTCTTAATACAATAATAATATTACAAGCTTATCTTTGTCTTACATATCAGACATACATTACAGTTTACAAATACATCAAACTATCATTGAACACACAGAGCTTACTACATCAGACACAGTGAAGTAGCAGAAATAGAGAGAACAGAGAGAAAATCAAGCTTTCTGGCTCCCCCTTATGGCAATTTCCAACACAACCTCTTAAAGCGATAGCACTTCAATACAAACAAACATTATTGTTAGTTTGTTTATATATTACAAACCCAATTGTTTTGTACATAGTACTAACAAAGATTTTGCTTACAAAATGTTTAGCTTTTTAGCTATCCATAAGGCTTTCTTAGCTTTCTCTAATACCTTCCTTCCATCTTTTTTATTTATTTATTTATTTGATTTTTATGCCGCCCTTCTCCTTAGACTCAGGCAGTACTTTTTAACAGAGCCAGCCTATTGCCCCCACAATCCGGGTCCTCATTTTACCCACCTCGGAAGGGTGGAAGGCTGAGTCAACCTTGAGCCGGTGATGAGATTTGAACCGCTGACCTACAGATCTACAGTCAGCTTCAGTGGCCTGTAGTACAGCACTCTACCTGCTGCGCCACCCTGGCTCTCTTTTTTCTTCCTTTATGCTAAATTGTCAACTCTAGTTACCAACAACCTCGTGGTCATGTATGCATATGCAGTTGTCCACATGTCTAAATCAGATGACAATGTCGGGATAAGTAGAACCATCTATGTTACATAAAACTATGGAATTTAATATTTCAGATATACTGAAATTCCCACACAAACCCCAAATGGATGAACCTGCCCTGTTTGGGGAAATTTTTAAGGGGCAAAATTTATTCACTGCAGCTTCTTCTGAAAGCTCACTTTAAGAAAAACAATTGTCTACCTAGCTCACTATATCAAACATAACCTTGCCTCCTCTAACTCGCAGGGCAAACAGAAAATGAAAGTCCAGTTCCTGCTCCCAAAATGTTGCTAACCCCTGGCTCTCAGAACAGTCCTTTAATGGTAGCTGGGCTCCAGTCCCATTTGATTTGTTAAGCTTTCTTTAATTATAACAAACTTAATTGCAAGCTAACAAGTGCAAAACAAAGGCATTCTTAGAAATAACAATCTAATTTCTAGAATGTTGTAATCCTTAGATATTAATAAGGGAATTCTTTCCTGCATCTTTCACTGGCTTTAAAAAAACTTCTACTAATGTCTCTTCATTCAAAGACAGTACTATCAGGTATTGTTTGAATCCTCATGACATATTCTTTAAATGTACTCTTAGATGGTCATTTTCCCAATATACACTGTCCCTGGGAGTACATTATGACATTCCATCATTCTTTCCCATTCTTAAAAGCATAATTGGCAGGTGCAGAGCAGATTTCAGTTTGGGGAGTTATTATCTACCAAAAATGTTCCGTTAAAGATAGCCCTTTGACTTCTATGTATTAATGTGAATTGTTCAGACTCTGAGCAGTACTCCAATCTGAATATTAGCCTAGCAGATGATGGAAGTACCGTATTTTTTGGAGTATAAGACACACCTTTTTCCTCCCTAAGAGGCTGATAATTTGGGTGTGTCTTATATTCTGAATGTAGCCTTTTTTCCAGCCCTAACTAGCTGCTAATGATCTTCCCAGCTCTTACTTTGCAAACTCTTTCATTGTTACTCTGCGAAGAATGTTTTCCAAGCCCTAAGTCTTTGCAGGGTTTTTTCCATTGCTCTCCTTGCTCCGAATGCTTCTTTCCAGGTGCTAATGATGTTCCCAGCTCTTACTGTCTTGCAAGCTCTTTCACTGTTACTCTCTCCCTGAATAAAGTTTTTTTAACAAGGGGATAAAATAATGTACTGAAGCTGACCAGGCTAAGGACGCTAGCAAGATGAAAAGCAGATTCTTTTCTCTATTTTCCTCACCCAAAACTAAGGTGCGTCTTATACTCCAGTGGAACTGGAGTATATGGTGCTTCATAGTAGTTATAATGGCTAGGGATGATGGGTCCTAGTTGCAGAGTTCTTAGGGCGGCTTAATTCCTGATTGGTGAGTTGGTGGATCAGGTTGAAGGGAAGGGTTGTCACATGATAGCAGTGTAAAGGGAATAAGCCTGTTATAAGAAGACATATTAGGTGAACAAATCGTTTTTGTGCTGGTCTTGCTTTTGTGGCTCTCTCCAATGCACACCTGTTCTGTGATTAAGGATAAGAACATTTGAACTAACTGCTAAATGAAATATTCTGATCTGCAGCAATTTATAAGTGAATGTGTTCAATTCAGTATCATAAAAATACTGCTCATTCTAATACTGCAAACAGTCCCCATTATAAGAAGAACAACACCCATTCGCCTCAGCCCACGATACTCTTCCACATTCTTGCCTGCTTAAGTTGCCTGGGACTTTGAATTTCTAACTTCCCCGTTGACTTTGTTTGTGGGAAGATGGCAGGAAATTGAAAGTCAGAGACATGTGAAGTCGTTGCTCGCTTGCCAGTTCTCCTGTGTAAGTCAACAAAAAGGAAAGATCCCCAACTAATTGTGTTTTGGTTCAAAGGCTTTCTCAATAGCCCCCATGCTTTAGAAATATAGCCATTTCCTCTTTGCAATAACAAAATGGATAAAAGTCCCATTCTGCTGCACCTTTGGTCCTAATCAATTAATTGTAGGCATTCCAACTTAATACCTATCTTGTTTTGTTTTTTTCTGCTTTACTATATACTTTACTATATACTGTCTACCTTTTTGCTCTGGTGCCGAAAAGGTGTGCGCTTGTATTATAGCGTCTGTGCGCCCACACCCATATTGCAATGACCTCCCCCCCCCAACATGCCCACACAAACCCCTCACCTCCACATGCATGTGTACAGACCTCACTGAAGCCTCCAGACTTCCGGTAAGCCTGTTGGGCTGTTTTTCACCATCCACGGGCTCCAGAGGCTTTCCTGAAGCCTGTGGAAGGCAAAAATGGCCTCTCCCCATCCTTTGGAAGGCCAAAAACCAACTGGCCAGCATGCATGCTGGAGCTGACACAGGACAAAGCCTTGTGTGCCTGCAGATATAGCTCC
This sequence comes from Erythrolamprus reginae, assembly GCF_031021105.1. Lineage (NCBI taxonomy): Eukaryota > Metazoa > Chordata > Lepidosauria > Squamata > Dipsadidae > Erythrolamprus > Erythrolamprus reginae. Next base: position 136,407,155 of record NC_091950.1, on the reverse strand, counting down.
GCATGCCACCTGTGGTACACGTGCCATAGGTTTGCCCTCATGTGTCTAGAGTCTCATGATTGGGGTAGCCTACATACACTGTACTAAACAATAATAAATGGCTGAGAAACCTTAATGGGATTGCAAGTGAGATATAAGGGAAGTAAATAAATAAAAAATCCCGGACAAGCATTTTAATAAATAATTATGAAAAATCCACTGGTTTGGACAAAATCTGTTGTTTTATGAGGGGGAAAAACCTGCCTCCTTTTTGTGCAGTTTATTGATTTTTACCGTGATTCAGTTACAATTTAAGCCAGACAACTTTCAGATAAACTGGACAACTTTCAGATAAACTGGGATCAGTAATTGAGTTGTTATCGAAATGGAACTAGGCCAGTAGTGGGTTGCTACTGGTGAGGTAGCAGCTTCCAGATTGCGCAATTTGCATAGAACTGCTCCGGTGGCAGTCCTATGGGCACTGCCATATATATATTTTTTTAAAATGTATTTTTTGCTTCATGTACATGCGCATAAGCAAAATTGTGTGAGGGAATGGGCACACGTGTGTGAGATTTGAGGTATTTTTTGCTTCTGCGCATGCAGAAGCAAAAAATGCCCCAAATCTCACACACACGGGTGACCCCTCACAAGATTTCAGTGTTTTGCTTCCTGCGCATGTGCAGAAGCGAAAACACTGGGGATGCATGCGCAGTGCACCGATAGTGGCGGTAATGGCAATCTGCCCCTGCACTAGGCTACACAGTGTGAATTGTGGAGTTTATTCAGAGGAATCACCTATTAAAGTATTCAGAAGCTATCTTCCACTTGCAGGTGTTCTCAATTTATTTATTTATTTATTCATTCATTCATTCATTTATTTATTTATTTGATTTGTATGCCGCCCCTCTCCGTAGACTCGGGGCAGCTCACAACAATAATAAACAATATATAACAAATCTAATAATTTAAAAGAAACACTAAAAGCCCCATTATTAAAAGCAAATATACACACAAGCATACCATACATAACTGTATAGGCCCGGGGGGGATGTTTCAATTCCCCCATGCCTGATGGCAAAGATGGGTTTTTAGGAATTTACAAAAGGCGAGGAGGGTGGGGGCAGTTCTAATCTATGGGGGGAGCTGGTTTCAGAGGGTCGGGGCCGCCACAGAGAAGGCTCTTCCCCTGGGTCCCGCCAAATGGCATTGTTTAGTTGACGGGACCCGGAGAAGGCCAACTCTGTGGGACCTAATCGGTCGCTGGGATTCATGCGGCAGAAGGCGGTCCCGGAGATATTTTGGCCCGATGCCATGAAGGGCTTATAGGTCATAACCAACAAATGTTTTTTCCCTACAGTTTGCTAACAGTCATCCATTTTACCTTACAGTAATCCCTCTCACTTCACTGTTCATCTTTTGCGGATTCGCTACTTCACGGGTTTTCAAGGGGGCTTAAATCCATTAAATCCTTTGAAAATTTTAAATCCATTAAAAATTATTTAAATTCTTCTACCGTACTACGGTACTGTACTCTATTAAAGAAACTGGTAAGATATCACACGAAGTTCCAGCTGAGGAATATTATAAAATGACTGTTTAATGCAAAGGATGGGTTTTAAAAGTCCAAATACTTGTTAAATACATAAAAAACTATCTTTCCTCTACTTCACGGAAATTCGTTTTTCACAGGTGGTCTTGGAACGCATCCCCCGTGAAAAACGAGGGATCACTGTATTTAGAAATAACAAAATGACAATTGAGAACCACAGCCACCACCTTTATATTATGGAAAAGGCAAGAGGGGAGAAAGTGTTCTGTAGAAGCTGGTGACATGGAAATTGAGGGCATAGAAAGTCAAATGAGCCTGGGTGGCGCAGCAGGTAGAGTGCTGTACTGCTGGCCACTGAAGCTGACTAGATCTATAAGTCAGCGGTTCAAATCTCATCACCGGCTCAAGGTTGACTCAGCCTTCCATCCTTCCGAGGTGGGTAAAATGGGGACCCAGATTGTGGGGCAATATGCTGGCTCTATTAAAAAGTGCTGTTGCTTGTTGTGGTTCATCCTGAGGCAGATCAAAGACCAGCTGCGTCTCTGCTGGCTCTATGCCCAGAGGAGGCTGAGAGCGAAGAGGAGGGGTCTGGGCAGTCGGACGGGGGAGATTACAGTCAGGAATGTGATGAGGAAGAACAGCATGGGAGCCCCGAGGAGGGGCTCTCCCCAGCCAGTAGCTTGGAGTCTTTGGAGTCATTAGGTGACGAAGCACAAGCTGTTATTAACATGCGACAGAAATGTCTAGATCAAAGGAAGGATCAATTGAAGAAATATTATCAGCATTGAATAAGGAACACCAGGGCTTGGGTGTGGTCCTCATTAGCAGGGAAGGGTTTATAAGGCAGGCAAACTCTTGCAGCAGTGTGGAGTGTTATCCGATTGGAGTTGCTGTAACCTGCATTGTTTTCTCGGCGTTTCTGTTCCTGGCTCGTGGCCCAGCAGTTTTGAAGAACCGTGGGAGGTGTATGTCTGTTATCTACAGCCTCGTCTTGGCAGCAAGAATCCTATATTGATGCATGGACAATTGCCTTCGTGTCTATATTTGGATTTCCAGTGTTTTCCTGCTTTGTAAGGACATTTTCTGTTAGCTTCGTTTCTCTTGAACATTATAAAACTGTATTTGAATTCTACCGGTGTATCTGGATTATCTTTTTGGGTTGGTCATAGCTTCCGGAGTGACCCAGACAGAACATTGCTAACATATTGTAAGCCGCCCTGAGTCTAAGGAGAAGGGCGGCATTTAAAAAAATCAAATAAATAAATAAATGTTTATGGTCTGCTCAGCAGAAACTTCATGTCAAGGTGCTATGGTCTTTTCTTGTAACTGGGGAAAGAAGGATATCTGTGCAACTGGAGTTTCTCGGCTCCTTCTTCACACCTACCCTTTCAATGGAAAATGAATAACGACTACTTAATTCCATGCCTCACTGTAACCATCTAAGCATGTTTACTTGAAACATTTCACTCTTTCCTCTTTGTTAAATTGAGATGAGAGGGGAATATATCTGAGGAGGGAGTTATGGTAAAGTGCAATAAATATACATAAACAACCTGTAGACTCACTGACAAAGTATTTTTAAAAATGTGAACTTTGAGGTCCATAGTTTATAAATTAACAATGGAGCCATCCTTAATTGGGGGCTGCAGCTATGTTTCCATGGAAACCAGGTCTGGCATTTACCCCATCCTAGCCCTTTTGGGTAAAATGATTTCCTCCCAACACTACATTTCCTTATGATATCTGCATGCTCCACTTCGGAATAACACACCCATTGTATAATAGTCATCTCCAGTCTGTTGCATTTTACTACTGTGGTGGTCTACTGTTTTTGTAGTTCTAAGAGTGGATGAATATTATGGAAATAGTAGCCTTCAAGTTTGGAAAAGGAGGATGCATAAAGCTGAGGAAGAATGCTATACAGTGATCCCTCGATTTTCGCGGGTTCAAACTTCGCGAAACGGCTATAGCATGGTTTTTAAAAAAATATTAATCAAAAAATACTCCACGGTTTTTTTTCTATACCATGGTTTTTCCCACCCGATGACATCACACGTCATCACCAAGAGTTACTTCCCTCTCTCTTTCTCTTTCTTTCCTGTCATTCTCTGCTTCAATCATTTTCTAATTTCTCTTTTTTTCTCCCCTTTTTTCTATCATTTCTCTCTCTCTACCTTCCACTCTCCCCCCTCTTGCTCTCTCTCTTTCTCCCTCTCTCTCTCCCTCTCTATGAGAAGGGCAGCCCTCTCCTGCAGCCCCCTCGCTGATAGCTGGGACGAAAGTGCTCTCAGCTAAGGGACTGTGAGAGGGGTGGGGCAGGCATTCTCACAGCGCTCAGAGCGGCTAGCGGCCGAATGAGGAGGATGAGAAGCCGTAGCCACCAGCGCTGCTGCAGGAGGACCCGTGTCCCAAGAAAGCCAGTGAGGGGCGAATCGGGCGGGCGGGGGGTAGCGGCGAGGGGGCCGGAGGCGCTGGGGGGGGCGGTGGCAGCCGACATTCAAAACAATCTTTGCCGGCCTCCACACATTTGTCGCTCCCCGCCCCCAACTTCAAGCCCGGCTCCTTGCGCTGCCTTGAAAAAGGGTGCGTGGGGGTAGTTTTGGGCTGTCCATAGCCAAAAATGGTGTTTTTACTTCCGCACCGCTACTTCGCGGAAATTCAACTTTCGCGGGCGGTCTTGGAACACAACACCCGCGAAAATTGAGGGAACACTGTATTCAAATACTCTTAGCACAGAAATTGTTAATTAAGCTGTAGATTGGTCGCAACCTTTCACTGTGCTCATCCCAAAGCAGCTGAAGGTTTCATATTGTAGCAAGACTTTTCTCGGTGAAATAATGAGATTGCCTGAGGAAAAAGCAGAAAGGTCTGCTAGACCTGAAGTATAACAAGGAGAAATTTTACAAAAAGGGATAAAAATTATTCTTCTTTCTTTTCTGAAGGTGATAGTGGATGAGTCTCAAATGCAGATGCCCACTTGGAAACTGAGGAATCCTAGCTAGCGGATGCCTGCATTTCCCTAAAGCACCAGCAGGTGTCCCTCACAGTCTTCTGTTTCACAGGGGGCGCCATTGTTTCACACAAAATTTGGGAAATACAGTACTGTGTTTCCCTGTGGTGCAGGGCTTGTGATCAATGTAGGTTTCTTTAAAGAAAAAAAAGGACCCTTGTTTCTTAAAAGACTGTAGTACAAATTTTAGATCATTTATATTTATGCCATACATATTTGCTGTTATATTTATGCTAATACAAAACCAAATTGAAATAATTGTTGGCAGGTCTGGCCTAATTCCTTGTCCCTCTTTTCTCTATTTTGCCAACCATCATTAGCTAACGTTTTTTATCCTTTTACAGGAGAAAGGTGCCAACAAATGTTTTTTCCCTACAGTTTGCTAATAGTCATCCATCTAAGCCAGAATGTAGCACCTAGCAGCAGGAGAATAATGCTAAACTGCTGGAAGCAGGCCCTTTATTAGGTTTTTGTTGGTTGTTGTTTTTGAGATTTTCAGTCCAAAGAGAAATTGCATCTGGATTAGTTTCAGCCGTATTATAAGAATCACAATGTCCACAATCAGTGCAATTCCTGCTCTGGTACCCATGCGGCTTTAAGAAAGCTGCATAATATGCACCACCACGAAGTATTCAAGTGCTGGGGGGGAAAAGAATCCAGGGTTCAATTAAGATTTGATCTGGGAATATCGCAGGTTCACAACAGCAGATCTGATCTCCCCCCTCCCCCCAAGTTTAATTTGAGCAGGAAAAAACATGATGCTGTTGTGGACAACAGAGCAACTAATCTTCCACTCTTTTTGGAAACACAGTAAGAAAAAACCCCAAGAGTTGGGTCTCTTCCGGTCTCACCTCCTTTCTCAAATGCAATTTGCAACCCCAGCCTATGCCTCCATGAGGCTGGAGGTGGCTGACCATTCAGACTGTACCAGTGGGCCAAGGAAGGCTAAGTCATTTTAACTCCATTGTTTCCATCTATATTTTTTGCAAGAGCTGGTGTGGCGCAGCAGGTAGAGTGTTGTACTGTAAGCCACTGAAGCTGACTGTAAATCTGTAAGTCAGCGGTTCAAATCTCATCACCAGCTCAAGGTTGACTCAGCCTTCCATCCTTCCGAGGTGGGTAAAATGAGGACCCGGATTGTGGGGGCAATAGGCTGGCTCTTTTAAAAAGTGCTATTGCTAACATGTTGTAAGCCACCCTGGGTCTAAGGAGAAGGGCGGCATAAAAATCGAATAAATAAATACCAAGTGACAGAAACATCCAAAGGCAGGGCTCCTGTTCATTTAAAGGGGGTTGGTGAAGAGTGAACCCTGGTTAGGGCACCTTCTCACCACCCACCCACCCACCCTATCCCATCCCAGCCTTCCTTCCTTCCTTCCTTCCTTCCTTCCTTCCTTCCTTCCTTCCTTCCTTCCTTCCTTCCTTCCTTTTATATTGTCACCTACTGTACTTGTACATGGCAACTCAAGGTGACTTACAAAGACATAAACCCACAATATATAATAAAGAAAAAAGTAAAAAAAGTAAAATAGTAAAGACCCTACTGGCCTTCCAGAAAGCCGTTAAGACCCGGATTTTCTGACTGGCCTGGGACCATGAATGATTGAGAGTATGTATGGTTTTTACGGGCTACCATTATGCTTTTATACTTTTACTGTTGTTGATATTTGACACCTTTTTTTCCCATTGCTTTTTAATTGCTGTTCTATTGTGAGCCGCCCACGGTCCACTGGAGTTGGGTGGCATAAAAATTTTACTAAATAAATAAATAAAAATAAATAAATAAAATGATAATCCTCCACCCATCCCTGGTTACAACACAACATGCTAACCATTTAATGAGCTCCATCCTAGTCTGGATTCCCCAGGCCCGCTGCCAGAACCATGTCTTCAAGGCCTTCCGGAAGAGTGGTCAGAGTGGATGCCAATCTAATCTCCGGGGAAAGGGGGATGATGTTCCAGAGAGAGGGAGCTACCATGGAGAGGGCCCTTCTTCTGGCTCCCACCAGATGTATCTACTTAGGCGACCGGGACCATTCCTTGCCTCTCCTCTCTGGGTTGGTCAGGTAAACATGAGGAGAGATGGTCCCTCGTATAACCTGGTCCCAAGCCACTTCCACATCCCCCCCCCGTGAGATACTATATTACATATTATGTTTGACTTCTTTTATTGCTTTGTACCTTTTTATAATGTACAGTGGTTTCCCTCCCTGTGGTTTCCCCAATCGCACTCATTATTTGCTTTTACATTGATTCCTATGGGAAAAATTTCTTCTTCTTACAAACTTTTCAACCTGGCCACGGAACCAATTAAGTTCTTCAGTAGAGGTACCACTGTATTATTGTCTTGTTAGCCACCCTGAGACTGGGATTGGGCAGCATAGAAGAAAGAAAGAAAGAAAGAAAGAGAAAAGGAGGAAGGAAGGAAGGAAGGAAGGATGGATGGATGGATGGATGGAGATAGATAGATAGATAGATAGATAGATAGATAGATAGATAGATAGATAGATAGATAGATAGATAGATAGATAGATAGATAGATAGATAGATAGATAGATAGATACTCCCTTCTTGCAACTCGCCCTAAGCCGGCTGTCAAGAAATGACCTTGCAGGCGAGCTTTTCCCAGTTGGGAACCGACTCGTCCGGAGAGAGGCAGAGTAAACCTCGTCGCTCGCTTCCCCCCCCCCCCTCACGCCTCGGCTTGGCAGCCTCCGCAACGAGGTCAAAGAGGCAGAGCGCGGGGGGAGGTTAAGGGCGCGCGGGGAGCTCCCTCCCCCCACCCCCATTGGAATAGTTTCCTCAAGGGCATTTTTGGTGCAGGGACAGAGCAGAGCGCCTGTGTTTCGTGGGACTCTCTCTTCCCCCGCCCGCCCCCACTTTTGACCTCGTGCTTCTGCTCTCCTCAGGGAATCTCCTCCACCGAGCCGAGCGCGAGGATGTTCCGTTGGCGCGCTGAGCGGTCTCTCTAGTCACTGCAGGGGTTGGAGTGAGGGGGGACGCGGTGGCGCTCCCGTAATTAGGCAGGGGACGGGCTTCCCTTCATCCCCCCCCCCCCCCGAAGCCGTCGGGTCAGCGCGAGGTTAATTCAACCCGCAAAGAAAGGCGCCAATTCGCGGCGTCCCTAGACTCGCTTCTCTCGGAAGGGAGCCTGGCGGCTTCCTTCCCAGCTGGAGAAGACGCGGGGCGGGGTAATTCAAGCCGCCGCCGCCGCCGCTTATCCTCCATGGGAGGAGGAGCCCCGTTAGGCAGACTCGCGCCTCAGGCCACCGCCGGAGCAAAGGCGGCGTGTCGATGGGGGCCCGCTGAGAGTCCGAGCTGCAGCAGAGTTTGCAGGTCGTCAGTCCTGCACCAAAAACTCCAGGCGAGGTAAGTGGCGCGGCGGTTGCTCCCGCCGCTTATTGATAAGGGCGGGTTTTTGGGGGAACTGCGCTCGGGCGGGAACCGGCGGTCGAGCTTGAAGTAGCCGAAGAAGCCCAGACCGACGGACCCGCTTCTTCTGTGGGAAAGAGCGGCCGCTTTTATAAGGCGATCCGCTCGGCGCGCTCGCAGCTCCCGGTCTCACTTGAAAGCGGCGCTTTAGTTTCGCTGCCCCGGGGCGGGAAGGGGTTTTCCCCCCGACTCGGTCGCGATCGGCGCCCGCTTGCGCCTAGGGGCTGCTTTCTCGTCGACGGATCCCTATCGACGGACGACCCAGTGGGAGTGGAAAGATTTAAGGACGCTGCAAGATGCGCGCCTCGGTCCCGCGGATCTTTGCAAAAAGGGGTTTCGCCGAGGATGCCTGACTGCCGGATCGAGCTGACCTTCATTTTGAGAGGCGAAACTGTCCGGGGATATCCAGCCGGCCTATCGGACGGTTCGTTGAACCGTGAGTAAGTAAGGAAAGCTAGGAGAGGATGTGGGGCGAGAGGGAATCGCACCCGGACAAGGCTAGGACGCTATAAGCAGCCAAGGATGGAGACTCGGAGAAGTGACCTTTGCAATCCTACACTGGAATAAAAGCCCGAGGAAAGGACCATTCGTGCCTCAAAGGGAATATAAGACGGACTTTTTTAAAAAAAAAGTTCTGGTTTTTTATTTTTTATTTTTATTTTGTAATGCAAAGACCTCCGAATATATAGTGCTCAAAAAAATAAAGGGAACACTCAAATAACACATCCTAGATCTGAATGAATGAAATATTCTCATTGAATACTTTGTTCCCTACAAAGTTGAATGTGCACAACAGCATGTGAAATTGATTGTCAATCAGTGTGGTTTCCTAAGCGGACAGCTTTATTTCACAGAAGTTTGATTTACTTGGAGTTATATTCTGTTTTTTAAGTGTTCCCTTTATTTTTTTGAGCAGTGTATATGTTGTTGCACACCACCTAAAGTCTGCAGAAGCTCTCCCCCCAAAACAGCCTACTCCCCAGTGAATTTTTCAGTGAATGTCCTTTGAGCTGATGGGGTCGGCAAGCTTTGTCTGCCCCACAGGATGCTGTCCACGCGCTCAGAAGCACCCAGGTGTTGTTTTGCTTTCTTTCCTTTTTTTAACGCCCGCTTGGTGTATAGGAACCGGTGGCAACGCGGATCCTTCCTAGAAGTTCTCTTCTTCTGCCCAAAAAGATGGCCAGGGGGAAGAAAAGCTTGCAAGCTTTCGTATCTGGGTCAGGGAGAGAGGGAGGCTTGCTGAGGATTCAAGTAAGGCTGCTTCTCCACCTGGTAACACCCGCTCTGGGGCTTTTGGTAGTAATGTAGATGATTCAGAGTGACTCTCTTCCCCCCACTGCCCAGCCATTGCGAGGTCTCTTGAGTCCCAGTGAGGGGGAAACGGCGGAGGTGAGAGGGGAGGACTGCAGATGGACGCTTTTAAAAAAAGGATGAAGGGCGGAAGAGATGGCTGCTCCTGTCACTTGGCTTTTGCAGCAGCTTCGCTTCAGAGCTTCCTTGGGGATGTTTCCCCTTCGAGTTGCTGGATATAGGTAAAGTGCCTTGGCTGAGCCGGATAGTGTTGGAATAAGGATTCAGCAGGCTTAGATAAAGATCCTCGGTTTATTTTTCCTCTAAAAGCACCCTTTCCTTCCTCCCTCCCTCCCTTCCTTCCTTCCTTCCTTCCTCTTCCCTTCCTTTCCTCCCTCTTCCCTTCCCTTCCTTCCCTTTACTTCTTGGCTTTTTGGAAAACAGGATTGAAATACATGTAAATGATGAAGGAATATATTTTGCCCTTACAAGTCCTGCTATTGATTGGCAAAAAGCTTCAAGAGTGCTATTAGGCAAAATGTGAGGTAGACTAACCATTTGCATGGGGAAATGCAAAATTCATTTGGAATTCTCAAAAGTGGAACAGGATTTATTTTACTAATTTACTTGCAGTACCTTCATCAACAATACTTATTTTTCCTTTTTAGTACATAGCTTTTCTGTTAGGCAGTCACAGCAGGAAATGCTATATTTTACCCATCCCCCCCCCCAAAATGTCGCTCTTTGAGGCCGGAAACTAAACTAAAACCGGCTGAACATAGGTTTTGAAACATTTCTTCTAGCCATATTCCAAACTCTATTCACTGTCCCAGATCAATTTTACAAGTGCATTAATATTCAGTAATATATACTACATTCAGAAGCGGCATGAAGTAGCTTTATGCTAAATCTTCAGAAATTCTGTCAAAACCAAATTAAATTGTAACATGATGTTAACGTTTGATAGGGATAATAATGATGGGTTCTACAATCCATCCATGAAGCAATCTTTTTAAGAGTACATATATAATTTTAGGCTCATTTGCCTGGGAGAAAGACAGTATAAAGCAGAGCAAGATTTAAGGTAAAACATCCACAAGTGGAGAACACTTTCAGTTGACTTTGTAGTTAAATCCATGTACTTTTCTTGGCAGCTACATAGAAATGTTTGCTGTTGCTTTCTTCTAAACTGCCCCCCCCCCATATCCCCTCTTAATCTAAGGCCTTGGAATGCCCTTACAGTCCCCAAATGTTAAGCAGGGCACTCCTACTTAGCTTCTGAACTAGATTAGCTGCTGCCATTTGTGAAGACAGTAGAATTCAACTTTAAGGAATATGTTCATTGAAGTTAACTAGCTCTTTCTTCCAAAGCAAAATAATGTATTATCTGCCATCCTACTGACAACATCCTTAAAAATACTCTATTAAAATTTCTTTTCACGTCTTTTTATTAAGCTGGCCTACTTGATTACATTAATATAAGGGTGGGTGGGTTTGGTTTTTGCCAAAATAACAGACTGAAGAATTGTATCTGCCACAAGCAGGAAGTGATTAATTATAAGTGCACTTTTTGTATGTATATTTCATACATCTTAACCACCAATCTCCTTCAGATGCGACCATTTCTGTATCTACAATTTCCATACTTTTAGATGGTCCCAAGCAAAGAAAGAGTAGACAAACCTCATAGTTCTGCCCCGAGTCTTCGGAGAGGGGCGACATACAAATCTAATAAATTCAATTCAATTCAATTCCTTTCTACATTTCTCTAGGGAACCCAACTTCGGAAATTGTGGCCTTGGAGATAGACATAATTTATTTCTCCTTCCTACAAAGTTTGATGAGAAAATCGTGTCACTTGTCATAAATGGCCTGAAAGTACCATTTTCTATAACTATATTCTGTACTTCCATTGCATAATGATCATTTTAATCAAAATTATACCAATCCTTATGGTATCAGAGACCAAAGGATAGGCTAAAGCAAGATTTATCGTACACTCACCTTATTTCAGAATTGTTTTAATACTATGTTAACAATAAACTGCTGCAAATAGATTAGATTAGATTTGAAAAAGGTGGCTGTGTATTTTAACAGGGGCTTAAAAATCAGATCATTCTGATTCAAGACAGATGATACATTATGCATTATGCGACAAAGATTGTGTGTCCAATCACACTTGGCCAATAAAGAATTCTATTCAATTCCATTCCATTCTATTCTAATTTTTATCAGGATGAATTTCTGCTTATGTTATAGTAAAATTGCCATAATTGTATCAGGTTATCTCCTTTCAGCTGAGTTGGTTTCAGTATACCATGTTTAATTGCCATGAAATGGGCAACAGTATGGTATCTTTCAAGGTAGTCTCGAGAACCTAATTGCCCTTGTGGCCATTAACAAGTAATGCTGTATAACAAAAGCTGATAACTTTGTTGATTCATTTTCTTTTTGCTAAAAAGCAAAAGGAATGGCTGAGATTAGAACATATGCTCCTATTAGATTACCACGGTCTATGGAAGATTGAGACTTGAAATTAAAAAGATAAATAGTAAAGAACATTAATTAATGAGCAAATTGAAACAAATACAGTTAGTTGGGAAGAAAAAAAAGGTCTGAATGAAGAGTTTGATCAATAATAGAACTGATGAGTATATATGGAGAAGCAAAGCTGTAGGTTGAATTAGAAATATACATGTTGGATCATATGAATTGGGGTCACCTAGAATATTATATAAGCATACAAAAATAGAAAATTGTAGATTCATAATAATTACATGATATGTTCCAGTGAATGATAATAATGGAAAATTAAAGATGGAAATTTGGAAAAAATTGTCCAGTATTCTGAATGACTGTATACAGAAAAAAATTAGGGAGCAGGAAGAAAATGATGCAAATAAAAAGAGAGTACTGTAGCAATTATTGAGTTACTAGTACTTGGTGCCTCAAGGATTAATGAGAATTAGGCTTGCTTGGTAAGTAATTCTTTTAAAAAATTCATTTGAAGGCATAGTTTAAGCATATGTCTGTTAATCTGGGCAGATAGAAAAACTATGAATTTTAAGAATTGATTCTGAATGATTTAGAGAATTAATGGAAAGATACAAAAATGGTGAGAGGCCTTTATTTGCCAGTGTTAGGTCTAGTTCCTAGAAAAAATGGGCACGAAGGAAGAGGAAAGAAGTGAAAGAAGACTGACTGCAGGAAGAAAATCAAAGCACAAGACTCTCTGGAAAAAAAAGAAGATAATTTATCTCCCAATAAAATGGAAAGTGAATGTAAGGAAAGAAAAAGTAAAAAGTAAAAATAATAGTTATTGATTGTCACAAAATGTTATATTAGAGGGGTAATGAAAAGGAAGAAGATCTGGAATGAGGAAAACTGCACATATGAACATTATTAGTTCAAAAAAGAAAGAAACTAACATTGCCCATGGCGCATATAGAGAAAAATATAGTTAGTGAAAATAGACAGGAAGACAAAGGAGCATTTAAGATTAAAAGAGAGAGGAAGAGAATATAGAATAGTTTTTATAGAAAAGTTTAAAATGTTTCAGAAGTGGGCAAAGAGAATTAAAAAATGAGTCTCTAGAAGAGTGAGTGGAATTAAAAAAATAAAAATTATTTGGAATAAAGTTAAGGTGAGGGAATGCTGAAGAGAATATTTTAAATATGTATTGTATATGGGAATTAACGTTGAAGAGTGTTCTTTGATAATTAGAATAAAAGCTTGGCATGTCAAGAAAAATACAAAAGCACAGTGGGGACGAGTTCTTTAAGATATATCTGTGGTAACACACGAGGCAGTAAAATCTACTTTTAAGGGGTGCTGAAAGAATATGGATTGAACACAAGAATGTGTGACCAGGACAAAAGAAGAACATTGAGCATTAAGGTGGTTTTGGTCATACAGTATAAAGAAAATGAATGAGGGTCACATTGCATAACAAATATTTGAAGGAAAAATGAACTGGTTAAGAGAAAGGAAAGACAAAGAAAGTCCTTGTTGGATATCATTCAAGAGAATCTTAAAAAGGAAAAGATCAGGATTTTAAAGAATAAAAGGCAGTGCTTGTGATTGTGGTTGTGATTTTAAAAAAATAGAGAAGTAAAGTGAGGTGTTATATTATGCCTTTTATTTCTTCTTTTTATTTCTTTCTGTGCTTTGCATGGTTGCTTAGCCCAAAGGGAATAATATAGTGGTTATTTATGTACATATGTTTGTAGGACCTCACTGTTCTGGGACATTAATTGAGAAAATGTCATTTGACTCTAGGCTCTTTCAAGAATATTCCATCTAAGTTTTTTCATTAGATTTAGTGCTGGGGAATTTGAGGAAAGATGTTGTAATGTAAGGTTCATAAATCTGCCAATAGAAGGTAACATTTTCCATGGAAGTGTATGTTTGGGAGATAAAATGCCACCATTGGAATTTGCGTTTTCTCATACTGATGCATGATACTCGTATCCTCTTAGATTTGTTGTTTTACAAAAGTAAGAAAAGCTGGAATGCAAGAACAGGTAGTCCTTGATTTACAGCCACAATTGAGTGCAGAATTTCTGTTACTAAGCAGAATAGTTGTTAAATGAGTTTCACCCCATTTTATTATCTTTCTGCCACAGTTGTTAAGACCTTTCCATTGTTCATTCACACAGCTGGAATTGAAATGGGGTGAATGGGAAAATGTGTGTCTACATGCAATCTTCAATCTCTCTCTTTTGCTTAAAGGAAGCAATTGTCACTGTTCCCCTGTCCACCGAGTACAGAATAGAATAGAATAGAATTCTTTCCTGGCCAAGTGTCATTGGACCCGCAAGGAATTTGTCTTTGGTGCAGATGCAAAAAAGAAAATATACATTTGTCAAGAATCATGATTGTCATAGGGTACAAATAAGCAATCAGGAAACAATCAATATTAATAAAAATCTTAAAGATACAATCAACAAGTTACAGTTACAGTCATACAATCATAAAGTGGGAGGAGGTGGGTGATAGGAATGATGACAAAAAATTAGTGGTAATAGTAGTGCAGACTTAGTAAATAGTTTGACAGTGTTGAGGGAATTATTTGTTTAACAGAGTGATGGTCCAAAGTAACAGGTCCAAAGACGGGCTACCTGTATGATTATATATGAACTCAATCTGTATAGCCTGGAGGACAGAAGGAAAAGGGGGGACATGATCGAAACATTTAAATATGTTAAAGGGTTAAATAAGGTTCAGGAGGGAAGTGTTTTTAATAGGAAAGTGAACACAAGAACAAGGGGGCACTATCTGAAGTTAGTTGGGGGAAAGATCAAAAGTAACATGAGAAAATATTATTTTACTGAAAGAGTAGTAGATCCTTGGAACAAACTTCCAGCAGACGTGGTTGATAAATCCACAGTAACTGGATTTAAACATGCCTGAGATAAACATATATCCACCCTAAGATAAAATACAAGAAATAGTATAAAGGCAGACTAGATGGACCATGAGGTCTTTTTCTGCCGTCAATCTTCTATGTTTCTATGGTGTTCGAGAAAAAACTGTTCTTGTGTCTAGTTGTCTTGGTGTGCAGTGCTCTGTAGCAACGTTTTGAGGGAGTTGAAACAGTTTATGTCCAGGATACGAAGGGTCAATAAATATTTTCCCCACCCTCTTTTTGACTCATGCAGTATACAGGTCCTCAATGGAAGGCAGGTTAGCAGCAATACTCATTTCTCTAGAATCATTGGACATGTGGCAGTCACTACCATCATACTGAATCCATCACCTGAGTTATATTTTCTCTCTGGCTCCTATTCCCCTCTTTTCTCTTCACCTGGCAATTCAATTCAGCTTCTATTTTCCATCCTATGCTGTCCCCACCATTCTCCCTTTCCTTTCCTCTCAGCTTCCCTTCTGAGTATCCATTTGCTCTCCCTGTCAACTTGCTTGTCAGCTTGTTTTTTAGAAAATACTTCTTAATGGCTGAAGAACCTTCTGCTTAGATTGAACCTTGATGTATTCCTGTTTTAATTAGAGATCCGATTTCTGTTTTGTTTCCCCCTTCCTCCTTTTGTATGGGTGGATACATTTGCAAATCTTTGGGTCTCCTGCACATTTTGCTACATTCCTTTTGTGAGCTGGGCAGGATTGCATAAAGTATAAAATTGGGAAATAGAGGGAATAATAATAAGATGTGTAGGGATTTTGTGGAATGAGAAAGGATAATAATTTCTACCATATTTCCCTGAAAACAAGACCGGGTCTTATATTAATTTTTGCTCCAAAAGATGCATTAAGTCTTATTTTCTGGTTAGGTCTTATTTTGGGGAAAATACAGTACTAAAATGTGTCCATCTGGCTGATGATCTTAACTGTGGCTTATTTTGGGGATAGGGCTTATATTATGAGCATCTTGAAAAATCATGTTAGGGTTTCTTTTCCAGTTGGGACTTATTTTTGGGGAAACAGCATAGTAGTGTTGCCTATGTTGTTAATTATGCACTTATAGCTAGGAATTCTCAAAATTGAAGTCCCAGCACATCAAGAGGGCATCAGATTGGATAAGGCTAGAGGGAATTTAATAGAAACTGACTTTAATGCATGAATGCCCTTTCTGCATATGATTTTCTCCCATTTTCTATGGGTTGTCCTCACAAGAACATCACTGTTGCTATAATCTGTCTGGGGGCAAGAGTATACATGCAGGCTTATTCTATGGCAGTAAAATTAATGAAATGTCAATATTTTCCCACTCAAACAAATGCACAGAGTGCCATTTGACAACCCTTTTTAAAGTGACCCAAATTCTAATGGGCAGAAACAGGCAAGAGGACTATCTGAGGACCATTATGAAGCACTTTCTAGTCACCTGAACAACAGTATACAGTTGCCTAGATTCACTCAGCTTGATGCTATTTGGGCAAATCCAGAGGAGATATTAATTTTAATCAAGCTTATGCTTTCTTTTTTGAGATAAACTAAGTGCGCCTTTGATTCAGGAACTCTTTGTTCTTTATGTATATTTTTTTTCCTTGACCAATTTCAAAATGTTATTATTTCTTTCCGGCAAATGGTGTATGCTTTCCTCAGCTTCATGTAGTCCTTCCTGTCATCATTCTCTTGGCTACCGCAGCTCATAAAGGAAACTAATGAGAATCTGTCTGGAATCACTTTTGTCTTCATTAGATTTTCATCACCCACCACTGGCTCCATCCGTGCTTTAACGAAACTACTAGTGACAAATTGTCAGTACAACTATTAAATAATGTTGCTCCAGGATATGAAAATAGAACTTCAACAACAATCCATAGTTTCTGTTGGAAAGCCGGCTAGGATATTTACTTGAAGCCGCAGAAGAGTAACACAGAAATGTTTTTTAAGGAAAATAAAACATTGCATCAACATACGAAACTACCTTATAATTGTTCCAATCATTTTTTCATGTAGCACTCCAGAATCTGAAACCAAGAGCTACAAATGAAAGAACATAGAACATAAAGTAATAGGGTTGGAAACAACCTTGTGGGGGGAGTCCCTTAATGATCATTAAGAAATCTTAATGATTGTTTTGCCTTGACATACCAATGATTGAAATGGTGGCCTTCTGCATGCCAAAGCAGCACTTCAGCCAGTAAGCTGAAAAATCACTACGTGGGACAATCTTAATGAATTAAATGTTGATGTGTATATAAAGTAGTTCTTTTAAACTTAGAAGAATTCTGCTAACGTTCGTCCATTAGATATCGGTTTCTTTAGATTTTGGAGCATGAAAGAAACATTTAAGGTGTAATTGCATTTTCCTTTTGAAATTTTATCAAAGAAGGTATCTATGAAGAGACATCTTGAAATAAGGGAAATTGTTTAATGGAAAGGAAAAAATGAAATGCTGAAATTCACTAGAAGTTTGTTTTTCTCCTAACATTTTTTTTTCTGTTGTTTTCATCCTGTGCTATTCTGAAATAGAATTCCAAGACCTAAGATTGTTCCTGGTCTTATTTTATTTTTATACATACATACATACATACATACATACATACATACATACATACATAATTTTAAAATTAAAAGGACTGCACTGCAGTCAATTTTGAAATTCACAATAGCATACAGCCAGTTAGTGAAGAAAAGCTC
Source organism: Erythrolamprus reginae (assembly GCF_031021105.1). Taxonomy (NCBI): domain Eukaryota; kingdom Metazoa; phylum Chordata; class Lepidosauria; order Squamata; family Dipsadidae; genus Erythrolamprus; species Erythrolamprus reginae. The sequence goes on along the minus strand of NC_091950.1, from coordinate 136,389,789 downwards.
AGTAGCCTCATCTAGTAAATAAGATTATTTTTCTTTGTAATGTGTACTAGGTGAGTCTGTTTATAGGAAGACACGTCATAATCTTCATAGTACTGCTTTGATGTGTAGTTTTAGTGACATATCTTGATAAAGGATGTCTTGATAGCATATAGAGAAGGATGTCAGTGGAAAGTCTTTAACCATAACTGATGTGATAGAAGTTAGCTAGCTATCTAGCTCTTGGTGCCATCGAGACTTTTTGACCTGAATTTCAGAGCTTAATGCTGTCACAGGGACTCAGGAATCCAGGAAATGAGCCATGTATGAATTATAGGGGCAACACAGCTTGATGGGCACCCTTGCTATTTTCAGTTGGCAAGGAATATCTAGAACATTAACAATATGTTGTGGACATATACTTGTGAAAATTTTCCTGTCTTGAGAATTTTTCCAAATAAGAAATACACAATTTTTATTATATAAGAATATACCTGGGATTCTAGTGGGATCCACTAGATTGGATTGGGAATAGCAGTGTTCTTAAAAGATATTTTACAATATCCAGCTTCCATATATAATATTTTAAAATTTCAATTTATACAACCTTGGGCAAGAGCTGATTCCTGGATTGAGAAAATTTTCGATGAGTTGACAGAGGAATAACTCCTTATATAATTATGTTTGTTAATTTAAAATGTGTCTAGGTGGTGAGATTTCAGATGAATCTCATAGAATCAATTACATAAAAATACTCAGACAATAAACATTAACTAAATCATCGGATTAAATAAAATGGGGTTTTTCCCTCCCCAAACTCATTTATTTTTTTTAAAAAAATGAAACAAGTATTTCAACAGCTTTTGTTAACACCCCACAAAGCCAAAACTATATGGCCCAATTGATAGGAATTTTCATTTGAATTTAGGAAACTTGAAATAGCCAAGACTGGAGACCTTCCCTCTTCAGCCCTCAATGGGGTTGCACTTGCCCTTTGAAAGGGATATACAATTTAGGGATTCCAAAGATAACAGGACTTTTGGTGCCTTGAAAAACCATAGACACAATTTGGGGATCTTATTGGTCTCATACATAGATCTTGTTATAGGAGAAAGCGGCAGCTCTAGCCAGGAAGGCTTTCATACAGATCCATGAATTGTAAATTGTGCCCTTGCTTGGACTAGGAAGCCTTTAAAAACTTGGCCTCCTTGTATTTAGGCGATTACAATTCATTATACATGGGACTACCTTTGAAGACCACTTGGAAGCAGCAGCTGGCCTAAAATGCAGTTGCATGCATGGTTATAGGGGCTCCATGATATGCTGATGTAATACCTCTGCTTCTGCAGTTAAATGTACTTACCTTCTCTACCTGTTTGGAAGTGCAAACTTCACGCATGCTCACTCTGCACACGTTTTTTTCATCCGTACTCCCCGCACACACACCTTTTCATCCTCTGCTCATGCGCAGAGGGTTAAAAAAAGAAAACGGCTATGTCCGGGTAGGTGGGTGGAGCCTCACGCTGCCATTGCTATTGGTTCTCCAAACCATCGGCAGCCACCACTACCAGTACTCCCATACCAGGCCAAACAGGTAGCAATTCACTCCTGTTCTGCTTCATAGGCAAAAACAGTTACCAGTAGCCTCCTGATATTGGAAATAAAGCCTTTCATGACATATGGCTTAGTTACACAAGAACCATCTTTCTTCTATGATTTCTTCCCATTGTGTATAATCAGGCAGTTGGTATTTATTTATTTATCAGATTTGTATGCCGCCCCTCTCCGCAGACTCGGGGCGGCTCACAGCAATAATAATACAATGTAAACAAATCTAATATTTAAGTTAATTTTAAAAAACCCCAATTTAGAAACCAATCATACATACTAGCATACCATGCATAAATTTTATAAGCCTAGGGGGAGGGAAAGTGTCAATTCCCCCATGCCTGACGACAGAGGTGGGTTTTAAGGAGCTTACGAAGGGCTAGGAGGATGGGGGCAACTCTGATATCTGGGGGGAGTTGGTTCCAAAGGGTCGGGGCCGCCACAGAGAAGGCTCTTCCCCTGGGTCCCGCCAAACAACATTGTTTAGTTGACGGGACCCGGAGAAGGCCAACTCTGTGGGACCTAACTGGTCGCTGGGATTCGTGCGGCAGAAGGCGGTCCCGGAGATATTCTGGTCCGGTGCCATGAAGGGCTTTATAGGTCATAACCAACACTTTGCATTGTGACCGGAAACTAATCGGCAACCAATGCAGACTGCGGAGTGTTGGTGTGACATGGGCATATTTACGAAAGCCCATGATAGCTCTCGCAGCTGCATTCTGCATGATCTGAAGTTTCCGAACACTTTTCAAAGGTAGCCCCATGTAGAGAGCATTACAGTAGTTGAGCCTCGAGGTGATGAGGTATGCTCTAGTTCCCATCTATTAAGTAATGTCATCTGATGGTAGCTAAGAAGTATACTTAAAAATATCTTTCAGAATCTAGTTCTTTCCCTGGTCTCTGGTATTGGCCTCTTATGTACAGGCAGGCCTCAAATCATGACTATAATCTACGAGTCTACGGAGAGGGGCGGCATACAAATCTAATAAATAAATAAATAAAATAATCAAACCTGCCCATTATGGTGATGGCTATTAAGTGAAGGATCCATGTGATTGCCGTACTTACAACCCTCCCCCAGCCTTGCTGTCACTAATATGGTCATTAAAGAAAGGTGCACATCATTAAGCAGAGCATGGAGTGACTCAAAGCCCCAGGGAAAGCCATGGGAACTGCAGGCCTTTCCCTAAGCTGACCTCACTCCCATGTTCCGCTTTCAACCCAATGTTTGTTTGCTTGTGCTTTTGTAATGGATATTATGTACTTCCCAGAGTGGCAATATTCTTCCCAGAGTTGACCAGTTTTATATATTTATCCTCTTGTATCTCAGCGGCTAGTTAGATCCCACAGAGTCGGCATTTTCCAGCTCCCATTAGCCAAGCAATGTCGCTTGGCATGGCTAGGGGAAGGGCCTTATCTGTGCTGGCTTCAGTCCTTTGGAACCAACTCCCCCTGGAGATTTGCACCTGGCTTTTCGAAAGGTTTTGAAAATGCATCTTTGCCGCCAGGCCTGGGGCCATTGGGCATGGATATTCTGTTCCGTGTGATCATATGATTGTATTGGAATGAATCAGGCTGATTGGTTTTTAAATTGTTTGGGTTTTAGTCTTTGGCTTTTTAAAAAAAACTTTGTATTTGTATTGATTTTATTATGTAAATAGCCCTGAGTCCCCTGTAAAAGGGTGGCCTAGAAATCTAAGTAAATAAATAAATAAATTTAATAAATGAATAAATGTATGCAATGACAATAAAGTAAACTAAACTAAATAAACCACCATTTCAATACATGACTATATAATGTATATATAGTGATTAATATGTGGAAACATAACATAAGCACAAACTACATGCATTCCCTTTGTAGCTATATGGAAAATCTCGACTGTGTGCTGAATTTGTATTTAACAACGATATGTGTTTATTATTTCCCTATGATATGCTTGGGTTGGACAGTATTTTTATTTTGTTTGGAAACTCAGTGTGTGAATTGATCTAAATTTATTTAAAAAATTTAAAATATGGTTACTAAGGCAGACCCTTTCTAAAATTGTAAATATATTTAACATTTATATTACAAAAACTCCAAAATTGTACATAAACATGCCACTAAATCTCTACTATTTTTAATACTGTAATCCTTATGCTTAGCAGAAAATTGATTGTTATGTAAAAAGATACTTTTTTGTTGTAAAAAGCTGAAACATAGATTTGTACTTAAAATTACTTGAATTTCAAAGATTATTTTCTTTTTGGAAGAAGGAAATGGGCACATTGATGGCTTGAGTCCAACCTTAAATGGTGACCATAATTTTAATTCCAAAGTAGAGGTGCAAGACAGATTATAAAAGTACTGTAGTAGATCCGAACCAAAACATTGTAGCACCAAAATTGAACTACTTTTTGAGAGAAACAAACCATATTGAGCCCCCTAATCAAGATTCATCTGCATGTGTTCTTGCCAATATGCTTTAATATTCAAGCAACTGCAAACTGACAGGAGGCTCAAAGACTATGCTTGGCTCCCATCACAAAGGGATAGGCTCAGCTGAATGCCAGGATTTGCTGGAACAAGTTGTTATGTAGAGCTCTCCATGGTCCTGAGAATCCACTCGACTGATTGGCTGATCAGGTTTAGTCTATTGTCTTCCATGAGAGATTTCCTATGTATGGAATCTCACTCATTCAGGATTGTATCATGATATTCAGCCACTGCCTTCAAAGGTCTCTTATTCCATGATAAGTATGTGTGAAGCAGCCTGGGAAACTTTCCAAGATAGATCCAATTAGACTGGTTTGCCAGAAGACCTGAGAGGGGAAGAGAAAGACACAGAGAAAAAGAAAAGATACATATTTGTGTGTATATGAATACTATGCATGGACATATACTGGTACAGTATACAGTGATGGCGAACCTTTTTTCCCTCGGGTGCTGAAAATGTGCCCGCCTGCACACATAATGCAATGCATGTCCTGCCCCTTGCACATGCGCGTGTGTAGCCACCATGCATGTATGTACGACACCCCCCCCTACTTTGGCCTCCCATCCCCAAACAGAGCTGGGAAGGGGGGAAAGCCTCTTTCCCCAAATGGAGCGCGGAGGGGGGAAAAGTCTCCCATCCCCAAACAGAGCTAGGAGTGGGGGAAAGCCTTGCCTGCCCAAACAGTGCTGGGATGGAATCTCCAGAGATGTGGGAAGACAGGAGCCACAGAAAGTAAGGAGAAACCATAAGCTTGTCTGACCCACAAATTAGCTGGCCAGTGGGAGGCACTTGCACATGCTCAGGGGAGCTGAGCTGGTCAATGGTTCACGTGCCTGCAGAGGGGGCTCCGTATGCCACTTGTGGCAAGCATGCCATAGGTTCAGCATCAAAGCACTAGTACATAGATGCAAACATCACAGCATATTGAAAATCCAAAATGTTTGGACACTCTTTTCCCAAGATATGATGACCTTTTAACACTTTGATTTAAAAAAAAACCTTACCAGTATATAAAGAACATTCAGGAATGTAAAATAAAACAGACCATTCCCATTTTCAGTTTGTTTAAAATGCTTTTGCAAATTTTCAGCAGTCTTTGACCTCTAAACCCAAATACCCTATTTGAAAATCAAATCTTAATGAAATATTGCCACAAAGCATCATGTACCAATGACTCATGGAAAGCCAAAGACACTTTAGAATTTTATCACATATAAATCCCCAGAACAGAAATTGAAATTTTGAATCTATTTCATCTATCAGCATTTCAAGACACTACTGCTGCTTGAAAAAGCTTTATAATACAGGTTTCAAGATTTAATTAATTGCCACAGTTGCCAGTATATAATGTTCCATATTAGTGTAAGGGAAGCAATTTTGAGGAGCATTAAAAATTAGAAACTTAAAATAATACACATGTTTTTACTCTTCTTCCCAGATTTTCTTTATTCTTAAGCTTGTTTTTTAAGAGTTAGAACCCTCCCAAAGGGAATCATCCTACAGGTTTTAACTATGACATTGAATCTTCCCTTATTCCCCAATGGCTTTCACTGTTTGATTACAATCAACCTGAAGTGTTTAACATAAGGCTGACTGTGTGAAATGAAATCTCTATAGTTTGAATTCTCAGCAGCAACTGATCTATAATAGTCTTGTCTACAGCAGAATTTTAAAATGATCTCAAGATGCAGATTAATCAGCCTAGCTATTAACCAGTAGGGTTCCCTATACACTTTTTTTTCCTGACACAGATTTATAATACCTGCATAGTTGGCAAAAATCAATTTTCCTCCTGCTCATGTTTGGGAAAGCTGCAATCTTTGAATTGTTGATCCTCATACATCTATTAAAGGGTCGGTAACTTGTCTGGAAACAAGTTGGCAGCCATTTTGACTATCTCAGGTTTCTAGAAACATGGATTGGTTTGGCTAAAGCTGCAATGTTATACATGGTTATTTGACTAAAGGGCCGCCTGTATTTCCGATAGATTGGAAACCATAATAATATTTCGGTTTGTTTAGAATCCTAGAACTGGAGAAGCAAGGCACTTTTTGGCTTTATGGTAGTTTAACAATAATAGGGAACTTGTAGCATTAATAGAAGTGAAATAACCCTCATACCAACAGTTGTTTCACATAAGGCGTCTTTATAGTAATGAAGATAAGCTTCTCTGTAGAAGTGCTATACATATATATATATAGCATAAGTGTTAGTAGCATAAAGGGATGACAATATAGTACTGTATGGATATCACGGTTCATATCTTCCCATCACCTTAATGGGATGATGCATAAATTAAAGGTAGGAGCAAAGGCCTCTCTTGGCCCTGCTGTAGCCAAAGTAATATTAGAGGATTATGTTTCCCAAGAAGAAAAAGGAATTCAAATTTACAAAGGGATGCTTCCACATAGATGTGTGACAAATTGTGGGGAATGACATTTAATAACTGTGGAAGAAGTATGGGCCAACCAGAAAAAAGGTTAGTGCCTTATGTGACCCTATGTATAGGGCAAGCCTTCTGTGCTTTTAGAAAATTCTTCATGGTGACAGTGCCATAATCTCTGTCTTGGCTTCTTTTTGTTGTTCTTGCAGGTCACAGTATAATTTGAAGTAGTCACCATGGATCGCGACATTGTTGACCGGCATCTCAGTGGTGAGTATTATGAATTCTTAACCAATTGGCCATAAAGCATCCTTTCTGAGGCCATCGTAACCTCAAATGGTCATTGACTGATCATTAAGTGAGGATTACCTGTGTGGGGAGAATATGTGGGCATATTAGATTACACATTTTTGAAAGAAATCATAAACCTGTCATTCTTCCAGAGCCTTTGAAATAATTTTTAGACATTTATTTATTGACTTCACCACCTCTTTTCCTCGCCCACACGCCAATAAGCAGTCATAAGAACTTTCAGGTCCCATTTTCAGAAAGGTTGGGGGGAATGGGGGGGGGGAATAAAAAACAAAGATTTAGATCAGAGGTGGGCCCCTATGGCCCCTTTATAGCCTGTGTTCTTTAACTTCCAGAATTCCTCTAGAAAAATGTTGTCCATGTATAGGTCTGGACAAATAGGGAAACAACAGAAAAATAGATTCCAATCTTGTAGAAAAGAAAATAATCACTACGAGGAAACACTGGTCAATTTTAAAAATTGATACTCAGCCTGAAAAAGGATTTGCAAATATTAAAAGAAGCAAATATATTTTAGAATTTGTTACAGTGCTTCTTAATAGAGATTATTAAGCTATTTACATTTTTGCTGAATACAGTATATGCCTACATAATGATGCTGTCATTCAGTTTTAAGAATAAAAACGTATTTGTGCTTTGCCACATACTACCTACTTTACAACAGTTTTCAATAGAAAAAAACATCTCCTTGCAGTTTTGGCGTATCCATTTCCTATTTTTTCCAACAGCATTAATCACATAAAAGGCATATTTGTACTGTTGACATAAAATATTTCTGCAAGATGGAAAGGTTCTTGGTGACTGCTTTCTTCTGATAACAACTTTGTTTTCTTCCAGTCATAAGAAATCCATCTGGGTGGGAAATAGGTGTCTATATTACTGGTGCTCTGGCTCTCCTGGGAATAGCTGGAGTAAACCTATGGAAGTTATGGAAATCAGGTGGCTATCCTGCACCTTCTCCATTTCCAAACTATGACTACAAATACCTAGAACAGAAGTATGGGTCCACATATTCTCAAATCAAACAAAAGGTAAGGAGCAGTTAATTGTGACAACAGTATTAAGAAGCCCATCTGTTCCCACCTCCATTCATTCTCTTTGCATGTCATCAAGCATCTTTAATGAACATCCACCTTTGAATTTTGTCTTGAATATTGCAAGTTAAGATGGGATGATTATGATAACAAAATTGAAAAGACTGGCTTAAGTTTAAGAAAAGAATATTGAGCTTGGCATAAAATATAGCAGTAGATGTATATACTGCAGTGCTTTAAAGCATTCTCTGATTACTTTACAACATCAGCATATTGCCCTCAACAAGCTGAGCCCTCATTTTACTGACTTCAGCAGGGTGGAAGTTTGAGTCAAGCTTGAGCTGTTCAGAATTAAACTCCTGACAATGGGTAGAGTCAGTCTGCAATACTGCATTCTACCACTACGCCGCCATGGCTATGGTGGTGGAAAGGCACAAAGTCTAGCACTAGTGACAAAGGCTGAAACCAGCTGCCATTTGGCATTTCCTTCTCCTCATCTCTCATGTGGTTCTGACTTAATTTGTTTTTCTCCCTTTTCTCCCCACCCATCCCCCTTTTTAATATTGTAACTATTACATTATGAATCCTTGTTTTTTTGCCTGTGAATTGCTATGTGCCCTGGCCAGGTTGGCAATATATAAATGTAAGAAATCAATAGAAAATGTGGAGGCTTTAAAACTCAGCTGTTATCTAATACAGACAGAAGAGACTCACAACAGCCCTCTTTGCTTATTTGTTTAATTGCTCATAAATGCTTAGTTATCTTAAATAAAAAATTTGGAGATAATATTGAATTGGTTAAAATATTCTTCTACCAAATTAAAAAGGTAAAGTTGCAATTAGTAGCGGTGATAGCACCTGAGGGAAATTTAAATGTATTGAAACAATGGGTGGTGCGGATTATTAAAGTTTAGTTTTGCTTTTTGCTCTTCTTAAATCCATCCTCCCCATTTGCTTTTTTTGTGGGATAATTGTATCATTAAAAAATAGGGGATAGGAAAGAGTTTTTTTCAAGGAGAAAGCCTAAACAAGGAGATGACTTAATAATCAGCTTTGTGCTATATTTTATATCTCACTCATCATCCCCTGATGTATTGAATCTTGGCAAGTTTCATGTCAAGCACAAACTCAAGGCTTGTTATAAATGGAACACAATAGTATGAGTAATCCAATAAAACACAAAAACCTATTCTAATGCACAATAAAGCAGTGCACTTTTAAATTGGTGAAAGCCTTAAAGAATAATCAACATTGACTCCAAAATTGACCTGTTTGCTGAGAGAAATGTTAATATCTATGTTTATTACTGACTGGAAATATGGACATTTTGTACAAAAAAAAAGAACTGAAGATCTGAGATTTTGACAATTAGATAATATATATTATAGAAAGAACATAGTCATGATCTAACTTGAATGTTAGAAAAACAAGGCATGAGGAAGAAGCCAGAAATAATTTTAGCCAAGAAGTCAGCAATTCATAGTCCATCTTAAAATGAAAGTTGTTCTGGTAAGGTATCTTTTTGTAAAATCCAGTCAAAGAACTAAAAGACTCTCTAAATGTTAATATTAAATATACCAATTAGCTTGAGTGAGAACAATTTATCCTATATTTTCTTTCGGAATACATATATACAATAGATTACACAGTCCTGTGGGAATGTTATAAAATAACACATTTCCTTCCAAACTACAATTTTGATTCCCCCTCCCCCCATAGGTGTTTGGCTCATGAATGGGTGTAACAAACATTTTTATTTTCATACCCAAAGCATAGGCAGGCAGAGAAGACTGATAGGAACATTGGCACAGCAGGAAGCAGAGATTAGATGCGGTTTTGAAGCCTTCAGTAAAGTTGTTAATATTGGTAAACAAAGGAAAACCTGAGGTCTGTATGTTGGATTATTGATCTTCAAGTCAGAATTAATGTAGTGCATCTCAGATGAGAGTTCAAAAAGGTGAAGCCATGGTTCTAATTTTACATTATGTAACAGAGTCAAGATTACTTGCCTATATATATGTGGATGCCTGAAGGCAAGAGAAGTATTTTTGTCTCAGAATTTGATTATGCGTAATAGCTGATGTTCATGATTTTTTAATTAAATTAACAAGCACTCGAAAGAGTTGTAGTCTAATAGTAAATTGTGAATTTGGAGTTTACTTGTGGAGGATCTCCATTTCAATTCCTGTCATTCTCAGGATAGATCTGGGAAGACCCTAGTCTAAATCTCTGATGAGCTGCTGCTATTTAATGTAGACAATCTGACTAGCGGTGGGTTGCTCCTGGTTCGGTCTGGTTCTGTGAACTGATAGCGGCAGTGGTGGGAAGCTCCGCCACCCACCCGGGATTCTTCTGCACACGCACAGACTAGCAGTAACAGGTTTTAGAAACCACTACTGAATTTGACTCACAATAATCTATAGACAGCACAGTTTCCAAACATAGTTTAAACAACGTTACATACACAGAGTTTCTCTTCCAGGTACATTTTCTGAAGACTCTCATTTTGTTTTCTCCTCTAGACCTTAAATTTAGAATTGTTTTTGTCAAAACAGTGTATAGATTTCTGCATAAATATTGATAGGATTAAATGTACTCCTAATGTGCACCACAAAGAAATGGAAGGAGAAAAACGGGCTTCAGAATTGAAAATACAATGTGTATGCCTGAAAATTCAGAGAAAAAAAATATAGGCAACAATGAAGAAAATGCTACTGTGTCATGCCTTCAAAGACTAACATGGATTATTCATTATTTAAGACACTATCATGGTATTTGTTTTTTTCTGAATTCAGATATTTGGGAAGCTAACTTTACAATACTGTACGTTTATACTTATCTCAAAAAGACACACCCATCATGTTCACATATTTTAAAAAATAAATAGGAAAGAGAACCACCATCAGTCTTTCATCTTTCCACAGGGCCCGAATTATTAATGAAATGGGCAGCACTCCATGTATCAACAATGTAGTTAATCTCTTGCCATCCTTATTTGTGATGATGAGTGTAGTAATGCTAGTAGTACTTCCTAAAAAAAGTATGTTAGTTGTTATGCTTGAAGTGACAAACAGCTATACAATTTACTTATGTATTTTATTTATGTATTTTATTTATTTATTTATTTATTTAATTTGTATGCCGCCCCTCTACGTAGACTCAGGGCGGCATACAGCAGTAACAGAAAACAATGTACAATACTAATCTAATATTAAAAAATTAAAAACCCATAATTTAAAAAAAACATGCACACAGCATACCATACATAAACTATATAGGCCTGGGGAGGATGTCTCAGTTCCCCCATGCCTGATGGCAGAGGTGGGTTTTAAGAAGTTTACGAAAGGCAAGGAGGGTGGGGGCAATCCTAATCTCCGGGGGGAGCTGGTTCCAGAGGGTTGGGGCCGCCACAGAGAAGGCTTTTCCCCTGGGTCCCGCCAGATGACATTGTTTAGTTGACGGGACCCGGAGAAGGCCAACTCTGTGGGACCTAATTGGTCGCTGAGACTCATGCGGCAGAAGGCGGTCCCGGAGATATTCTGGTCCGATGCCATGAAGGGCTTTATAGGTCATAATCAAGACTTTGAATTGTGACCGGAAACTGATCGGCAACCAATGCAGACTGTTGGTGAAACATGGGCATACCTAAGGAAGCCTATGATTGCTCTCACAGCTGCATTCTGCCCGATCTGAAGTTTCCAAACACTCTTCAAAGGTAACCCCACGTCGAAAGCATTACAGTAGTCAAACCTCGAGGTGATGAGGGCATGAGTGACTGTAAGCAGTGACTCCCGGTCCAGATAGGGCCGCAACTGGTGCCCCAGGTGAACCTGGGCAAACGCCCCCCTCGCCATAGCTGAATGATGGTTCTCTAATGTAAGCTGTGGATCGAGGAGGACGGCCAAGTTGCGGACCCTCTTTGAAGTAATGGTAATGGACGGACAGATGGAATTATCCTTGGGAGGCAAAACCCACAGCCACTCTGTCTTATCAGGGTTGAGTTTGAGTGTTGACACCCATCCAGACCCTAACAGCCTCCAGGCACTGGCACACCACTTCCACTGCTTCATTGACTGGACGTGGGGTGGAGATGTACAACTGGGTATCATCCGCATACTGATGATACCTCACCCCATGCCCTTGGATGATCTCGCCCAGCAGTTTCATGTAGATATTAAATAGCAGGGGGGAGAGGACCGACCCCTGAGGCACTCCACAAGGGAGAAGCCTAGCGGTCGACCTCTGACCCCCCACTAACACTGACTGCGACCGACCGGAGAGGTAGGAGGAGAACAACTGAAGGACAGTGCCTCCCACTCCCAACCCCTCCAGCCGGCACAGAAGGATACCATGGTCGATGGTATCGAAAGCCGCTGAGAGGTCAAGAAGCACCAAGACAGAGGATAAACCCCTGTCCCGGGCCCGCCAGAGATCGTCCATCAACACGACCAAAGCAGTTTACGTGCTGTAGCCGGGCTTGAATCCTGACTGTTGAGGGCCTAGATATGAACACCTAGAAGACCCAACTTGTAATTCAACTGCAATTTTCTTCAATGTTTCTTTGCACTGAAAACAAATCTCATTTTAACTAAGGCAGAGTTTTCTGGATGGGGATGTTAGTTTTTTACAACGCGAAAACTTATTTTCATAATATATGAAATATTTTTGTCCATTTTGTTCTAAACATTTTCTTTCTGCCAGCCTATATTTATAAATAATTACCTGTATATGTTTTATATTTAGGTTAACCATGATCTCTGACTATTTTTCTTTCTTTCTTTTTTATTGTTTGCAGAGGGCAACAAGCAGAAAGGCAGGAGAAAGAATATCTCCTGTCTGCAAGCAAAGCTTGAAAATGGATGATGCCTTTGAAAATATTAATGAGTTGGGCACCTTGGAGCTGATGAGCAAAGACCTCGAGCTGACTCCTTATGGGCCATTGAGAAAATCAATCTCCACTGACTCTTTAACTTCTGTCTCCTCCATTGGAAATAACTTTGGCCAGGAGTTCACAGTGGGACAAATCGAAGTTAACATGGAATACAATGTGAATTCGAATACCCTGTATGTCACCTTACTGCAGGGAAAAGATCTGATGGAAAAGGAAGATGTTAATTTCGAATCCTGTTTTGTGCGCATCAGTTTACTTCCCGATGAGCAGATTGTTGGTATTTCTCGGGTAAGTTTCTCCACCGCTCATACTTGGTGGCTAACAATTCACCAGATTGCATTATACAAGGCTTTTTCAGCTTTTTCAGCCATTCGTACAAATGTTTAATCTTGAAAATGCTGTATAATATAAAATATATAAAATTCTTTATTGGCCAGTGTACATAAAAGAAAAAATATACATTTGTCAAGAATCATGAACTACAACACTTAATGATTGTCTTAGGGGTCAAATAAGCAATGAAGAAACAATCAATATTAATAAAAATCTTAAGGATAGAAGCAACAAGTTACAGTCGTACAGTCATGAATGGGAGAAAATGGGTGATAGGAATGACAAGGGAAAAAAGCTAGTAGTAATAGTAGTGCAGACTTACAAAATATTTTGACAGTGTTGAGGGAATTATTTGTTTAGCAGAATGATGGCGTTCAAGAAAAACCTGTTCTTGTGTCTAGTTGTCTTGGTGTGCAGTGCTCTGTAGCGATGTTTTGAGGGTAGGAGTTGAAACAGTTTGTGTCCAGGATGTGAGGGGTCAGTAAATTTTTTCACAGCCCTCTTTTTGACTCTTGCAGTATATAGGTCCTCAGTGGAAGGCAGGTTGGCAGCAATTGTTTTTTCTGCAGTTCTGATTATCTCTGAATTCTCTGTCAATTCTCAATATTGTCCCAAGCTGGGAAATACTGTTTTTAATAAGATTTTGGCCAAAGGGTTCTTCTTGTTTTGGTCAGCAAACTCTAGCAAATCTTCCTATACTAGGCTGGCTGTTAGTGATTTTAGCTTGCTGCATTAAGTAGGGGTTTTGTTTTGTTTTTTGCCTGATATATCTCATTTAACTTAGTGCTTCACTTAATAAAAGTGTTTTATTCTGTTTTCGTCTACAGTCTTTTCTAATCCAGAATTTAAAGGACCATTGCTTTTAAAGCCCTGAACTGATTTGATTAAATTTGGCAAGCTCCTTTCCATTCTACTTTGCCTGCCAATTTTGTCAGAATCTGCTTAGAAGCAAATAAAAAAGATACAGCCTTTTGTGTTTATTTGTGCTTGGTAGTAAGTTGATCGTGCTGGTTTTTTAGATAATAATGTTGTGATTGCAAAAACAATCACGTTGGACAGATTTGATCAACAGTACATCAGACTTTTGTAACATTCTAGATTAGAATTCTTTAGACCAGTGTTTCCCAACCGTGGCAACTTAAAGGTATCTGGACTTCAACTCCCAGAATTCCCCAGCCAGCATTTGCTGGCTGGGGAATTCTGGGAGTTGAAGTCCAAATATCTTCAAGTTGCCAGGGTTAGGAAATACTGCTTTAGACTTCACATTCCTACTTTAAAATACATGTTAAAGCTGAATTATTGTAACAATTTCCAGCCAGGTCTTTTGAGGTATAATGAATTATATTGTGACTTACAAAGTACAGTAAATGCTAGGTTCATAAAACATGGACTAAACAGAGTTTCCTCAAATATAAATGTTAAGAAACTTAGATTGACAATAGAAATGGATTTCTCCACTTTCCTTTTCCCGGCTGACTTGGGCTACATGCACATTGTTCCAAGTAATAATATGTGGAGGGGGCTTCTCCAGCATTCAGGTGTCCTTTGGGCCAGCATGATAAGAACCCTACAGACAGTCTTACTATGTACAGATCCTTGGTTACAGATCTCATTTACTTAATTTAATTTAATTTAATTCAGCCTTCCATCCTTCCGAGGTGGGTAAAATGAGGACCCGGATGGTGGGGGCAATAGGCTGGCTCTGTTAAAAAGTGCTATTGCTAACTTGTTGTAAGCCGCCCTGAGTCTAAAGAGAAGGGCGGTATAAAAATCAAATAAATAAATTTCATTTACTGTGGTTTACCAATGGCTGAAAGATCATCCCACTATTTGGTGCAGTTCTTTGATTAACTACTATATTGCCTTTTTCTGGCTACCATTACATTGTTGCTAATAATCCTAAATGAAATCATGGCTTCTGTGTTTCTCTGCCTTCCTTCACTGAATATAAGTCACTGGCAGACTGCATGCAAAACTTTTAAAAAGCCATTATCAGGAAGAGACCAGATGGGGGATTTGGATTAGTTTATGACAAGCAGTAAATCCTAGCAAATTTGTTAAGTGAATACACCAAATGACAAGATAATCAGTTAATCATTTATGATAGCTCTTACCATGTTAAACTAAATAAATATGTGAAGCAGGTTCACATATATATAGCCACTATAGTTCATAAGCACTAATTTATGGCTTAGCAGAGTGATGCAAATTTTTCTGAATCAGGAATTACTCTTGGCCTTTATGTACATAGAGTTACGAGATGCACCTGCCTCCCTCTTAAAAGCTATGTCAGGATTCATCATAATAGGCAGGTTGTTCCCATTAAAGTTAGAAAACTGATAGGTGGACTCCTCAACAATGCTAGGAAATGAAACACGGGCTTTTGTATATGTTCTATTTCTTGTCTCCCTATCCTAATTGATACTTCAGGAATGGAGTTTCTTATGCGCCAAAGGATAAAGACATATATTGAATGCGAATCTAAGCCTTCTCTTTGTCCTCAGATGAATAATGAGATTCATTTCAACAAGCCCCTTTGCTGTGGGATCTCTGAGTCTGCAAGCAGAAGGGCAGCCTATAAATCAATCAATCAATCAAACAAACAAACAAACAAATAAATAAATAATTCTTTTCATGCTGCATCACCTTCTCTAGGTTTTAAATAGCTGCATTGCTACCACTACGTGTCTGCTTTGCTAGCAGTACAGCTGACTGATTGAGGGCACTGTAAGAAAAACGTTTCTAGGACACCAGTCTTTA
Source organism: Erythrolamprus reginae (assembly GCF_031021105.1). Classification (NCBI taxonomy): domain Eukaryota; kingdom Metazoa; phylum Chordata; class Lepidosauria; order Squamata; family Dipsadidae; genus Erythrolamprus; species Erythrolamprus reginae. The sequence continues at coordinate 136,374,012 of NC_091950.1, read as the reverse complement.
ACTTTCTGAGATTAGGACAGGCAGTATTTTTCACTCAGACTTCACCCTAACTCAGGTATTCCTCACCTGGAGTGCTGGAGAGACCCTTGCGCATTAGGCCTGAATGCCTGCAGCAAAGCTATTTGGCTGCTGTCAAGATTTGGACTTAACATTACAGGATTCGGGGCAGAAACCAATGCTCACACCGCTGCATGTGCAATAACTTCATCGTGGTGAACATTCATGCTCAATCTTATCAAAGTGATGTTAGCATGACAGGAATACAGAGGGCACTGTGGAGGGTATATTTGAGAACCATCTTCTTAAATAGTTTATGTAATTAGGTTGCCACTGCAGAGCGGCTATGTATGTCCAAATGGATTGTAGTACAGAATCCCAAAATTAAAACTCCAATGTAAGAATCCGCAGATAGTAGGGTTGACAACATATGAATCAGCTTTGATTCTAGTTTGAATTATCTGTAGCATTTGCTTTGAGTTGCAGGCAGTGAGCCTGATGTTTTGTTGTTTTATTTGGCCTTTGCAACAAACAAGTGAACTTAGCTTCAGATGAATAGGTAAACAACTGAAAACAACTCTTTAAATCGAAGAAAAATTCAGGCTTACTAAGGAGTGGGAGTCATTGAATACAGTAAGACAGTGATGGCGAACCTTTTTTTCCTCGGGTGCCGAAAAAGCATAGGCATGCGCTATTGTGCGAGTGCGCACACCCATAATGCAATGCCTTGGGAGGGCAAAAACAGCTTCACCTGCCCCCTGAAGGTCTGTTTCCCAACTTCTGGTGAGCCCAATAGGCTCGTGTTTTGCCCTCCCCAGGCTCCAAAGTCTTCCCTGGAGCTGGGACAGGGTAAAAAAGCCCTCCCCCATCCCCCTGGAAGCCAAAAACACCCTCCCAGAATGTCTGTGCAAGCCAAATATCAGCTGATCAGCACACATATGCACGTTGGAGCTGAGCTAGGGCAACAACTTGTGTGCCAGCAGATATGGCTTCATGTGTCACCTTTGGCACCCGTGCCATAGGTTCGCCATTAGTGCAGTAGGATGTAGCTTAAAATAAACTAAATCACCATAGGAAGTTGCTATTGTCAGATCATTGAGTGAGAAGCCAGGTGTTCCCGGGAGCTACCTGAAAAAGTCTGATTTTGCTCTAGAAACTTACTGTTTTCAAAACAACTCTCATTTTCTGCACATTCATGTCAAGTTCAGTTGAACAAGTGCACATAAAACCACCCAAGACAGAATAATGTGCTGGGGGGGGGGGGGGAATAAGGTATAGGGAAGCTTTTTGCCCCGGAACAGTGTTAAATCACAGTTCTCCGAATTTTTAGTCCATATAGTAGAAAACATTCTAGCAGCAGTAATTTGGATATTTGGCAAGCTTCCTAATTCTTATGTATATGCAGTTCATATATAAATACAGTTCCTCCTGGGAATTGGCTTTGTGAAGGAGGGTTCCCACTCAAAAAATAATGTTATTTGCTAAATAATAGGAGTGAAGGTTCCAAAAGCACATAACATATAATATATTACTAATTATTGTTCATAATTCACCCCATTATTTATTGTCTCTTCTGAGTAGTAATAAAGACTCATTAGCTGCTATTATTTAAAACACTGGACTGTTAAGAAAATAAGCAACATTTGTAGACCATTCCTCATCTAAAAACAGTTCATGTTATGCAAAAATTGCTCCTCTTCAATTATTGGTAAAAGTCCTAACTGGTAATAATATTCTCTTTATGATATGTTATGCCAGCATCTCTGTAAAGAACCTATCCTTGGATAATACCAATCCAATTTTGGAATTTACTTCGCTGGGCTGTCTACATTTCTAGTTGAATTCTTCTTCGTCCTGCAAATCAATTACCCTAAACAAACATTCATCAGTTCTTGGCCACTTTTGTGTTTCACGAATTCTGCTTGGTCTTTCCTTGTCAGTATTAATTTAACATAGCAAATACTTGTATCCGTGCTCGCTAAAGTAGCCAAATCAGTCCAAATTTGCACAGTAAATTGCAAGTATGGCTGCAGACTCTCTTTGTTGTTGTGGAAATTTTGGTTTGTATTCCACCCTTCTGTAGTGAGGACACTCAAGAAAGTTAAATTCCCCAAGCCAGGAATAAAAAAAAAACCTGACCCAACTCACTGGCATGATATGGTCTCATTTCTATATTATTGCTCAGCTTTATTGCACGCCTCTTCAGTCAGTCTGTGTCCTCATTTAATGACGGTATGCAGAAGAGGATGAAATTTATCACCAGGAAATACAAATATGCTTTTAAAGTCTCCATCATAGACTTTGGCCTTTTCTACTCATCTGCTGCCTGGACTCCTCTTACAATTCTCTGTACGTTCAGTTTGAGTAGATTGGGGACTGCCCCCAGGATCTTTGGTTGAAATCTAAGAGGAAAGAGAGTTCATTCATCTGACCACGAGTGGGAGGCTCCCTCCATTCAGAGCCTTCTCTGCTTTTTCTTTGTTAAATTTCCCTTTACAGAAAGAAAAAAAATAGTGTGGGATGTGTTGCAAAGCTATCCCTCACTTTTTTTGAAGGTAGGGTAGAAGTGAGGCTGCAGCACTGTCTGCATTTCCGACAGGAGGAAGGAAACCCTAGAAGCCTAAAGGCATGGTAAAGTGGGAGGGAATTCCCATACCCCACATTTGCAGTAAAAAAACGCTAAAGACTGTCCTTGCAGCTTTTCATTTAGAGAAAGAACTGATCCAAAAGGCTCATCTTCCTAAGCTCCAGATAAGATCCACAGCAGTGTGGGTGAAGAGGCATTTTATGTTTGTATTAAAAGAAAGAAACCTTCTGCTAACCTTGAATTCCAAAATACAGTAGTTCCTCGCTATATCGCGCTTCACCCACCACGGCTTCACTTCATCGCGGGTTTTGAAGTCAGCGGTGGCACAGATACAGCGCTTAGAAGTTTGGAAGGGCAGCTGGGCGAATGATGAGCGGGGTGTGGACTGAGCTCTGGCGGAGGCCCGTCCCCTCGTTCAACCCGCCTCGCCAGTGCCGAGAAGGCAGTCTTTGGAGGCGCGCTTAGTGGTTGGCGGCGGTGTGCTCACCAGGGACTTTCCAGCCGGGGCAAGGCAAAAAAGACAACGTTTGGCCGAACTGCTGCAAAGAATAGCAGTGGGTCGGGAATGCTCGGGGGCGGCGATTCTTTTGCCCCCCTCCCCTTCTTTTCCTCAGGCACAGAGTAAGTAGTAGTGGGGGGGGGGGGGAAGGTTAGCTGGCCGTTGCTCGCCTCCAGGCATCTGGAGCTGGTGGGAAGGAGGAGAAATTCCCCATCGCGGATTTCACCTATAGCGGCAAGGTCTGGAACGTAACACCAGCGATAGGTGAGGGACTACTGTATTCAATTGTTCATATATGAGTCTTCTTCCTCTTCTTCCTCTTCCTCCTCCTCTCCTTCTTCCTTCCCCTCCTTCTTCCCATATGCACAGTATTTCATCAGCTACTTTCAAAGAGTATTTTTTTTAATGATAAAAGGTTATTCTAGTCTTCTCTACCTGTGATAAAGACAAACTGAATGTAATGGGGTTAATTTCTCTGTGAAAAGGCAAGGTGCTTTGCAATCCCATACTTTACTCTTTCTCTCTGACATGGGATTTTGAGTAGATGGCTTGCTGAAATTAGGCTTTGAAAGTTCCTCCACCAAAGTGTGCTATGAATAACTATGTTTCAGAGCAATGGTTATATTGCAGGCCATTTCTGCCCACAACTAGAAGTTCGATCTTCACCAGCTCAAGGTTGACTCAGTCTTCCATCTTTCCGAGTTCAGTAAAATGAGAACCTAGCTGGTTGGGGACAATATGCTGACTATGTAAATTACTTAGAGAATGCTGTAAAGCACTATGAAGCAGTATATAAGTCTAAGTGCTATTGCTATTACAGTTCCTGGTCCAAAACTACAACTATTTGTCTCTTTGTGTGTTTCTGTCTACATTATGGTAAAATATCAAATCTGAAGTCTTTAAGACTAGGGTGGTTATTAGAGATGGTTTGAGTCCATCTGAATTAATTATGATACACACAGGAAAAGGTATTGTGCGGTGCCTTAAGGGTGAAATCTAACCTAATGCATTGCTATGTGTGTTCCATCGCTTTTTCTGGCACCCTGCATGTCTTAATTCCACACCACATTGGTTCTGTCACTTTGCATACTTCTGGTTGTGCATCCAAGGCCCCTGCTGCAGTGCGGTTCTCTATGACAGCTTCCAGAAGACATGAAATTTGGAGAATCTGTCAAGGACTTCAGAGGCGATAGAAACCATTTGATTTTTAGCACATTTATTTATCACCCTAACTGATGAGAAATGCTCCCATTGATCCAGAGAGAAAAGAATCAGTTTCCTGCTGGGTTATATAATGCAATCCTTTGACAATTTACACATACCAAGGTTGCTGGGGAAACAAAAAGTTTAAAGTTCCTGAAAGATATGTGTTTAAGAGTCCAGAAATGAATAAATAATGCTTTGAAAGAAGTAGTCTCCGATTATCTGATAAATTGAAACATCCACATTTATTTATTTGATTTATTTATTTGATTTTTATGCCGCCCCTTCTCCTTAGACTCAGATTTAGACTCACATTGGTTGTATCTTGTTTAATCTATTCAGATTGGCATAGGGCCCCATGTTTTCCCAGTGATCATATTTTGCAGACTACAAATCACTCTATTCTTGACCTGTATTTTTACAATTTGGCCAAGGTATTCCCACTGAAGGAGGAAATTCCATATAGCAGTGGTTCTTCCCTGTAATGCACATTAGAGGTTTTCTAATATGAATGTGTGTGATTCATTGAATTTACTGTGGAATGTCTAGGAATCCAAGTGAGACAATGGGTACAATGAATAGGCAGGGAGAGAGGTACTACCATTGTCATCAAAAGAAGCAAAACCAGCCAAATAGAAGCCAGTTTTCCTATAATATCATCAGTCATTTGAGGTAGACCAGACAAGATACCAAAACTATGAATTTTAATGCTGTTTATATACTACCATACTAAAACTCTTGTTCCTGTAAACTTTAACTATTCAAAGCCATGCATCATAGGGTAGGACAACAATTTTTGAACCCAGGTACTTCAAATATGCTAATTGACAGAATATGCTTATATTTTGGGACCTATGATTCCCAGGGAATTGAAATATGCCAACTTTTATAAAACATTTTATAACATACTGTATAGTGTGGAATGGATTTTAATTAGTTTTTCCATAACAGTTCCATTATTCTTCTGTGGTTGCCTCTTTGAAGTTTTCAATCCACTTTATTATGCAATTTTTTAAATTAGTTTCCATCCTGTATCACATTTCAATAAATTTATACATATACACTAGTGGTCTTTAAGCAAATAAATCTTGCTTATAGACCACAATTGGGACCAGCAATCTGTCACTCAATTATGAACTTGTCAAGCAAGAAATCGCATGGCTGCAATGGATTTACAAGCTCACTTTCATTGCAGTCATTAATTAAGTCACCCACAATCATTAAGCAAAATACCACATGACTGCAACTTGCAGTTTTATTGACAACTCCTCCATTGACTCTGTTCATTGGAATCCAGGTGGGAAAGTTGCAAAAGAGCATCAGGTGATCACAGGGATGCTGCAACAGTTGTAAAGTTACTTTTTCAGTGCAGTTGTAACTTTTATGTCACTAAGCAATTTTGAAATCTCTATATTGATAAATCCTGCACTTGTCATCTTGTGGATACATAGAGAAGATATTTCCCATTGCAATGTGACCCTGCTATTAATAAATTATGAAGAATTAATCTTTGCTTCATGGTAAATGTTTTGCTGGGTTGTCTGGGATAATTCTGTATTTTCTAGGCACCAAGCTGTTGTCGAGCAGTTGGAGACACTAGAGGAAATAGAATGGAAGAAGTATAATTTTGTATCACACAGTATACTGGGCCCCGGAGTCTTCAACAGACTAATGCTCCACTTGAGCCTTGTATAGGAGAGGCAGTTGCAAGGAGGTTGAGGGTTATTAATGAACTAAGTGGCAACTGTCTACAGGGTGGTGTATGGCAGAGGGAGGGAGGGGGAGAGTGGGGTTCGAAGTATGGTTGCTCTGTGGATAGTAGCTTCACAAATTGTTTCCCTTTGATTTTTCTCTGAACATTTTCAGCTTTTGCTTCCCTGCAGGGGAAGTGGATCAAATGAGAAATCTACTGTAAAGATGATTTACTGATGGAGATGGTGAAAGGATTTGTGGAGCAGGAACGTCACCTTGTGAATGGACCTTGTGTACCTTTAATCTTGTATCACACAGTACACTGGGCCTTGGAGTCTTCAAAAGACTAATGCTCAAATGGAGCATTAGTTTTATTGAAGACTCCAGGGCCCAGCGTACTGCGTGATACAAGATTAAACTTCTTCCATAGTGTCTCCAACTACTTGACAACTGCTTGGTGCCTAGAAAATACAGAATTATCCCAGAGAACCCAGCAAAATGTTTACCATGAAGCAAAGATTAAATGTCCATAATTGATCAATAGCAGGTCACATCGCAAAGGGAAATAAAGGGGAAAGGGGATCAAATGAGAAATCTACTGTAAAGATAGTTGGTTGCAGCTGCTGATGGAGATGGTGAAAGGATTTGTGGGGTAGAACCTTGTTTACAGTACTTCCTTACAAAGATTAAAAGGTCCACTCCCTCAGCAGAACACTGCTGAGTTAATCATTCTGCTCAGAAACCTCCCATATACCAAGGACAGGGAAGGGAGAGAACCAGCCAGCAGAGCAGGAGGAAGGTTCATTTTGCCCATGTGTTTTCAGGCACAGGCCAAAACAAGCACCTCCTTTTAATCTAAATTCTCTTGGCATATTGTGACTGAGTTTAATTGCAGCAAATAAACAGAAATAAAGTCTTCCTATCTTACGGATGAGATTAAAAGAGAGCTGTCTCTTCCTCTGAGATGTGCTTACAGTTTCTAATCTGGTTCTGTTGAAATTTGTTGTGTTGTATTTGTAATATTTAGTCCTATCTTTCCTCCCAAGCAGCTCTAATTCCAGGACTCCCATCTTTTCTTCCACCCATATTCCCTACTGGGGCGGTTAGACTAAGTATCCAAACCCAGTGGATTTCATAGTGACCTAGGGATTTGAATCTGGGTCTCCACAGTCCAACACTAATTGCTATCCCAGGCTGTTACTGAGCTAGGATCCAGGATTGTAGCAGAAAGAACAACAAAGTTCCCTGTCCATGTATAGAGATCCCTTTCCTTTGAATAGGGGAAGCTAAATAAGATGGCTATCTCTGCAATATGCCCTGACTTCTTTTTTGAGAAACAGCAGTGGGGCCCTCTGGTGCTAGCAAAATACCAATGACTGTAACTTGCTCATTATATTTAATTGGTTGTATATGTCCCTGTTATGCTATGCCTGAAAATTTCCTCCTCTGTAGATAATACAAAGATTGAAGGTGATTTAACGTGGGGGGAATAATGCAGAGGGCAGCTACTTGGTTTTCTCATCACCAGTTCTTTTTCCTTATGCAAAGAAAAAAGATTTCTGGAGAGATTGTTGGTCATCCCTAAAAAAAGATATTGGTAAGATTGAGCAAGTCCAAAGACGAGCAACAAAAATAGTGCACATTTTGAGGCACAAAACCAGGGGTGAACTGCTACCGGTTCAGCTTGGTTCAGTGTAACCAGTAGCGATGGATGCATGAGGCTCCACCCACCTGCCCGGGCATCGTCATTTTTTTAACCCTCTGTGCATGCGCAAAGCCTTTGTGTATGATGGTGACACACGCAAAGCATGCATTTCTGAACCAGTAGGGAAGGTAAGTAGATTTCACCGCTGGACAAAATATTTCAGGAGAGATTGGAGCAGTGGTTCTCATCCTTTCTAATGCCGCGACCCTTTAATACAGTTCCTCATGTTGTGATGACCCCTAACCATAAATCTAGCACCAGTTCTCCCAACAGAGCTTTAAGCTCACTGGCAGGAAGGTCAGAGGGACATCCTCACTGTAAACACCTGATTGGTCAGATTGTAAATGTTCCAAGCAGTGAAGGGCTGTACTTACCTTTCCCTACCGGATCGGTTCCAGAGGCTAGTGCGCACGCGCAGGGCGCTGCACAGACGCTCCTCCGTGTGAGATTTTGCTTCTGCGCATGCATGGAAACAAAGAAATCTGCCAAAATCACTGAAATCTCACATGAGAATACTTGCATGTGTGAGATTTCAGCTATGTTCACCAATTTCCTTGCTCCCACGCATGCACAGAAGCAAAGAAAGACCTAAAATCACCAAAATCTTACGCGTGTATGTGTCCTCACGCAAAATTTTGGTGATTTTCGACGATTTTTTTGCTTCTGCGCCTGTGCAGAAGCAAAATTTCGCACGGGGGGCATGGCGGGGACATGCAGATGTGTACGCATTGCCATTTTTGCTATGGGAATGGTAATCCCAGGCATACCGAGGGCAGCCCACCCCTGGTTCCAAGGTGCCAGAATAGATGCTTTAGTTCCTAACACCAGGGGAAATTTGTCTTTTCCCATGGTCTTAGACGACCCCTGTGAAATGGTCATTCGACCCCCAAAGGGGTCCTGACCCCCAGGTTGAGAATCACTGCATTGGAGGAACTGAATATGTGCAGCTTGGAAGGAAAGGGGAAACATGATTGCAACTTTTAAATATTAAGAGTGTGAATGAAGTTCTAGAAGGCAGTGCTTTAAATATTAAGCAAAAATCAAGAAAACGGAGGCATAACCACAAACTGACAGAAGGGATGTTCAAAAGTAATGTTTGAAAGTGTTACTTCACATAAAGAACATTGGAAGCTTAGAACCAACTTCCCAAAGCGATAGTGAGTTAAAGCCCTCAAATAGCAGACTTGATGGACCACTAAGTCTTTTTTCTGCCGTCAGTTTTCTATGTTTCTAACTTTATCACATCTACTTTAGCATTAAGAAAGATTAAAAATTTATTTATGTGAATACTTAGTTGGAATCGAGAAATCCTGATATGCAGGAATATGCAGTCAGCAAAATAGAATTCATAGAAGGCGAACAACTTAACATCCAATTAAAGAACTGTAAAATGAAACCCAAAGCTTCTAGAATGAAAGAGGACAGCTAAAGGAGAAGATCTTGCATAAATTCAATAAAATCTCTCTTCATCGCTGCTTGGGTTTTTTAAAAAGATTCTTGTAGCAAAATAGGGATTTGCCCTTTTTAATGCTTACATCAAATTATATCTGTTCTATTCTCTCTGTTGTCTGCATTAAGATATTGAAAATTCTGCCAGCTGAATTTCCCAGAATTTTAACCTTTGTGTTCTACTCAAAAACACATCCTAAAGTTCTATTCCCGGGTCTATTTGACCCGGACCGCAAATTGTTCATTTTAGGTACTTATATTTGGTCTTTTTGAAAGCTTTTTTCACTTGGAAACAAGTTTGAACATTTCTACACACAATGAAATGAAAATTGAAATGAAAAAATTAATGCTTATTGGTTTACTTTGCTGATAAAATGCCCCCCCCCCGTTTTTGTGATTTCTTTTTCAATTTATAGATAGTTATGCCTGCAAAATGCGTTCTATTTTAGTAAAGTTGGTGTAGGATTGGTAGCTTGAACATTTCTGAATATAATGATATGAACATTGAACTGAAAAAAATGATGCTTATTTGTTTATTTTGCACATAAAAGACCCCCCCCGCTGTGTTCAGTTATTTCAGTTTATATAAAAACTATGCTGTTAATTTCAAATTTACATACTTGTTTTTAGTAAAGTGGATTTCTTTCATAAAATTAGTTGTCTGGCTATCATGTGCTTGCTTTTCAAAAGGATATTCCAAATATTTCTAGCCAAATTTATATAAAAAGTGAAAATAATGGCAACACAGCAAGGCCAAGGGGGTGGCCCATTTGTGAGCAAAATAAACAAACAAGCATCATTTTTTTTCAGTTCATTTCTATTTTTCTTATGATCAGGAATGTTCAATTTAGTATATCAAAACTTTTGGACAGCAGGGTTGATACAGCTGCCATCTTTGCACACAACTGGGCAGTCTGAATAGAGAACTCTACTGCCAGTGCTGTCTTCAAAAGGGGAACCTGATTGGAATCAACTCCTTGCATCTACAGGAAGGAGTAAGGTCCCATTGAGCAAATAGCAATGCGGAGGACGGGTATAGAGAGTATTGTAAGGAAGGTGAATCTTTTCCAAAATATTCAGTAATTGTTACCTAGGCAAAAAGGGACTCAAAGCATTTTTGAAATCTAGAACTATGAAATAATATCTTGAAGTGGCTGAGACAAATACCTTTCTAATTCAGTGAACTGTAAGAAGGAGGAGGCGGTATGGCGCAGGCAGGTTATATTCAGCTTTAACCTGATTTAACTTTTCTGTAAATGTCTGGCCTACTTAGCAGGGTTGTTGGGAGAAGGAAGAGTTTTATTTTTAAGTAACAGTCCCTTAAAAATTACATAGACACTGATCACACCTGTGCATGCGCACACAACTATTTCTTCTTGCTGTTTTTAAAATAGTGCAAAGCCAGGCTGTGTCATATTTAAATGGGCTCTTCCAAGTTGCATCAGGAGAGATCCTAGGTGGCTATGAAGGGAATTAATCCTATGAACTGCTTCAGAATGTTGACTGCATTATGTCACCTCTAATGGGCGTGGGCGGTATTTCCCTGAAGATAATGTTGGTCTCTGTCTTCTATGGCCATTCACTGACATAAAACTTGTAATTATGGGAGCTATTACTGCTTAAATAATGGCAAAAAGTACACAGCACATTATTCACAGAGGAAACATACAGAAATCAGTACTATGGATTTTACACAATGCCTACACTAAAATTAGAGAGTTTTCTCTAACTTTCTGACCCAGGATTGGAAAAATGTTTCTGGATTAATAGAAAATGAGAGTGCTATCCACAGATAGCAGCTATAAACTAAGATTTTGCAAAAATGGTGCCAGAAGTCAAAGAATGAGCAAACAGTTATAAAAGTAATTAGCATGGATCACAATATTTAGATGGATGGATGGATGGATGGATGGATGGATGGATGGATGGATGGATGGATGGATAGATAGATTTATAAGCCACCCTTCTCCTGACAGATTTAGGGCAGCATGCAATAAAAACCAAATACAACATTTAAAACCCCAGTATTTTAAAAAAAAAAACATCCATCTATCATACATACTTCTGGCCAGAGCAGAGTGTTATTGCTCAAGGGCCTCAGGCCTGCCAGCAAAGCCAAGTTTTTAAAGCCTTTCGAAAGGCTAGGAGAGTGTGGGCAGTGCGAATTTCTGGGAGGGAAATGATTCCAGAGGACTGGAGCTGCCACAGAGAAGGCCCTTCCCTGCAGTCCCACCAGCTGACATTGCTTGGCTGACAGGACCCAGAGAAGGCCAACTTTGTGCAATCTAATTGGTCACTGGGACATGTACCTATGTAGAAATTCTGGCAGATGGAAACACAGGCATAGACATCCAAGGAAAATAACTGAAGGTATCCGGACCTGAACTGATAATTTTAAGTCTTTCATAAAAACCACTTTTTCCTTGCTTAAATTCTGAGGTTCTTATTGCCCTATAATGCAGGGCAATAAGAAGAGCCAAAAATATCATCCAAATACTGCAATCTGAATAGATGAAGCACAATAAGAGCTGTTGTAGCGTGGTAGATAGAATAGACTAAGGAAATGTTGTTCAGATCACAAAACTGATTTCTTCACCTTAGCCCAGCTTTCAGCTCCTCTGGATTATCTGGATAAAATAGGAGCAAGAGAGAACACAATGGCCATTTTTAGCAGAATCAGAGTATTAGGCTTTGGCATGTGCTAGCAAGATTGTGAATACATAATCATTATGAACCCCCATCCTCCAAGTGGCAACAATCAATCCATTTGATGGGCTCCATATCCCCCGGAGGTCCCAAGTCTTATTGACAAAGCCATATCTTTAGAGCCTTTCAAATGAGTATCAAGGTGGCGGCCAATCTTATCTTTGCAGGGATGATGTTCCCCAGGGGGAGCCACCCTGGATAAGACCCTTTTTCTAGGTGACACTGGATGGACCTCCTTACCCTCCCTGATCCAGTGGTTGTGTAGATATAGTTGGAAAAGATGGCCCTTCAAATAACCTGGCCCTCAAGCCATTTGAAGGCCTTGCAACAGTAAATCCCCACGGAACCTTTTCTAGTCTAGTAGATTAGTGTTTCTGAGAGCTGAGGTTTCTGAGGAGTTTCCTTTGCTGGTCTCTGGCAACTGCAATCTTTGTAGCATTCACACTGCTACATATGTTAGAGCAGTTGTGGTTCCGAACCTGTACAGTATATAGATCCCTGGTTCCCAATGGGGGGCCCATGCCCCACGGGGGGCAATTTGATTTTTAATAGGGGGAATTGGAACCTTGTTTAAACCAAGTCCTCGGAGAGGGGCAGCATACAAATCTAATAAATTATTATTATTATTATTATTATTATTATTATTAATTATAATAATTATTATTATTATAAGTTAATGGCCTTTTTAGGCTTCCTCAACATGAGTAGGAGTTCACTTTTTGAATACTAAGACTTATATGTCACGGGCGAGGGGGGGCATGAGGATTTTAGAGATGCTTAGATGGGGCATGGGCAAAAAAAGGTTGGGAACCACTGGTATAGATCTTTCATTTTATCCCATTGCAGGAGGGTTGGTTCCTTGTCTTCTGCCCTGGTCTCTCTTTTAGCCCTCTTTACTGGCCACGCTGTATTTGAAGAGCAGTTGAAATGTGCCGTTGTTGGGGAAAGGACTGTGATTTCCCTCTCTCCCCTCATTCTGCAATAGCATGTTTCTTATTAGATCAGGATTTAACTGTCCTATAGAGCAATTTGCAGTGCATTGCGGAAGACCTGCAATTTAGAACAAGAGGATCATTGCATTGTTCAGATTTGTAGACTCGTTTTAATAACAGTATCACTCCTCTTTGTAGAGATAAAGAACCTACCCACAAAATGATGGCTAATCTCCTGTGCCTCTATAGCAGTGATGGTGAACCTTTTCTGGTTCTCTTGCCAAAAGGGGGTTTGTGCACATGTGCCGACACCCATTCCCTCTCCCCCCCACGCATGTCTTCAGAGAGGGGCGGCATACAAATCTAATAAATTGTAATAATAATTATTATTATTATTATTATGTGCACCCCCTCGTGCTGCCCCTGTATATGCACACAACCCCCTACCCCACCCCACCCCACATGTGCACCGGCCTCACTGAAGCCTGAGATGGTGAAAAAACTGCCAAATGGCCAAAGTAGAAGTTTGGAAAAACAGACTTCCAGTTTGCCCATTGTTTTTCACACTCCGGAGGTTTCAGGGAAGCTTCCTGAAGCCCCGGAGTGTGAAAAACAAAATTCTGTTTTGCCTTGTGCTGTTTTTCACACTCCAGGGTTTTAGGGAAGCTTTCCTAAGTCTCTGGAGGGTGAAATGGCCTTCCCCAAGACCAAAAATCAGCTGACCAGGGCATGCATACGCGCTGGAACTGAGATAGGGCAATGCCTTGCGTGCCCTCCGATATGACTGCATGCCACTTGTGGCACACGTGCCATAGGTTCACCATCGTTGCTTTATAGTTATCTGCTGGTGCCTTTCGTGACTTTTGTTTATTGTAGCTCTCTTCAGGGAAGTCTTCAGGCAACGGAACAAGAAGCATAGTAAGATAAAACATCCTTTATGCATTGTGAGTTATGGTTTTGGGTAGCCCAATTTTATTTAGGCTTTCTGATCTATTAAGTGGCTACTAATAGTATTCTTGGTGGCACAGAGGTTAGAATGTAGCAGTACAGGCTACTTCTGCTTACTGCCGGCTGCCAGCAGTTCTGCAGTTTGATTCTGACCGGTTCAAGTTCGACTCATCCTTCTACCTTTCCTAGGTCAGTAAAAGGAGAACCTAGATTGTTGAGGCCAATGTCCTGACTCTATAAACCGCTTAAAGAGAGCTGTAAAACATTGTGAGCTGCTATATAAGTCTAAGTTATTTTGCTATTGTTACTATTTTGTGTGTGTGTGTTTGTGTGTGCGTGTGTGTGTGTGTATATGTGTATATGTATATGTATATATAGAGAGAGAATGGAATCGACCACTGCGCCACCAAAGAATAAAAGAAAAAGGAAATATTAAAAATATTTTAAATATAAGCTATGTGTACATGTAGCCCTCAACTCACAGCAGAATAGAATAGAATAGAATTTTTTATTGGCCAAGTGTGATTGGACACACAAGGAACTTGTCTTTGGTGCATATGCTCTTAGTGTGCATAAAAGAAAAGATGCATTTGTCAAGAATCATGAAGTACAACACAAGGTTTATATTGTATATATAAACCTCTTCTACTGCATTCTCTTTCTCTATACAGATCCAAAGAAGTGCTTACTCGGTCTTCTTCGATGAGAAGTTTTCCATTCCCTTGGATCCTTCCACGTTGGAGGAAAACAGCTTGAGATTCTCTGTTTTTGGCATTGATGAGGATGAGAGAAACATCAGCACTGGTGTGGCTGAGCTGAAGTTATCTGACTTGGGTATCTTTGTCCGGCCTTTCAATGCCTGGCTTTATCTACAAGACATGAATAAGGTAAGAGTGTTCTTGTAGTCCATCTTACTACTGCACACTGGAGTCCTGGAAGGAAGGCCTACCATTTAGGATCATTGCTGGTTTTCTTACTAATACCATGCAAGGGAAAAGACCCTTGCAAACATTTTCCTTCCTCAGGAGCCAAAATAACTTGCTATATCTCAATATGTCATGCTTTCCTTCAGGCAAGAATCTCAGAGTCTCCAGTTCTGTCATTGTTGTTCTCTAAAAATGAGTCAGTGGTCCCAAGAGCCATGAAGAAAAATCTCTGCACTGTTAGTCCAACACAGCTATTCTCTCACTCGTGAGCTCCTTGGTTGAGGCTGTAGTTTCAGGGTGACTAGGCAAAATATATTTCTAAGGACTAAATGAAACAGAAGTATTTAGGGGAGCTTCTTCAGCCTCTTGGTAATTCTCTAGGTCATCCAAATACTAAACGTCAGTTTTTAAGGCACCTTTCCTAATAGCATTCTAATCCCCTATTCTCAGACTCAGGAGAGAAAAAAATAGATTATGCCATTAGTTCCTTTGCAAGGCTTGTAGAATATTGAATAATGAATGTTCCTCTCCTTTTTATTTATAGGCAACTGATTCGGTGGGTGAAATCCTGCTGTGTCTTAGCTATTTACCCACAGCAGAGCGATTGACTGTAGTTGTGGTTAAAGCCAAGAATCTTGTGTGGGCTAATGGAAAAATAACTGCAGGTCAGTAGGATCCCTCTTGTCCCTTCCTCCATCCCATCTCCCCAGTGCTGTATAAATTATAAACATGATGTCTCAGCATTCAGCGAATGGGTCAGCAATGGTTGAGAATACAATTTGGGTTTTTTTGCAAGTTGCATTGGGATAATTCCTCCCTGCATCTCAGGACAAGGACGGCCTAGAAAACAAACAAACAAACAAACAATGCATTGCAATCTATTTTACCATATTTTTTTAAACATTTAGTTCTTCTACAAAACCAGGAAGTGGAAAAAGTGACACATATACTAATGTTCTGTATTGCATTCTCTGTATTATAAAAGTATTGATCAATGTAAAACTATGATAATCTCTACCAAATCCTTAGGATGAGTGAAAGAATTCTGATTTCTGTATGGTGGCAGTAGATGGCTTTATTTCTAAATGCAATGAATGATCCACATCTGCTACCCACATTTATTTTTATTGATTGATTGATTGATCTTATCCATTACACAATGAGAGTTATATTGGTATACATATAGTAAATACATAATGAAGGTTATAGAGGATATACTCATAGAAAAATATATCTAAGAAAGAAGAGAAGAGAAGAAATGGGAATAAAATATATCAATGAAAGAATAGAATAAATATAGGAAAAAAAGAATGGTATAGGAGATATATGAGAGCAATAGGACAGGGGACGGAAGGCACTCTAGTGCACTTATGCACACCCCTTACTGACCTCTTAGGAATCTGGAAAGGTCAATCGTGGATAATTTAAGAGTAAAGTGTTGGGGGTTTGGGGATGACAGTATGGAGTCTGGTAATGAGTTCCACGCTTCAACAACGGTTACTGAAGTCGTATTTTTTACAGTCAAGTTTGGATTTTTTTGAGACTGAAATTCTGAGTCTGAAATTCATTCCAACCACTCATTAAAATCTTTGAAAAGTAGAAAGGATGGAGTGGAAAGTAGAAAAGAAAGGATGTAGTGATCTTTGTGTTCCAGTTCTCTAAAACACTTTTGTAGGGCTGAAGGGAACAAAACTGAAAAATCTCATTTCTCCCATATCGGTCATCAGGCAGAATTAAATAATAATCTCTCCCTTCCGTGATCTTAACTTTTAACATTTTCTAAATCTAAAGTATAGATGTATAATTGATTTTTTTTCAAATAATATACCATTCAAGGCAGAAAATATGGCTAAGGGATGGAGACCTTCACAATGTGTTGTCAAGTTTCTATGGTCCTTTCCAGAAAGTGATCATAGCAGGACAGCCATTGTATATTTTGGAATGTCTGATCTTAAGAATCAAGCTACTTAAATAGCCATTAGCAGAAATTGAAAATCTGTAGGAGGTTACTGTCTTTGAAGAAATTAGGAAATGATCTGTTAATTTCCAATTTTAATTAATTGGATTTCTCCTGGTTCTGATCAGCAAGTGTATTGTAGAAGTTAACCCATTCTACCCTGAAGACTGATTATAATGCATTAAAATATGACCATAATGCAATACATATTTTTTGTAAAGTGGTAGAATATTTTCTATTCATCCTTGATGCCCAGAATAAAAAAAGACAAGAGGTGGAACATAGTAGCAGAAACTGCAGCCGCTGAAGTTATTACAGAGTTTCGAAGATAAAATAAGCATGGTGTGAAAACCGTTTCTTTGGAATAAAAATCATTTTCTTACTCTTCCTTCAGATCCTTTTGTCAAAGTGTACTTGCTGCAAGATGGGAGGAAGATCAGCAAGAAAAAAACTGCAGTAAAGAGAGATGACACAAACCCAGTGTTTAATGAGGCCATGATTTTTTCAGTGCCAGCAATTGTCCTTCAGGTGAGAACTCTCTGGTTCAAATGATGTACCTCCAATGAACCCCTACCCTGCTGTAGGCACGGGCACTAAAGCATCTACAGTGCAGCAACATGCTGGTGGTATTGGCATCTATCTCTAGCCCAAGCATTCTTGGGACATTAGGTGCTATTCTGCAAGTGGTATCGAAGGACCCATATTTAGTTCTTGCCCTGATCTATAACTTGACCGGATTATTTACTAAAGTCTTTAGCTAGATTAATATTGATTTGGTGGTTCACATTTGCATGTGAATCTACAGATGGTCCTAAATCATTCCAGTCAGGATTGTCTGCAATGACTCAAGCAGTTGTTTGGTTTTGACAGCCCTAATGTTTGAGATGCTTTCAGCTAGAATCTGGGGCCTTGTACATACTCTAATGTGCTCAGCTAGGCAGCTGTGCATTTTCTCATTTCAGCTTATGCTGAGTCAGGTGAATGGTGTATATGATCATAAGTCAACTTTTGGTGTGTCGGTAGAACAATTTTACATGTAAGCATATCCTGCCTGCTAGATTTACATCAGCCACAGACTGCTTAAACAGAACAATTGTTATTGGCTGCAGAACTTGAAATAGTTACTCTCTCTGTGTGTATTCAGAGTTTGAGGGACAATAGTAGAATTAAATAGTTCTGTCCCATCTGCTGGGCTTAGAGTAGGGGTCTCCAACCTTGGCAACGTTAAGACTTTAAGCTTTGCTGACTGAGGAATTCTGGGAGTTGAAGTCCACAAGTCTTAAAGTTGTCAAGATTGGAGTCCTCTTCTTTAGAGGCTGGCTTATAGTACATGGCTGTGCTTTCATCACAATTAAAGCCGGATTATTGGAACAAAATGCTCAACAACAAAAATGGAACAGAAATGTTAAAAGGTGACTTGGGTAAATGGAGATGCATGTTAAATTGTGGCTTTTAATTGCTGTATGCTGCCCAGAGTTGCTGTGTGTGAGTTGGGCAGCCATATTAATTTACTAAATAAATACATGTACTTTTGACAGTCTGTGAATAATTAGTACTTTTGTCAACAAACATAGACCTTTTGGGGACTATGGCAGGTATAAATACAAGCCGGTTTATGCCATACCTTACACTGACCTGCTTGTGTCAGGGATCATGTGAACTGAAGCTAAGCTTTACAGGCATCACAGAGTGTTGCAGGGTCCCCTGTATTAGGGCTCTGCGATAGATTCAGATCAAAATATTGCTTAGCAAAAGTAAATAAACTGAAACAGAGAAGGCTGGTAGCATTCAATTCTGCAGTCTTGGTCCTGGTGGTTTCACAAGTTTGATGGAAAATAGGTTCTGTGTAGAAGGATTTGGCTTTCAGACTAAATACTGCGGCGGGGGTGGGGAAACTGAGATGTGAGATGTAAACCAATCAGCATGTCATTTTGGTAAGCTGAATATATAACTCCATTTGCTTTTCAGTCATTCAAAAGCTTTCGTGCTGCAATCTAATGAACCTTAGCTAAAAGAATAATCTTCAAACAAGAAGTCACTGTGTGAGGAAGCTTTATTCAGCAACAGCATGGAGACATGTAAAAGAATGGGATATCACAATAACAAAACAAAAAAGGCTTACTTTTCTTGTTATCCTACTTTTTCTTGAAGATGAGATGATCAGAAGAGATAGGAGCATTCACA
The DNA here is from genome assembly GCF_031021105.1 of Erythrolamprus reginae. NCBI lineage: Eukaryota > Metazoa > Chordata > Lepidosauria > Squamata > Dipsadidae > Erythrolamprus > Erythrolamprus reginae. Next base: position 136,355,227 of record NC_091950.1, on the reverse strand, counting down.
AAAATAAACAGAATGGGAACAATGATAAAACATTATACATAAATCTGCAGGTTGCCTTGGGGACCTATTATTGTTTCGTTTGCAAACAGAGCAAAGACTAACTTAGAATAAAGATATAGTTGCTTATTGCTATTGAAAGGATGAGGTTATACACGTCAGTCTACATCACAGCAGCAAAACTTTTCCCAAATAATAGGATTTAGGAGTGGTGTAAGAAATTCATCCAAGATTAAGCTTCTGAAATGTTCAGACAAATGTTTTTTACTTCTCTCATTCAGTTGAAACCCTGCATACCTTCAGTTTTAAATGCCTTTTTCCACTCAGCTTTTCCTTTCTTCTTTCCTCTCCTCTCCTTCCCCCTCTTCCCCTTTCTTTTCCTTTCTATCCTTCTTGTTCCTGATATGTCTTAAACTTCCTCCAAATGCCAGAAATCAGGACTGTACCTTGAGGGGCTTATTTAAATCACAGGTGACCAATCTTCTAGAGGAATAAAAACTGAAGTTTGTTTTGGAATCGGATCCCATGATCGGATTCAGCAGATAGATAGATAGATAGATAGATAGATAGATAGATAGATAGATAGATAGATAGATAGATAGATAGATAGATAGATAGATAGATAGATAGATACTGTACTGCAGGCCACTGAAGCTGACTAGATCTGTAAGTCAGCGGTTCAAATCTCATCACCGGCTCAAGGTTGACTCAGCCTTCCATCCTTCCGAGGTGGGTAAAATGAGGACCCAGACTGTGGGGGCAATAGGCTGGCTCTGTTAAGAAGCGCTATTGCTAACATGTTGTAAGCCGCCCTGAGTCTAAGAAGAAGGGCGGCATAAAAATTGAATAAATAAATAAATAAATAATATTTGAATTAAAGTAAATCAGTTAGTCTGATTACCACAGCAGTGACTTCTCAAATGATGCTCAACATAGCTGGTCCGGATGCAGCTCTGTAGGTAACAAGATCACAGATTCATGGTTCATTTTCCACTACATGATTGCAGTGAATGGCTTAGGACAGGGGTAGGCAAAGTTGGCTCTTCTATGACATGTGGACTTCAAGTCCCAGAATTGCAGAGCTGGCATGACCGGCTCAGGAATTATGGGAGTTGAAGTCCACAAGTCATAGAAGAGCCAACTTTGCCTACCCCTGGCCTAGGACAAAATGGAAACTTATCTTAGTGTATACAGAAACACATTTTCCCATTGTGTTGTGGGGTTAGGCTCTTTAGAAGGTTGAAGTGATGAATTTTGCCAAAATAAATATTGTGAATACAGTATATGGCATTTCCTTTAGAGGTGTGGACCAGTTCTTGTCCCATTGGTGGGAAGTTTCAGCACCAAGTTCCTGGAACTTCTCCCTGCCATCTGCTATCAGAACACAGTGATATTTTGCTTTGCCTATCTCCACCCTTCTATTTCTGGGGGATACCTTTGCTACACCCACAGCACAGTGGCCAACTTGGGATTTTTGGTCTTTTTCACTCTCATTATAACCAAAGTGGGGTGTCTGTTGGCTGTCAGTTTTCGTACCAATGGGATTATTATTTATTATTATTATTTATTAGATTTGTATGCCGCCCCTCTCCGTAGACCCGGGGCGGGATAATGGAGCACCAGAATGAAATCCCATCAAAGGTTCAAAGGGATGATGGGGCACAGGAGTTAGGACACTGGGCAGAATTGTAGAGGTGTTGAAAAGGATAAAATGTGCAAGCTTTGTGACTCTGGGCAAGTTTCGCAACTTTCAAACTTCCAATTGCATTACTTTTATTTAAGCTAATTTGCACAACTGGGTGCAGTTTGTCAATTGAAGATAGCACAATTCCAATGGGTGCCATCAAAGATTCTAATCCTAAATTTATGCCTTTACAGGAACTGTCTCTTCGGGTGACAGTCGCACAGTGCTGTGAAGACGGGAGAGCTGAAAATATTGGCCATGTTGTCATAGGCCCGGCTGCAGGAGGCATGGGCATCACTCACTGGAATCAGATGCTGGCTACCTTGAGGAAACCTATATCCATGTGGCACCCACTTCGACAAAGCTAAAGGCGTACCTGCACCTCACCGAAAATAATCCAAAACGGTGCTTACATAAATAAATTCAGGAGGCTAATACTGTTGGAACAATGAATTTGTGAGACTATAAGAGTTTTTTAAAAATCTAAATATTCCTCACAAATAATAATAACAGTGACCAATAATTATGTAATAACGAGTTGCCAAATGAGACTACCCAAGCCTTGGAAAAGAATCATAGCTAAAACAATAAGAGAAGAAAATATATAAATACAGATGGATACCTGGCAGGTGGACAAATAGGGTAGTCTTTTGATTTCAACGATTTCATCATTCTAACACTACCAACTTGGAGAGCCAATTATTCTTGAAGTTCTTTCACACTGAGTGTTGCATTTCCACATTGTTTTTCTCTATTGACAAAGATTTAAAAGGAAAGCTTATGGTATTTTATGCATTTGAATATGTTTCGGACATGTTGACTTGGACGTCAGATTCTTGGGAGTGAATGGGTCCAACCTTGATATAAATGTTTATGGATCACAGTTTTATACTTCATTCCTTCTCACATTTGTTGGGGATCAAGTCTTGATTATTTCAGATAAACTGGGGAAAATTACTTCCAACTGAAGTTGCTTAACGTCACATTTTTTGGCAGCCGTTATACATTTGTCTTATCATGGTTGAGATTCAAGTACTGTTGTCCTCTTTGCCTGTTTTGGAGAAGAAACGTAAAAGGCTCATATATGAGTAAATGTTTGACAGAGTGAACTTTTATAAATGAAGATGTGCATCATTAGATATGTGGACTACTGCTTGCTGTAAAAACTCAACCCATTTGCTTTGAAGATTCATGAATCTTTCTCCTCTCTTTGAATTATGGTATAAATGTAATCCCATAAAGCACAGCATCATCACAGAGATGACCTCTGCTCATTCAATGCCTACCTGGACTCTGGCACTGTCCTGTTTAGTCCAATGTCTAATAGGAACATGATCATCACAGAGGATGCAATACTGTGCTGAGATGTAAATTCACTGGGCCTTATTTTATACATATGGTATAGAAGTGACTAACCAATGGACTTTTCCTTCCCCTTTTCACCATTTATGAGCAATTGGAGACCAGCCTGTGTATAAAGTGTGAATGCTTCATTTATTCATTTTATGTGTGCTTGACCTCAAAAAGCAGTTGAGATCATTTAGGGCAGGAGAAGAGAGGAGGTAGAGTGGATGCAGATGTTATCGTGCATGACAGAACCATCCTTAATACTGGAAATTTGACTGGGTGATTTGTAATTCAAAGCCGCATCAGTCATAGGACACTAAATATTTGTATTTTGAGAAATAGGGAATGGCAGCTTGAAAAATAAAAATGAGCAAAACAAAGGGAAATTCTATGGCAAAATATTTCATGGTTATTGAAAACGTTGTGGACGATATATTTGCACCCAGTAAGTCACTTTTGGTGAGATGGGTGGCTATATAAATTTGATAAGTAAGTAAAATAAAAGTAAATTAAAAATATCTTTTTTGCTATACTGTATACTGTTATAATGTAAGAGCACCAACAGGATTTTTTAAAAATTCACCTCACAAACAACTAAACACTGTTCTGATATGGTTTTTAGGCAACCTTTCACCTTTTTGATCTTTATATAGTAATTTTGTGAACATCTGATTAGTTGGCTGACTTTCTAATTTGCAATTGATTTAAAATCTCAACAGTGGCACATGCAAGATGGAAATATTTATATTAATCTCTATCATGGTTGCACCCCCATCCATCAGATGATATTAAGAGCATGTGCAAAATCCCTGGGACTCTTTTTCCCTTGACATCTGTGGAAAACCATTTTCCCTTCTTCCCTTGCATTAGGGAAACATGGGTTTTACTGAGGTCATCCTGTCTTTGTAGTAATTCACATTGACTACTAGACAATCAGCCTGTCTTATTACCTCTATTTCATTTAGCCCAGATCAAGAAATAGCCAGCTTTGAATATGGATTTGCTGGGATAGCACACGGAGCTTCCTACGCTAGGTCCCGGATGAATTCAAACTTTGTCTCCTCGTGAAGGAACAGAAAGTCTTTTTTAATTCATGGACCACTGAAAGCTCAGTCCAGAGTGGGATAATTTCACAACTGGCATGTTGTGAGGCAGAGCATGTACTACTTTAGCTGCCTGACTTTTGTTAAGGATCTCCTTCAAAACGCCAAGAGCAAAGCCTTGCTAAATATGTTCAGAATTCAGGAATGGTGAGTATGCACTGGGGGAACCCCTGGAGGATTTGGAGAAGTATTGGGAATAGTTGGAAAAAAAGGAATGAACAGATGGTGTGGCAGAACCCATCACCTATTTATATAAATCGAACCCCATGTCCCAAAGAAGCGGTAAAATGTATTTTTAAGCTCCCTCCAGCTCTTAATACTGACTGATCAACATTTTAAAAGCAAGATTTCCCTAAGGGCAAACTTTTAATTCTTGTGTGTGACAAACGGTTTGCGTTTGGATGGATGCGCCATGTATTTTTCTAGCACACAGAAATGGCATCTAACTTCTCCAGAAAAAAAACATATCTCCCCATGCTACCAAATATTAATTCTTTTTAAATTAGAATTTTAAGGATTGTTTTAATGTATTATAAATTGGATTGTTTATTACTGTTTTCTGTTTTTGTATATGCTGTGAGCCGCCCCGAGTCCTCGGAGAGGGGAAGCATCCAAATCCAATTAAATCTAAATCTAAATAACTGAGGATCCCCACAAGGCATAAAATCTAGAAAAGTTGTTCTCTCTCACCGCCCAGACTAGCCTTTTACCAAAGCAGAAGCTATGGTAAACATGGCATTCAATTAAGGTAATTTAAGCATCTCCTGTGAATAGTATCTAGGGAACAGACTATTTTAGCAGAGAAAGAAGAAGCTGCTGACAGTTTAAAGATCTTTTCAAGGATTAGTTTATACAGACAATGAATCTTAGGAAACAGTTTTCCTGTAGCAGAAAAAAAACCCTCTGAAATAAAGCTAGATAGGAAATAGAACCTGTTAAAACTAGGAACAGATGCTTTAAACAAGTTCTTCTACTTTGGTTGTCTGGGATACAAATCTTACCATTTGGGGATGAATTGCTAGAAGCAGAACCATCATTCAGAGTCTCAAGACCTGAAAAGGGAGGCTGTGTTCTGTTTTGTGATCATTCATTCATTCTTTGCGCTAGAGAACAAGCAGGTCTATGAGCCAAATCCTACCCTTCTGTTTGTGTTCTTGTTAATAATCAGACTGGGATGTTTCCATTTTGGTTCCTGCACTTAATAGGAAGTCTGAATTGATGGACTAAACAACCTCTTCCATCTCTGATATTAGGATTGTTTATTGGCAACATATTTGACATGAGAGAGCTTTTACTGATATGTTGCTAATGCCTGTATTCTGAAGCACTTATGTGCTATGGAGGGTGGCGGTAGTAAGTTACACATGCTTCTGAACTTGTAATAAATCAATGAACATGCAGATGTATCTGATGTTCTCACAATGAAACATTAATATAGTAGTTTTTCATATGCCCGGATGGGCTGGTGCAAGCAGGCTTTCCTACCTCATCTTTCTTCCAAACACTCTACAATGAAATTGACCAACTGAGGTGATCTTGGTGAAGAAAATGTTTGTGGAAACAATTTATGTGGATTCTAATGATTAAAATTGAATTTATGACATATAATCAGTCAGTTGGCAGAGAGACCTTCCCCTCTCAGGAATAGAATAAAATAGAATTCTTTATTGACCAAGTGTGATTGGACACACAAGGAATTTGAAGAAACCCTCTACCAAATGTTGAAGGATTATTTCCCCATGTTCCCTTGGCACTACAGCCTGTCCAATTTAGTACTCCTCTGTCTAGTAGTACAAAAGCATAAATTTAAAAAAAAAACCTTGATAAAATAATCAGTAGATTTCTTGGAATGGTTTGAGTTTTAGGCTCATTCATATCACAGTAATAAAATAACATAGTAGAATGGTGTAGGTCTATGATAGAAAGTCTGCATCCAGGATAGGATTCTAAATTTAGTAAAGGAAAAGTAGTTGTCAGCTTTAGAGGGGAGGAGGAGAAATGAATGGATTAAATTAATCCATCACTTTTGGTGGTCTTCTGAAATAAAAGCAGAATTTCCATTCTCTCTGTTGACTCAGCCAAGACTGGCTCCATTCACTTGGTGTGAATACCCAATGAAACACAAGTAGTGGAAACCAGAATCACTTCTTTTATTCCAATCAAGCAGAAACATTGTTTATCCCAATCAAACCAGATGCCACAAATCAAGTGCAGAAGTTTGCAATTTCACAGCATATTTAGACAGTTTCAGGCAAGGAAGTTATAAAGCTTTAATTATTATTGGTCAGTGGAAATAAACAACTCCCTGCATAACATTACTAGACAATTATATTTTCATGGAGTGAGCTTCATTATCTAAGCTCTCTGCCTCTGGGCACAATTTTGACTGCTAATGATGAACTTCGGTGACTCCATAGCAAGACAGCTACTTGCAGTTTTAACTGCCATCATCATTTCACCCTTTAACACACTACCAAACTATAGTGAAGGTACTGATGTGTCACTGTTGTGAGTATTGCAAGCATAAATAATAATTGGGCTTGTGGTTAGGCATGTAGAAGTTTAGAATTATGAGTTGGGCATCATCCCTTTTGGGAAACAATCCTTTAGGCACAGAGGGGCATTAAGGATAGCACCACACTGTGAGTCCAATCACTCCAAAAATATGATCATAACAATCAACAATTTTAATCACTCCAAATTGGCTAGCCAATTGGTGAGTTTGTGCAATAGCATGAAAATCGGCAGACTGGGTTGAAATGACCTGGACATCAAAAGCAAGAACCTTACCCTGTTGATCAATGAAAGTACAACAGCTAGAATTAATGAGAACAAAAACATCTCCTTGGCTAGCTAAGAGGAAGTCCAGAAGTACATGGTTTTAGATGACAATTCACAATACTGGAGTCACTTCTGCTTGTAATCTACTGATTGTATCTGCTGCAGTATAGGCATAAATTTGAAGCGAGCAGAAATACTGAGAAGGACAAATTCAAATTGTAATCTCTAGGAGATTGGGAAAACAAAATAATGGGGGAAAAGAGTATAAAGGAGATTGCCACTCTCGTAAGAGATTACATGGGGAGGGAAGAATGTGAAAGGGACAGTTGTGATGCCAAGGGAAGGCAGCATGTGAACACTGGAAACCAAGGTTCCCAAATCCCATGTCACTTAATGGGTAAGATTTTATATACGCTATGTCTGCCGATCCAGAACTACCCAGTTGATAGAACTGCCCCTGGATTTCTGGACAGATTCCTTTCCATGGTTGACCATTGTTTCTTCCCACCTTATTCTTTTTTGGGGGGAGGAGAGGGATCTACAATCTTCTAAATATAAAGGCCTATAGGGGAATAGCAATAGCAATTAGACTTATATACCACTTTACGGTGCTTTACAGCCCTCTCTAGTGGTTTACAGTCAGCATATTGCCCCCAGCAGTTTGGGTCTTCATTTTACCCACCTCGGAAGGACGGAAGGCTGAGTCAACCTTGAGCCTGGTGAGATTTGAACTGTCAAATTTTAGGTAGGCGGCAGTCAGCAGAAGAATCCTGCAGTACTGCACTCTAACCACTGCGCCACTGAAGAATAAAAGAAAAAGGAAATATTAAAAATATTTTAAACATAAGCTACGTGTACAACTATATGTACAGGGTAGCCCTCAACTTACAGCAGTTCATTTAGTGACCTTTCAAAGTTACAATGGCAGTGGAAAAAAGACTTATGAACATTTTTCAATCTAAGGTTAAAGTTTTTGGAGTTTGGGGAAGAAACCAACATTTGCTTTCAGTATATTCACTTTACATGCCACCCATCTGCCCATTTGACTAACCCCCTGCCATGGATCTTCCACCTGTGCCTGATGTTCAACTGTAATGGCATTAGGAGCGATCCCATCCCCCTATTTCAAAAAAATACAAGGACATTCTCTCTTCTTGCATAGGAACAGATGGTCATGAATAATAAGCGAGTTTCCTGAGAGATGCTGCCAGTTATCCGTCATGGGACTCCCTCTCATTCTTCTAGAAAAATATGAAATACAAATGCCTCTGTTGAGTCAGATCTGTCTATTTATATGCAGAAAGGAACCGCGTCCTGCTCATGAGCCTCTTCCAGTTACCAAGTGTTGTGGTTAGCTCTGGCCCAGCTCCTGCCCCAAGGACTGTGGATGTGGGGGAGACATCCACATGCTGCAGGCCTGTTTTGCCCCCGGTGGAATCTGCTGATGAAGGCTCCTCTGACCAAGAACACATGAGTGACAGGGAGGAGGAGAGTGTGGCAGACAGCTCAGAAGGAGATCAATTATCTAGCTCCTCCTTGGATTCAGAACAAGCGTTAATGGTACAGCCACGCATGCGGAGAGCGATGCATAGGCAACAACAACTGAGAGATTATTATCAAAGAAAATGAGGCCACCTGTGGTTGGGTGGGGCTGTGGTAATTAGTGAGGCTGCTATAAATAGCAGCCTGTGGGTTTGGCCATTGTGGGGGATTATCTGATCGTTATGTTTCATGACTGCTTTCCTGACTTTGACTTTTTGTGTGCTGATTTTTCCCAGCTTTTAACCTAAACCAGAGCAAAGTGTGTTTCACTTTGTGAAAGAAGGACTTTGAATTGCCTTACAGCTGCAAGCTAAGTATCACAGGACTGATAAGGGACTTGTATAAATTACCAGTTTGTTTGGAGACGAGTGCTCTTTGCTATAACAAAAGAGGGCTTAGTTTAAGTGAATTTTCATTATAAAGAACATTGTTTTGAATTTTCAAACGTGTGTGTGTGTGTGTCTGAAATTTGTACCTGTGAATTTTGGGGAGGATTCTACCAGAGAGTCGGACAGAACACCAAGGTGCAAATAGACCAAATTTAGCTAGGAGTTTTCTAACAACTTGGAGACCCAGAAGAAACATGAATGGAAAGGTTCTCACAGGTCAAATTCTCTCCAGATCAAACCAAGATGGAGAGGAAAGGTTGCTGTTATTTATTGATTGTTGTGTCAAAATATATATCTAATAATTATCCATAGAGTTGTGAAGATAAAATGTGAGAGGCATGGATACTGGAAAAAAACTAGGGAGGAGGGAAGGAAGGAAGGAAGGGAGGGAGGGAGGAAGGGAGGAAGGCTATATAGCTCAGATTATTATAAAAAGTGAGCCAAAGCAATATCATTTGAGCATCATGATCTTATAATTAGACCATTTTGGTACCATCTTATGCCACAGTTTATCCCAGGAATAAAGTCTGTAGTTTCATAAAGCACCCAAAAACTCTTTTTTCAATTATAATACTTTTGAAGAGAATTTGAATCTTTGAACACTGGATGTGAAGAGGAAAGATGCATTGTATTTCTCATTTTGTACATTGAGTAGATTTATTTTGCAAACAAGATCCATGAAACAATAATGTTTTATAATTTTATGTTAGTCTTAATTGTCAGAAATATCTATTTCTAAACGAGAGCACCAAGGAAGCTTCTGAATAAAATTCAGCATGAAAAAAACCACTCAAAAAAATGCTCTACCAAGCAAATCTAATTTTTCTGCCCTAGAAGGAATTAAATTGCTTCAATAAATGCTGAACTGCTTAGTTTGCATAAATGTTCCCTACGTGCATGCTTTACAATTCAGACTTAAATATGTTCACTTGAATAAAAGTCCCACTGGTTACATTTGGACTTGCTTGCTAGCAAGTATGATAGCAAATTAGAATATTTAAAAATAAGCCCACCAAGTACGACATGGTGATGAGAGAATAGGTATATAAAACACATGAATATTCTGAGTTATTGGAAAACAGGGTGGCCATGTTTTATTATTTTTGTATTGTGATGTTTGTTTAGTTAGAGCAGACACTTCAACCACTTTCCCAGGTTGCACCTATGTGTTGTGCCTGAGGCTTCTTTGGGCAGAACAATGAGTTGGTATGGTGACTGCTATCTTTCCTGTAGAGTTTGAAGCTTAGCATCTCAATACTATTGATTTAGGCCATATGCACACATGGGGGCCAGTGATGGCTTCCTACAGGTATGGTCAGGTACGCAGAACCGGTAGAAAAAGTTTGAATGGTTTTCTTTTTTCCCCTTCTGGGCTCTGGATATGTTTTTCCTATCGCAGTAAATGAGGTTGAATGTGTATTGTTGTGGTTAGCTCTGGCCCAGCTCCTGCCCCAAAAACTGTGGATGTGGGGGAGACATCCACATGCTGCAGGCCTGTTTTGCCGCCCCCCCGGTGGAATCTGATGATGAAGGCTCCTCTGACCAAGAAGATATGAGTGACAGGGAGGAGGAGAGTGTGGCAGACAGCTCAGAAGGAGATCAATTATCTAGCTCCTCCTTGGATTCAGAACAAGAGTTAATGATACAGCCATGCATGCGGAGAGCGATGCATAGGCAACAACAACTGAGAGATTATTATCAAAGAAAATGAGGCCACCTGTGGTTGGGTGGGGCTGTGGTAATTAGTGAGGCTGCTATAAATAGCAGCCTGTGGGTTTGGCCATTGTGGAGGATTATCTGATCCTTGTGTTTCGTGACTGCTTTACTGACTTTGACCTTTTGTGTGCTGATTTTTCCCCGCTTTGAAACTAAACCAGGGCAAAGTGTGTTTCACTTTGTGAAAGAAGAAGGACTGTGAATTGCCTCACAGCTGCAAGCTAAGTATCACAGAACTGATAAGGGACTTGTACAAATTACCAGTTTGTTTGGAGACCAGTGCTCTTTGCTATACCAAAAGAGGGCTTAGTTTAATTGAATTTTCATTATAAAGAACATTGTTTTGAATTTTCAAACGTGTGTGTGTCTGAAATTTGTACCTGTGAATTTTTGGGAGGAGTGTACCAGAGAACAGTATAATTTTAGAAGAGCTGTGCTTGCATGGGTGTGTGTGTACATATACACAGTGAAGGGCTACCAAACTTTTTACTACCATACTGTGGGTGTGACTTATGCAAGATGCCCAGGGGTGTAGTTTTTGACTAGATGTCACAGCCAATGATGTGTAGTAATGAAGGTCTTGGGGAGATCCATGTTCAGGCCCAGTCAACCATTCGCTCAGCTCACATTTCCTGACAGAGCTAGGTTAGGGTTCAAAATGTTCCTGTATCGCAGAAGTGGTGAATCTTATCCATCCTTTACCCTAGAGATTCAAGATGGAAATAAAATTTTAAAATGTGCTTAAATTGAGATGTGGACAACTTTATGTGATATTTAATATCCAAACCATTTATTCAATAGTTTGTATCTAACTCTTGTCTTCGTAAAATGTTTGGACTATAAAATGCAATTATAGCATGATTTCTGTCATTGAAGTGTACTAGTCTGAATAAGCCTGGCCATCTTTCAGTCTAGATCAGCATTTCTCAACTTTGGCAACTTTTAAGATGTAAGGATTTCAACTTTAAATTCCCAGCCAGCACTTCTGCCTTCTCAGGTTAAACTAAAATTTCTATGACACAAGAAGTTTTACTAATTGTGCCATGGGAAGGAGGGAATTGGAAAACCCAGATAGACACAATTAGTGGGTAATGATGGTTTCCTCAGGCACTTTGATGCTAGCATTAGTCACCACTTCAAAGAGTTGGTAAATGGGATTTCGGATAACTAGGAACATTTTAAGTTATTAATATTCATATATTCAACCCAATGCCCCTGTTCTGTGGAATTACAATATTCATATACACCTCAAGTATATGGACCAGAACAGATAGCATGCACACAATATCGCTTGTCCAGAGGCAGCAATAATCTTATTTGCAGGTCAAACACACACAAATACATGCCATTTTTAATATGGCTTACTCCCAAGAGCCAGCTCAAACTTAATTCTTGTATGATGAAGATATCTAATAGTTGTGCTCAGTCTGGGATAACAGCAACACAGCTGAGCATATACAGTAGATGTTGCAGGGGAGCAATGACAAAATGTGCATTGTAACATTATGATGCCAACTCTGATATGTCCTTGTGTACAATGTCATGATGTATTATGGCTGAGAACAGATGCCTATGCAACCATGTATGACTAGTTGCAGTCCTGCAAATGCCCCACTTTGATCCCGCTTCCTTGAGAGGAAAAGAGGAATGCCTCCCCTCCACTTCACTCTTCAGCTCTGACTGCAAAAATTTCAAATGTGAGCAAATCATCTGGCGCAAAACTGCTTTTCTCTATGGACAGTCATTATCTGTAAGTGCTTAGTTATTTCCCACTCAATCAACATGGAACACAGGGTTGCATTTTCTGCAGACCCAGCCCTTCGACAATAGTTTTATTATTTCATTCCATTTCTTCCAAATGGTATCATTTGATTCTTTTTTTCCCCTGCACCCTGGAGAAAAAAAGCTATTAGATTTATCACTGGGACATAAATTAAGATGTTGATTGTACTCCACAACTGCCAACAATGGAGCAGACAGAGGGTGCAAGAGGAGGGTAATGAGCCAACACTAAAGATGAAAAAGCTACAAGAAAAGCAAGACAAGAAGTGAGATTGCAAGCGAGAGCTTGTTTAAATGCTTGATCTGATATTGCCAATTGGAGTGTGTCTAGTTTCAGGAAATTATGACTTTATATCACACAATTGCTCAGACGAGATGTTTAAAAATGCCTATAACACCCTTCCGCAAACTGGAATTATCTTGAAGTTTTCACTTCACAACCCCAAAGATCCCTGCTACAGATCCTCAGGGTTGCAGAACTCAACAGCACTTTTTTCGTGCAGCTGTTGATAAAAATAGGATTGCCAACATGATCGCCAACATCCAATGACGGATATGGCACAACAAGAAGAAGATATTACAGCAATGATTCCTGCCCATTTAGACTAGTGCTCCCAACCTTCCCAGCTCCATGGACTGGCAGCAATGGTGGCAACGGCAGGGAAGTTTATTTATTTATTTATTATTTAGATTTGTATGCCGCCCCTCTCCGCAGACTCGGGGCGGCTCAAAACAAGACACAACAAATCGTAACAAATCCAAATAAATTTAAATATTTAAAAAGTTTAAAAGAATCCCAATATACTAACACACACACACACAAACATACCATGCATAAATTGTACTTGCCCGGGGGAGGTGTTTTAGTTTCCCCATGCCTGACGGCAAAGGTGGGTTTTAAGGAGTTTACGGAAGGCAGGGAGAGTAGGGGCAGTTCTAATCTCTGGGGGGAGTTGGTTCCAGAGAGTCGGGGCCGCCACAGAGAAGGCTCTTCCCCTGGGGCCCGCCAACCAACATTGTTTAGTTGACAGGACCCGGAGAGGACCTAATTGGTCGCTGGGATTCGTGCGGCAGGAGGCGGTCTCGGAGATATTCTGGTCCAGTGCCATGAAGGGCTTTAAAGGTCATAACCAACACTTTGAATTGTGACCGGAAATTGATCGGCAGCCAATGCAGACTGCGGAGTGATGGCGAAACATGGGCATACCTAGGTAAGCCCATGACTGCTCTCGCAGCTGCATTCTGCACGATCTGAAGTTTCCGAACAGTTTTCAAAGGTAGCCCCATGTAGAGAGCATTACAGTAGTCGAACCTCGAGGTGATGAAGGCATGAGTGACTGTGAGCAATGAGTCCCGGTCCAGATAGGGCCGCAACTGGTGCACCAGGCGAACCTGGGCAAACGCCCCCCTCACCACAGCTGAAAGATGGTTCTCTAAACTGAGCTGTGGATCGAGGAGGACGCCCAAGTTGCGGACCCTCTCCGAGGGGGTCAATAATTCCCCCCCAGGGTAATGGATGGACAGATGGAATTGTCCTTGGGAGGCAAAACCCACAGCCACTCCGTCTTATCCGGGTTGAGTTTGAGTCTGTTGACACCCATCCAGGCCCCCAACAGCCTGGAAGTGGGGATGGTTTTGTGGATGTGCCCACAAATGGAGCTTTGCACAATCGTGTGTGTACCTACCACTTAGAGAGACCTGTTTCTAACAGGCTGCAGATTGGGCTGTGGATCAAGGGTTGGGATCCCCTCATTTAGAGTACAGGACTGGGATTAATGGGAATTGTGGAAAACAGTCCTACCAGATTGGACAGTGTGTGTGTGTATGTTGCATTTTGTTTGGTTATGCTTAGTGATTTTTTCAGGCTGAATGCAGGCCTGGAGCACCCTGCAGGATTTTTGCCGAATGTGTTCCCCAAATGCACGTTCAGCTTTTACCTGATTAAATTGTCTCGACAACTAGACTCAGCAATCTACACTGGGCAAATCACCAGCTGATATGATGATGCTCAATTACATAATCGACTGACTAGAATGAATTACAATTCATCCACCCCCAGTCCATCTTCTTCCCCCCCAGGCTTATATACTAATTTCCATACCTGCTAGTTTTATCTCCCCTCCATAGTTTATCCAGTTTCATTCCGCTTTTATCCAAGATGACCTGCTATCAATCCAGAATCTGATGAGTCTCCATTGTACAATCATGGACCCTATTCAGATGTGCTTCTGCTAAGTTGCACATCATTCTCACACAAGAATTAGAGTGGTTGAGTTCCCAGTCACATTTCTATTAAGAGGGCACTGGTTTGTGTGTGAACAGACAAGATTGCAGAGAAATTATTCCCTGGCTACTGTTTTGTAACCTCTCCCAATGAAGACTGATCTACTTACACAATACTGTTAAGCAAGTTATTCTCTTTTGTTTTCTTTTTTCTTAATAGTACAGAGTAACTAAAGATCAAGAGAATTATTGTTCTCTTTCAATGTATTGTCATTACATCTTGCTTCTGATCACTTACTTTTGTGACTATGGGATTATGAATATTTTATTACAGTGCATCTTTGAAATACATTGACACATCAGGATATGTTAACCATTAACCAACTGATTTCAAATGAGGATTCATGGCATACTAGATGTCTCCAAAGTAGCAAAGGCAGCACTGAGGCAATGTAGAATGTCAAGATAAGGCAAGATCCACTATCATAAAATATACAGTGACACCTCGTCTTACGAACTAAATTGGTTCCGTGACAAGGTTTGTAAGGTGAAAAGTTTGGAAGATGAAACAATGTTCCCCATTGGAATCAATGGAAAAGCGATTAATGCGTGCAAGCCCAAAACTCACCCCTTTTGCCAGCCAAAGCGCCCATTTTTGCACTGCTGGGATTCCCCTGAGCCTCCCCTCCTTGGAAAACCCCACCTCCGGACTTCCGTTGCCAGCAAAGCACCTGTTTTTGCACTGCTGGTATTCCCCTGCTGGGATTTCCCTACAGCATCACAAAAACACAGAAGTCCGGAGGTGGTGTTTCCCATGGAGGGGAGCCTCAGGGGAATCCTAGCAGTGCAAAAACAGGTGCTTCACTGGCAACAGAAGTCCGGAGACGGGGCATTCCAGTGGCGGCAGCTTGGGTTTGTAAGGTGAAAATAGTTTGAAAGAAGAGGCAAAAAAATCTTAAACCCCGGGTTTGTATCTCGAAAGGTTTGTATGATGAGGGGTTTGTAAGCCAAGGTATCACTGTATTCCTAAAAATAATTGGTTGGGGGGAAACACCTATTCTTTAGTCAAAGGAATGATGCTTCTTCGCTTCCTTTTCTCTGGCATTTTTTCCATTTTTTTAGGTTCAATGGAACTCAACTACCAACTCATTTGGAGGGCATCAGTTTAAGGGAAAATCCTAACACATAAAGTGGTACCTCTACCTAAGAACGCCTCTACTTACGAACTTTTCTACATAAGAACCGGGTGTTCAAGATTTTTTGCCTCTTCTCAAGAACCATTTTCCACTTACAAAACCAAGCCTCTGAAACTGTAACCGGAAAAGGCTGGGAGAAGCCTCTGTTGGGCCTCTCTAGGAATCTCCTGGGAGAAAACAGGGCCCCCACCCTCCCTGTGGTTTTCCCAATCGCATGCATTATTTGCTTTTATATTGATTCCTATGGGAAAAATGGCTTTTTCTTACAAACTTTTCTACTTAAGAACCTGGTCATGGAACAAATTAAGTTCGTAAGTAGAGGTACCACTGTATCTTCATCTTTTTCCATTTCTGTATTTATTAAAACATTTTCCAATTGCCTTAGGATGCAGGCTGAAAGTTAAATCCATGGATGTATACAAAAAACCCAAGCATAATGATGTTTAATCCAAAATGGCCCCGGGGACTTATTCGGCATGGAATGGGACAACTTGCCACAGCCAACTCACCACAGCCCACCTCTCACAGTCAACTTGTCATGGCCAATTTGCCACACAACAACTTGTTGCAGGACAATTCAATTATTTAAAATAATAAAAAAATATTTTAGTTTTTGTCATTCACATTTCATTTTGTCCCCTTTTTGGCACCCGATTTTTAATGATGCTAATCAACTATTTCTTTGATAATTAGAATAGAATAGAATTTTTATTGGCCAAGTGTGATTAGACACACAAGGAATAGTGTAACTTTTGTCCCATGATGCGTTGGCCACAGTGAATTGGCTGCGGCAACTTGCTGCAGACCCTGTTCTGCAAGTATCTTGTTGGCAGATCAAGTCAGACTGCAGACCAAGGATATATTTTGCTCTCTCTGTGTGTTTAAAGTCATTTACCTCTTCAAAACATTGTGACAGACGATGCCAATTGTTAATATTTCTGTAGGGTGCCAGATAAAGATGCTTGTACCTGTATCTGAATAAGATTGGTGCTCATTTACTTCGCATGGCTGAATGAATGCATGAATGAATGGATGCAGTTAGCCAGTTGTTACTGGTTTGTTATCCTATTTCTATCAGCCCTTCAAAAACTTTCTAATCCTCTATATCAAATGATCAATATCTTCTAAAAAGGGGTGCCAAACTCAAGCCCCGCAGCACCACTCTAGAAATAGCAAAGGACTGGCCTTCAATGCCTCTGCCAGTAGAAACGGAGCTTGGGAGGGCTGCATGCACCTCTCCCAAGCTCCGTTTTACTGGCAGAAGGTTGCAGGATGCTGTTGCAGCCAAAACGGAGCTTGGGAGCCCATTTTCGCAGAGAGAGCACTCGAACCATTGCAGGTGCCCACAACATGAGTAGCTACATCCACCCTGGCCACCCCCACACTGGCTCCCCCAAGGTCAAAAGCAACCTTGATGTGGCCTTCAATGAAATCCAGTTTGACACTAGCTACTTCAACACTTAATCAAGCTACCCTCATTAGAGCCAATTTGGACCACTCTACCTTCGACTTTGTAGCCTCCATTTGCTCTAAAACTTTGTTTCCTGCCGTGATTTTCTAAACTGTGTACTTTTATTTTATGTAAGCCATAATTATGGTCTTTTTTTAAAAAAAAAACAAGAAATTCATTTCATTTTATTATTGCAGTCTTAGGTTATTCGCAAGTCACCCATGCTAAATCCAAGCTCAGTCAAGGTTGAAGCCACATTGTGTTTGGAAACACAGAAATGATGAAATGAGTTTATCTGGATGAGAGAACAACAACAGCACTTTAATTTCAAGACAATGACCAAAAAGGAAAGCCAAAGTTCATAAAGGTTAATTGACTCAAGGTTAACATACCCACTGATGGTAAAAACCACAGGGGTTTTTTTTGTTTTGCTTTTGTGGATCCTCAAGGACACATTGGCTGACAAGAAAATGATGTCCAAGTCGAAGGCTGCACAATTTCTGCCACAACTAAGGACATTCATGTCACAGAAATGTAGGAGCCACAATAATTGTTAATAACCTACTGTATATTTTGACAGCCTGTTCACGTAATGAAGTGAACATCAAAGTCACAGTTCCATAAGTAATACGAGTACAGTGATCCCTCAGTTAGCGCGGGGGTTACGTTCCAAGACCTCCCGCGCTAACCGATTTCCGCGTTATACTGGATGCGGAAGTAAAAACACCATCTGTGCATGCGCGCCCTTTGTTCCATGGCCGCACATGCGCAGAAGGTGGAGCGACGCAAGTTCGGAGGCTGGCAATGCAATGGTGATTTTTCCGGGCTCCTCGCCGCTACCCACAGGGCAGCGCTGGCGGCAATGGCAATGGCAACCCTCCCTCCTTCCCTCCTTCCCTTCTCTCCCTCCCTCCCTCCTTCCCTCCTTCCTTCCTCTCACCGGCTTTCTTGGGGCAGCGCTGGTGGCAATGGCAATGGCAACCCTCCCTCCTTCCCTTCTCTCCCTCCCTCCTTCCTTCCTTCCCTCCTTCCCTTCTCTCTCTCCCTCCTTCCCTCCTTCCTTCCTCTCACCGGCTTTCTTGGGGCAGCGCTGGCGGCAATGGCAATGGCAACCCTCCCTCCTTCCCTTCTCTCCCTCCCTCCTTCCTTCCCTCCTTCCCTTCTCTCCCTCAGTATGACGTCATCGGGCGGGAAAAACCGTGGTGTAGGAAAAAAAACGCGGACTTATTTTTTAATTAATATTTTTTGAAAAACCGCGTTGCAGCGTTTTGCGCTAATCGAGAACGCGCAAATCGAGGGATCACTGTAATGCAGTTTCTTCTTTTATAATTGAGCAATTCTATGAACGACAACATTGTTGCAAGCCCTCTTAAAAATGGACAGCTTTCTCTTTCCCTATTCATGTTTAGTTTGGTGGAATTAAATAAACACAACCATTCTCAGTTATTTGCTTCTGTAAATTAACAATTTCCACTCATAGCACTTTAAAAAGCAACAAAAGACACTGGACTCTGAGAAAAATAAAATCTAACCTATAGATTCTGTAGCCCCAAGTTAAGCTCTCCACCACAGCAATCATCTCTATAGAAGAATGATTAAATTCCAACTAATTTCCAATTAAATTAAGTGTCCAATTAAAAGGGATAGTTTTCTTCTTGAAACCTTGAGAACTGCAGCCAGTCAGAAAAATACCTGCTTATTACATAGAAACATAGAAGACTGATGGCAGAAAAAGACCTCATGATCCATCTAGTCTGCCCTTATACTATTTTCTGTATTTTATCTTAGGATGAATATATGTTTATCCCAGGCATATTTAAATTCAGTTACTGTGGATTTATCAACCACCTCTGCTGGACGTTTGTTCCAAGGATCTACTACTCTTTCAGTAAAATAATATTTTCTCATGTTGCTTTTGATCTTTCCCCCAACTAACTTCAGATTGTGTCCCCTTGTTCTTGTGTTCACTTTCCTATTAAAAACACTTCCCTCCTGGACCTTATTTAACTCTTTAACATATTTAAATGTTTCGATCATGTCCCCCCTTTTCCTTCTGTCCTCCAGACTATACAGATTGAGTTCATTAAGTCTTTCCTGATATGTTTTATGCTTAAGACATCAAAGATGAATAATTCAAACATCCTGTTATACAGTGGGTTTCAGGCACCACATGATGAACCCTAAAAGAATGTTTTTTTCCTTATATTACTAGAAATTATAAAGTTGGAGAAGTTAGAGGCTTCTTTGCTCTCATCCCACCTTTAAATTTTGAAAAGGTTATGTAGCCCAAGTCATATCACTGGTATTTGTTGCTTAAAGGCCTGGTGCTTTCCATTTTTACTTCATAATGCTCCAATAACAAAACCTTGCTCTAGAACATTTTATCACCTATGGTAGATCTGTTCAGAAGGAAGAACATATTGGAACATGATAGGGAAGTGGTTGAAAGAAATCACAAAAGAGGAAATTGAGAAAAAAAAACCCAAAATTATTTTTACTAGGGATTTTTAATAAAATGTATAAAAAGGAAATTAAATATTTGATCATCCATATTTTAATAGCGGCAGTTATGGAAAAATGAAGACATACCAAAAGAAGGAATGATAATTTAAAAAATTATGGAATGTGCAGAGACGGACATGCTGACAAAGAAATTAGAAGGGAAGGGGGATTCAGATTATTATAGATCACGGGATAAATTTTACAATTGGTTAAAAGAAAGAAACAACAAAGGAAGTGAGATTAAATAGAAAGCCTAAAAGATTAATAATAGAGAAAATAATTTTTATTTGAAATTTAAACAAAAATTTGCAAGCATAAACATTAACAAAATAATGTAAAACTGTATCTCTGTTAGAGCTCCTGATAGAAATGGGAATGAAAGTATCCCAAATGTGTGTTTTTGTGTTTGTCTTTTATGTGTGTATTTTAAATAATTTTTTTGAAAAAAATTGCTGAAAATTGGGGGTTTGCTGCTGAATTTTAGTAATGTGATCCTGGGATGCTAAGATGGTATCATCTGTAGCTTGTAACTCCTACAACTATATCAGACAACAGGAGGCAGTTGGATACCTATGTTGTGGTAGATGCCAGAATCACACCTCTCTTAACGCTACAGTAATTTTCTAAAAAGATCTTGGGAGTTCTGGATTCAAAGTCTTCTTTTTGTTGCACCAATTTATTTCTTTTCCTGATGCACTGAGAAGCTACTGTGTGTTTGGATCTACTCCAAATTCCACTGCCTGCTGCCCAAACTTTCTGGAGTTGGGTGGCTTTGACAAATAAAGTAAATGGGCAACAACTGTGATGAATTCAGATATTATGGTACTAGATTCCAACTTCCACCAAACTCAGGCAGAATATTAACAGATATGGGCATGCTGGACAGCCACTCTTCCCTCCCTCAAAAGAACATGCATTTATTATAATGGGGGTGTAAATGCTTGCATTGCAGTCTTTGGAGAGGGGCAGCATACAAATCTAATATATAATAATAATAATAATAATAATAATAATAATAATAATAATAATAATAATAATAATTATTATTATTATTATTATTATGTGCAATTTTGTTTTACAATTTATGTAATGATCAAAGAGGCACAATCATATTCTCTACATGTGGCATGTTTTGCCAAAATCTCTCTACTTAAAAGGAGCAGTGCCCATTTGGACTTTTATAGTTGAGTCCGATAGTGAACTAAAATATGTTGCTTCGGAGATTTTATAATGACTTGCTGAGAAAAAAGGGTCTTTTTTATATAGCTTCAAAGCAAACTGCTTTGAAGATATCTTCAAGGCAAGCTGGGAAGAGACAAGAATTTTTTGCAGGTAAAAAGGCAAGGAAAGACAATAAAGAAGTATGAATCAAAATAACCAATTGTGAGTTTGGTTTTAGATTTTTCTCTGAATGTATGCTTGTTTTATGGAAGTCATCCATCCATCTGACCATAATGATCAAAGTACCCCTTTTGGGAATCAGTAACATTATGTAAAGAATAGTAAGTAGAAAAAAAGAAAGATAGAAGGATAACGTTTTGTTGTTTAAATTTCTCAGGTTCTCATTAATTTCATTCAATTCCAAGGTTTTCAGTAAATTCCTTCTTCATAACTCATCAATTTTTCACCATATATCTGCTTTGTGATTCAGTCCTCAATCCCTCATTTACTTTCATTAATTTATTCACATTGCCAATCACTTTCAATCTATTTTATATTGTCACTCACTTTTGCATTCAATCTACATTCATTTATCCCTCTCTCAGGATTGAGTTCTGTTTCTGGCTTTGCTATACACACAATTAAAGTACAGTACTGTATTCCAATTCCACTCACTTTACCGCTATGTTTTGCCTGATATACACAACTTCACCTCCATATAACAATGTGGGCAGAAGCAACTTCTTGAGACACAGTCATTTTGGTTTCTTTCAAAAAACATTCCTTTTCTATGGCGGCACCGGCCCTCTGGAACCAACTCCCCCTGGAGATTAGAACTGCCCCAACTCTCCCTGTCTTTCGTAAACTACTCAAGACTCACTTATACGGCAAGGCATGCGGGAGTTGAGACACCTTTCCCCCAGGCTTTTTTTTAATACTTTGTTTTAGGTTGGTATGAATGTGCTGTTTGATTTTTTAAATAATGATAGGGTTTTATATGTTTTTTAATATTAGATTTGTTCTACTACTATATTGTTTTTATTATTGTTGTGAGCCGCCCCGAGTCTTCGGAGAGGGGCGGCATACAAATCTAATAAATATAAATATAAATATATATTCATTCACTCTTCCCAATACTACTCTTCTATTAACATTTGCACATCCAGACATTATCCCATCTGTAGAAAATTATTAGGGCACACAAATCCATTTATCTGGCAAAGATTTTTTTTAATCATTTATGTTTAACTTGCTATTTATTTTAAAATTAAATACTATTGTACATTCATCTTCATTGCATTAATTTTCATACTCCTTACTGTATCGTAGAACATATCTAACATTAACCTCACATTGTTTCAGTTCTTTGCCTTTGACAAACAAAAATAAACATTTATATTCCCAACCAATATGACTCTAATAGTACAAGTCTCCCTTATACATTTA
Source organism: Erythrolamprus reginae (assembly GCF_031021105.1). Classification (NCBI taxonomy): domain Eukaryota; kingdom Metazoa; phylum Chordata; class Lepidosauria; order Squamata; family Dipsadidae; genus Erythrolamprus; species Erythrolamprus reginae. The sequence goes on along the minus strand of NC_091950.1, from coordinate 136,332,908 downwards.
TCCATAAATACATATAAACAAGCAGTAGGACATCACAATCCTTGTCTTACTTCCTGCTCAGTATTAAACCATTTGTTCTCACACATACAGTTTCACTTTACTTTAGTACTTTAGTTCCATTATATATCACTTTTATGGTATTTAGTAACCAACTTCACTATTTTATACAGAGCACTTCATAATTCAAGCCTATTCACATCATCATATGGTTTCCCATATGATGGCAAACCAACTAATTTTAATAAACTTTTTACGTCACATTCATACATTTATCAGTTAATTGCTAAGGACCAAATATCTTGTCTACACCTCATTGGCATAAAGCTAGCTGCATGACTCTTCTCTAATTTTGCTCATTACCACCTCAGCACATTTTCAGTCAATAATCTGCCAAACATTTTTTACGGAGACTTTATAAATTAAAAGTTTTTTTGCATTCTTTTTAGCACTTTTCAAAGAATCGTATTAAGGAAGTCACAGACACTCCATAATAAAACTGCATCCTTATTTTAATCTCTCCACTTGCATTTAGAGCCCATTTCTTTTTCCCCCTTCCCTTCCCTCGACACTAACATTCATTTTAATACCATTCTTCACTATATAAGTCTCCATAAAGTTACTTCAATATTCCCTCACTTTGGGTACATTCCAATTCAGTTCCTCATTTTCATTTTTAATGCATTCAGTTTGGTAACTAAAATTTCTGCAAGTAAACAAACAACCTCAGAGAGTACCAAAGACTCCAGAGTTCAACATGGAGCCACATATATTGGTTAATTCATTCACTGCTGGATGCTTCTTGTTCAATTTTTCACCTACTTTTAAAACAAAGTTTTACTTTAGCAAAAATCCCTCTGCATTTTCTTTGCCTCTACCTTAATTCGGCCCTTTGTTTCATATTCTTTGGTATTACTGTACACTCTTGGGTCTGTACTCTGTATACATTGTAAAATATACTTTGTTCATTCTAATTTTTGCAGCAATCATTCTCATGTATTGTTTTGTTCACCATTTGTTATGATAAAATGTGCTTTTTAATCATCATTAGTCTAACTGCATATGTTTCTGTAGCATTTGTAGCTTTATATTGGTTATTCTTTTCTAAATAATGTTCATATCCCCTTGCTTGTATCTACTTTTTATTAAGAGTAATTAATGCACAAATAATTCTTCATTGAAGATTTCTACTTTTCCCTTACTCATTCAACTTTCACTCATTTTTTCCCCTATTAGCATTTTCTCCTATTCCCCAAGATCCACTCATGATGTTATTATAGTCTGTCTCGCAGACAGAAGCTTCTATTCTCTTTGTATGCTTCACTAAACCTCTCAATTTTTTATCAGAATCAAAATCACCATCCAAAAGGATTAACTGCTTTTCAATGTCTACAGAAAAACCACATATTTAAACACATACCATTTAAAGCACAAGTTCCTCTAAGTAAATGGTCACAAAATAGCTCCCATTCATTTATGGATCCCCAAGTAGCCCATTTAACATTTATTGCACTCTTTCATCTTTTCCCACCCATCCATTACTCTCGACTAGCAGGCTAGTTTTTCTGCATTTTCTGAGATTGATTCAGGTCACGTTTTCCCCTAGTCTCCTCCTTGCCTCTTCCAATATAAGCATTGATGGAGAGTATCATGAAATTATGATCAAACTATTCATTTCTTCTTGCATGTGCACCAATATTCTAGATCAGGGGTATCAAACTCAATTTCTTTGAGGGCCACATCAAGGTTATGTTTAACCTTGGGGGACTGAGTGGGTGTGGCCAGCTTGATAAATCTGCAAGCTCTTGAGTGCTAGCATAGGCGTTGTGGGCCGGTCCTTCATTGTTTCCAGGGTGGCCCACGTGCCAGATCTAAACACCCCAAGGACCGGATCCACCTTCATCCAGATCTACAACATCCTTTCCTTTCCTATCACTTTCACAAACACATTGCATCCCTATATTTCTTTCATTCACTGATTCATGCTCTTAACAAAACATCCCTCTATTTAACTATTCATTGTATATTTGATTACACTGTCAGCAAAAGTAATTATTGAAAGCCAAAGTAGCCTGCTTTTCTCCCCTAATCAGGGTTTTATAAGCTCGATGCGAGAGGTAGGAACACATTTTACAGCATAAGGTACACCTAGAACATTTTTCAAAACCTGCAAGTAAGGTTTTCAGTATGCAACTTTAGGCAGTGCTGGGTCCTTTGAGAACCGTGACATTTAAAAGCACGTTCTGGTTATACAGGAAAAAAAAGGAGCCCAAATGTTCAAATTTTTTATTAGCTTTTTCCCCCTGCAAAGTTGAACAAGCTTTAAAGGGCAGCTTGTTGGCTTTAATTCCTTTCCAAAGCCATGCATCCTCTTATTTCTCTTTCCTTTTGCTCTTTCGTTGTTTGGACAGTTCACTGACTTTCTTGTCCAAGCACCTCTGGAGGTGAGCTCTCTTGGTAGGATCCAAGGACTTGTCCTTCATCCCACTACCAGGATAGATAACCCCTTCCTTGCTGATCCTCTGCCGGGCATTTGCCTTGGCTTTCTCCCCACATCCGTGAACCTTTGGGGAGATAAAGGCAGATGATCAAGATACTCCAGTAGGAAAAATTATTAGTAAAAGACAAATGAGAGGTTGCACTACTTCATACATCTGCCCTAAGCTTTACAAAACTGTACAAGTCATTTATTTGTTCACTGACAGTTCTTTTAATTCCAAAAGCAAAAATAAAAAATAAAAATGAAACCATTTCCCCCTCCCCCAAGTAGAAACTAAAGTGAAAATAATTCATCTTTTCAGACAGCTGAAGTATTTTTTTTTTTCAAACTCTACAAGTGGATGGGAAATCTCTATTCTATCTTCTGGACAACTTTGTTTCTTGATCTGATAAAATACAGCCGTATCATCATTCTCTAAACTCCAACTTTATAAAGAGAGGTGCTCTGAAGGGTATTGGAAGAAAATCAACAGCAACACAGCTGCAGAAACACAACAAGAGATATTACTAGATGCCAATTTGCCATTAAATTGGCAAAACCCAATGAGAGCTAGTGGGTAAAAAATGCCATTTACCTCTCTGGGTATTAGCCAGGGTGAAGCCTGCCTGCTTCAGCCTGACCAATAACCAGAGAGAAAATTGCTTGAAGAAGCCCAGAAAAAAATAGGACTTATGGGATAGGCCCATTATAGTATTTTGCAAGCTGCACTGGTTCATAGTAGGTTTCTGGGGTTACTACTGCTTCAGATCAGAGACCCAATCAGAATGGACATACTTCAAATACCCTCTATGGTTTTCTTGTGGGCCCTCTGGAAGAGCAACCTCCTGAGATCCAAATGGCCCAATTGTGTAAGGCCTTGAAAACCTAGTTAGATTGTTGGTTGAGCCTGTCTTGTAATGGTTAAGAAAATAACTATGTGGGGCTTCAGATGCATTACATTCTCTGCTGTTTTAATATTTGTTGCTGTTGTTGCTGTCTCTTTTCATTTTATGTTAGCCACCCAGAATCACAATTTGTGAGTTGGGCAGTCAATATACATTGCATGAATTGCACGAATAAATAAAAGTATGTTTGAAACAAAATGCCAGGAATAATAATTTATATCAGGGGAGAGATTGAGCACACAGTAATTCTTAAATTATGAGAAAATATGAGCAGAAAATACCTAGAGGGAAAAGGTTAAGCACTTTAATAAAATAAAGGTTATAATATAAGACTGAAAATGGCTTTTATAGAAGTCTGTTTTATTAGTAGTAGGTGATGATGGAATCAGACAGAATTTCTGGAAAATAAGATTATAAATTGGATCGACTCAGGTAATTTTATATTGTCAGAAAACTTTATTTTAATAAGCATATAACATCTAGATTTAGAGGGCAACAAGAAAGTATAAAAGCAGTACAGTGGTACCTCTACTTACGAACTTAATTCGTTCCGTGACCAGGTTCTTAAGTAGAAAAGTTTGTAAGAAGCAGCAATTTTTCCCATAGGAATCAATGAAAAAGCAAATAATGTGTGCGATTGGGGAAACCACAGGGAGGGTGGAGGCCCTGTTTCCTCTCAGGAGATTCCTAGAGAGGCCCCATGGAAGCTTCTCCCTGCCTTTTCCGGTCCTGTTTCCTCTCAGGAGATTCCTAGAGAGGCCCCATGGAAGCTTCTCCATGCCTTTTCCAGCCCTATTTCCTCCCAGGAGATTCCTAGAGAGGCCCCACAGAGGTTTCTCCCTGTCTTTTCCGGTTACAGTTTCAGAAGCTCGGGTTTGTAAGTGGAAAATGGTTCTTGAGAAGAGGCAAAAAAATCTTGAACACCCAATTCTTATCTAGAAAAGTTCGTAAGTAGAGGCGTTCTTAGGTAGAGGTACCACTGTATATGGAAAGTATAGTATGATCTGTACTGAGATTAGAAAATGTTGGTACTAAACTGATTGTAAGATATAGGAGATGACCAGTCTGAGCCTATGTGTGTGTGTGTGTGTGTGTGCGTGTGAAACACATCCTAAGTCTGGAATCCTTACGCCCCCAAAAGAGACCTAACTCCAGCCCCTCTTGAAGTCTTATCTGGTGCCAATTTGGGCTGACCATTAAGAGACCAGATTCTTACATATAGGTAGCATGAAATAAACTTGTAATGCTTTTGAAAGCTATCTTGGCTTCTGATTTTTTTGTGCCTGATAATGGCAAAGTGCCAATCAAAATATATTGCTTTTGTTATTACATTTTACAATTTACAAAACATTAGATTTTTAAAAAGTCTGATCTATGTAACATTCAGCAACACTATGAATCTCACCTTATTGACAGTTCATACTTCTTTAAATGAAAGCACTGATCAAAAGATGAAAGATTTTATATCATTTTCTGCATATGAATGTGGGCTTTTTCTCATCACTGGAACTAGGAGAATAGCCGTGGGAGTATCAGTGAAGAGACAGAAATACTATGTCAGCTATCTCCATGGTGCCCACTGGATTGAGTGATATGAATTACATCTTTCTGATCACTTCAATATGTGAGGCAGTTACGAAAATCTTTAAATACCCGCCCACATACCCACCATAAAATGATACTAAAATACAACTGTTAAAAACTAGTAACGTTTAAGACACAAGAAGATGACTGTGAACTTGGTCCAGCATATATGAAGGGAACCAAATAGGAAAGTCTACTTTATCTGACTCTGTGCCTTGATGTGACTCTAAGATGAAGAAACGATGCATGCATAGAGCCTCGGTGGTGCAGTAGTTAGAGTCCAGTACTGCAAGCTACTTCTGCTGATCACCGGCTGCCAGCAGTTTGGCAGATCGAATCTCAGTAGGCTCAAGGTTGACTCATCCTTGTGGGTAAAATGAGGATCCAGATTTTTGGGGGCAATATACTGACTCTGTAAACCACTTAGAGAGGGCTGTAAAGCACTGTGAAGCAGTATATAAGTCTAAATGATACTTCACCAGAAGAGCCCTTCACTCCTCTACCCGAAACAGAATTCCCTACGAAACTAGACTTACAATCCTGGGTCTTGAAAGCCTAGAACTACGACGCCTTAAACATGATCTAAGTATTGCCCACAAGATCATATGCTGCAATGTCCTGCCTATCAAAGACTACTTCAGCTTCAACCACAACAACACAAGAGCACACAACAGATTCAAGCTTAATATTAACCGCTCCAAACTTGACTGTAAAAAATATGACTTGAGTAATCGAGTTGTTGAAGCGTGGAACTCATTACCGGATTCCGTAGCATCATCCCCTAACCCCCAACATTTTACCCTTAGACTATCCATGGTTGACCTCTCCAGATTCCTAAGAGGTCAGTAAGGGGCGTACATAAGCGCACTAGAGTGCCTTCTGTCTCATGTCCTATAGTCTCTCCTATATCTCGTATTTCTTCTCTACTATATCCTCTATAACATTCACTGTGTATTATTGTGTATTGGACAAAATAAATAAATAAATAAAAAAAAATGCTTTTGCTATGGCTAATGAACAGCCTTTATTACGATGAGGTTCCTTGAAAAGTCAACTACCCTGAATATTTTAAAAATGGCACCTCAATTTCACCTGAAAATTATGTTGGCTCTGGGTTGGAGAGGCAAGAAAATGGATGTGCTTTGTCTGCATGAAGGGAGAGAGAACAAAGCCTACCTCTGGGATATGGTGGCTGAGACAGTAGCGCCTGTTGCAATGCTGGCAGAGCTGTCCCAGGGTTGTTACGCTGGCTTTGCATTTGGAGAAACCACATGTGTTGTCTGCTTTAATTGCCGCAGAGATCATAGCATCAAAATCTTCCTCGGCTGCAATTTCCGTTTTGGATTTACTGGATGCCTTTCCTAAATAAGAATAAGGGCATAAAATAACTAGACAGCAGTGACAAAAAGATTGCACACAACGCTTTATTATGGACATAAAGAGGCACAGCTGTGTTGATCAAGAGTTTGATGATTTTCCCAAATGTGGTTTTTTTTTTTCAAGAGGCAATTGGGTTTTCTTGTTTTTCTTTGAAGACGTTTCGCTTCTCATCCAAGAAGCTTCTTCAGCTCTGACTAGATAGTGGGGAATGGAAGGATTTCCAGAAAAATTGAAGACCACGTGAACCACCTGTGTTTTATACCTAGGCTTAAAGTTGCCAAGGTTAGAGACTCCTGTGTTAGAGGCTATTTATGTAGCCTGGCTCAGCTTGGTGTCAGCTAAGGATCTGTTACTTTGTCTTCGTCTTCTCAAAATGTTCTAAGCAACAGTCCAATTGCACAAAGCAAGCCCATGTCGTGCCCTTGGTCATCGGTTCTAATAACTTCAGAGATACTGATTTTGGGGGAAATCCATGTATTTCCAAAAGCCAGGACAAATATTTGGCTGACGCTTTCAAAAGAAGCCTATTTGTGGCAAATGCACTGTGCTTCCTAGATCTGAAATTAGTGGTTGCTGTCAAAAGTAGTTGTGTTTTAGAAGAAAGCCCGCTTCTAGCAACTCCTCCTGTAAGTATTGTGTAAGAGAAGAGTAAAAGCCCCCTGTTTCCTCATATGACCCTTTGTTCTGGTCAGGGACTGGAACAAAAGTTGTTACAAAGGCATGGTATGAATATACAGTGTTCCCTAAATTTTCGCAGGGGATGCGTTCCAAGACCGTCTGCGAAAGTCGAATTTCCGCAAAGTAGAGATGCGGAAGTAAATACACTATTTTTGGCTATGAACACTATCACAAGCCTTCCCTTAACACTTTAAACCCCTAAATTACAATTTCCCATTCCCTTAGCAACCATTTAGATTATTACTCATTATGTTTATTTATTAAAGTTTATTAAAAAAATATTTATTAAAGGTGGATAAAAGTTTGGCGATGACATATGACCTCAGCAGGCAGGAAAAACCATGGTGTAGGGCAGTGTTTCCCAACCTTTTTTGAGCCGCGGCACATTATTCATATTTTTAAAGTCCCGGGGAACACTGAACGGGGGCGCGGGGGGGCGGTGCGGGGGGGGCTAAAGAAAAGTTTGGACAAAAAAAAAATCTCTTCCTCCATTTCACTCTATTTCTCCCTCCCGCTTTCTCTCTCTTCCTTCCTTCCCTTCTTTCTCTCTCCATCCCTCTTTCTTTCTTCCTCTCTTTTTTGCTCTCTTTCTCTCTCTCTCTCTCCCTCCTTCCCTCCCTCTATGTCTTTCTCTCTCCCTTGCTCTCTCTGCCTCTCTTGCTATCTCTCTTTCATTCTCTCTCTTTCTCTTTCTGTCTCTCTTGCTATGTTTCTTTCTTTCTTTCTCTCTCTCTCTTTCTCTCTCTCTTTCTCTGTCTCTCTCTCTGTCTCTCTTGCTATCTCTTTCTCTCTCTCTCTGTCTCTTTCTCTCTCTTGCTATCTTTCTTTCTCTCTCTTTCTCTGTCTCTCTTGCTATCTCTCTTTCTCGCTCTCGCTCTCTATCTCTTTCTCTCTCTTTCTCTGTCTCTCTCTCTCTCCCTCTTGCTATCTCTTTCTCCCTCTCTCCCTCTTGCTATATCTTTCTCTCTCTCTCTTGCTATCTCTTTCTTTCTTTTTCTCTCTCTCTCTTGCTATGTCTCTCTTTTTCTGTCTCCCTCCCTCTTTCCTTTCTATCTCTCCCTCTCTCTTTCCTTTCTATCTCTCCCTCACTCTTTCCTCCCTCCCTCTTTCCTTTCTATCTTTCTCTCCGTCCCTCAGCGGCAGCAAAGAAGAAGGAAGGCAGGCTACAGAGGGCACCGAGGACAAGAGCGCTCGCTCGCTCCCTCGCCCTCTGACTTCCCTCCCTCGCTGCTGAAGGGACGAGCGCGGGCACGAGCACGCGTGCGGGCCCGCTGCAAGTTGTTTTTTTTGCTTTCCCCCCCCCTTCCCTCGCCTCACAGGAGAGAGAGAGAGAGAGAAAGAGCAATGCCCTGTCGGTTCCAAGCACAGCCAGGGAAAGCGGCCTCGAGCCGAGTGCGAACTGCGGGATGCGGCAAAGGACTCCTTGCCAACCAAAAAAGGGTGGGGGTGGCGAAGGCAAAGCCTGGGAGGCGGGGAAGGGAAGAGCAGGAGACCCCCCAGACAGAACGGCTGAGGGGAAGGAAAGACGGAAGGAGGGAGGGATTGAGAAGCGAAGCCAGGGAGGGCTGAGAGAAAAGGGGAGTGGCCCGTGAGAGAGAGGGGCGGGACGGGCATTCCCGAAACGGACGGAGAAAGCCCTCTCTCGCAGCGAAAGTGCTCCCAGCCAGGGGGCTGCGAGAGAGGGCTTTCTCCATCCGTTTCGGGAAAGCCCGCCCCGCCCCTCTCGCAGCCCTCTGGCTGGGAGCGCTTTCGTCCCGAGGAGCTGAAGCCGCAGCCGCAGCCGCCACAAGAGAAGTCGCGCCCCAAAGCAGGGGACGGCGGAGGAGGAGAGGGGTCAGATCGGGTGGGGAGCTTCGTGGCACACCTGACCGTGTCTCGCGGCACACTAGTGTGCCACGGCACACCGGTTGGGAAACGCTCGTGTAGGGGGAAAAATTGCGAAGTATCTTTTAATTAATATTTTTGAAAAACCGTGGTATAGACTTTTCACGAAGTTTGAACCCGCGAAAATCGAGGGAGCACTGTATACTAAAAGCTGTTCTTTGGTGTGCTAATCTGCAGTTAACCTTAATAAACAGGATATGTTTAGCCTTCTGCTACATAGCTCCCAGCGACGAATAAGAGCCCACAGAATTGGCCTTCTTTGGGTCCTGTCAGCCAAACAATGCCAACTGGCAGGGCTGTGAGGAAGGGCCTTCTCTGTGGCGGCTCCAGCTCTATGAAACCAACTACCTCCAGAGATCCGCATCCTCCCCACCTTACTAGCCTTCTGCAAAGCTCTTCCAGCAGGCCTGGGGCTGTTGATTGAATGAAATATCGCTTAGATTCGGCCATGAATGAAAGTGAGCGTTACATATGTGTTATTAGGGTTTTTAATTAAGTATTTTAAATTGCTTTTAAATATTGTTTGAGAGTTGGACAGCATATAAGTAAGACAAATAAGTAAGTAAGTAAATAAGTAAGTAAGTAAGTAAGTAAGTAAGTAAGTAAGTAAGTAAGTAAGTAAATAAATAAATAAATAAGTACGGTAAATAAGTAAATAGCCAATGTGTGGGAGACTTGGGACAAGCTGATCTGATAAAGACATAAACTTGGAACACGGTGGCGCAGTGGTTGATATTTAAAGCAATAAATTCTATTGGCTGCATTTTGAAAGGGGTACCTTTTAAAATTCCTCTAAAGCTCCTCAAAGGGATATACTATCTTTATCAGGGGAGAATCTATGTAGGGATTGCAAAGAAAAATGTAATAAACAGCGGATTAAAAAAGAATGAAAGGGGTACCTTTTAAACTTTTAAAAATGGATTCTTTACCTCCAACATTTTTTTCTTTCTTCCCAATTATTTCCTGAAGATTTACATTGGATTTTCGGCTTTGTTTCACTCTTTCTTCTTTCTTCTCTCTCTCCCTTTGCATCCGTTCCACATGCAATGCTTTTAGATCTGTGGCCCCTGGGCCAGCACCTTTCTCCCTCTCTTCACTGCCTGCATCTATTTCTTTCGGACAGCCCTGAATTAATTCAGGTTGAGAAACCACAGTATCTCCCAAAGATAATTCTGTGGGAGAATCTCTCCTACGAATACTTATATGCCGTGCGCTGCCTTCTCCTGTGCTCACGTGCTGCAGCCCATATTCTTCAGCCAACTGATGGATAAGCATTCTATCGTGAGAGTTTAAAGAGGGAGGGAAGTCCAGTTGGACCTCACCACTATCCAGAAACTCCAATATTCTTGCTTTATGTTTACATGAGTTTTCATTCTCTTTGGTTTCTGATGTTGTGACTTTGCCTGTGCTTTCCAGGGAACATTTAGTTAGCCTCTCTCTAGGCTTTTGGGCAGGTCTTCCTTTTGGCTTCTCTCCAAGAGCCTTTGGGACTGGGCCACTGCTGCATTTAAGTCTCTTCTCCTGGTCACGGGGACCCAAAGAACTCTTGGGAGTGTAGTTTCCAGGTACAATATCATTCAGATATTCAAATGCTGTGCGCACTTCTCCGTGGGTGCTCATATACTCCACCAGCCGTTTAAGAAAACCGTGGCTGCTAACGGTGCGAGAGTCACAGATCACAGCCACGTGACGTCGGGCACGGGTAATTGCAACATTTATTCTCCTGTCTTCGGCGAGGAATCCCACTTCACCTAGACATCATAAGAACAGTAAGTCAGGATGCAGGGTTTGCAGACCATGTAAAGTAATGATAATCGGGGCAGTTTTATTGCAAGCATATTTCCCCAGAAGCAAGTTAGACTGAACTCCCTGGGATTCAGTGAAGTAGATTGCTTCTTTCTAGAATTACCTAAACTATTGCCCAAGAATGGTGTTTCCAAAATGGATTGAACACATGAACAGAGCGCAGGTACAAGTTTATTATTATAAACAAATCCAAACACATTTACAGCACCAAGGAACTGCATGAGCAGATCCCATGAAGATTTATACAGTCATACTGTAGCTTCTTTATTATTAAAGTAAAATTCTGAAATCTGAGGTGGAAGTGTCATTGCCTGTGCCAAATTTCAAACCGAATTCTCAGGTTGACAACTTCAAAATAGAAAATGTATGTAGCCAAGTCTCATAATCACCCTAAACCACACCTAATCCAGTGAATGACAAAGATCAGATGCACTTGACAGTGTTTATGGACACCATTTTGAGAGAGGGATAACTTGTCTTATAGACCAATGACATGTGGAAATGACCTCATGGACAGAAGGAAAAGCCTCAGCCTAGACCAGTGTTTCCCAACCTTGGCCACTTGAAGATATCTGGACTTCAACTCCCAGAATTCCCCAGCCAGCATTCGCTGGCTGGGGAATTCTGGGAGATGAAGTCCAAATATCTTCAAGTGGCCAAGGTTGGGAAACACTGGCCTAGTCAACCATCATGTTATAGGTATCTCAGCCCATAGAAGAAAAAGAAGGCTTCGAAGTATCTCAGAAGGCCCTCCCTACTTTTTGAAAAGTAAAAGGAAGGGAAAGGAGAAATGCTTAAATTCAGGTTTGTTTTAATTTCAGTACAATCTGCTTGAAGTTTACTTATAAAGTCAGTAATTTCCAGAAAGGAACACTCTTTAGTCAATCATCTAACATGGAAGGCTCAAGCAACACTAAAGCTTTGGCTTGGTTGCAATATTATTTTAATATATTTTTCTGAGAAATCCAGTTTTAACTCATTTTACTTTTAAATAAGGAAAGCAAAATTCAATAAAAGGCCAGGGGATAGAAATATAAGAATATTTAGCATTTGATATGACTTCTGAAAGATGTTCGAGTGTTCATTTTGCTTCACAATGGGGAGGGAAAGCATACGGACTGTTAATGTTGATTAAAATAAGCTTTATAAAGTTTTTGTTCAGTGCTCTGAGACTGGAGCTGTATCTGACAAGCAGAATTTAACATGAGGAAGTTTTCTTGAAGTATTGCAAATGTGTTTTGCTCATTTCTAATTATTAAGAAGTCTGATAAAGGCCAGAAAATATTTAGCATAATCTTTTTTTAAAAGCAGCACCCAAGATTGAATAAATAGCTAGAAATAACAAAGCCTTTTCTAGAAGTTATTTCTGATCTCCGGGTTTCTTTAGATTTTATAATAACAGATAGCAAATGCCAAGATGAGTCAACTCATCTACTTAACTGATGGGGTTGAGTCCCATATAAGAAGCTAGGCAGAAGACAAATGGAAAAATAAACATGAAAGGGCACATTAAAATATGTGAGTCACCAATTTGTGCTAGAGAAGCCTAACCTGGGAAGTAATTATCAAGTGTCAAAAACATATCGGAAGACATAATACATAGACAACAATGAACCACCATTTGCTTATCTATTTTAAACAGGGAGGTAATTTTTCCCCCCAGAAACCATATGAAGCAGAAGATAATAGGAAAGAAGAAAAATATTTACAGACTTTAGAAACATCGTTTGAGTTACATTCACAGTCATCTGAATAGTTATGATTCATGTGGCTGCAAGACAGAATTTTCAACTGAATGGCAGTCACCATAATTACCAAAAAAGGTCGACTCAATTATTTTATCATTTTCTTACTATTCTGGTCTCTTTTTGCAAATAATTATATAGAAAATCATAACGCTCTTTTTAATTCCTCAGCCAGAACTATGAATCAGTGACAACCACATAAACAGGCAGTGGCATCAGTGCTTCTTGTAAATTCCTTGCTTTCATTCTGCATGGCTGTAGATTATGACCGATTTACCTTTTCTATTGGATCTTACAAAAGAAAGAACAACTGCCTCCTTTTCTCTTCCTTGGAAACCATCCACTGATTTAATCTCCAGCTCTGGATACTTCTGATACAGATGTTTTCTTAGCATGTCCACCTGGAAAACAAAGCACTTGTTGTCACAGGAAATGAATGCCATCTTACTGAAAAAGTGTTCTCCTTCCAAGAGAAATTAAGGATCTTATATCTGAGAAGGTAGACTGATGCCTAGAAAAAGGAACAAAAGCTAGCACTAGTACTAGCACTTAGACTTATATACCACTTCACAGTACTTTCCAGCCCTCTCTAAGCAATTTACAGAGTCAGAATATTGACCCCAAAAATCTGGGTCTTCATTTTACCCACCTTGGAATGATGGAAGGCTGAATCAACCTTGAGCCTGGTAAGATTTGATCTGCCAAACTGCTGGCAGTCAGTGATCAGCAGAGGTAGCCTGCAGTACTACACTCTAACCACTGCACCACCACGGCTCTATAATCTGATGTTCATTCTACTATTTCTAAACTGGTGCAGTAGGACCTACAGATCTTCCTAACTTAGTATAGACCAGCAGATACTGGAAGCAGTTATTAGGTCTACATTAAACAGCACACAAAGCACATAAGTCCACATAGATAAGAAAATAGAATAAAGTTCTGTCTCCACCTCACTGAATTTATTATTAGTGAGAGTAATTTAGATCCCTGAAGATTCATTTGTCATTTTCTTTTGGACTTACTGTGGGGTCACCGGTGCTCTCTGAATTTGGTGGTTTTGTTTCAGACATTTCATTACCAAACTAGGTAACATCATCAATGCTAGCCAGGGGTGGATTCCTCCCGGTTCGTACCAGATCACCCGAACCGTTAGTGACCCGCTTGTGATAATAATAATAATAATTTATTTGATTTGTATGGCGCCCCTCTCCGCAGACTCGGATGTGATAAGGGAGTCATGGTTCAGTCAGTGCCGGTCTATGGGTGCCATCTTTTTGGGGGGAATTGTGGGGAAATTTTTCCGTGCTTGGATGGCTCCTCCTCTCCCGCTGCATGAAAAAGAGCTCCCCCGCCCACCCCAAGGTTAATACTGAACTTTATTTCTTCATCTGAAGCACAGCTGATCAACTCCTCAGCTGTGCTTCGGGCTGAATTCTGCCCGGGGAAACGAAATTGCACAAGGGGATGCACGCACGAGTGTGAGTGAAGCGAGCGCATGAGTGTGGAATGTCATGATGCGAATCAGTGGGGAAAGTAAGCGGAATCCACCCCTGATGCCAGTTTATTTCCTTCTATGGTTTTGTACTGAAGTGTTCAATTTTTCTTCTGACATGACTTGTTTTTAGTATATGTCACTGGATGCACTAACCTGAAGATTGTACGGAGCAATGACGGCTATATCTTTGGCTTTCACACCAGCTTCTATCAAAGCATCTATATGCAAACCAGTAAGTTGTACCTCACCTGGGAACAAGGAACAAACAACTTTAAGGTAAGAAGCAGACAAGCACCAACCTGTAAACTTTTCCTTATACCATAGGTCACCTTGCTAAGGATTTATATTCTTGATTTAAATGATGTTCTGTGGTTGGGCCTATGGCAAGCCAAGAAACATTCTTTTGTTCTACGTAGTCATTCATCGGGTTCTTGCTGGTCATCACACAAGAAAAAAGCTGTCCGCAACTGTTCCTTGGTACAGTTTAGCAACAGTGTATGTACACATTAAAACATAAAATGATCCTCATTCACATGTATCATATACTGTACATTTAAAACAAATTTAAAAGCTACTTTATTTATTTGCAGTGTTTGTAAACTGCCCCAGTTTACATAAGCCTGGGAAGTGCACCTTAGAAAACTATTACTGAATTAGTATTTCCTACCTAGAAAATCAAACTGAAATTATAGTAAGGAGATATCATAAGGGCAATTAAAATAGATGTGTGCCAGAAACTGCAGAATGCAAAGGCCTGCTGATATAAAATCACCCTAATAGGCTTTTTGAAACTGAAGAAGGGCAAGGAGGAAGCCAGTTCTATAAAGCAACATCCACTATTTACTTTAAAAATCTCACTCAAAGTTTGAGCATTGACATTTTATTTTTATTTATTTTAGGAAATTTATATATTTATATATAATATAAATATAAATTTATATTTATACTTATATTATCTCATATATAAAACAATAAAACAAAGAAAAGAGAATAATCATAGAATAAATTAATAAAATAAAATAATAAAATGAAGACTTATCCTCCTTCTAAGTATAAAACAAACCACATAGACATATTGCCGTTTTGGAAAATATTACAAAAAACCGTTCAGAAACATGGATTCTAAGATTTATGGCTTTTAAACAATATTTCCCAAATTCTCTTTAGTTCCTGATGCACCTTTAACCATTCTTATAAACTGCACAGGTTTATTGCTTTGTTTTTTCAAAACTGGACAAAGTGTGATGTGTCCAGACAGTGAAAAGTGAAAGTTCTCTCAATTCTGCTGTGCCACAAACAGAATGGATATGAAGCCAGTTCAATATTCCTGGCTGAGAGCTGATATCTTATCCTGTGGCTTCAGAGCCAATTGCATATCTAGAAAGATATTTAAATTTCAGCTGAAAGATATGACAAGCATTATTGGCATCTGCCCATACAATTTGCCCAGCTGTTACCAAGATGTAACTTGTCTTGCTGGAGACTAGTAGATTGGTCTAGGCTTTCAACCTGCCCATGGGAACCTCTACTCCTACCTCTTTATTTAGAACGTCATCCCAGGTAGAAGTAAAAAAATCTGTGCTCATACAGAAGGTTATTTTTTAATTAGAGTATTTCATGCGGTGATCTAAAAGGTAACAGACTATAACTCCCAATGTCCCTGATCTGTTTTAAAGCAAAATGGAATTTAACAGTATCTGGAAAATTTAAAATTCTCCATCTCCCTCCATTCCCCAGTTCTTTCATATTACAAGATGAATACATGGAATTGTTTTTCTTCTCCATCACCAGCTATTTTTCCTCCAGTTAAAAGAACTATAAATATACATTTCCATATTGTTCATGTTTATTATTCAGTTTCATGATCCTAAAAAATATTGGATTCCTTTTGTGTTTTAAACAGGCAAGAAATCAATATGTTATAAAGATTCCCCTAGCAGATGAATCTATTTTGCAGCATTGCTCAAAATCCTGACATTATTTCAAACTTACATAAGCAGCCTTATTCCAGTTCAGAGAGTCAAATGTTCCTGCATTTCCTGTATTCTTCAATGTGTCTAACGAGACAGACACAGACTACATTACTATAACTTTTCAGAGCCTTTTCTGCTTAAAAAGTGGGAATGAAACATAATAATGCAGACCACTTGACATTCACTTAGACATTCACTACATGAGACTAGGGCTGCAACCCTATGAACATATGGTAAGAAAACAGATGCCAGGAAAAACAGTGGGCATTATGTCAGAGCAAACTTGAGTATGAACACCTTCTTAAATGCATACTATTTGTTATTCAATTTTGGCATGCATTCTTTATTCTCAAAATTTCCAAGCTAAATTAATTATAACCCGCCACAATTGATTTCCACCATGAGCATGTTTTCTACCAGTTTGGTAGCCTTTTCTTCCACCTGGGGTAGCTTTCATTCACTTAGTTCATGGGGATGCATAGGGAAGTTGTCTTTCTGAACTGCTAAAACAGCTCCTCATTTTTAAAGGCCTCAGGCCAGTTTTGCAAACTGCTTCAATCCCGTGGGCATGCACAGTCATTTCACTGCAACATTGGCTCCTATTTTTTCAGGCAACACCTGAAACCCAATTTAAAATTCTATAACTCTTAACTACAAAGTTCAAACTTAGGAAACAAAATAATATTTAGGATTTTGCTACTTCTAGTCACAACCAAAATTGTACTACCTTCTGTCTCTTTCGTGCTCCGTTGTGGGTTTCATATCGACTGATTAGTAGAGTGTGATGTGGATGGAGATTTTGCTATGCCAACATCTATTTCTTTCATAGTTATCACTTACATTTGGATCCAAAAACAAAAAAACCGACCTAGAAACAAAAATCTAAAAACAGCCTTGGAAGCCATGGCTAATTTAAACAGGCTATTCATCTGCCTCAAGGATATAATTACATAATTCAAGCATGACATGCAAGAAATTTCCAGACATATTCAACAATTTCTACAGGAGTTTTACCTGTGATCATGGCTTTAATATCAAAGTCAATAACTGAATTTTTACCATACTTTTCTGGTATAAGGAAACGTTTCCATTAGCTGGCATTACAAAATCACTACATAGGTAATATAAATTGAAGGGGCAGGGGGGGGTTGGGGGGGGAGGGAGATGCCACTCAGGGAACAAGAATCATGAAACAGAGTAAATGATGGTACCTGGGTTTCCTCTAGATTGTTCTTCTTCCACTTCAAGTTCAAATAAGCCACAGCCAGCTGTATCTATAAGCAGCAATGGGAGACTGGTCTCTTCTGTAGGGGCAACTCCTGGCAAGTCTCTGTCAAATTGTTAAAAAGAATGATACAATTTACATTTGCAAAAAGCTGTAAGCTCATTTTATTCTCTCTCTGCAACTGTGAGACCTTAGAACCCATTCTTAGTTATTATGTGGAAACAAATGATACATGTAGCCTGATGGGAAAACAAATTAGCACATATGGTGTTCCTGTTTAACAGTAGCATTGCTTCTAGTTACACATATATCAAGCAAATTACAGAACAGGGCAGTTAAAAATTGTTTTCAAAGAAAGCAAGGAATAAAATTATAGATGAAAGCTTTCACAGAGCACAACTACTTCTTCTGCTCAGAGACAAAAGAAGTCTGCCTTAATTTATTGCTGGAGACAATAATGTGACAGCTGTGATATTAGGAAAAGATACACTCTGTGGGTCTAATAACTGTAAAAAGACGTTGTTTGTACTTAGAAGAGCTGTATTAACCATCAACAGTACAGAACTACAGTTGTTCCTTATATATCTAATCTCTGAACAAACATGCAAAAATAATTTTAAGGGATCCAAGAATGGATAAGGTAAAGGTTCCCCCGCTCATGTGTGCTAGTCATTTCTGGCTCTAGGGGGCAGTGCTCATCTTCTTTTCCAAGCTGAAGAGCCACCACTCTCCCTGGTCATGTGGGTGGCATGACTCAACGTCAAAGGAGCATGGAGAACTGTTACCTTCCCACCAAAGTGGCCCCTATTTTTCTACTTGTATTTTTTATGTGCTTTAGAATTGCTAGATTGGCAGAAGCTGGGACAAGTAATGGGAGCTTTCCCCTTTTCGTGGCGCTAGGGATTCAAACCGCTGCACTGCCGAATTTTTGATCGACAGCTCAGCGTCTTAGCGACTGCGCTAGGATTTGAAGTATACAAGATCATAACACCACATGATCAGATATAATTGAGGGGGGGGGGGTTTGCAAAGGCAAATACAAAAATGTAAAAGAGAGGTTTACCTTCTTTCCCATCAATGACTCACAGGGATCCAATTCCCATCAAACCTGCAAGCTAGATAGCACAGCTCTTTCTAGCACCATTACGTGTCCCTTGGCATTGTTTCATTTGCCAAATGTCAAAGCAGTTGATACTTGCAAGTGTATTATACTTGCCAGTACAGTATAACCTCTGGTCACGACCATAATTCGACCCATTACTTTGGTTGCAAACCGACCTGGTCGTGACCTGAACCTACTTTTGGAAATGTGATGCTCGGGGAAAAAAAATAGTATGGAAAGGGAAATCGGCCATGAAAAAAAAAGTGAATTTTAAAATCAGAATCCAATTTGATCGTGGTCCTAAGCATTCATGACCAGAGGGTCTACTGTATATAGACAGAAATAATACAAATATGGCTTGTCTTGTCACAATTATGAAGAAATGCTCAATAGGCACATTAAGGACTAGAATTGTACAACTCCTTCTCCAAATTAAGAAGTTGTTGCTCCCGTTATTAAGTATAGAATAGAATAGAATAGAATTTTATTGGCCAAGTGTGACTGAACATACAAGGAATTTGTCTTGGTGCATATGCTCTCAGCGTACATAAAAGAAAAAGATACATTTGTCAAGAATCATGTGGTACAACACTTAATGATTGTTATACGGGTCAAATAAGCAATGAAGAAACAATCAATATTGTTGTGGTTGGCTCTGGCCCAGCTCCTGCCCCAAGGAATGTGGAGGTGGATGTGGGGGAAACATCCACATGCCACAGACCTGTTTTGCTCCCGATAGAATCTCCCAACAAAGTCTCCTCTGATGAAGGAAGCGTGAGTGGCAGGGAAGAGGGGAGTTTGGCAGACAGCCCAGGAGGAGATCAATCATCCGTATCATCCCTGGATTCTGAACAAGAACATAAGACAGACCCACGCATGCGGAGAGTGATGCATAGGAAAGAACAACTGAAGGATTATTAGTGAGGCCACCTGTGGTTGGGTGGGGCTGCTGTAATTAGTGCTACAGATAAAAAGAACAGCGTGCTAGTTTAGCCTTGTGGAAGTTTATCTGATTCATAGTTCGTCAAGATCGCGGTTTTGCTGTTTCCCTGTTCAAGACTGTGTGTGGACTTTCTGGACTTTGGACTCAATTTCCCAGTTACTGGGTGAGAAATTGGATTGCATTTAACCTGTGCCTTGTGTATACCAGAAAATCCCTTTGACATTTAACCCTGCTGTTCTGTTCGGGTCGTATGTGACCCGAAACCAAGTTTGAGTCCCTGTAAAACATTTTCCCTGCATATCTGAAACTTGAAATTCCATGAGTTTTCATCATTTCAGGGGTTCTCTCTATGAGAATTTTTTTTTGGGGGGTGGGGGGTTTCTTTCTTGCTGAAAAAAAACCCTCCCTAATGTTATGTTCCCGGGTCTATTTGACCCGGACTGCAAATTGATCATTTTAGGTACTTATATTTGGTCTTTTTGAAAGCTTTTTTCACCTGGAAACAGGTTTGAACATTTCTGCACACAATGATATGAAAATTGAAATGAAAAAAGTAAATCTTATTGGTTTATTTCGTGGATATAATGCATGCCCCCCCCCCGTTTTTGTGAATTTTTTTCAATTTTTCCAGTTCAATTTTTTCAATTTTTCCAGTTCAATTTTCATATCATTATGTTCAGAAATGTTCAAGCTACCAATCCCACACCAACTTTAGTAAAATAGAATGGATTTTGCTAGCAAAACTATCCATAAAGTGAAGACCATTTCAAAAAAACGGAGGGGCATGCATTTCATCAACAAAATAAACCAATATGCATCAATTTTTCCAGTTCAATTTTCATATCATTATGTTCAGAAATGTTCAAGCTACCAATCCCACACCAACTTTAATAAAATAGAATGGATTTTGCAAGCAAAACTATCCATAAATTGAAAAAATTCACAAAAACGGGGGGGCATGCAATATATCCGCAAAATAAACCAATAAGATTTACTTTTTTCATTTCAATTTTCATATCATTGTGTGCAGAAATGTTCAGACTACTTTCCAAGTGAAAAAAGTTTTCAAATTGACCAAACATAAGCACTTCAAATGAAGAGTTTTTGGTCCGGGTCGTATGTGACCCGAACATAACATTAGGAAGTTTTTTCGAACAGAACAGCAGGGTTAAAAAAGGAGTTTTTTCTGCTTTTCTGTTGATAAAGACTTTTGGCTTTCTTTCTATCATGTGGTGTGTGTCTTTCTCAACTAATTACCCTGTAATTACGGGTGGTTGGGACACGCTGGCAGAACAAATATTAATAAAAATCTTAGGATACAAGCAACAAGTTACATTCATAAAGTCCTAAGTGGGAGGAAAAGGATGATAGGAATGATGAGAAAAACTAGTAGAATAGAAGTGCAGATTTAGTAAAAAGTCTGACAGTGTTGAAGGAATTATTTGTTTAGTAGAATGATGGTGTTCGGAAAAAAACTGTTCTTGTGTCTAGTTGTCTTGATGTGCAGTGCTCTGTAGTGACGTTTTGAGGGTAGGAGTTTATGTCCAGGATGCGAGGGGTCAGTAAATATTTTCCCCACCCTCTTTTTGACTCGTGCAGGATACAGGTCCTCAATGGAAGGCAAGTTGGCAGCAATTGTTTTTTCTGCAGTTCTGATTACCCTCTGAAGTCTGTGTCGGTCCTGTTGGGTTGCAGCACCAAACCAGACAGTTATAGAGGTGCAGATGACAGACTCAGTGATTCCTCTGTAGAACTGTATCAGCAGCTTCTTTTTTGGCAGTTTGAGGTTCCTGAGCTGGCGCAGAAAGAACATTATTTGTTGTGCTTTTTTGATGATGTTTTTGATGTTAGGTGACCATTTTAGGTCTTGAGATATGATAGAACCTAGAAATTTGAAGGTCTCTACTGTTGATACTGTGTTGTCTAATATTGTGAGAGGTGGAAGGATGAAAGGGTTTCTCCTAAAGTCTACCACCATTTCTACAGTTTTGAGTGTGTTCAGTTCTAGATTGTTCTGGTCACACCACAAGGATAGTTGTTCAACTTCCCGTCCCGCTAGTATGAAAAATATTAAGTATTAAATAATCAAGTTACCATTTTGGATTGCCCAAGAACTGTAAGGAACATTAATAGTGTTAGTTCAAACAAAGTACTTTCAGAAATCAAAGCTTAAAATCAACATATTTTAAATTGTAGTTACTATTCAGTACAGATTGTTAGTCTACTTAATAAGAGAAAATTTGAAATGACCACAAACTTCCCACCAACCGAAAAGGTTGGAGGTTTGTCAGCATGAATATGCACTTAAGCAGTCTTAATAGAATAGAATAGAATAGAATAGAACAGGACAGAATTATTTATTGGCCAAGTGTAATTGGACACACAAGGAATTTGTCTTTGGTGCGAATGCTTTCAATGTACATAAAATAAAATGTATATTTGTTAATCATGAGGTTCAACACTTAATGACTGTCATAGGGTACAATAAGCAACCAGGAAACAATAAATTTTAATAAATTGTAAGGATACAAGCAACAAGTTACAGTCATAGAGTCATAAGTGGGAGGAGGCTGATGGGAACGATGAGAAGACTAATGTAATAGTAACAGTGGTGGGTTCCTGATTGTATGGCTAATTGCGCACAGCTCTGCAGCTCTGGTGTGCGAGTGCGGGATAGAGTGCAATTTTGCTTCCCACACCTGTGCAGGTAGCAAAAACTAGCATGGGGATGTATATTTGTGCATGTTTCTGTGAGTTTTCTTGCTTCCCCCACATGCTGTAGTTGTTCAACCTCCCTTCTGTATGTGGTTTCATCGTTGTCTTGAACGAGACCAATCACTGTTGTATCATCAGCAAACTTCAGTAGTTAACATATGGATTGTTTGAGATGCAATCACTGGTATATAGAGAGAAGTGGTGAGAGCACACAGCCTTCGGGAGGCCCTGTGCTAATTGTACAGGTATTTCATCTGATTTTGCCTAGCTTCACCTACTGCCTCCTGTCTGTTGAAGATCTCTGACTATAATGTTAGGTTTAATGGATATAATTTGTTCAAAACTGCATTTGCAAGTTGTTCCAAGTAGCATGTTCCCCAAAGACCAATTCTTTGTTCCGGATGGAGAAGTAAGCAATTACAGTACTGTTGTTTTTTTTAAAGAAATATTTCAGCATTATCCATTGTTCTACTGCAAGACTTCAGAGGCAGAGCTGGTCTCTCACATATTGGTCAATATGAAGAGAAAATACCAGCAGGTTACTGAAGCTTTTGTTCTTCTCTACTTATACTCTTTTATTTAACTCCATTTTTGTTCTTTTAAAATAATTCCATCGGCAGAGAAAATCATGCTAAAAGAATCTTTATGTCAAATAACTCTCCCTTCAAAATTTAGATACAATCTTTATGAGATTAAACCTATTGGGATAGCAAACCAATTCTCACTGTACCATCAGTAGTTAATAAGGAATGCAAAATCAAATTGGTTAAAAATGTGAATTTAAAAAGAAAAATAGGCACTGTATAATCAGGGGTTTGGGCTATTTATGCAAACAGTGCTGGGTTGTGAGAAAAGTTAACACGAGCGTATTATCTGTAAGAGGAGATTTTCTTTCTGCATTCTCTTGATTCTGGGGTTCAGTGCTCCCAAAGAAACAACTTTTTTATAACAAAGTTTCCTCCACTCCAGAGTAACATAAGTTAACAGTTCCTGACAGCGTGGAATTATTAATATTTCATGTAAGAATAACATAATTCATAGCAAAACTGAATCCCCAGCACATTTCCAATTTACTGAGACGTGAACTTTTTAAATCTGAGCTTTCATATTTTGGTGGTAAGAAACAGCAATCACTAAAACAAAGCCTTAATGTATCCCCAAAAGTGGGCTGACTAATGGCAGATTACTTCCAGAAACTCAAAAGCTTACAGTACTTTCCAAGAGAAGGAAGATCTCTTTGTTAGCCTTCAAGAGCAGAATCATTTTTCAAGTTCTAATAGGCATTTTTTTCTTTGTATTAATGACAGATTAAATATAAATCAGAATTTATATTTATGATCAAAATGATCGAAACATTTAAATATATTAAAGGGTTAAATAAGGTCCAGGAGGGAAGTGTTTTTAATAGGAAAGTGAACACAAGAACAAGGGGACACAATCTGAAGTTAGTTGGGGGAAAGATCAAAAGCAACATGAGAAAATATTATTTTACTGAAAGAGTAGTAGATCCTTGGAACAATCTTCCAGCAGACGTGGTAGATAAATCCACAGTAACTGAATTTAAACATGCCTGGGATAAACATATATCCATCCTAAGATAAAATACAGAACTAGATGGACCATGAGGTCTTTTTCTGCCGTCAGACTTCTATGTTTCTATGTTTCTAATTTATGTTAGCATCTGAAGGTCAATGGTGGGATTCAAATGTATTTTACTACCAATTCTATGGGCATCACTTGGTGGGTGTGATAGGGGAAGGATACTGCAAAATCCCCGTTTCCTCCTGATCAGCTAGGACTCCGGAGGCAGAGAATAGATGTGGGCGGGGCCAGTCAGAGGTGCATTTACCGGTTCTCTGAAGTACTCAAAATGTCCGCTACAGGTTCTCCGAACTACTCAATATTTCCGCTACAGGTTCTCCAGAACTGGTCAGAACCTGCTGAAACCCACCTCTGCTGAAGGCTAGCTGTTGAAATTAACTGAAGAACAATTTGTACTAGAGCACAATACATGACTGATTATTATACATATTCTACTAAGTATCTCTACATTTCATTTTTAAAAAACTAATAAAAATAGTATCCAAAACAAGGTTATAGACAACAGGCCCCTTCACTTTAAACTTTCATTTTTCACAGAGTACCAACTAACAGACTAAAATGGTAACAAAAACAAATAATGCATTTCCCCAAGTATTCGAAAAGCTGAAAGCAAAGATGCAATTGAGCCAGTATTAAGAGTTTTTTAAAATTTCGCTAAGAATATGTTTCTGGAATATTATGGTACATATTTCAGAATAATGTTCCTAACATCATGCTCAATCCAGTTAGAATTATTTATACATTTCCTTAATACTAAAGTGGTTATTAAAACTGTAATTATGCATGCTTCTTTTGAATACAGTAAGGCAAAAACCAAGCACATTGTTTTGGGGGTGGGCAGTGTGTGATTTAATAAAATGGCTTGGAACTCTCTAGGTACAACTTGATTTAAGCAGTTTTCAAAAGTCTTTTTATCTCCCATCTTGTGTTTTTTTTATAACCTGCTGATTAAAATGAGGGTCAAGAGACTTTCACAGAGTCCAGCAAAGCCAGCAACAATTTATGGAGCTTTCTTCTATCAGCAGCATCAGACCCTACTTATGACACAAACAACTTCCTTCACTCAAAGCAGCAACTCATTTTTATAGTTGACAATTTCTTCCACAGACTTAAAAGTATTTCACTTCATTGGCCATCAATACAGTATTACGTATTGATATTATTTTCTCGGTGATTAAAATCTCTGATACAATTTCCTTTCCATGCTATCTGGAATGAAAATGTTCCCTGAATTGTATCTATTTTTCTTTAAAAAAATACCCAAAGCTTTCCTTTTGTGACCTGGATTTATATTTTAGAGCAATAAAGGAAAATACCTATCCCCATCCCTATTTACACAATTGTAAATGATATACTGATTTATGGCACAGAAAATTCTGTTTCTAACAAATCAGGAAATGGATCATCACAACATACAATAAAGTGCCATATTCCAAAACTTTTTCAGTCTTGGTCTTTGTAAACATTGTATGTAATTAGTTATTTTCTTACCAAATAAGCACATGTACAAGCTACATGTTTTGTATGCCGTTCTTGGAGAGGGACGGCATATAAAGCAAATGAATAAATGAATGGATGGATGAATGAAAAATTCGTAACTGAAAAAACGCTCCTCTATTCTCTTTATTCAGTTTCCATTTTTAAATTTTAGAAAGGGTTGGATGTCCTCTGAAAACATTTGACCTTAAAACAAATTGGCCTCAGTTCTACAGGCACGAACCAGCATATCATTTTACTTCATTTAGCTGAGAAATACTGTAATCAATCTAAGGATGCCCTCTATGTAGCCCTCATAGATTTGAGGGAAGCCTTTGACTCTATATCATGCGAAAAACTTTAAAGAAATTAGTTACTACAACACCATATTCTTAAACGAATAACCTTACTGCATCGCGGCATTACTATTCAAGTTAAGGGCAATACTGCTGATGACTTAATTAAATGTGTCTCTACTTAAATTCTTCCTCACTACTGTTCAATTTTTACTGTAACAATATTGTTAGTCTGCTAAGCTAGAATTCCACCCACCCTGCCTTGACAACCACCCCATGTCTGTTCTTCTTGATGGTAAAGATGAAGTCTTTACCATCAAAAACAACCTACCAGCGGACGTTGTGAACTCCAACACTCTGGACATTTTTAAGAGAAGATTGAACTGCCACTTGACTGGTGTACTATAGGGTTCCTGCTTGGGCAGGGGGTTGAATTCGATGGCCTTCATGGTCCCTTTCAACTCTAACAATCAATCAATCAATCAATCAATCAATCAATCAATAAGTAAGTCCTATTCTCTAAACCAAGTAGACCCTCAAAGACGCCTTAAAGCTGTACTACTTTACTGCTCCAGAGAATGCCTGAAAATAAATTCTTCTAAAACAAAGGTATTAGTATTCTCAATGAGACACTTTAAAGCTCTAATGGGATGATTAGCAGCAAACCTATCAAGCAGGTTAAATCTTTTAAGTATCTAGATGTCTGTTTTAAATCTTCTACTTGCAAGTCTATTCACGCAAGAGAGCTACTAGCAAGAATCCAAAAAGCATCTCTTGCAATTACTAAATTTGGAGGTCAATCTGGAAACAATGATCTCTCAGAAGCTATTACACTTTTTGAAATTAAAGTTCCAGGCATGATGCTGTATAGTGCTCAGATGTACCTACAAGGAGTCTTCTAGCTTAAGAGCAATTCAGTCGAATTACAAAAAAAAAAAATCTTATTGCAAATCCCTCTTTCAATTTCTTATTTTGCAATTTGACTGGAACTTGGCTGCATTTCCTTTGGGTCCAATTTCCTTCTCCTAGGATTTGGCTGAAGGAAGCCTAAGAAGAAAATTGCTTGGTCCATCTCATCACGTTAGATAGGTTCCCTGCCACCCAAAAAAGTCATATTAGTGATAATTCAATTGTCTCTCTTCTCCAACCTATCCCTATATATTTCTATATGGTCCTATATAAGTTCTATATGACCCTCATAGGAAACTGTTACAAGAGCCTGATTGGGCATTATCTATTAGAGCAAAAA
Organism: Erythrolamprus reginae; assembly: GCF_031021105.1. Lineage (NCBI taxonomy): Eukaryota > Metazoa > Chordata > Lepidosauria > Squamata > Dipsadidae > Erythrolamprus > Erythrolamprus reginae. Next base: position 136,306,374 of record NC_091950.1, on the reverse strand, counting down.
CTGGCAGATATTTAAGTCTTCCATAGGAAAACCATAGTTGTTTTCAGATATGGAAGTAGAATCTGTTTAATATTTTCTAGTAAAAATATGTTTCTATGTTTCTAAAATGTCCACTGTATACCCCAGGGGTAGGCAAAGTTGGCTCTTCTATGACATGTGGACTTCAGCTCCCAGAATTCCTGTGCTAGCATGATTGGCTCAGGAATTCTGGGAGTTGAAGTCCACAAGTCATAGAAGAGCCAACTTTGCCTACCCCTGGTATACCCAATGATGGTAGAACTTAGTAATTCCTGGTCACATTGCTATTGTGATCAAGAAACTATGAACCTTCTTTTTTGTTACCCGTCTTCAGAAATCTATAAGAAACTTTCAGAATTTCAATCAATAGCTACAACTCTTAGAACCAGTCTGGTTCCTCCGTCATGTTATTAACTACTTGGTATTGTCTCAGGATTTTCTTGCAATTTTAAATTTTTTTTTATAATATTAATTGTACTGCTGTTCTTTGTCCATATGTTTTCTCTTGGATTATAAACTTTGAATGCTTACATTTTAGAAATCAAGTGAGGTCCCAAAACGTGGACCTCTCCTTCAAGGCATGCCTAGGGCCCAAAATCCATATAAATGTGAACCCTGGCATTTCTGTGGCTTTTCTTCTTGTACTTTAGGTGATACTTTGACTTCGGAGAGGGGCGGCATACAAATCTAAGTAATAAATAAATAAATAAATAAATAAATAAATAAATAAATGAGCCACACTGGCGCAGTGGTTAGAGTGCAGTACTGCAGGCTATTTCTGATGACTGCAGGCTGACTGCAATTTGGCAGTTCAAATCTCACCAGGCTCAAGGTTGACTCAGCCTTCCATCCTTCTGAAGAGAGTAAAATGAGGACCCAAATTGTTGGGGGGCAACATGCTGACTCTGTAAAACTGCTTAGAGAGGGCTGTAAAGCACTGTAAAGTGGTATATAGGTCTAAGCGCTATTGCTGTTACTAGTGAATGAATGAGTCAGGAATATTTCTATATTGAATAGGCAAACTCCTCTGTGTTTACCTGAGTCAACCAACAGCAAGACAGTTTCTGGGTTGAAACTACTTATCTTTTAAACAGGGTGATATCCTGTGGCGAGGAGGGGGTTTGCCCAGGTTCGCCTGGTGCACCAGTTACGGCCCTATTTGGACAGGGAGTCACTGCTCACAGTCACTCATGCCCTCATCACCTCAAGGTTTGATTACTGCAACGCTCTCTACATGGGGCTACCTTTGAAAAGTGTTCGGAAACTTCAGATCGTGCAGAACGCAGCCGCGAGAGCCATCAGGGGGCTTCCAAGATTCGCTCATGTTTCTTCAACACTCCGTGGCTTGCATTGGCTGCTGATCAGTTTCCGGTCACAATTCAAAGTGTTGGTCATGACCTTTAAAGCCCTACATGGCATTGGACCAGATTACCTCCGGAACCGCCTGCTACCGCGCGAATCCCAGCGACCGATAAGGTCCCACAGAGTTGGCCTTCTCCGGGTCCCGTCGACTAAACAATGTCGTTTGGCAGGCCCCGGGGGAGAGCCTTCTCTGTGGTGGCCCCGGCCCTCTGGAACCAACTCCCCCCGGAGATTAGAATTGCCCCCACCCTCCCTGTCTTTCGTAAACTACTTAAGACTCATTTATACCGCCAGGCATGGGGGTGGGTGGGTGTTTGAGATATTCCTTCCCCCTAGGCCATTACAAGTTATGCATGGTATGTTTGGTTTTATAAATAAGGGTTTTTAGTTGTTTATTATTGGATTGTCACATGTTGTTTTTATCATTGTTGTTAGCCACCCTGAGTCTACGGAGAGGGGCGGCATACAAATCCAATAAATTATTATTATTATTATTATTATTATTATTATTATTATTATTATTACTCCCTTCCCTTTCTATATAGAAGAAGTTTTGTTTATTGCAATATACCCCAAGATGATATCTAGAGAAGGAAAGAAGCAAGAGTCAAGGCAAAAAAGAGAAATAGGAAGCAAATATTTTCTTCCAACTTTCAATAAAAATGGAAATTTTGTGAAAGAGTTATTAGCAAATCTAACAGCATGAGAGCTGGTGGGCCAACAGTGACAAGCATTTCAAGCCCACAAGACGTCTTCAACTGTTGAAAAAACCTGTAACCTTCAGTGCAGAAATCAACTATTTGCCAGCTGAAAATGGGGCAAAAGTCTATTTGCTAGAATAGAGCTAGAGAAAAAGATTTAATGCAGTCAGGAGAAGTCTGCATTAGCTTTAAATATTAAAAGACAGCATCAATCCAACATTCGGGCAGAAAAAAAGAAAGCCGGTAAGCCATCAATCACTTACTTCAGTAAATGTTGTGCGACAGAAGAGTGAGCTGAGAGATGACCGTCATACATCTCAGTGGAAGCCCATTGCATTATGGCTTGGTGCATTCGGTACTGCACAGTGAGCATCTTCACAACATGATCTCCGCGTTTTTGAATCAGCCGTTCCATTAAGCTAAGAGAAAGACCTTGCGCGGCAGCCCTGTGCCAAGGGAATAATAATAACAAAGTGAAGAAGAAAAAAGGCATATAAGGACTGTAACAAACACCACACTGATTGCTTTACTTCCATCACTGCCTGTCATATTTAGAATAGATTTTTTTTAAGGGATGCTTGTCATGTGTAACTGAATATCTGATTCACATTCTGATTTACAGGCAAGAGTTTCTGAATATTCACTTGCATCTCTCTCATTTCATGATGTACAAGGGGTACAGCTGCATAATTTACCAAAAGCAATGGAACCCAAACACATCAAATATTACACAATAGTACATATTTCTAGCTAGAGACTGTCTCACATAAGAAACTGCATTCTAGGCAATATATAAACCTTGGAACAGAAAACCTAATAAATGATGGGAAAGTGTCAAGTAAAGTTTCATTTCTAAAGTTCTGATCCAAGCAGCATCTGTATGGAGAAAATGTCAGTCAGATGTTAGTGGTAAAGAACAACAGATACAGTGCTCACAAAAAATGAAAAAAAATGTGCTATCTATGGTTTTATGATATAAGCCCAAATGCGGTGGGCTTGTAGTGAGGCCAATGAGAAGTTGAGCTTAACTCCTGGTGAACACATCCATCTTTATTATGGAAATAGATTGATGTCATTGTCTTCTGCAAAGATGCTTCAATATTTCAGTCTAGCTAAGAGCTCTGGAATTCCTAGGGTGGACTTCTAGTTAGCTAGAGATATCAGACTGCACCTAAAGAAAATTTCATCTCTATATAAAATGTATTTATTCATTTATTTTTCAGGATGCTCAACTCTTAGATATTCTGGGTCGCTTTACACATAAGTAAAAGTAAGTAAGTAGGAGTAAAAGTCAAAATAAAACCGCAACAATAGAATCCGTTGGAGAGAACAACCACCAACTCCCCAATACCCATACAGCAGTGGTTCTCAACCTGGGGGTCATCTAAGACCATGGGAAAAGACAAATTTCCCGTACTGTTAGGGACTAAAGCTTCTATTCTGCCACCTTGGAACATATTTTTACAATCTGACCAATCAGTAGTTTACAGTGGTGGTGTCTCTCTGACCTTTCTGCCAATCAGCTTAAAGCTCTGTTGGGAGAATTGGCACTAGATGTATGGTTGGGGGTTACCACAACATGAGGAACTGTATTAAAGGGTCATGACATTAGAAAGGCTGAGAACCACTACCATACAGATAAAATAAACAACGTCACCTAATCATTTAACTCAAGGTCTGGAGAAGGAGCTGTGTTTTTAAGGCTCATTTAAAGGCCAGTATGGGAGGGTGGGAGGTCCATGCAAATCTTTTTGATCACACAACCATGGGGATGCCACAATAGTCGTAAGTGTGAACAACGATCATGTGTCACTTTTATCAACGCTGTTATAACTTTGAACAATTACTAACAAACAGTACCAGTACTATGTTTGCTGCCAAGTAACTTGTGGATTTTTAAGGGCAACTCCATGTACAGTGCATTGAAATAGTTTATCTGCAAAATGATCAGGGACATGGCTGACCATGAGGAGGATCTCAAAGAGCAGCAAAGGACACAACTTGTTGAAAGCCTGCCTAACCAAAGATGTCATTTCATGTTTCAGCCGAAGGTGTAAATCCAAGGGGAACCCCCGATTGCATACTAGATCTAAGCCAGGTAGTGTTTCATGGCCAAAAATGGGAAATCACCATTACTAAGAGCCCAAACACCCAAAGTCACTCAGTTGTCCTACAACCCAGGTTCCCAACATGGGGCCCATGCCCCACAGGGGGGCAATATCATTTTTAATGGGGGCATTTGGAATCTTGTTTAATCTTAGTTAATGGCTTTTTAGGCTTCCTCCTCATGAATAGTTCCCTTTTTGAATAATAAGAATTATTTACCTGTCCTACAGGTAAATCTGAGCTTATTCTTCCCTATTCAAACCTTCATAGCCTTTAGCTCCTGGGACATGACTTTAAAGGCATTGCTTCTTGCTGGCCTGGAAGAATATCATGTTAAATAATACTGCAATTTTCCGAGAGACCATGAAGGACCAGAATAGGCTGTCTGTCCCACTCTTTCTCTGCCTCTGTCAAGTGTGTTCATTACAATCTTCAAGAAGGTTTTCCTCCAGGTCCTCTGCAAGTACAATCCAGCCACCATAAAATCAGCTGGTTATTTTTAACCATGGCAAATACTTTTTAGTACTGCTACAGTTTTGGTCCAAACAATGCTAAAGGAGGGTCTATAATCAGGCCAAAAAATGATGCAAAGAGAAAGAATGTGAAAGAGAAAGAAAAATTGCTGGTACCTGTGCCATTCCAGTATTCAACGCTGCTCACAAAACTGTTAGATGAAATCCAGAGCTGTCTCACAGTTAAAACCCTTTTGCTTTAATCCCAGATAATAAATGGCCTAAAGTATTCATTTTAATGGAACCTCATAAAAGTGAAGAGAGAACCAATAAAGCTCACCATGCGTCTGAAATATAACTTATATATACAATAAGACTGTCCAACTGTGCCCAAGGCATTGCGCAATACACTATGGGGACATATAACACCCGATAAGATGAATGAATTACAAAGAGATTTTTCACCTTTTAAATAATTTACCTTTGGTCCTAGTCAAGACCTGTTCATATTAAAAAACTGGGAGAATAAAATATTCCTTTGGTTTACTCTTTGTTCTCTTGGAATGTCCAGCATTTAAAAGAGTATGAACTCATGGCAAGAATCATATATACATAGAAACAGAGATGTACAGGGATGGTTGTGTAATGATATGGATTTTAAACTCAGATGTTTGATTTTCTTTGTCAAGTAGACCTCATTTGTGGGAGTTTCTCAAAGCTTTTAAAAATTATTTTTGAATTTTATAAAAATCACTGTCCATTAGCAGTTATTTAAGTTTTCTGTTAAACTGCCTTCTATTGCCTTTAGATGATAAAAAGACAGCATTAGTAATTGATTAAACATGCAAAAATAAATCTGGAGCAAGCCACACAGGCAATTGCATCTCCATTCTATGTGAGTGGTAGATGAACTGCCTATAAATTTTTATAAATAAATGAAAAACAAACAAACGTGGATTATGAAGAGTTTTTGCATAACGTACTAGGACAAAATTATAATAGTAGGCTATAATTTCATGGTTTAACCTAAAACATGTCATTTAGGTTGGGATTAGGGTTTAGCCCTTAAACCTCAAGTTTTTTTCCCCCTTCAGCCCAGTCAATAATTACCTAATTATTCAGAAACCTAAAGGAGGAAATTGGAAGTATTTTATGACAACATGGAGCACTGTATAAACTTACTGATAACCATTATCCCAGTAGTAGCTTTTAAAACTCTCTTGGATTTTGTTTTATACAATATTTGATATTCCACTTTTCACATATTTCTATACTACCCTTTAATTCAAAAGTGCCTGCAGCTTTTGAAAATAATAAGATTGGAACAAAATAAATAGTGCTAAAAGTACCACAATCATCTTAGAAGGGGGGAAAGAGAGGAATAATTACTTTGACGTAGAGCTGGCTTTGAATTATTGATAAGCATTAGCACTAAGTGTTATTAATGCTGAAACCACATGTAAGGAATTGGGACAAGAAAGGGGAATAAAAGGGTAAGACAGATGTCCTTCAATATTAATTAGCAAGTCCAACTGGTAAAATCAATTTCCAATTTTCAGCACCACTGAAGCAATGGTTGTACAAATGCTTTGGAAACAAATGTGTTTCTTGGCTTCCAAGTAATGCTGTAGCTAAGAACAAAAGCCCAGAAGAGAAACGATTTCAATGGCATCATGATGAGAACACTTCCTTGCTGGTATGTGAAAGTCATGATTCGAATACTAAACTTCTACCCCATCAGAGCTTTGATAATCCCCGCCCCCAAATATTACTTTGCAGCTTGTTTGAAAGCTTCATGATCATAACGTTGTTGCAGATTATCATAATGTGTTCATCATATAAACATTTTACACATAAAGAGTCTAGACTTAATAGATTGGGGTTAGATCAGCTAAACAAGACGTGGGGGAAAACATGGGAAAATGGGTAAGAATGAAGCTTATGGATACATAGCATTAAATTAAAACCCTTGTTATTCCTTTTGATTTATAGCAATAAAATGCTGTAGGGATAGAATAGAATAGAATTCTTTATTGGCCAAGTGTGATTGGACACAAAAGGAATTTATCTTTGGCGCATATGTTCTTAGTGTACATAAGAGAAAAGATACATTTGTCAAGAATCATGATGATCATGGTTGTCATAGGGTACAAATAAGCAATCAGAAAACAATCAATTTTAATATAAATCATAAGGATACAAGCAACAAAATTACAGTCATATAGTCATAAGTGGGAGGAGATGGATGATAGGAACGATGAGAAGACTAATAGTAATAGTAATGTAGCCTTAGTGAATAGTTTGACAGCAGTGAGGGAATTATTTGTTTAGCAGAGTGATGGCATTCGGGAAAAAACTGTTCTTGTGACTAGTTGTCTTGGTGTGCAGTGCTCTGTAGCGTCGTTTTCAGGGTAAGAGTTGAATCCATTTATGCCCAGGATGTGAGGTGTCTGTAAATATTTTTGCAGCCCTCTTTTTGACTTGTGCAGTATACAGATCCTCAATAGAAGGCAGGTTGGTAGCAATTGTTTTTTCTGCCGTTTTGATTATCCTCTGAATAATGATGGAATAAAGATGGAATTGATATCCCATAAGCCTGGGATGGGCAACTATGGCCCCATTATGATCTGTGAACTTCAACTCCCAGAATTCCAGAGTTTAGTTAGGAACATATGCAGAAAAAAATAGATGGGCTGTTTTGAGAGAGGGGGATCCCGTGATGATCCAATAACAGCAGCAGAAATTTCCCTCCGGTTTTCTCAGTCGAAATCGAAAAGTTGGGACTGATGAAAACAAAACCATTTGATGCAAAACTTGAGGAAGGGGAGGCTTAGATATCTTTCCCAATTTAGCTTTCCTATAAGCAGTCTTGGAATTCCATACGCCTTCTGTCTATGAAGCAACGTGTGCTGTTTTATTGCACAAGCTTACACATCCTAGAATGCTTCTAATTGGCTATAATGAAACCCTCTGAATAATTCTCACTGCATGATTTACAAACCAGCCATTTCTTCTGCCAAATACAGGCAGTAGCCCGAGTCATAATATTATATCTTCTTTCCCCTGAGCCCTGAATCCCAGCACTTTACAAGTGCACAGATATTCAGAAAGGAAATTCCTTGGCCTGGCTGTCCTCTGCCCTGAAAAGTCCCCAGAAAAGCCTGCTGTATAGGATAAAGACCTTCAATAAGGTAAAATCTTACTTCTTTCTCACTTTTCCTAGGTTTCTAACTCATTTCAATCTGGCTTCAGACCTGTTTATAGCACAGAAATTGCTTTGGTCTCAGTGCTAGATGACCTCTGGTGAGCCTGAGAGGGGGTTACTCCTCTATCCTGGTACTATTTGACCACTCAGCAGCCTTCAACACCATTGATTATGGCAGTGTTTCCCAACCTTGACAACTTGAAGATATCTGGACTTCAACTCCCAGAATCCCCCAGCCAGCATTCGCTGGCTGGGGAATTCTGGGAGTTGAAGTCCAGATATCTTCAAGTTGCCAAGGTTGGGAAACACTGGACTATGGTATCCTTAGACGACTCAGGGGGCTGGAAATGGGAGGACCATGCTACAGTGGTTCTCCTCCTATCTCTCTGGCCGGTCACAGTTGGTATTGGCAGGAAGACAAGATCAACCTCTAGACCTCTCGTTTATGGGGTCCCTAAGCTATCCTCTCCTATTTAACATCTACATGAAACTGCTGGGTGAGATCATCTGACAATACGAGGTGAAATACCAGCAATATGCTGATGGTACCCAGTTGTATATCTCTACCCAGTCAGTGAAGCAATGGATGTGATGCGCCAGTGCTTAGAGGCTGTGAGAGTCTGGATGGGAGGAAATAGGCTCAGACTCAACCCTGACAATACCGAGTGGCTGTGGGTTTTGCCCCTGAAAGATTATGTCGAGTATCCATCTTTGGTTCGGGGGCGGGGGGGGGGAATTATTCCCTTCAAAATTGGTCTGCAATTTGGGTGTCCTCCTAAACTCACAGCTTAAATTAGAACATCTAACAGCTGTACCCAGGGGGACCTTTGTACAGGTTCGCCTGGTACACCAGTTGCGACCTTATTTGGACCACAAGGCTCTCCTCAGAGTCACTTGTCACATCTTATTTATTTATTTATTTATTAGATTTGTATGCCGCCCCTCTCCGCAGACTCGGAGCGATAAAAACAATATATAATGACAAATCTAATAATTAGAATCTAAAATAGCAATTGTACATTTAAAAATCTAAAAGCAAGGAACCGCAATATAAAAAAAACATACATACAGTCATATCATCACGGTTAGACTACTGCAATGCGCTCTCTTTTGGAGTGCTTGGAGACTGCAGTTGGTCCAGAATGCACCTAGGTACACCCACATTACACCAATCCTCTGTGAGCTGCACTGGCTTCCAGTTAGTCTCCGGACACATTTCAAGGTGTTGGTTATTACATTTAAAGCCTTGTATGGCTTAGGGCCAGATTATCTTCGGGACTACCTGCCACTGCATAGCTCCTAATGACCAGTAAGATCCCACAGAGTCGGGTTCCTTCAGGTTCCGTCGACTAAGCCATGTTGACTGGCGGGCATACGAGGGAGGGCCTTCTCTATTGCTGCCTTGACCCTCTGGAATTCATTGTCCCCTGCTAATAGTTTCTGACCCCTACCTTTTGGCCTTCCGCAAAGCAATGAAGACCTAGCTCTTCTGGCAGGCCTGGAGCTGTTGATCCCACAAATATATCCTTATATTATCCCAGCCATAAATGAATGATATATATGTTTCTTAGTTATTTTTAATAGATGCTTTTGATGTTTTTGATATTTACAATGTTTTTTATCTTTGCTGTGAGCTGCCCAGAGGCCTCCAGGAATTGGGCGGCATACAAGTTTAATTAATTAATTGATAATAATAATAATAATAATAATAATAATAATAATAATCATCATCATCATCATCATTCCTCAAAAATTATAACCACATTTGTTATTGTGCTCAATTAATTAATTGGATAATAAACTCCATTGGGGTCAGAAACTATTAGCAGCCGAAGGACACTAAAGAGCCCTTGCTAATTTCTACCAATTTCAAATAATCAAAATTAAATGGGGGAAGTGGGGTGGGAAGCATCCCAATGTTTATAGCATACCAGAATAATTGGTGACAATAAACATTTTAGAATATTACTTCTGTAGCAATTTGATATAACATAACTAATTGCAAACATTCTTCTTTGTTAGTATATCTGCAACAATGATGCTTCCTTCTATCTCACTTCCCAGTATATGCAAAATAGTCCTTTCCAATTTTATACTTGCAAAAGGTTTAATGAAACTGCCCACTCTACTGAACAACTATATTTACTTGGTAGTAAAAAGGGGGATTTATACCAGAATAGGAGCGAGATAGGAAGAAAGCAGGCAATCTGTCTAGCAGTTAGTCTTAAAATTAGAGCTTGTTCTGCCAAAATGGGGTTTGCCTTCCCAGTGCAGTTCACCTCTTAATCCATCTTTGTTGCGGATTTTTCTTGGGTTTTTTTTTTCTTTCTCTTTCTTCTGGAAGGGAGTATGGTACACAATGTGTGTGGAAACCACAACACAGCAGGGTGCCTAACTCCAGAGTGCTCCGTCAAGGAAATGAAGCTAAGTGTACTATTTTGGAATTCCTAGAGCATGGACACATTTCTGTGTACTTTCAAGTAACAAAGGCACAAGGTCTTTCTACATCGGGGTGGCAAGCTGGATTTCTTTGAGGGCCAGATCAGCATTGTAGTTTTCCACGGGCTGGCCGGGGGTGGGGAAGATGGGATGGATGCCTCCTGCAACAACTTGCTGGCCAAAACGGGACATGGGGGAGGGCCACAAAACATCCCCCTCTGCACCCCATTTTGTCTGCCAGGGGCACCGCAGGCCAGCCCTTTGCTATTTCCAGCCCGGCCCTGAGGGCCAGATTTAAGACTGGAATTTGACACTGGTTCTACATAAAAGACCTGGTGCAGCTGCTTCCAATAGCTTACTCAGCATGTTCTACTCTAGAAACCTCATCTCTGATTCACACAATTGTCTGCATTATTTATTCCCACAGTCATAGAATAACAGAGTTGGAAGGGCTCAAACCGCTACTCCAGCAGGAAACCCTATGGCAGTGATGGTGCACCTTTTTTTGCTCAGGTGCCAAAAGGGTGGATGTGTGTGCGAGAGCGCAAGTGCGTGTGCCCACAACCCTAATGCAATGCTCTCCCCCTGCACATGCACGCAAAATCCCCTGCAGACCCCTGTGCATGCGTGCAGACCTCACTGAAGCATCCCTACTTCCAGTAGGCCCACTGGGCAAGGGAGAGGCAGTTTTCAAGAAAGCCTCCGGATCCTGTGGATAGCGAAAAACGGACCCAACGGGCCTACCGGAAGTTCAGAAACAAACTTCCAGTTGGACCGTTGGGCCATTTTTCGCCTTTCCCAGGCTTCAGGAAAGCCTCCTGAAGCCTAGGGAGGGTGAAAAACGGGCCAACCGGTAAGCCCAATGGGGCCAACCGGTAAGCCCAATGGGGCCAATTTTTTTTCGATCTAAAAAACATCAAGCGATTGCTCAGTAACATCAGCTTCATCTAACTTTTGCTTTTTAATAAATCGGTCCATGTTAGCGGTAAATCTGTATAGTCTGAAGGACAGAAGGGAAAGGGGGGACATGATCAAAACATTTAAATATGTTAAAGGGTTAAATAAGGTTCAAGAAGGAAGTGTTTTTAATAGGAAAATGAACACAAGAACAAGGGGGCACAATCTGAGGTTAGTTGGGGGAAAGATCAGAAGCAACGTGAGAAAATATTATTTTACTGAAAGAGTGGTAGATGCTTGGAACAAATTTCCAGCAGACGTAGTTGGTAAATCCACAGTAACTGAATTTTAACATGCCTGGGATAAACATATATCCATCCTAAGATAAAATACAGGAAATAGTATAAGGGCAGACTAGATGGACCATGAGGTCTTTTTCTGCTATCAATCTTCTATGTTTCTATACATCCCTGAAAAAGGGCCTTATCAGTGGTGGCCCCTTCTTTAATGGAACGTCATCAACCTGGGAATACAATTCCCCCTCACCTTGTTGATTTTCCAAAAGGCCCTTAAGACATGATTTTATCAGCTCGTCTGGGGACCTTGAATAGAGATGGAACTCATCAGGTAGTTGACCTGAGTGTGTTGTTGCTAGCATTGGTAAGGCATAATTTTATGTTGTAGTTTTTAATGTTGTAAACCATCCAGAGTCACTGGGATTTGGGCAGATATACTGGCATGGGCACAATCTGAGGTTAGTTGGGGGATAGATCAGAAACAATGTAAAGCCGATGGTTGTCAAAGGCAGAGCTACTGCCACCGCAGCAAACAGTGGCCAAAGCTGAATCACGGCGAAAAGGCGGCCGAGGGCTTCTTGGTGCACTCCTGAAAGCTTCCTTAGAACTACACTTCCCAGGATGCCAAGTGCGGGGGCGGGGGGTGTTCAGCCACTGGCATCCATAATGAGTGGGCGAGGCTGAGACTTTGACACAATCCCTGAATAAGCATTCTGGGAGGAGCTGGAGGCAAAAGCAGAGTAAGGCGATGAAAGCCCAGACCTGAGGCGGAGGGGTGGCGAGGGTTGCTGCTCCTGCATGATATGGTCCTGGTTGGGGTTTTTTCTCTCTCATTAAGTCACAGAACCCCTTGCGGAACTCTTGGGTTCCATGGAACCCCAGTTGAAAAACATTGCTCCAGAGGCTTTTCTTAAGCCGGAGGAGGACGAAAATGACCTTCGACCACCCTACGGAATGCCAAAAATCAGCTGGCCAGTGCACACATGCACACTGGAGCTTACATAGGGCAACACCTTGTGGGCCCTCAGAGATTGCTCCATGTGTCACCTGTGGCACATGCGCCATAGGTTTGCCATCACAGCCCTGTAACATTTCCGACCAATGGTCGGCACATCTCTAATGATACAACAACAAACAGAAATATACTTCCCACCAAAAACATCCTGTCTTCACTGTTGCTGCAATGAAATGAACTCAGTTCAGCTGAAAGGGTGTTCTAGTCCTGTCACCCAAATCAAAATTTTCCTTTGATCTCACAAGACTGATGCAGCACTCTTGGAGCTGAAGTGCCTATAGAATAAGACCCTTCATCCCTACAAACAAGTGAGCAGGAAAAAATGAACCCTGGTTTGAATATTTGCTAGTCTATGCAGGCAAAACTGTTCATTATAAGAAATTTTCCTATACTTCCCTTTCAAGACAGCAGTGGGTAAAATACCAGATCATGCTAACCCCATAGCAATCTATATTTATACATTTCAAGCTGTCTCCAATATTTGGCTGACTGAAACTAAAGAGCTGAGCACTTAACTAGATCTCTAGAGGCACGTACTGTACATTTGAGCTTCCTAGGTTTCTCAATTTTTATTTTTGCTTTAGCTTGACTATGGCTTGGGCAGGGCCTAAGGCTAGTGCATCATTCTCCAATTAACTACACTAATTCAAGTTAAGCAGAATGGATCTCTTCTATCCAATCTTCTGAAACCAAAGACTGCTTTTAACCAGTAATTCAGTGTATTAAATTACATCACTTTCAGTTTTATTTATACCAGCTTCCAAGTTTTTTTCCTGGAAGATACTTCTCAAAACTTAGATTACAGGCATGGTATCAAAATATTTTTTATAAAATTTGATTTGAGCATCATATTGAACTTGAACTTGGGCTTTATGGCAATAAATAGTTTAATTGCTATTATAATATAAGATACCCTCTGAGATTTATCTACCAATTGAATAAATATCTATGTTGAATACTTTAGTCTCATTGCTATACTTTTTTCCATTTTTAATTTCTATCCCAATTTTTCTTCTGCTAACTTGCTCAATTAATCTTTATTGCATTCCATCATTTAGTAACTGAACAAGAGACAATTTTCATTTTACTAATGACTTCATGTATCTTAAATTCACAAATTTGTTACAAAATTTAACACTGTCTAATATTATCATTCTTATTACTAAAATTTTCGACCAAGCGCTTAATAACTTGGTTTTATTTTTGTTGCCATAATTTTAAAATGAGATTATAGTTAACGAATGTTCCTTTTTAGAAGCTCGGGTACTTTCTTGAGCATCAAATACATTTTCTCCTTTGATAAAACATTTTCTTTTAAAGAACAGTCTTAATTCACCAACATTGCATACTTCTTAAACATCTTTTATCTCCCATTGCTGTGTTATCAGCAAAATCAATTCAATGTGTTCCATTCATATATTTATAAAGATAAAAAATAATGTTATTCTTTCTTATTTGTACTTTTAACAAGGTAATAAGAACAATATAGAAAAATGTGAAGCTTATTGCCTTTTGAGCAATTCGTTTTTATACTGTATCATGCCTTTAACTTTATTTTCATAGAAATCTCCAAAGGCCTAGATGAAAAATGACACACTGGGTAGTTATATATTTGCATTTACATGCAATGTACAGTCCACATTTACTTCTGTATTCAAATTGATAGAGGTGTGGGTTGACTCAAGGTCAACATCTTGAATTAGGATTCAACAGGCTCCTGAATGCAGTGTTGGATTTGAAAAATTGTGGTTGAAAGCTTGATTCAGTCATGAAGCTGACTGAATAGTTTGAGAAATGTCAATAACACTTTGATTTACTTGAAGGGATTAGCATGTAATTATAATATTAATTTGAGGTCCACTTGGAAAAAGAAGATAATACTCAAACAAATTGAAAAGTGTAAAAGAAACTCCGTGTTTTCATATGTGCAGATTGTGTGTATCCTCATTTCTGTTGTTACCCATCCCATTACACAAAAACATCACTCTAAGTTTGCATATGAAATAACTTTCTCATTTTGAACTTGAAAGTCCAAATGGGTGCATGAACCTGCATCACAGCATACTAGTTGAAGTTACTGTTCTCTCCCCCCACCCCGCCCCACTAGACTTCTTTTCTTATTAAGGATGGTTATGAATTGGTCCAGACTAGGATAATTTCACAAAAACTCCAACATCTCATCTTTTCCATAATAGTATGCGCTTTGAACATTGAATTAAAGATATGGGACCAGTCTGGACCAACAGGACCAGTCTAACTCTACCAGAGAATGTTCTTCTGAGCAATCAAGCTAAGTGTAATAAATAGACAAATATTCAAATATTTATAAATGGAGTTGTAGTCCATAGTACAAAACTAATAGGACATCCAAAACTTCACACTAGATTTCAAGCATCTTGCTTTGTGTGCTTCTCCGTTCTTCCTCCATACTCTGGGTTTTTTGTTTCCAAATGAGATGCAAATGTTTCCACAATCTGTGTTGATTTGGGGAGCCATGTCATCTGCTGGTTTTGGTCCACTGTGCTTCATTAAGCCCAAATTCAACACAGCTGTCTACTGGGAGATTTTTTGAGCACTTCATGCTTCCTTCTGCAGATGAGCTTTATGGTGATGCCGATTTCAATTTTGGACTTGGCACCTGCCCACACTGTCAAACTTTGGACTTTTGGACTTGCCACCTGCCCACACTGCCAAAAGCACCAACACCTGGTTCAATGACCATGGGATTACTGTGCTTAATTGGCTAGCCTGACCTGAACACCATAGAAAATCCATGGAGCATTGCCAAGAGAAAGATGAGAGACATGAGACCAAACAATGCAGAAGAGCCAAATGTCACTCTTGAAGCATCCTGGTCTTCGATAACACCTTAGCAGTGCCACAGGCTGATAGCTCCCATGCCATACCACATTGAGGCAGTAATTGCTGCAAAAGGGGTCCAACCCAAATCCTGAGTACATATGCATTCTTATACTTTTCAGAGGTCCGATATTGTTCTATGTACAATCCTTGTTTTATTGATCACCTGTAATATTCTAATTTTCTGAGATGGGGGATTTGGAGTTTTCATGCGCTGTACCCCATAATCATCACAATTATGACAATTCACGGCTTGAACTATCATGCCTTGCATGTAATGAGTCTCTCTCATATATTGTGTTTCACTTTTTAAGCTGCATTACTGAAATAAATGAACTTTTGCAAGATATTCTAATTTTTGAGTTTCACCTATACCAATATGTTACAACTATGTTTAGTCATCCTGGGAGCAATTTCATGTATACGTTTCTCCTTTGCAAGCATGTGATTGTTGCTCTGGAATCAAAGTTAAAACCCAAGAAACGTGCCATTAACAACTTCTGTGTAATACTAAGTCTAATTGTAACTGAGGATTCTCCAATTAGAAGAGAGAAAAAAAGAGGATTTGAACCCTGCTGGATATGATCAGAGGTTCTCTTGATTCCACAAATTTGCTTGTCATCACAACCAGTTGCTGCCAGAAGAATCACAATCAGGGCAAATAAGATTTCACAGGAGGTTATCAGGATCTAAAAGTTACTATGATAGATTGGATATGGATGTCAATAGCTGTAGCAGCAAAAACAGCAAAACATCCAACAGAGTCTATTTCAAAGAAATTGTGATATTGATCCTCAGATAATAGATCTCATACAATTAAGGTCATGTCATTCCTTGCCTTACCTAAGAGTTAAAAATATTTCTCTTTTTTGGTTCCTTTGAATTAGTCTTGATTCTTGGTTGACTCCCTGGACAAATCCATGCAGGTTTTTTGCCAACATTTTTTAGAGGTGATTTGTGATTGTCTGCTTCCAAGGGCTGTAAAGAAATGATTGGCCCAACATCACCCAGTTGTGTCTAAAATGGGGACTAGAACGACTGATCTCCACATTTCTAGCCTATAGCTGAAATACCAGATGCTGCACATCAATCTCAAACCCCAGTATCCCCCCCCCCAATAAACTGCTCCCACTAACCATAACCCTAAGGAGAAAGATCTTGGATAATTCAAATGTTTGATTAAAGGAATCAGATCACTGTTGACACAAGCAAGAATTTTGATTTTTGTACTAAGCAAGGGGATACTTTCCAACTTCATGTTCTTTATTTGAACATTTCTTGCTATCTTGATCAGCCTACTGCCTATAAACTACATTGTTATATCTTGTGCTGATACATTTGAATGTATCTTCATAGAACAAGTTGAACAGCCAAAAAGATAAGAAACAGGACAAAGAGACAATAATCTGGAGATAACCCAGGCAATTCTGGGAGTGCTGAGAAAAGAAGAAAATCATCAATTGATTTTGCATTATTATTGTCCTCCTACAAAAGTCTCAGAGCTGGACAGCAATGATCGTTATAATTTGTATAACAAAAACCTACCACTTACACTGTGGCACAATGGTTAGAATGCAGTACTGCAGCCTATATCTGCTGACTGCTGTCTGCCTGCAATTTGGCCATTCAAATCTCACCACCGGCTCAAGGATGACTCAGCCTTCCATCCTTCTGAGGTGGGTAAAATGAGGATCCAAATTGTTGAGGACAATATGCTGATTGTGTAAACCACTTGGAGAGGGTTGTAAAGAACTGTAAAGTGGTATATAGGTCTAAGTGCTACTGCTAGTGATAGACAACTGAAAAATTGGCTGTCACTCCATATATAATTATTTTCTTGTAGTTCACAATTTGCTGTCTTAAACGTCGTTTTGTGATTATAATCAGTTAAACTGTCCTATAACTACTAGTAGTCATCTCTCTAAACCAAGGATGTCAAACTTGCGTTGTCACATCATCAAGTGACGTACCGTGACTTTTTTCCCATCCGCTAAACTGAGGTGGGCATGGCCAGTGCATGATGCATCTGGCCCGTGGGCCACGGGTTTTGAACTCCACTGCTCTAAACATTTCTTTACATAGAAAAAAACCCGATCTTGGTCAATATTACATCTATTGTTAGTCCAAAATTGTATCTATAATGGCATCAAAGTAGAAGAGTTATGGGGAAATTTAAAAGAGGACTTAAGGTGATGTCCTGGCAGAAACTATTTAACCAACCTATGCCTTTAGTATCAGTTTACTGCAATTAGGATTACTTTATCTATAAAGCAACAATATATAATCTTCAGAAAATAAACTTGTATTAGAGGGCTGTTTTGGGGTGATTGGTCTTCAAGGAAGCAATGCAATTTTCAGTTGAAACTTCTATTTGCTACTCTATCTGGCAACAGCACAAAGAATACTTTACATTAGCCATTATGTGCAGGTTTCCTGAACTAAACTTATTCCTGGCAAATTTATGCACATATGTTTTGTGGAGCTCTCTCATGCTTAAAATATATGAGAGATCCATAAAACATATGTGCATAAACAATAATGACTGAAGAGTTTCATAGCAAGAGCTGCATGTACAACAATGCACAATTTATAGTCTCCTGCATGCTAATTTTCTGCCAGGAATGTAGAGAATTACATTCCTGCTTCTGGCTTAACATCTTCCAGGGTGCAGTTCAATAAATTGTATGCAATTTATTCTAGCACAGCAAACAGAAAAATTCAAGCAATCTACACATACACCCATGGGAAAAATTATAGAATATAAATCATTAACAATTAAAATATGAATAGTTCTATGCTGATAGGGAAAGATTAACAAATGTTTCAGAGAATGTGGAAATCTGAAGATTTGCATGAACTTCCTTTGAAATCTTGGTCAAGATATAACACCATGGGATTGCCAGTAGCTCTTCATAAAAACTTATAAAAGGGCAAATTGCTAATGCCTTTTCCATACTGATTCACTTACCTTATCAGTGGGAGCTAATTTGGCTAGGTTTTAGGCAGGTTGTATGTCAGCAACAGATGATTCTAGATTGTATGTTCTATGACAAAGTATGGAATGAATTCTTCTGAGTACATCCTTATGAATCATTAACTACTGCAACTGCCCTTTCCAAAAGTTGATTGTCCAGTCCATACATTCTCTCCCAAAGTAGTTTTTTTTAATTGACTGATCTATTCAAATAACTAATAATGATTTATTGCAAAAAACTAAATGATTCATTACACAAGAAAAATTCTGCAGCTAACAGAAGTTCACGCCACGGTCTAGAATTGCAAAGCTCTTTCCATAGGAGTTTGTTCCATTGTGATAATTTCCCTTTATTCCTTCTATGAGTGATGTTTTTTTAAATTTCTAGCACTTAAGTCTACTTCTCCTGTACTGTCAAATGTATCCCCCTTGTTGCTTCATGGGCTTGGGACTTCTTTCTACAGTAGTTCTATAATTAAATCAATAATTTCAATTTGACTGTTAGAACCTATTTTAAAGTCAAATATAGACTTGCTTCACATAATGTATATTGCTTGATAACAAATGAACTCTGTGGGGTAGTTTTCTGTAATAAATTGTTTCATTTTTGGTATAAATCTTTGTTACAGGTTAACCAATAATACCCAATGCACGCAGATCCTTCAAAACCAGGATTAATTCATATTCAGTAAAATATAATTAACTGGCTTGGGGTGTAATTGAAAGCTACAGTTTCATTGAAAGTGGAAGTAATTCATGAAAGCACAGTATATACTGTAGTTTAAGAATGGGGAAAGTAGGTTGCAAAAACTATAGATAGTGAGCAAGGTAGCAATTACAGACAAATGAATAAGAGGCTCTTTTAAATAAATTGCCCAGTTGCTGTGGCCTAGAGGTGGAGCACTTGCGTCACACTCAGGATGTTGCGAGTTCGATCCTAGGTAGAGGCAGATGTATGTAAGGGTCTCCTGCTTGGGCAGGAGGTTTGACTAGATGATCTGCAAGGTTCCTTCCAACTCTGCTAATCTGTATCTAAATAGGTCAAGGATAGGATATCTGTAGCATTTCAAAAGTGTCTATAGCTGTAATGCTACCCAGACCACAGAAGAAATGTTAAGAGTTACAGTTCCTCAATTTCTGGAAGCCAATAAGCTTGTATGCAAAACATACAGTTACCTACAAATTTTTGGAGATCAAACTGTGTATGGGTGTAGCAAAAAAACCCCCAAATGTTATCATTTCTTGGATGATGGATCTTGGATTATGGAGTCCTAATGGACAATTACTTAAATATGAGCCAACAATATGCTGAAAGCTGCCAAAAAAAGCCAACCCAGTTCTAGGCTGAATAAACAGAGGGATAGAATCAAGATCACGTGAAGTGTTAATACCACTTTATAAGGCCTTGGTAAGGCCACACTTGGAATACTGCATCCAGTTTTGGTTGCCACAATGTAAAAAAAAGATGTTGAGACTCTAGAAAGAGTGCAAAGAAGAGACTGGGGACTGAAGGCTAAAACATATAAAAAACAATTGCAGGAACTGGATATGTTTAGTCTTGTGAAAAGCAGGACTAGGGGTAACATGTCAGCAGTGTTCCAATATTTCAGAATTGCCTCGAAGAGGGAGTTAAACTATTCTCCAAAGCATCTGACAGTAGAACAAGAAGCAATGGATGAAAACTAATCAAGGAGAGAAGCAACTTGGAAGTACAGGGATACCTCGTTTTACGAACCCCTCGTCATACAAACTTTTTGAGATACGAACCCGGGGTTTAAGATTTCTTTGCCTCGTCTTAAAAACCCTTTCCGTCTTACGAACCTGAGCCCGGGTTCGTGGGCTCTCTTACTGCACATGCGCTCTTACTGCCTTGTAACTGCCCTCAATGGGATTTTCCATTTGTTTCCGCACCCGCTGGGATTCCCCGCCTCCCGACTGCCAGCCGAAGCGCCTGGTCCAGATGCCCCCCTTCCTCATCCATCTGCACGGCAGGAGGCGAAGCGCTGGAGGGGGGGTGCCAGGCCGGCCCTTCTGCGCCCCCAGCCAAAAACACAAAGCCTCACCGCCGCCGAAGGAGACTTAAGCCTCCCGGTCCTCCCTGCCCCCAGTCCTGCCCCTCGTCCATGGCCCGCAGAAGCTGCCTCCCGAGCCCTCTTGGCTGGCGGAAGGCGAAGTGCTGGGGTGGGGGGTGCCAGGCCGGCCTTCCTGCCTCCACCCCCAGCCAAAAACACAAAGCCTCACTGCCACCGCAGTCGCTGAAGGAGGCTTAAGCCTCCCGGTCCTCCTCGCCCGTGGCCGGCAGAACTGTCTCCCGAGTGCTCTTGCCCAGTGGGAGGTGAAGCGCTGTGGTGGGAGGTGTCAGGCTGGCCCTCCTGCCCCCCCCCCCAGCCAAAAACCCAAAACCTCACCGCCGCCGCAGGAGGCTTAAGTCTCCCGGTCCTCCCAATCCCTCACCCGTGGCTGGCAGAACTGCCTCCTGAGCGCTCTTGCCCGGCGGGAGGCGAAGCGTTGGGGTGAGGGGTGTCAGGCCGGCCCTCCTGCCTCCCCCCTCCAGTCAAAACCCCAAAGCCTCACCACCACTGCAGGAGGTTTAAGCCTCCCGGTCCTCCCCGCCCCTTGCCCGTGGCTGGCAGAACTACCTCCTGAGCGCTCTTGCCCAGTCGGGAAGGACTGGGAGGCTCAAGCCTCCTTCAGTGGCAAGGTCCCAGCTTCCGGGTTTCTGAGTTTTGGGCTTGCACACATTATTCGCTTTTACATTGATTCTTATGGGAAACATTGTTTCGTCTTACGAACTTTTCACCTTACGAACCTCACCCCGGAACCAATTAAATTCGTAAGACAAGATATTACTGTAAGGAGAAATTTCCTGACAGTTAGAACAATTAATCCGTAGAAAACAGCTTGTCTTCAGAAGTTGTGAATGATCCAACACTGGAAGTTTTAAAGAAGAGATTAGATAACCATTTGTCTGAAGTGGTGTAGGGGATTGGTCTAGAAGACCTCTAAGGTCCCTTTTAACTCTGTTATTTTATTCTATTATTTCTATTTCTATTACTGTATTTCTATTTCTATTTCTAATTTTTCTATTTCTATTCATTTTTCATCACTGTTCTTGTTGTAAGAGAAATTCCCAAATTGTGCACAAGGAAAAATAAATTCAGGTCAACCATTCCCCCAGCAGAAGACCACTGAAGTGTGGATATCTCAAATGATTGGACTGTACTGTAATATAAAATTATCCATGGCAAACATTAGCTTTCTTCTGATCTAAAAATACATTCAAGTCTTATTTCTTATTCTTTCACAAGATGCATTCTTCAGTTCAAGAGTATGCTCTGTTAATTATCATTCAAAGAATAATTACTTTATTATCTTAAGTTAGTTGATTTAAGTTTTCTGCTTTATAATAAGCAGTTGACATATATAATCAAATCTCATTTAAAAAAAACAAGGAAAGTTATCTCTACCTGCTGTGCTATTAAATACAAAGGTGGGTATTCTAATTGACAGGCCATTTGGCACATAGGCTTTCCCCCAGCACCTTTAAAACAATTAATCGGTAATGGAGGACATTTTCTTACTTGTGAGAGATGATTGTGGGAGGCAGCTGTTTGTGATCACCAGCCAGGATACACTTCCTAACCATCAGCATTGGGATCCAACAGCTTGCTTCAAGAGCTTGAGCACATTCATCAATCACCACAAGATCAAAGTGGTTCTCGGGAAGAAGCTTCAATGGACCATCAGAAGAAGCACCTAATTAAAAACAAGAAAAAAAACTACACTGAGCCTTTCAGCCCTGCAAAAATGGAAAAGGACTTAGTTGTTTTAAAAAGATTGTGTCTTCTGATTCCTTTGTGCTTTCTGGGTGTGGTTGTTTGCCTGAATATGTTTCATTGCTTGAGTAGGTAATTTTATCTAAACAGGCAATGAAACAATTTTATCTAAACAGGCAATGAAACATTTGCAAGCAAACAACAGGAGGGCACCAAGGACTCCATGGATGGACACACACACGCATATTTTCATATTCCTCCTGTATTGGATTGTGTCATTACAGTGTTCCCTCGCTTTTCACGGGGGATACGTTCCGAGACCACCCGCGAAAATCGAATTTCCGCGAAGTAGAGATGCGGAAGTAAATACACTATTTTTGGCTATGAACAGTATCACAAACCTTCCCTTAACACGTTAAACCCCTAAATTGCAATTTTCCATTCCCTTAGCAACCATTTAGATTATTACTTACCATGTTTATTTATTAAAGTTTATTAAAAAAAATATTTATTAAAAGCAGATGAAAGTTTGGTGATGACATATGACGTCATCGGGTGGGAAAAACCGTGGTATAGGGAAAAAACCCGCAAAGTATTTTTTAATTAATATTTTTGAAAAACCGTGGTATAGACTTTTCGTGAAGTTCGAACCCGCGAAAATCGAGGGAACACTGTATTGCCATTCTTCAAGTTGTATGATTTTCAATTACATGCAAGTGAAGTTTCCTATGAAGTTCTCAATTTTGCTTTCCACCAGATAATTCTTCTACTGAATAATAGTAGACATACAGTAACTAAGTTAGAGTGGATGTATCACCTCCTTGAATGCTAAGCAGAGTTAGGTTTAGTTAACAGCTGGATAAGAGACCACCAGCATATCCCAGAGTTACAGACTTAGTTTAGGAAGTCATAAAAATCCCAGAAGACAGCTGTGGCAGACTGTTGCCAGGAAAAGAATACAGACATGGTCATGCCATTTGCAGCTTCCTCATAAAAGTCTATCATTTTATTCACAATTGTTTATTTGCTATAAGAAATCTATCTGTCAGAAAAAGGGGCAAAAGTAAGAACTGGCAGATTTACGTTTGAAATGAAAATAGATTGATTTGCAAGCCTATAATGAAAGAGCTGCCCATTTTATATCTCTGGAAGGACTTAGAGCTGCAGTGTGCCCATAACCTTTACCCTTTTGTTGAGCTTGGCAGAACATTCTGTGGACCCAACAGCAGGCCAATCTATATGAATCGTCCATGTCCACAATAGGAAAATAAGACACGAATGGGAAGTCCAGAAGGAGGACCTGAGTGCAACAGCATCCTCCTGCTCTTTTTCCCCACCAACTAATATCCAGAAATATATTGCTTTTGTGTAGTTTTCTTGGCAATGGCATGGAAGCAGCCTGCCCATTAAACGGGTTGAAAACAAGGATGCCATCAATGAAGTTGCCTAACAATAAAATCACCATAAATCATAGCGCCACATGGTCATGTAATAGCTGAAAACATAATTTACAAGCGGGGAAAATGAAATATTGGAAAGAACATGTTTATTCTTCGGCTTTTGCTTCCTCGGCTTCCTAGACTTACGATCACATTCCAGTCTCAGAAAGGGATGCTCAAAATGATTTCAACTTATGGAATACATAGAAAAGAACAAAAATGAAGACTTTGAACAAAATAAAAATTACAGTTCTCAAAATAATACATTAGCAGGAGTGAGATAAAAATAATTGTTGTGGTTGGCTCTGGCCCAGCTCCTGCCCCAAGGAATGTGGAGATGGATGCAGGGGAAACATCAACATGTCATAGGCCTGTTTTATTGCCGACAGCGTCAGGTAGTGCAGTTTCCTCAGACGAAGAAGAAGGTGGGAGTGACTTGGAAGAGGGGGGCTTGGCCCACAGCCCAGGAAGCCAATCTCCATTATCTTCGGTCGATTCGGATGCGGAAGTCTTGGACCCATGCAGGCGCAGAGTTATGCATAGAAGAGACCAATTGAGGACATGTTACAGAAGATAAGAGAGGCCACCTGTGTTTGCGTGGGGCTCTAGTAATTAGAGCTGCTGATACAAATAGCAGCGTGTTGGTTTGGCCGTTGTGGAAGATTATCTGATCGCAGTTCTTCAGGACCGTGCTTTGCTGTTTTCCGGACTTTGTTTGTTGATTTTTCATGCCTTTGAAACCAAAGCAGAGCAAAGTGTGTGTGTCTCACTTCGTTGGAAGAAGGAGGGCTGTGACGTTTCTTCACAGCTGCTAGCTAAGTACTTAAGGACTGATTAAGGGAATTGTACAGCCTACAAGGTTGTTTTGGGACGAGTGCTCTTTGCAATACAAAGTGGGTGCTTTGTTTCTTTTGAATTTTGTGATAAAGAACATTGTTTTGAATTTTCAAACATGTGTGTGTCTGAAATTTGTACCCTTGAATTTTCGGGAGGCTCATACCAGAAGAGCCCGGCAGAACAAATAATAATAGCAGGAATGAGATAAAAATGTCAAGGGAGATTTGGAACTGATCAAGCTTTGGTTTTAGAAGTGTCCCATCTTGTTTCTTCTCTTTGCCTGACTAGCTAGGCTGGAAAGAAGTAAGGATATGTGAATGAGTGCAGCCTTTAAGGCAGAAAGTAAACAGTAAAAGCTACAAATCTGCATTTGTGTCTAGATATCTGAGTTTTTGGATGAAGGACAAGTAATACTTGAGCTGTCGTAACATTCTTTATATAGCCCTCAGGGGCTGTACACACACAGCAGTTTGAAAGGTAAGAAAAATACTTAAAAGAATAATCAGTCATATGGGTCTGAGTTTTGAGTTAGAGGTAAAATTATGCCAGGCCTAGTTTATTCTAGTTTAACCATACTTGGAAAATCCTAGTGTATTGAACTCAGTTAATTAAAAGTCAGTTCTGTACCTTGGGTAAAAGCAATTAAGTTTGCCTGCTGAGCACTGCAATAAAGTGACAAGATTGGGTTGCACCAAATAACCTTGCAGAAGAGAGAAGGTAACAATGATTTCTACCTTTAGTTATAAAAACTGGGTAATTGCTACAAGGGGAACATGCTTCTAAAAAGGGGGGGACTGGTGAGTAGAGAAAGAATCTACTGCAGAGAAATGGATAATTCAACACTGTAAATCTTCATTCTTGTCTGATGTCTATGCCACTGATTTCAAACCAATTCATTTTCAGAAAATATGTAACTGTATATGTACATATGCAGAGTTTATGCTTATAAAGGAAACAAAAAAGCTGACTATAAACACATATACACACAGAGAGAGAGAGAGAGAGAGAGAGAGAGAGAGAGAGAGAGAGAGAGAGAGAGAGATAGACATGCATGAACAAATGGAAAGGTGCTGAGTAATCTATTCCCAAGTGTCTTTTAACAAGTAAAACAATTTTGCCTTTTGCCTTTAAAACTATAATGTCTGAAATTTTGCTTCTCACAACCAGTGCAAACCTGGTTTCTATGAGAAAAGCTAAAGGAAAAAGGATTTCTATGCTTCTTGTAATAGCCCCACATTTTCAGAAACATGTTATTATTTCAAAACTTTGATGGTGGACCTAGCAATTCAAAACCACCTAAATCAACTACCAAAAAGTTCTTAGTGTTATTTCAACAGTGGTCAGTAGAAAAGGTTATTCTCAAGTCATCTGAATGGATAGTCATGGCAATTAAAATCCACAGAAAACAGTGGACATGGTTGGAGATCTATCACTTGAGGATAATTCCTTTTCCTGGGCTGACTGTGAGGGTGTGGACAATGCATGTTGATATTGTTGTGAGTGGTCCATGCTGGCTCAGCTGGTCACGGATTTCAAGGACCAGGAGACAGATGAGTACTGGCATTGCAGGCCAGTGTTCTTGTCACCCGAGTCGAAGAGTGAAAGTGAAGGAGAGTTGGCGACTGGGGAACCACCAGAGACTGTAGAACCCCCAATTATGTTATTGTCTGATTCAGAGGATGATGGGGACTTTGAGGATCAGGATCCCATTAGAAGGATAAGGAGGAAGAGATCGAGACATGAATATCTCACAGGAATGGGTTATTGGCATTAAATAGTTCTATAAATAGCCGCTCCGAATCTTCAGAGAAGGGCAGCATACAAATCTAATTAATAATGATAATAGTAATAATAATAATAATAATAATAACTATTATTACTATTATTACTATTATTATTATTATTACTATTATTATTATTACTATTATTACTATTATTATTACTATTATTACTATTATTACTATTATTATTATTATGAGACATTTGGCCACACCTTGGCAGTATATAAGGACAGGCTGATGGGAAAGGAGGTGTGGCAAACAACGCCCCCCTCCATAGGAGGAAGGTACCTCAGAGCCGAGAGATTTCTTCTGCTTCCATGG
Source organism: Erythrolamprus reginae (assembly GCF_031021105.1). Lineage (NCBI taxonomy): Eukaryota > Metazoa > Chordata > Lepidosauria > Squamata > Dipsadidae > Erythrolamprus > Erythrolamprus reginae. Next base: position 136,279,896 of record NC_091950.1, on the reverse strand, counting down.
ACTTAGATTCCTGCCTGTTGCATGAGCTGTTTAAACTCTCTGGATTGTGAGTGTAGTTAAAACCAAAGACACATCCTTAGTGGAGATTTATGACTCTATTTGGCTGGCATCCCCCACTTTCCTTATCTCCCCCCAAACTACGGCCCGCGGGCCACATGCGGCCTGCTGAGGGCATTTATCCGGCCCACGGGTGAGTGACAGGAGCACAGATGCATCTGCATCCTGTGCTCCTGGCCACTATTCCCTCTAGGAAGGAGGCCAGCATGACATTCCTTGCATTAACCCTTGTATTGCAGAAATTGTGTTACCAATAGACTTTGCCTATGGGTACTTTTGAAACAACGTGTGTGTGTTTCTTGATTTCTGATCATTGATCCGGCTGGACAAAACAGATATTTACCACACTAATTGCAGAGATGGTATCTGCCTCTATGGAAGTGAATAATACTTTGTATGATGTATGCTGTCCCTCTGCAAATGAATATGGACTTTTTAAAAGGACATCACTTAGGATAGGAGGAACAGAATAAGACTGAACAACCTCGTCATCAGGCCTCAGCATCTTTCCAGAAATAAATGAAATTGACAAAGGAGTCAGTATGATTTTATGCTGTCTATAGATTGTTGACTAAAGTACTGTATTTCTTTTAAATAACATTCAGAGCTTGTCCACAATTCTCTGGTATAAGACATTTCAGAGAAGGGAAATATAATTTTCAGTAAGAAATTGGAACGGATATTGTGTTCATAAATCAACTTTGTACAATAGACATTTTAATGTGTATTCTTTACACAAAATTATCTGCAAGGTTTCCTGAAAATTATCCTTATGGGATTGGAAACAGTTCCCTAAGCATAAATAATTGCAATCTGGTTGATTCCTCTCCAAGAGGTTGTGCACATGGAAACAAAAATAAATTCCCTCCTTTGCTGGTTCAAGGGCTTAATTATTCCTATAAATAATGCATAAATTCCTTTCCTTCATTAAATGGAACGAGAAAATGGCAGGCAATGCTTTGTAAAATGTGAACAGCAGTTCACATTTTACAAAGTCTGCTGTTCAAATTCACATAGTGTTGGTTAGTTATCAAATCCCCCAGTCACAGAATAAAATTTGATCAAAAGAAAAAGATAAATTGGGCAGCAAGACTGGAGACCCAGTTTTGCCTAGTGGTTAGGACTCCAGGCTAGAAAGTAGGAGACCATGTGTTCAAGTATCATCTTAGCCATGAAAGCCAGCTGATTGACTTTAAGCCAGTCACTCTCTCTTGCAGCCCAACCGACCTCACAGGGTTGTTGTTGGGGAAAATATAGGATGAGTAAGATGCCTTGAGCTAGTGGTATGTATGTATGTATGTATGTATGTATGTATGTATGTATGTATGAACGAATGCATGAATGAATGAATGCATGAATGAATGAATGCATGAATGAATGAATGCATGAATGAATGAATGAATGAAACAAACAAACAAACAAACAAACAAACAAACAAACAAACAAACCAATGCATGGTGTAACAGTTCCAAGATATACTATGCAATCTGGTGGTTCCCATTTAAGTAGAATACAGTTACAAATGGAACAGTTGGAACAATTAGATCAATAATAATCAAATTAATCATTCTATTAAACCTTATCAGCAAATCTATTAAAATTATCCTAACCTGTGTTCGTAGCAAGAATAACATGAGCTTTTTGCAAGGTTTCAGACATAGCCATTTCTTCTCGTTCCTTTAGCTCCTTTCTCAGTATTTTAATTTCATTATAAAAATGTTTTCTCTCTCCTTTGTCTTGGGTCTTCCTGGTTTTCATCTGCATAAGAGAGACAATGATCTCAGCACAGCACATATTTAGTAGTCAAGATATTTGTAAACAGCAGCAGGATTTCTGTGATAAAATGCTATTGCAACATCACAAATGCTTTTTGGGAGGACCTTCTCCAATCTGACTCTGTCAATTTGGGATAATGGGAGTTGTAGTTTAGTATAAACATATGGCCACTGATGCAGTTGATAACAGTACTCATTAACCTCTTGATATTTTTAAATGTATACCTGCTTTTCTGCTTATATAAATATTCAAAGCAGCTTACAATAATAAAAAAACACTACTGTATAATTAATTCTGCATAGTAAAAATCAACATGAAAATCAGTTATCATTGAAAGCAATTAACAATCAAAAGTCAAAACTGAACGAGGGGATTATTTGCCTTATTTTCCTAAATAAGGGAAGAACGGGAGCCAAATATTGTGATCTCAGCAGAGATTTAGAATGTGTGGCCTTTCCTAGGCAGCATTCTGGTGAGTTGGAGTCCACACATCTGAAAATTGCTGGAATTAAAACCATCCAGATAGCCCTCACTTAACAACCCACAATTGAGACTGGAGTCCTGGTGACTGAGCAAAGTGGATATTAAGGAAGAAACCCACCTGGGTCTTTCACTCAATAATAGTGATCCCAGCACTCCTGCTGCGGTCATTAAATGATCTTATGGGGTGAAGCAAATGGGGACTCCTGTATAGGGTTTGTATGCTTGCTTGGCTCAAGCAGGCCATTCTTTGGGTCCCTTTTATTTTATTTATTTATTATTTATTTATTAGATTTGCATGCCGCCCCTCTCCGTAGACTCTCGGTGGCTAACAACAATAATAAAAAACAGCATATAACAAATCTAATATTTAAAATAACTAAAAACCCTCATTAAAAACCAAACATACACACAAACATACCATGCATAAATTGTATGGGTCTAGGGGGAAGGAATATCTCAATTCCCCCATTCCTGATGACAGAGGTGGGTTTTAAGGAGCTTACAAAGGGCGAGGAGGGTGGGGGCAATTCTGATCACTGGGGGGAGCTGGTTCCAGAGGGCCGTGGCCGCCACAGGGAAGGCTTTTCCCCTGGGTCCCGCCAAACGACATTGTTTAGTTGATGGAACCTGGAGAAGGCCCACTCTGTGGGACCTAACTGGTCGCTGGGATTCATGAGGCAGAAGGCGGTCCCGGAGATATTCTGGTCCGATGCCATGAAGGGTTTTATAGGTCATAACCAACACTTTGAATTGTGACCGGAAACTGATCGGCAACCAATGCAGACTGCAGAGTGTTGGTGTAACATGGGCATATTTAGGGAAGCCCATGATTGCTCTCGCAGCTGCATTCTGCACGATCTGAAGTTTCCGAACACTTCTCAAAGGTAGCCCCATGTAGAGTCTTCGGAGAGGGGCGGCATACAAAATCTAAATAAACTAAACTAGAGAGTGTTACAGTAGTCGAGCCTCAAGGTGGTGAGGGCATGAGTGACTGTGAGCAGTGACTCCCGGTCCAGATAGGGCCGCAATTGGTGCACCAGGCAAACCTGGGCAAGCGCCCCCCTCGCCACAGCTGAAAGATGTTACTCTAATGTGAGCTGTGGATTGAGGAGGACGCCCAAGTTGTGGACCCTCTCTGAGGGGGTCAATGATTTCCCCCCCCAGGGTGATGGACGGACAGATGGAATTGTCCCTGGGAGGCAAAACCCACAGCCACTCCGTCTTATCAGGGTTGAGTTTGAGTCTGTTGACACCCATCCAGACCCGAACAGCCTCCAGGCACCGGCACATCATATCCACTGCTTCATTGACTGGACATGGGGTGGAGATGTACAACTGGATATCATCTGCATACTGATGAGATGCAAAAGTTTCCACAGTCTGTTGAACTATCTTGCCTTGTATGTAATGAGTCTCTCTCATATATTACATTTCACCTTTTAAGATGCATTACTGAAATAAATGAACTTTTGCACAATATTCTAATTTTTTGAGTTTTACCTGTATAGGCTCATTTCTGAAACTAGAACTGCCTCACCTGTGGCAGTATGACCGCCTTCAAAAGAGCCTCTTTTGCCATATGGTCAAGTTCATTGTGTTATCTCAAATAGTTAAAACCATGATAATCCAGAGGGATTCAAAATTTCACATCTTAAATTATGTACAGTAGGCAACCAGTAGAAAATTTACCCCACACAGCGATCCTATACTTTGCACTAGTTTCTTTTCTGAACAATTTAAGTATGGGGCAAAACAAAAAGGGTTGGAGGAGAAAAATAATCCGTTTTCAGAGACAAGGTGAAAAGTGAAAGGGATAATTTTTTAGAATACAAAGGAGTTGTTTTTTAAAGAGACGTCACTAAAATGCTAGTCCTTTGCTCTACGGAGAGGGGCGGCATACAAATCTAATTAATAATAATAATAATAATAATAATAATAATAATAATAATAATAATAATTCCTTTTAGTTTAAAGCAGTGGTTCTCAACCTGGGGGTTGGGACCCCTTTGGGGGTCGAACGACCATTTCACAGGGGTCGGCTAAGACCATGAAAAAGACAAATTTCCCATGGTGTTAAGAACTAAAGCTTCTATTCTGTCGCCTTGGAACATATTTTTACAATCTGACCAATCAGGCGTTTACAGTGGGGGTGTCCCTCTGACTCTCCTACAATCAGCTTAAACCTCTGTTGGGAGAATTGGGGCTAGACTTGTGGTTGGGGGTCACCACAACATGAGGAACTGTATTAAGGGGTCGCGGCATTAGAAAGGTTGAGAACCACTGGTTTAAAATGATCTTCTGTTTCTTACAAAACTGCACAAATGAAACTTGCTACCCCATGAGGTATCATCACTATAGGGAGAACTAAGGGAGGACTTGAGATCACTGCCCTTGTTCTCCAATCAGAGTTTTTTTATAGTTTCTGTGTATAAATTATAGATCCCTTATACTCCTTTGAATAATTAATTTTGGCCCAATCAAGAAATTTATTGAAAATGACTTCAAGGATCCTAGAAATGGTGACTGTGATGCAAAGGCAGCTGACTTTCCATTTAGTGCAAACCAATCAATCCTTCAACTATACCTTTCATTCTTCATCCTTACAAGTTCTCTAGGGACATAGTACAGCTAGAATATATTGCATGCCTCTACAGAAGTTTGTAGCTGAGTTATCCTTGGTGAAGAGATTACTTTCAAAATTCCCCAAACCTCATCTTTTATTAAAATCAAATTTCTAGCTCTGAAAAGGACAAAGCAACCCATAAAAATAACATTAAACTTTACAGAAAATCTTAAGTTGAACTGTATTAAAAAGTGCCACTGAAAACACTCATAGTGCTGAGCACAGCAGAATTTAAAAGATAACAAACAAGCCACTTAACATTTTCTCCTTTCAACCCTCACATAAATGCCTTTTTTGCCTGCTTTGCAGGTAGTCCTTGACATGATTATACATTTAACAATGATTTGAAGTCATGATGATACTGAAAAAAAGTGATCGTTCCTCACATTTATGACAGTCACAGTATCCCCTTGATTATGTGTTCAAATTTAGGCTCTTGGCAACCAGTAAGTATTTACAATAGTTGTAGTGTCCTGGGGCCATGTGATCGCCATTTGTGACCTTCCCAGGGGGCTTCCAACAAGCAAAGTCAATAGGAAAAGCTGAATTTACTTAACAACCACGGTGATTGTCCCAAAGGTGCTTTTTCAAGAGGCAATTGGGACTTTCTGGTTTTTTAAAAAAACAAACAAATCAGAAAAATATTCAGGAGAGAAAGGCAGAGAAATAACTGAGTGAGGAATCTCAATTTGATCTTAACAGTGCTGGAAAACTTGGAAAAAAGAAAATGGAAAGAAAAGATTGGATCCTAAAGAATCCTGAATATTCTACAGAATACAAGTTGTCCTCCACTTACGACCCCAAAATTTATGTTGCTAAGTGAAAAATTTGTTAAGTAAATTTCTCCTATTTTACAACTTTTCTTGCCACATTTGTTAAATGCAGTTGCTAAATTAGTAACATGGTTATTATTTTTTATTTATTTATTTTATTTATTATTAGAGTTGAAAGGGACCTTGCAGGTCATCAAGACCAACCCCCTGCTCAAACAGGAAACCCTACACCGCCCCAACCAGATGGCAGTCCAATTTTCTTTTGAATGTGTCCAGTGATGGGGCGTTCACAACCCCTGCTGGCAGGCTGTTCCACTGGTTGACCGCTCACACCGTCAGAAAGTGCTTCCTTATTTCCAGGTTGAATCTCTCGTTGGTCAGTTTCAATCAGTTGCTCCTGGTCTGGTCTTCAAGTGCCCTGGAAAATAGTGTGACCCTCTCCTCTCTGTGGCAAACCCTCAGATATCTGTTTATTGCTATCATGTCCCCTCTGGCCCTCCTTTTTTGCTAAAACTATCCACGCGCAGTTCCAGCAACCTCTCTTCGTATGTCTTGGTTTCCAGTCCCTTTATCATTTTAGTTGCTCTTTTCTGTACTTTCTCTAGAATTTCAATGTACTTTTTGTAGTGGGGTGACCAAAATTGAATGCAGTACTCTAGGTGTGGTCTGACTAGGGCATTATAGAGGGGTATTAATAGCTCCTTAGTCTTAGAGTGTATCCCCCTATTGATGCAGCTTAAGATTGTGTTGGCTTTTTAAGCCGCAGCCGCACATTGCTGGCTCATATTTAGCTGGTTATCCACCAAAACTCCAAGATCTTTCTCATAGCTGCTGCTGTTAAGTGTGGTTTCTCCCAATTTGTATGCGTCTCTTAGGTTTTTGTTACCTAGATGTAAGATTTTGCTTTTTTCAACATTAAATTTCATTTTGTTATTTTGAGCCCACAGTACTAATCTATTTTAAGATTAAGTGAATCTGAGTTCTCCACTGACTTTGCTTGTCACAAGGTTGCAAAATGACCCCTGAAATCTGCAACCGTCATAAATATGAGTCAGTTATCATATCTGAATGTCAATCGCATGACTACTGGAATGCTGCAACGGTCATAAGTGTGAAAAATGGTCATAAGTCACGATTTTCAATGCCGTTGTAGCTTTGAATGGTCATTCAATGAACTGTTGCAAGTCAAGGATTACCTGTATCACGTTACATCAAAGTCAATTCCAAAGCTTATATACCTGCTGAGGTTTGGTTCAATTTCAAGAAGGCATACATTCAATAATTTCTGCATAGCACTGTGCTTATTCCAAGAATATAATGTCACAAAGAACATTATAGATTTATAGTGTATAGATTTATAGCCACAATTTATTTTACAGATTATTTCAAAGAATGGCTGTAAAAATTTAATACAAAAACTTACAAATGCCTGATCAATATCCTTCCTGATATCTGCTACAATCTGGGCATTATCTCCACGCAATAGGACGGCATCCAGTGAATGGTGCTGTATGGACCCCAGGAGACGAGCTGGGCGACCCAGACGTAGGATCCGCACCTTATGATCAGACAGCCTTTCCACCAAGTTATCGACTGCAATGTTAGAGGGAGCACAACAGAGAACCTAGAAAGAAAAAGAAAAATCTCTTTAAACAGTATTAATTTGCTTCACTAAAATAGCTACAGTCTTACACAGGTTTACAGTTTACAGAAACACTATAAGTATCAATGTCAAAAGAAAAAGAAAGGAGGTTATTTTATAAGTGCCAGGAAAAGAGATTACTCTCAAGTCAATGCTGGATCAGGATTTGTCTTGGAGTTTGAAGGACTTTATTATCTGCCAGACTTCTGAGCTAAAAGGAACAATACGAATTCCAAGGATTAAACTAGATCAAGGACAAAAGTTACTTTGAGATACCAGTCCCAGCCAAACTAAACTTCTAACCTGCTAAGGATCTTTCACTTTGATGTGCCTGATAGTACCCTTTAATTCCAAAGCTTCATTTCTACACCTCACTGAACCTCAGAAGATCCAGGAACTCCTCTGAGCAGAAACACTTGTGCTTTAGCCAAGAACATATAGAGAGAGATTAGAAGAGAAAACAAACGTTTTTTAGAAATACAGGTAGCCTGGATGAATTTGTAACATATCCAAGGTTTTTCTCTAGCTTCCAAGTGGAAATAAGAATATTGTCCATCTCAAAGAATCCAAACTTTAAGATAAACATGTATTCATGATATAAAATTATGTATCTTTCTGCTGAAATTTGGAATGGAGAATCAGAGCTCATATGATTCCCATAGCCAATCTTGGGTACTGCCAAATTGCCATTTTCTAAAATCTTCCAAGGTTTATATTATATCCAAATTCCCATACTCCTAATTTTTTTCTAAATGTATTCTGAGCACAAATGTATAGATTTTAAAATACCTCTGCCACCAACCCAAAATTATCTGTTTCTGTGTTAAGGTTTAGTTTTTATACTAATATTATCCTTATCCTTCCATTATTTCTTTTCCTAGTGTTGTTGTATCTTATATATGGGAGAGGGGATTACTTTATTCAGGTTATTTACCCAGAGGTCCAGTTTATTATGAACAATTAAAACTTGATTTAACAATAACATTTTGTGAACAGAAAGGACTGGGAATCGTAGTTTAATACACACAAAACACTTCCTCTGAGCATAATAATATTACCATACTATAGTTTATTTTTCTATAAGGGCTATCAATTATTGTTTCAATTCCTTTTCCTTTATTTTATCTCTTTGTAAAATTTATTTTATCTCTTTGTTAAAGCCTTCCCTCTTTCCAAAACCTTATAGACACTTTGTCAATTAATCTTTTACTTAAATTATATTAGAGTATCAACCTACTGTTCTATTATAACATACTTCCCTTTTAAGCATCCTCATATTTTTATACAGTAATAAATGCATCATTATTGCACACAGCATTATTTCAAGCATTCACATACAATTCCACACAACCCTATGTACAAGCTTTTCACCAGTTCAAGCACTGTTTACCCCCAACATTAGAGCACTTAATAATGGACAATACAATCAAGTATTGACTACATTCAAATATGAGGCATCTGGCCAGCAGTTTAAGGTCACAAAGCCCATTTCTCCTTCTATTTCTCTCTCTCTCTCTCTCTCTCTCTCTCTCACACACACACACACACACACACACACACACACACATACACTCCTACTCTGCAGGTCTTATACATATGCCATTTCTTGCACATGCCTTCAGAAATCGTGGGTACTCCATCACTGGATGGTTTTAAGAAGAGACTAGATGGTCCCTTATCTGAAATGGTATAGGTCGGAGTGTCAAACTCACGATGACACGTTGTTGTCATGTGACGTACCACAACCTTCCCCCCTTTGCTAAAACATTGGTGGCGTGGCCAGTATGTGACACATCTGGCCTGTCGGCTACGAGTTTGTCAGCCCTGGTATAGGTTCTCCTGCTTTAGCAGGGGGTGGACTCCAAGGTCCCTTCCAGCTCTATTCTATTCTGAATTCTAACACTCTGAGAAAAGCATGATTACCATCTGTATGTATTGTGGCCGTTTCCAATTCATCTGCCATACTGAACTTAAAACACTGAGAAGGTGCTACAAGCATGAAAGAGGCTGAAGGTTTATTAAGAACTGTAGACAATACTATTCACTTAGTCAGCTACTTCCCACCTCTGGCTTTAACCAAAGCTGAAATGTGCATCATTTTGAATGGTAAGGTTCACCTTCCATTCTTGCCTCAGAATAGCACAAAGAGTCTCAGAGACCTAGGTTTTTGAGCTAAATCATTCTGACCTGGAAATAGGCATCTCCTCAAAAAATGTACCCATTCACTCACTTTCAAGCCTTGCTCCACAGCTTGGAGTATTATCTCCACCACAGTTGTGGTCTTGCCAGTTCCAGGTGGTCCATGGATGATAGCAAGTTCCTTCTGTGCCAATGAAAAGCAAACAGCCTCCTTCTGAGAGGCATCCAGGGATTCATTGTAGAACTTCAAACACTCTGTAAGCAGGAGGGACATTTGTTTGGATCAAAGTCTCACCAAGAACATTTGCAAAAAAGCAAGTACAGTACAAATAAGAAGAGGCTGTTTTTGGACACTGGCCAGATTCTCAGCAAAGGAAGCATCCTGATAATTACTGAGAGCAATTTTAAGCCCCCCACTGAGGCCTGGCATATGGCAAGAAAGTTTCTGTTTTACTGCAAATATTTTCAGTCTTTGAAAGAATAACAGAAGATTAACGTTCTTTAACAGCCTTTTGCCTTTAACTGTTCCACCATACAGAATTATATTCTTATTAGGAAATTCTTTGACAAAATAGACACCTTTCTTTCCAAAAGTACAAATATTATAAACAATATGCTGAGCCAAAACACTAATTATAGCTTTGAATACTAACGTGTAGTCAGATGAGCTTTCACAGAACAACTGTGAATAATTAATTAGAAAGTGAAGTGAGAAGAGCAAGAAGCACTACCTTGAAATGGCTAGCAGACTTCCCTTTCAGAAAGGGAAGTACTAAAGAAGATTATGGATTGTGCTGAAATGAATAGGCTTAATATGAAAATTAAAGATAAAGAAGATTCGGAATTTTATAAAATCTGGGAGTAATTTTAATGAAATGGATTGAAAATAAAAATAAATAAAGCAAATAATTATTTTGAAAGTAATGTAGAGGAATTAGAGATATGATTGTAGAAACCCAGTTCACAAAAAGAGAAAGGGAGGCAGCATTAGATTTGTAACACATACTTAGAGGAGTTTAAGATTTAAGAACATGAAGGTTAGAAGGTTAGAATTGGAGAAAATGTGTGTAATCTTTTTTCTTCCTATTTTTCCCTCTTCTTTTAAACTAAGACTAGTTTCTTTTAAATAATATTATTTTTCTTGCAGACATTTTTAAAATTTTTATTAGTTAAGCTGTTAGATGGAGTAAATATTGTTGAAATGAATTAAGGATGTTTTATTAATTTTCTATATAAGAAGATTTTTTAAGTATATGGTTAGGCATTGATGATATATGTGTTCTTATCCAAGAGTGTTAAGCATTGATGGTATATGTGTTTTCATTTATGTATGTTTTTAAGTGGGAGAAAAAAAAATACCCAACAGAAGTGGCCAACAGACAATGGTAGCTGCTGGAAGGATGCAAGGAACATACTCTTTAGTCATTTGGAAACTGCTCCTCTCCCCCCCCCCCGGGTGAGAGGGGGGGCAGTCCTAGTTAGAACAACGGAGCTAACAGGTATGAACATCAACTTTTGTCTTGTTTTCTTGAAACCTCATGCTTTGAGTACTGTGCAAACTTTAAAATACAGTAACTACATAAATGTCTATAACTTTATTTTTTTAATTCAGGACCATCCTTTTTCCCCCTTGATGATAGTTGCAGGGGAGGGAGTAGAACTGTCAATTTACATCCTGTGTAACATTTTACTTCTGCTTCAAGTATGCAACCCCAACTGGAATTGGGAAAAAACTTTCAAGATCCTCACTTTTGTAAAAAAAAAAAAATGTTTTCCTTTGGGTGTATCTCAGGAATGGATATTATGCCAATGTTGATATTATTGTTGCCATTATCATCAATACACCATGATTATTATTACTGTCCACCTCCTCCTCTTCATCCCACCAACTTTTCAATTGCAAAGATGAGGAGGCATTTAAGCTTGTTTGATATCATTATTGCAAGAAGAAGCAGAAGAACATTTATTCATCCAAATCCGGAGGAAATCAACTAAAATATAAACAGCTATTTTATATATAGGGGAGCAGTTGGTAAGTAGGAGTTGTTGTCATCATCGTTAGTTTGGCAAATGCTCTTGGAATAGGCATTTTTAATTTCGGACTGGTAAGAGACACTAAATGGCCAATTTAATTCTTCTCTAGCTATAGGAGCTGGCACATCAAAAGGGGCAGCAATGCCACTTTGCTGGATCAGGTTGCCAAAAACTTTTGCATTCTGAATGGCAAGAAAAGAATTCTCTCTCCAAATTTGCTGCTACTAAGATGCCCGATTGGAATGATTTTCCTGCAAGAAATAGAGAGTTGCTAGCATTATAGTTTTACCATAAAACTGCTTCTCAGGCAGATTTTATTAAAATAATGCAAATAGCAAGTTTGTTTTAAAATCCCAAAAGCAAATTACAGATGTTTGTAAAATCATAGTAACAGCAAGTTTTGTAATGACTGGTAAAGAATATGTCAAAAAATTATCATCTAATTCTTTTTTATAGATTATCCAAACCAGGGGTCCCCAACTCTCCCTGTCTATGGACCGCTACTGATTTGAGGCCCATTGGGAACTGGGCTGTACAAATGGCAGGCAAGCATGCAAATTATTTATTATTTATTTAAAATAATTTAAAAGGGGGGGCGTTTGCCCAGGTTCGCCTGGTGCACCAGTTGCGACCCTATTTGGATCGGGAGTCACTGCTCACAGTCACTCATGCCCTCATCACCTCGAGGCTCGACTACTGTAACGCTCTCTACATGGGGCTACCTTTGAAAAGTGTTCGGAAACTTCAGATCGTGCAGAATGCAGCTGCGAGAGCAATCATGGGCTTTCCCAAATATGCCCATGTCACACCAACACTCCGCAGTCTGCATTGGTTGCCGATCAGTTTCCAGTCACAATTCAAAGTGTTGGTTATGATCTACAAAGCCCTTCATGGCATCGGACCAGGTTATCTCCGGGACCGCCTTCTGCCGCACGAATCCCAGCGACCAATTAGGTCCCACAGAGTTGGCCTTCTCCGGGTCCCGTCAACTAAACAATGTCGTTTGGCGGGACCCAGGGGAAGAGCCTTCTCTGTGGCGGCCCCGGCCCTCTGGAACCAACTCCCCCCCGAGATTAGAATAGCTCCCACCCTTCTTGCCTTTCGCAAGCTTCTTAAAACCCACCTGTGTCGTCAGGCATGGGGGAATTAAGATATTCTTTCCCCCTCGGCTTCCACAATTTATGTATGGTACGTTTGTATGTATGATTGGTTTTTAAAATAAGGGTTTTTAGTTTTTAGTATTGGATTGTCGCACGTTGTTTTTATTACTGTTGTTAGCCGCCCCGAGTCTACGGAGAGGGGCGGCATACAAATCCAATAAAATGAAAATGAATGAAATATTTATAGCAAAGCTATCCCTTCCCCCGCCACTGCTTTCAGTTCACGGAACTGGAAAGGTTGAGGACTGCTGATCCAAGCAGCATCTCATTTTAAGCTTTTTTGCTATACAGTATTTTATATTGTTTTTATTGTTAAAAAATATCACATGTACAATCAAAATGTCTTTTAAGGCCTAAAAATAAGAACGTTTAAGTAAATCCTCTTTCCACGTATAAAATCAACCTTTAAAAATTGTTGTGAACAACTGGAACACATTAAACTTTCAATTATTTTAACATGAGCTGTAGAGACTTCTTTTTTAAAAAAAAACATACTTTAGTGCATTTTCCATTTACCATACTTACATTCCACTTCTTGCTGATGAATAAGGCAATATTGCCGCCCTTAGCAAAACAGTACAAATGAAAAATTCCAGCTCTTGTGACAGCATGAATGAGCTCTGGTTTGTTAGTCGTGACTAAGCTACACCTTCAAAAGCCAAAAGTCCTATACATCGCGAATGCTAAAGAAGCTTTTGGCTCCACTTGGCATTTTAGACTGCATTCTAAGTTATTCACAAGATCAGATTCATTTATCAGCTGACAAATGCAGAATGAGGGAAGGCATGTTAGGCAAGCTGATAAGGTACCTATTTGCCAAGGTGCATAAATAATCATTAGAGAAAATTATAATTCATTCGGTATTTTTCTGCAGAACAGATTCAAGAACAGGACAGTGCATTTATGATGCAGGTGAGAAATATGGGATAATTTTAGTAAAAAGACAGAAGCTTTTTTACCACATTAAGTTACCTGAAAATTTAATTCATGGAACAAATTCCGCATTCATTCACAGCAATGATTTTGCCCCCCGTATTTAGACTTCTTATTTTTCACAATTCACTATAAGTATAAGCAATTTATAAAATGCTATTTTTATGTTCTCTCAAGGAAAGACTGCAAGTATTAGGGAAAACAGAAAAAGAAGCAGTATTTACTGTCAACCTCAAAATATATCATGATTTATGGCAAGTTGGTTTGGGCTTTTTCTGCATACTCTTCTTTTGGATTTTATTACTTGAATGCTACAAGTATTTAAGAAAGTGGACCTGGTTGTTTTGCTATGGGGCTGAAATTCAGTTACTTCTGAGTGAAACCAAGTGCACCTGCACACAGCTATCAAAAAACATAATGCTGTAGAAAGTCATGTATTGTATGTACACATTTATTTGGGTGTAAGCTTCAGAAAACTGTCTTCAGACAGTTTCAAAATTTGTTGTTTCTTTTATGACCCATCCCTTCTAAGAATGTAGGAATTGCTGTACAGGACCAAAGAGTTGCTTAGCCCTGCATCTGCTCTTGCTACAAACATGGTGGAAGGTCTTAAGCATAAAACCTATCAGGAAAGACTTAATGAACTGAATCTGTATAGTCTGGAGGACAGAAGGGAAAGGGGGGACATGATTGAAACATTTAAATATGTTAAAGGGTTAAATAAGGTTCAGGGGGGAACTGTTTTAATAGGAAAGTGAACAAAAGAACAAGGGGGCACAATCTGAGGTTAGTTGGGGGAAAGATCAGAAGTAACGAGAGAAAATATTATTTTACTGAAAGAGTAGTAGATGCTTGGAACAAACTTCCAGCAGATGTGGTTGGTAAATCCACAGTAACTGAATTTAAACATGCCTGGGATAAACATATATCCATCCTAAAATAAAACACAGGAAATAGTATAAGGGCAGACTAGATGGACTATGAGGTCTTTTTCTGCCATCAATCTTCTGTGTTTCTATGTTTCTATGGTGACCTAATGGCAAGGCTAAGGCAGGACGGGAGTACAACAGCATACTTTTGTTTCTGTTTCCCAGTTAACACTATCAATGCATCACATTTTAAATCTTTTCTTTAATATAAAAAATCAAAATCTAACTGGAACTATTTAAAACATAGAAAAAAACCCCCACTCATCCACTAAACTAAAAGCCGTCCAGGAGAACCGGCAAGTATTTGATTGCTTACATAAGCCTTTACCACAGATAAAAACTCATATAAAATTGATCTGATGTTCTAGTTGGTTGGAATTCAGTGTGATCAAATGATTAAGGATGAAGGGAAAAGAGGTACACCTGCTGCCCTTGATTCTTAAAGGCAGCACTCATTCACTTCTCTGATAGTTGATCATAAGGTTAGGTGGGATAAAAAGACATCTCAGTACAAAAGAGAATCTGACAAGAACAGAGACGAGCAGCACAAAAATAATCAGAATTTGTCAGGCTTTACAGGGATGCTTAAGTCTGTTTTTTTCTGCAGAAGCAGCACATTTTGGGAAAAGTGACAATAGCATGGTTATGGTTCTGCTGCTCATAGAAAAATGCTGACCTCTGGTGGTTACCAACTGTCTTTATATAGGATTCCCAAATTCTAAGTTTCTCTATGGTGAAATCTGGGTACCGGTACTTATTTTTAAATGTAGGCGAGTTTCTAAAAGTATACTCTCTCTTCTATTCAATGTAGAATAACCCATTTTATTATATTTGCTTTTTCTGACATATCAATTGGCCTTTATTTCTATTGGTTGGCCTTTATAATTGACCTTTAAATCCTACACAAATACACACACATGTGTATGCATGTGTGTGTGTGTGCATTGTGTATGTGTGTTTATGTATCTATGTGTCCATACACAAGCACATACACATATATGTATGTATTATATGTATATGTATATGTATACATATATGTATGTACAGTATGTATGTATGTCTGTATCCTGGTAAGGGTATGGTTAGCTGATGAAAGCTAAACCACTTGAAACAGATCTATACTAGTCTCCCTTTATTTTTATTATCAGAAAAAATATGCTATATATATCTTCATTTTAACTTATACTGATGTATATGCTAAAATATACATCAGTACAGGTACACTACATTATGTTTTATATACTGCTCAAAAAACTAAAGGGAACACTCAAAAAACACATCCTAGATCTGAATGAATGAAATATTCTCATTGAATACTTTGTTCTGTACAAGGTTGAATGTGCACAACAGCATGTGAAATTGATTGTCAATCAGTGTTACTTCCTAAGTGGACATTTTGATTTCACAGAAGTCTGATTTACTTTGAGTTATATTGTGTTATCAAAGCATTGTGTGCCATTATTATAATTGGGTTCATGATAAATGGAAATAGAAAAATAAAGTCAGTTTATTAAATGTTGAACATTATCTGCACAGGATCTATAAAGACAAATGGAGAGACCGCAGCATGAATTTTGGATAGACATAACCTGGGGTTTGGATTATGAGTAAGAGAGGTGATAATAAGCAATGTTAGAAAATGTGGTTTGATTTTAAACAAGAGGGGGAGGTACATACACCACCAGATGAGATTTTTGTTCTTTAGAATTAATTGAGAAATATACTAATTTGAAAAAGCAAGTTTAGATACTTGATTTAAAGAAAGTAAATTATAAATATATTGAATTATGGAATGCTTTTCATTAATACGGGATTGAAGATTTGCTAAATGCAATAAAAGCAGTACAGTGTATATATTGAGATTAAGGCATAGATAAAAATAAATAAAATGCTTCAGGAACACTAAACAGGAGCAAAGCCTGAGGTAATTATGTTCAACTAAGAAAATGCAGGAAATATTATTATTATTATTATTATTATTATTATTTCTTAGATTTGTATGCCATATACATAAATATACAATATTTATATTGTAAATAATTACAAGTTACATCTAAGTGGTGAAAAACAAAACAAATGGACAAATTTCTGTTCCTTGCTAGAACGTTTACTAAAGGTGTAAAATTAGAGGGAGAATTGTCAAGATATGCATTATCCCACACAGTCTAAGCCCCAATGTGTTAAGCCTTAGTAGGATGTGAGAATCTAGCCAACAAGTATTGTTTTGATAAATGAATACACATTTGTACTTCTGCTGTAAAGATCTATTAATGCAATACAGAACAATACTTGCTCAGATATATGGAATTTTTAATATGCCAGGTCAGTGTAAAATGGCACTGAATGAAGAAAATGGGGTTTGTATCTTTTCTTCACAAGGCATCACAGAGGTAAAGAGAGGAAGACCTTTTAGGGACACCAGTTGTGAATTAAATCATGCATACTGAATAACTTCTTCATTTGCATAGATTTTTCACCATTCATTAAAGAAATAAATAAATAAAAAGAGTTCTTACTTGTATCATTGGCACCACTAGGTTCTGAAGAACACAACAGCACATCAATAAGATCAGATGCTGGGCCAGACCCATAGTGATTAAGTGCATTTAAAGCCCTTCCAAAGAGAAGAAAATAAAAGTAACTGACTCTTAAAGACAACTCCTTCAGAGCTTAGGAAACAACAGCAAACAATAATATCCTAAATAATTACTAATGTTGTGTGATCAGTTTGAAATGACATATCGTAGTCTCAGAACCATACTAAAATTTCCCAGGAACCTAGTATTATCAGTCTTGTAAAGTTAAATTAGCTTCTCTTCCACTAACTCCTTCATTCAAGGCTAAAAAAACTTCCAATCACATACCAACTTAAACCAAGAGGCAAATGCCATCTGGAGCCTACTTGTTTCATCATTTTCACAAGTGAAAGGCTCAAATTATGAACATATGTTGCCAACATATGCAGTACAAAGTATATGACAAAAATGCAGCAGCCAATATACCCGTGAACAAAAATACAAAAATGTTTATGCATCTTCGAGTTCCAGAATCTAGGAAGATGAAGCTATCATCCAAAATCTCGGTACAATGGAGCAAATAGACAGATATCCCCCAGCTATACCTCGCATAACTATTTTCCTTGCTTCTTTTCAAGCATTCTGGTTATTAAATAATTTGTTGTTCTTAGTTTAAGACATAAAATTTCATTCCTTGTTAGTTTACCTTTTGAGTCTGTTGTACGTAACATCATTGGCAAGTTTCAACAGGCGGTACAAATTCTCCTGATCTAAACTCACAAGGTTACTCTGAGGCTCATCAACTGCAATAGTAATTGAATTGGAGGCGGTCCGGGTAACAATTCCTGTGCAGATCTGATTATTTTGTCCAGCTGCTTCATAAAGTCCCACTATGTCACCTGCAGGAGATCAGCAACAACAAAGAATAAAATTAGAAGACAGAAAAGCTTCACATATGATATAAATATATGATAAGCTTCATATATTTGTGGTTTCTTCAGATAGGTTGTAATTGCTTTTACAACCTATCTGAAGAAACCACAAATATATGAAGCTTATCATTCCTCCAGCAACAAACAGGAATAAATCAACAATAAAGACAAAGAGAGGTGAAACATCTAAGATAAGTCCTTGTGGTAAACAATACATTAATTCTCATTCAATCTAAAATCGATCAGACAACTCAGGCAGCAACTGAAACTGAAATGGGAAAAGACTATAATGATAAGAGAAAATTTATTGCGCATAATAAATTAATACAAATTTTAAGGAAATATCAAGCAAATGTCTAATAAAGTTTAAATAGATAGACAATGATATGATTCTAGCATACAGAATACATCTAAGGTGCAAAAAAGATATTTCAAATAACAAGATATATTTGATGAATTTACAAAATCACAGTACTGCAAAAGAAATAATCTAAGGGTTAGAGATTTTAGAGAAACTGTTGAGAATGTTGATATAATTGATTACTTGGTGAGAAAACATAATGAATTGTTTCCTGATCTAAAACCTATGTATAAGAATATTGACTACATATACAGAGAATTTCCTTCATGAAGACACAAAGACTTGAGAGACACTGTATCAACATTTTTCACTGCACACATAAGACACAAATTTATGTGAAAGAAACATGAGATAGAAGAAATAAACTGAGGAGGAAATAGTGATGCTATTTCAAGATATCATCAGGATAAGCTATAAAAAAGGAAACACTTCCAAGAAATTAAATGAATAAGTGAAGTGTTCCTTTCAAATTATCTAAATTATATGAAAAATAAATTAATATTATCAAGAAAATTCTTGTGAGTTACCAAGAAAGCTTTTTTATTTGAATGTAGAAGTTTAAGAGTTTTAATCAAAAGAACTAGAATTAGTAAATATTTCAAATATTTAAATACATCTGTGGCAATGCTATAAGAAACATAGATTATTTTATAAAAAATATTTTCTGGGAGTGCCATCAAAATGGCAAATTAAATGAAATCAGTAGTAAAAAAAATAAAAAAGGGTAGAAGATTAAGTTTTATAAAAGGAAATGGGACAACTAAATATTAACACTTGCTTCAATATACGCTAATCTAGGACAAATACATTTCCTTCAGAAAGTAACTCAACATTTAAAAGATTTGGTATAGAGAACTTGATTATTAGGAATAAATTATAATCACAGGCACAATTTAGGGAAAAAAGATAGACAAAAATATAAAAACAAAATTCATTGTGTAAAAGGCTTCCAAAAATTGTGCAGATTGAAAAATTACTTAATATATCGGAATTATGAATCCCCAATCAAATGGATTTATATATTACCGAAACAGATTATCTTACTCAAAAATCGATTAGTTATCGACTTCTAAAGTCATATTCAACAAGCTGAAATGTAGCAATTTGTAGGTTAGACCATATACTGGTGATCCTAAAGTTGAAATGAAATAACATACCGTATATACTCGAGTATAAGCCGAGTTTTTCAGCCCAAAAAATGGGCTGAAAAACACAACCTCGGCTTATACTCGGGTCATTGACAAAGTCACCACACGAGGGCGCCATTGCTTGAGCCAGAGCGAGGAGGCACCAGCTTTTGGCCCCTCTCGCATGCCGTAGTTCCTCTCCCTGGCTCAAGCAAAAGAGGCAGCCATTTGCTCCAACCGAGAGGGGAAAAAAAGCAATGGTGAGTAACTATTCCTTGCTCTCTCTGCATTGCCCTTAGTCGGATTAAAAAGGCCCCCTGCTGTCAGATTCTCCTCCCCCTCCTTTGAAAGGATTTAAACTGTTTAAAAAATGGTATTTTGTGGTAGTTGCTGTCCTTGCTTGGATAGGATCTAATAATGTGTTATGAGGCAGAGCTAGACAGGAATTCTTTTTCTATCTGTCTATCTTTCTATCTATCTATTTTTCTATCTATCTATTTTTCTATCTATCTATTTTTCTATCTATCTATCTATCTATCTATCTGTATCTATTTCTATCTATCTATCTATCTATCTATCTATTTTTCTATCTGTCTGTCTGTCTATCTATCTTTCTATCTATCTATTTTTCTATCTATCTATTTTTCTTTCTATCTATCTATCTGTATCTATTTCTATCTATCTATCTTTCTATCTATCTATCTATCTATCTATCTATCTATCTATCTATCTATCTATCTATATTTCCATCTGTCTGTCTGTCTGTCTGTCTGTCTGTCTATCTTTCTATCTATATCTATCTATCTATCTGTATCTATTTCTATCTATCTATTTTTCTATCTTTCTATCTATCTATTTTTCTATCTATCTATTTTTCTTTCTTTCTTTCTTTCTATCTATCTATCTATCTATCTATCTATCTGTATCTATTTCTATCTATCTATCTATCTATCTATTTTTCTGTCTGTCTGTCTGTCTGTCTGTCTATCTTTCTATCTATATCTATCTATCTATCTATCTATCTATCTATCTATCTATCTATCTATCTATCTATTTGGTTTTCTATGCTGATAACCTCACAGCAGCTAATGCTGAAGCTCTTCTTTGGATACACTTATTTATTTGTTTGTTTGTTTGTTTATGTATTTAATTGGATTTGTATGCAATCCCTCTCCAAGGACTCAGGGTGGCTCACAGCATATATAAAAACAGAACAATAATGTAAATCCAATTAATGATGAGAAGGAATCCAGTTTTGAAGGATTTTAACTCTTAGGTTTTAGCTTTGTTCCTGATCGAGCTACTTTTTTTACTTTTTAATTTATTGTTAATATTGTTAATTTGTTTACCCTCTTTTAAATTTACAGAGCTAGTTTACTGGTTTTCTTTAAAATAAATATTCTAAAACATGTCTCAATTAATGTAATTTTATTGTTTTCCATTTTTATAAGTTACCAGTAGCCACTGCATTTTCTAACCTCGGCTTATACTCGGGTCAATACGTTTTCCCAGTTTTTGTGGCAAAAATTGGTGCCTCGGCTTATACTCGGGTCGGCTTATACTCGAGTATATACGGTACCTTACTGTTGGCATTTCAATTTTGTCCTAACCCTTAATCAAGCAACCAAACAAAGGTACTAAAACATTATTTACAGAATGTTATAGAAAACAAACACCTATTGCAAAAAAGGAATTTAAATTTAACCCATTTATTTGAGGGCAACTCAAGGCACCACTCCTCTCTATTGCATCTACCTCCCATTTCCACTTAACAACAGTAGAACAATACTGACAACAATATTGGTCAGGCTGAGAGAATTGGCCCAAAGTCATCCAGCTGATTTTCATGCCCAAAGGAGAGGCAGTATACTGCAAGCTACTTCTGCTGATCACCAGTTTGGAAGATCGAATCTCAGTAGGCTCAAGGTTGACTCAGCCTTCCATCCTTCCAAGATCGGTAAAATGAGGACCCAGATTGTTGGGGGCAATATGCTTACTCTTTGTAAACTGCTTACAGAGGGCTGTAAAGCACAGTGAAGCAGTATATAAGTCTAAATGCTATTGCTATTTGTTTTATAAAGGATGCAAAAGTCTTTTGTCAACTCACAGGACATGTGGAAATTATAATAATATGTAAGGAGATTACAACATTTTGATGCTAAACTGGTGCAGTGCCAATCAAAATGCAATAGTTATTAAGATAAGATTTAAAAATGACTGGATGGAACAGAAAAATTGGCAAGTATCATACTATAAATTTGCTTAGCCATCCTTTTGTTACCTTTCATAATGTTCCAAAGTACTCAAAAACAACATAGCAGATAAGATTTTTCAAAAGCCCTCATGCAGATGAGACTGAATGTAGGTCAGGTCCGATGGATTCATCAATTATGCATCAAGGGAATCCAGGCTTTCATAAGAAAAATACCCCCTCCTGGTTGGTTACTGAAATAAACTATATGTAAAACTATAATAATTTATTAAACATCACAATTAGGCGAAACTGTGTTGTACCAAGTGACATTGCTACCCATCTGAGGAGAATCCATGAAAATTAACTAGTACACTTTATATTCCTTTTAACTCTTTCCAAGGTTTCCCACTAATTCCCAATGGGTGTTAAAATTCCAGCACAGAGCTGAGAAGAGTTCCAATACAATGGCAAAATCCACAGGCTTCAGAACACATTTTACCATTAGGAGCACTTTATCTATGGTCAAAACCTGAATACACAAATAAAAGTTAAAAGAGGACGCAATCCCCATTTTTTTAATTCAAAAAAATAAAAAATAAATAAAAGCAGGAGCATTAAAACCCCAGCATTGAAACCCACAGTATTAGGGGGCAGTTCAGAATCAGTTACTTTAGGCTTTCTGACTAGCATCATCCAGAAAAATAAAAGCCTTCCAGAAAGCCCTGGAATGATGCTAGAAGCCATTCTTGGCAGATACCATAAATATTTTAAAACATTGATTTATGTTTACATATATCTATGTAAATAAAGAAATGGAAGAAACATACATTCTTACATGCCATTCCCATTTAGGTTAATAAAGCCAACCCTGTATCCACCCTGTTTACCAGTGAGAATACATTTTGTTCTGGAAAGTAATTGAACTGTCAATGAAACTGATTAGCTCAATTGCTTAAATATAAGTTGTGGCATCTTTCATCATAACAATTTTAATGTAAACCGTCACAATTCAATGAATCTTTTCTCCTTTAAGCCATAAGAAATGCCCTGTGCAAGTTCACACAACATTACCCTCCACATGTACCTGATTTATTCACAACAAGAAAAATGCAATTTTGTATTATTGAATCCAAGGTTGGAGGTTCACCCCCTAGCAACTCTGAATCTAACAGAGTATGTGTCTTTAGCACATAGTTTCCATTTAGAAAACCTGTTCCTCAAAAAGAGCTTTTCAAAGTCCTTGAAGCTCTTTTTCAAAGCACAATCTTTGTCTAATTCTGCACACATCCTATCTCTAAACAGCATTTTAGAATTATCTTCTTGATTACTTCTGTGATACACAGAATTATCTTCCTGATTACTTCTATGATGCACAGTACAGAATGTATCAATGTTGAAGCATTAATTCAAGCATACAATTAATTATACAATTAGTCCAATTGTCTGTGGCAAGGAGGATCTTGAATCTCTTTTTAAACAAACAAACATAGAAACATAGAAGTCTGACGGCAGAAAAAGACCTCATGGTCCATCTAGTCTGCCCTTATACTATTTTCTGTATTTTATCTTAGGATGGATATATGTTTATCCCAGGCATGTTTAAATTCAGTTACTGTGGATTTATCTACCACGTCTGCTGGAAGTTTGTTCCAAGGATCTACTACTCTTTCAGTAAAATAATATTTTCTCATGTTGCTTTTGATCTTTCCCCCAACTAACTTCAGATTGTGACCCCTTGTTCTTGTGTTCACTTTCCTATTAAAAACACTTCCCTCCTGGACCTTATTTAACCCTTTAATATATTTAAATGTTTCGATCATGTCCCCCCTTTTCCTTCTGTCCTCCAGACTATACAGATTGAGTTCATTAAGTCTTTCCTGATACGTTTTATGCTTAAGACCTTCCACCATTCTTGTAGCCCGTCTTTGGACCCGTTCAATTTTGTCAATATCTTTTTGTAGGTGAGGTCTCCAGAACTGAACACAGTATTCCAAATGTGGTCTCACCAGCACTCTATATAGCGGGATCATAATCTCCCTCTTCCTGCTTGTTATACCTCTAGCTATGCAGCCAAGCATCCTACTTGCTTTCCCTACCGCCTGACTGCACTGTTCACCCATTTTGAGACTGTCAGAAATCATTACCCCTAAATCCTTTTCTTTTGAAGTATTTGCTAACACAGAACTGCCAATACAATACTCAGATTGAGGATTCCTTTTCCCCAAGTGCATTATTTTACATTTGGAAACATTAAACTGCAGTTTCCATTGCTTTGACCATTTATCTAGTAAAGCTAAATCATTTACCATATTACAGACCCCTCCAGGAATATCAACCCTATTGCACACTTTAGAGTCATCGGCAAATAGGCAAACTTTCCCTACCAAACCTTCCCCTATGTCACTCACAAACATATTAAAAAGAATAGGACCCAGAACAGACCCTTGTGGCACACCGCTTGTAACCTGACTCTGCTCAGAATACTCGCCATTAACAATAACTCTCTGATGTCTATGCTTCAGCCAGCTGCAAATCCATTGAACTATCCAGGGATTAAGCAAGGTTCGACAAACCCAGGCGCCTGGTCGCCAGTGGCGCCTAGAAAATGTTGTCTGGCGCCTAGAAAATGTTGCCTGCTGTACTGTATGTCAGCGTTTCCCAACCGGTGTGCCGCCTGGGCAGGGCGCTGCGGTGCCTCTGACCTCTCCGCTCCTGCCCGATGCCGCGGTTTCTGGCGCTCTCCTGCTGGGTCCCAAAGAAGGCAGACAGGAAGGAGAGCTCCATTCTTCGCGCCTTTTTCCCGCCTTCCTTCTTTGGGGCCCAGCAGGAGAGCGCCAGAAACCGCGGCATCGAGCAGGAACCGGGAGGTCGGAGGCACCGGCACGGCAGCGCCCGCCCAGCTGAAGGTTCCCTGTCGTCATCGGCAAGTGTCCTTTGGGGCTCGGCGGGAGGGCACTGGCGGTGGGAGCGGGGGGGGGGGCCGCGGCTGCAGCGGCACAGGCAGTCGCGGGGAGATGGCGGGGGGAGCGGGGGGCGGCTAAAGCGGCCCCGGGCACCGTTCCCTGTACGCTTTTCCAGGGGCGCGCAGGGAGCCGCGGCCACCCGCCCGCCTACCGGATTTCCCTCCGCGCGGCTGGGGAGGTGGATTCGCCGCCCCCGCCAGCCCGATCTCCCTCCAGTGGCTGGTGACGTAGTTCTACCGCCCTCGCCAGCCTGATCTCCCTCCGTGGGGGGGTGGGGGGCGACGAACCGACGACCGGGGGCTGTCCGTCCGTGTTGGGTGGTGCAGGGCAGGCACAGGCAGCCCCAGGGGAGAACAAGGGAGGGAGAGAAAGGAAAGAGAGAGTAAGGGAGGGAGAGAAAATTGAATGAAGGAGGGAGAGAAAGAAAGAGTAAGAAGCAGAAAGGATAGAGAAAAAGGAAGAGAAAGGGAGGGGGAGAAAGGAAAGAGGGAGGAAGGGGGGGAGAGAAAATTGAATGAAGGAGGGAGAGAAAGAAAGAGTAAGAAGTAGAAAGGATAGAGAAAAAGGAAGAGAAAGGGAGGGGGAGAAAGGAAAGAGGGAGGAAGGGGGAGAGAAAGAAGATATGAAGGAGGGAGAAAAAGAAAGAGAGATAGGAAGGAAAGAGGGAGAGAAAGGAATGAGAGAGAAAGGGAGGGAGAGAAAGGGAATGAAAGAGGGAGAAGGGGTGAGAGATAGAAAGGATAGACAGAAAGGGAGAGAAAGGAAAGAGAGAAAGGGAGGGAGAGGAAGGAAAGAGATGAGAGAGGAAGGAGGAGACAGAGGGGGTGAAAGCGATGTCAGGTGGAGACTCGGCAAAAAACCAAGTTTGCTTAAAAAAAATTCTGGCTCCTAAATTTTTTGGCTGGCTCCTAGATTCTGAACAACTTTGTCGACCCCTGGATTAAGTACAATCTTCACTAATTTATCTATCAGCTCTTTATGTGGAACCATATCAAAGGCTTTGCTGAAGTCCAGGTAGGCAATATCCACGGCACCACCTTCATCCAACACCTTTGTGACATAGTCAAAGAAATCAATGAGATTAGTCTGACATGATTTGCCTTCAGTAAAGCCATGCTGATTTGGGTCCAATAAGTTATTGTTTTTTAGGTGCTGATTTATCCTCTTTTTGAGTAGAGTCTCCATCATTTTAACTACAACTGATGTCAAGCTAACTGGCCTGTAGTTACCAGCTTCTTCTCTACTGCCCTTCTTGTGAATAGGCACAACACTGGCCATTCTCCAATCCTCAGGAACTTCTCCTGTTAACAAGGATTGGTTAAACAAATCAGTCAGGGGGGTAGTAATGACAGATCTGAGTTCTTTAAGAACTCTGGGGTGGTTGCCATCTGGACCCATTGCCTTATTTATCTTTAATCGTTCAAGTTCTTCTAAGACATCGGCTTCTAAGATCACTGGAGCTGAATCCGTACAGCTGGAAGCAATGCTATATCCCTCTATAGTATTATTTTGTACGGTGTCTTTTGAGAAAACTGAACAGAAGTAGCTATTGAAATGGTCAGCGATCTCCTTATTCCCATTAATGCATGTATTATTCCCGGTACTAAGTTTCGTGATGCCGCAGTTTTTCTTCTTCTTATCACTAATATATCTGAAGAAGGTTTTATCCCCCTTCTTTACAGATTTGGCAATTTCTTCCTCTTTTGAGGCTTTAGCAGCATATATTATCTGTTTCGCCTCCTTCTGTCTCATTTTATACACCTCCCTAT
Source organism: Erythrolamprus reginae (assembly GCF_031021105.1). NCBI lineage: Eukaryota > Metazoa > Chordata > Lepidosauria > Squamata > Dipsadidae > Erythrolamprus > Erythrolamprus reginae. The sequence continues at coordinate 136,253,485 of NC_091950.1, read as the reverse complement.
CAGCTATACTTCCAGACACTTTATACCTCCTATAGGCAGCCTTTTTTTCATTGACTATAGCCCTTACATCATTGCTAAACCATAGCGGTTTCTTCTTCCTTTTACCTTTAGTTATTTGTCTTACATACAGTCCAGTGGCTTTTAAGATGGCCTTTTTTAATACAGTCCACTGGGTGCTCGCTCCTGCCATTTTATCCCTCCCCTTTAATTCATTTTCTAAATATTCCCCCATTGCATTAAAATTTGTTTTTCTGAAATCCAATACTTTGGTTGCATTATAGGATTGCTCACAATTAGTTTTTACATCAAACCACAAACATAGATGGTCACTGCATCCTAAATTTTCTCCCACCTTGACATCTGAAACCCAATTCCCATTCGTAAAAACTAAATCTAGAATATTCTCCCCTCTAGTTGGTGTCTTAACCAGCTGTGCCAGAGCTGCTCCTGTAAAGGCCTCTACTATATTCTTACTTTTGCATGTAAGGGCACTGGGGATATTCCAGTCAACATCAGGCATGTTGAAATCACCCATAACCACAATATCTCCCTTTACTGCCATTTGGGTAATTTCATCCACCATCTTGTTGTCATATTCCTCGGATTGCCCTGGAGGCCTATAGATCACCCCAATTCTAATGACAGAACCTTCTTTATTTTGCATGCAAATCCAGAGAGTCTCTAGATCTTGACATGTATTGTGAATTAGTGTTGTTTTTAGACTTTCTTTAATATAAATGGCTACTCCACCTCCCCTTCTCTCTATTCTATCCTTCCTATACAGTGTATATCCTGGTATGGATATTTCCCATTCATTAGAATCCTTAAACCATGTCTCAGTTATGGCAACCAGGTCCAAATTATCTCTATATATTATGGCCATTAATTCACAGAGCTTGTTGTTCAAGCTTCGAGCATTCGTGCACATTACCCGAAGAACATTATTTTCATTATTAGTTTGCCCCTTATCATCAACAACTACATCTATTTCATTTGCAGCTCCCTTTTCATAAGCTTCCAAAAACTGCTTTATCCTCATTGGTCGGGAACAGAAATCACCCACATCAGTTACATCTCTGTCCCCTTTACCTAGTTTAAATGCCTGTCCAAAAAAGTTCTGAATTCCTCACCGAGCACCTGGGTACCTCTGTATGATGGATGCAAACCATCCCTCTTAAACAACTCCCTATTAGACCACCTACTGACATCATGACTTACATAGCCAAAACCTTCAGCATTACACCACTGCCTTAACCACACATTAAACTCTCTGATACACATTGTTTTATCCTCTTGGCCACAAACCGGTAACACCTCTGAGAAAGTCACTGAATCAGTTATTTTACCCAGCTCCACACTTAGACATTGAAAATCTCTTTTTACTACATTAACATTTCTCTGGGACAAATCATTTGTGCCAAGATGCACCACCACATCAACGTTATTACCTTTACTCACAGCCTCAACTATGTTTGTAATCCGCCTCCTGTCCCTGCTGGCAGTGGCCCCTGGGAGACACCTCAGCACCTTCACCACATCCTTGCTCTGTCCCAAATCAAACAAACAAACAAACAAACAAACAAACTACCCTTGATATTCAATACCGATCCAAATTGAAAAATATGCCTAGAACCCATTGTTTTACAGGACTGGCTAGTAGGCAGCTCAAAGGTATGTGTGTGCAGGTGTGCGTCCATTAATGCAGTACTGTGCACATACTAAATAGTATTCTCAAAATAATGGAAAAATGTTTAATAAAGCTCTTGGAGAATGGCACTTTTTAGGCTACAGTCATATGATTCATAAACTGTAATAAATCTTATGTTTGGTTTTGGCTTCTGAACTCAGCCACTATGGTTGGTAAACTAAGATTTATGGCTTAAAATTTTATTAAAATTATGTTTGAACTACGCAATTAATACAAATCATGCTTTAACATGATGTGAGACCAGCCAAGCAGGAAGGAAGATAAAGGCTCTTTTTCTAAACCAAATCAGGGAAAGGTTATGATTCAAATATTTAGTCAGAAGTTAATCTTGTTGAATTTATAAGCTTTTTTCTTAAGTGAGTGGATGCAGAACTATGACAAAATTACTTTACAAATCTATAAAAAATCAGATTCTAGGCATGAGCCTCTACTAATATTGTACATTGTTTCATTGTGAAATAGTGAGTTACTAACATGAACAGTTGCCCATAAAATATAAAAACCTAGTTTAGAAGATAAGATCCATAGCACAATTATTTTCTGAGTGTATTTCAGGTTAAATGAAATCAGTTAAATGACAACTACTTTGTCAGCTATTTTGAGAGAATCTCTAAGATGCTAGGACACGGTACTCAAAAAAGCCATCAGACAACAACCTGACAAGTTCAATCAGGTTTGATTGCACTCCAGAATAGGCCAGGTGTGGAAGCAAACACAGCAAGGACTCTGTTGTTGTAGGGTAAAATAGAAGAATCTTGAAAGCCACCCAGAGGTGGCATTCTTCCTCTTTTCTACCATACAGAGGTGGACTGCTAACGTGGAATGGTGACTTGTGCTCACCCCCATGGTTCTGAGTGCTAGTGGAGACCAGCGCAATTCTGCTACTGCACCTGTGCAGGTAGCAGAATTGTGCGCGGAGACGCAGATGCACCCGTGTTTCAGCGCGTTTTTTTGCTTTTGTGTTTCGGCATGTTTTTTTGCTACCTCTGCATACAGAATCAAGACATTCTTACTCCTGCTCCCTCATTTCCAGAAATGTGTTTTCATTTACCGGTACTTTATCTTTTGTGACAGTAAGAATGTATTAAACCTCTTTATCATTCAATCCCGCAACAATTCTGGGTGGTGTACAACAATCAAAGAAAGATTACAATCAAGATAAAAGATGGCAAGTGCAATAAACTTCTATCCCCCCAAATTTTAATTATGTAAATGTAGTTATTTTCAGAAAAAAAATATTGCTTATTCTTCTACTGTAAATTGACAAAAACTATCTTAAATACTGAGAAGTCCTTATCTCTGTCCATTGGCCATATTGTATTTGTGATAATAAACTGTTTTTCTTGGGCAATTATATTTTTAAAAGAATGCAAAATCTATGTTGATAATAACTCCATGTGTGAATAAAAAAGTAGTTTTCTTGTTGTTTGATGTAGCAGCTGTAATTCAAAGACTCTGAAATCATTACAGATTCAGAAAGAACCCATCACATCGTGAAGGTCTATCTTTCCAGTATTTAAAGCTGCGCCTTCCAGTATCTAAAGCTACACCTACCATTTTATAATAAACTTTCAAAATTAACACTTTTACTTACCAGGCCCAAAACTATTGGAAGGTAACTCTGTGTCTAAACCATGTTTTTGTGGCTGTAAAGTTACAAGCAGATGGCCATATAGCCCAGTTTTTTGACATTGTAGTTCGAGTTTCAGTAAGCAAACTCCTTTACGCTGCAGCTCTTTAAGGGAGATTCCTTCTTGCCATGCTCTGAAAAAGATAATGCAAAGAGAAAAATCACGTCATTGTTAATTAGATACTACCTGAGAAGTTAAATCATATTGTGGCCCTCTTTGCTTCCATCCAGAGAGAACATTGGTAGATAAAAAAAAAAATCCATATACAGTAGATAATAAACATATTTTACTTGTTTAAAATATGTCACTCATTTTAAACAATTCTGGGTGACTCAACATTTTAACACGTCTTCTCAAACCTGCAAATATGCTGAACTAGAACATTCAATTTGAAAGATATCAAGTTAGATAAAACTATCCTAAAAAGTCAGAGTCAGTAACAAGATTTACAGATCATTCTAAGCAATTACAATTAATCTTGGCTTGCCTTAGCACAATACATAAAGCCAACCACATCTGATAATTATGGCTTATAATTTATTGTGTGAGCTTAACTTTGAATTGCAGATAAATTTCCTAACCTGTAAGTGAAGAAATCTTGCAATATCTCACAATATTCATATTTGTGTACTTTTGATGGCCCATTGAGCATTTCGCTATTTCAAGACTGCTTGTTTTCTTGTGCCACAACATCTTGCATATGCAAGCTTTGAATGAATCACAGAGCAAATCAAACCAGTTTCTAACTGTTATGTCTATGTTTAGCAGCGATACAAAAAAAAATGGGGGGGAGAACCACATACAGTTTATGCTTTGAAATGGTATGCACGTGGCTACCCTCCCAAAAATAATAGATGTAGAATAGGATTTTTTTCATTTCCTCTTAATGTAAAGTAACATAGTTAATAGGATTGCTCTCTAGTCATAAATTTAATTTCCCTTTCTCTCAAATTATGAGCTATAATTTGGTAATACATGGAGATCTCCAGAGATTCCACTCAAAGCTTCTGAGGACAATGAGTGGCTGCAGGACCTGACCTTGTGCAATCTCACCGGCCATCTAAACAGCCTCTCAAAAGAGTTGCTACTTTATACTCCTATTTTTGCTTTTCAGCGGAATATTTCATCCAAGGAACATATTACATATTTGTTAATATCAACAAATGAACAATACACCAAAACAAGCTCACAAATTTAAGGAACAGATAATTTTTATTTCAACAGTTTTTAATGTATATGTATACATTTAATTTGGCTATAATAAAATATGTGGTTATTGCAGTTCCCCAGAAATCAAATGCTAGACACTCCTGCATTCTTAAACCTCATTGTCTGATAATGCAATGACAATTGCTCAAAATCCTCTACCTAATGTTATCTTAACATTATTTATTTAAATTATATTCTATCACAATCTATTGATTCTTATTAACATATTGTGAGAACCCAAACAGCAGTAATTTATTTATAGTTAAACATACTACAGCTTTTTACAATGTGTGGATCAAGTATACTGGTACAACTAGAAAAAATGCTCCATTATTAGCTATAAGCTGTATTTTTACTGTATTGAGAATGGGAAGAAGTCTTAAACATATTCCAGAGCCATTTGTTTTGTAAAAGTTCACTTTAGGGCCTACACTAAGCAAAAAACTAAGTTTTGTCACACAATTATTTCAATCCCTTACAGATTATTGGGTCAATTTAAATAGGATTTTGTCCAGGTGTTGTGATTGCTTTGATCATTTTCATGAACATTTTATGCTGGAATGTAGTTGGGGGCAAGTACAATTATTCCAGTTTTTCTGGACCGCTAAGTACCTTTTAATATCCAACTGTGATAATCTGGGCTACCTTGTAGGCTTTGAAGTCCTGACCCTTCCTCTAAGGATGTGTCAAGATAAGTAGTGTTGAGAGACTAACATTTGATACAAAAGTTGTTGACCTATAGAAATCTATAGGGCCATGATGGCAAACCTATCTCTATGATGGCCTTCTCTGTGGGCACGTGAGCCATCGCCCCAGCTCAGCTCTGCCACACATTCACACACGCCTCCCGCCAACTGTGGGTCTCTGCTGTGCATATGCAGGGGGCAGGATACATGCAGGAGGCGCACATGCATGCATGCGTAGGATGGGGCACATGCAGGGGCCAAACGAGCATGGACGGGAGTGGGACATAAGCGCGGGACCATGTGTGCATTGCATTTGGGGGGTTCAGGACACACACGTGCATTCACACCACACACTTTGGGCACTCAGTCCAGAAAAGATTAGCAATCACTGCTATAGGCTGTACCTTGCGCATATGCTGTTAAACACACAGATGAACAGGCTGGAAATCCTTCAGAACTATGGAGTAGGATTCATTAGTATGCTGCTAACACCTGCTCTATTGTTCCCTACCAATGCTGCTGCAAGACAGAAAGCAGTGACCTTGAACATTGCCTAATTTCAGTAATGTGCTGGAAGAAGAACAGAAAAAGTTGAAATCGGAAAGTGAGATGAAGCTTGTTTTATTTATTCTCTGAGCTCTTAGGGAAAAAACCATATCCATTCAAAAGAAAGTGCCACTATATTCAATGCATTACTATAGGTACAGGACTTTTCTTATGTCTTAGCTATTATGTTATTCTAATTATCTGCAGCTGCTATGATTTTGAGACCACATTAATCAGCAACTTCCAAACAACCCAGGTGTGACACCATAACTATAAATTCAAGTATCTAGGGTTTTATGTTTTAATGATTCAAATTATTAGTTTATTCATAAATGCTTTCAACTCTTCTATCTATAGAGCTAGAAAGATATTGACTGGGTTTACATATCATAAAAATCTATGCTACAATTGTTTGGATTAACACTAGCATTATGGCTGATGAACCCGTTTATCACTATTTTTGCTCAGCCATTCTGGTCCAGTGACCAGCAATACCCTAGTTGTTCTGAAGTAATACCACACAGGTTTATATAATCTAGCCCTCACATAAGTAGCTTGTTTAATATGGTATTTATCTATTAAATATACAAATACACTACAGTATTTGTGTATTTACACAACTATTTGTTTCTGATGCCAATTCTCCAAAGGCAGATTTGCTTAACGGTTTCAAGGCTCCAATTATCAGGCAGGTGATACAGATAGTCAAAATTAAAGTGTTTAATTGAATACAGCGGTGACAAGGTCAACCCGCTGGTTCCTTCCAATGTTTTCGATTACAGAACCCCATCAATTCTTCCTAAGGGTCAATGGTCAGAGCCTACAGAAAGAGGCCGCTTATTACTTGTTCTTGCTCTAACAAATGTATATAAGCCAGGTTGTAAGCCTGCATTGGCTAAGCAGCCATTTAGAATTAGGAAGCAGATATTTGAATAAGCGTGTTTACAAAGGTCAAAATATATAATTTAAAACATTGCTTAAATTCCTATTTTTACTATGTGGGGACAGAGGGATGCTGAGAAACCCAACTGCCCCCTAGCCGAAGGGATACCTTGCTTCCGAAATTTCGGCCTCCCTTTCCTCCTTTAGTAACTCCATTTGCCGGGAAACAAACTCTTCCACCAATGTCGCCATTGCGGCCGGCTTGAGCGAATGTCCCCAGAACCCCCGTTCTTGGGGACAGCGGGCAACGGCGTGCCGAGACGACAACGAATGGCCCTTTAAAACCTGGCTCTCGTTGCCCGACGGTCCCTATAAATGGCGCTCCGGCTGTTCCCAGGGCAGAACTTCCGTTTCCGTCGGGAGCGAGAGCAAGCGGGAAGAAAAGCTGGTCGGCTTGTAATGGCAATAGCCGCGTCTGCCTTCGGTTACGGGCAGGTTCTTTCTCGGACAGGTGAGCACGGGCTGTAATCTTTTTTTAAACTCGACGTTTTTTCGTTTCCAGGGTTGGTTACCTGCTGGTATTTTTCTGTTAATGGTGGCTCGGCTATTTTATTCTGCACTTTCTGCCTGCATTATATTATCCTTTGCGTTCTCTTTGCTGCTGGTTTTAAATCGAAAATCCTCTCTCTCTTCTGCATCGAGCTCTTATTTATTCTGTCTTTTTTCTTCAAACAGCCATCCTTTTCCTTCGCCCGACCCCATTTCCCATCCCCCCCCCCGACACCCCAATTACGTTGGGCTTCATCTCTGCCCGGTCGTATAATTGAGATGTTGAAATTGAATTTGTAATTCACCTTAACCAGGTGAGGAAGGGTGCCTCAAGTCATGGATAATCTATATTTTTTTGCTTTGCCCTGTTATATTGTGTCTTCGCTGCTAAGAGCAATTATGAGTTGTATATATGAGTTCCCCATAATGCAAGTAATTCCTGTATTTTATTTATTTAATTATATTTATTTAATTACATTTGTATGCCGCCCACTCCCGAGAGACTCAGGGCGGCTTACAACGATAAGAGGAAAAATACTAACAATATAACATATGCTGCCCAGACACCCTGAGTCCTCGGAGAAGGGCAGCATATAAGTTGAATGAATGAATGAATGAATGAATGAGAACAAGAACAGAGCTTCAGAGCTGGCATATTTATGGGGAGCTCAGTACCTATAGTCAGGTTTTTGAACCACCAAAGTTCAAATATTTCTTGTATTTTCCCCCTAAATGTCAATGAGACCTGAGTGATTGTATCCGCTGTATTATGTTAGCTACCCATTTTTGAAAATTAAAAGTCTCACTCAAACCAAACTAGCATAATAATAGTAAGACTGATACTGCTAGTAGTGCCTTTTACTCTTTTCAGTCTTAATTTTATTAATTTGATAGTGTAAAATAGAATACTTTATATATTCAACTTTTTTTTCGTTTTGGGTGCTTTGGTAGTTTATAACTAAACTACTTCATAATTGATTTTTTTAGTATTGCCAAATTGTGTTTTTTTTTTAGGATGTCAGTCTATGATAAATGTTATTCCATTCCAATTGAATATTCTGTGATGGCTACATTCTTGTTACATGTGTTTGAAGTCTGGTAGTTTAAATGACATATTTGGTAAATTACACTTATTTTGCTTTTTAGCATAAATTCATTCAAGATCATATTTAATTCTTAGATATAAATAGTATTAAGCAGCACCCCACATTTAATAAAGAGTAACATCTGAGTGCTTCAGTGACAACCAAGATTGAGATCTTATTATTCCCTTCTTAGTCTTTCTAACTGGTGATATTTGAACAACACTCTCCCCCCCACACACACACACACAAATAAGCATTTCAAGAAAGTAATTTGTCATTGCATGCTTTGAAAGAGCTGTTTTAATTCATATGTGTGCAATTTTTGTCTATCAGAAAAGTATTGCATTAGTTGGAGCAAACTGAACACTTTAAGTTTGGTCTTTAATCAGCACATTTTGCTGGCATTTTCTTGCAGATAACCATTGTTCATTTACTATTTATAAATGGGTAATTTTTATTCCAAGATTCTATTATGTGTGTTATGTAATAATATCTAAAAAGCCAAAAAATAATTTTAAAAGATCTTTGCCAGAAGGAGTAAAGTCTTGTTATAGTCTTATTCGCCTGGGTTCAAATAGCATTCCCAGCTAACACAGTTAAAGGCCTAATAGCTGAGTGCACACCATATACTGAAATGTGGTTTGTTTTGTCCTTCAATGTGACATAGATTTAGCCTGTTTATATCTATGGTTCAGTGTATTGTGCCAAAATAAAGAAGGGTTAATTTACTTCAGATTGTATGAACCAACCATTTCAAACAATTGCTACGAATATATACCTGAAATGTCTAGAGACCTTCAAGTTCTCCTTCTCTGTATTACCATTTCTTCCTGTTTATGTTGGAGGTCATCCACTTAATTTTCAGTTTCCTGTTTATAGCATTTTATAATACCCTTCACATTTTTTCTTTTTTTCTTTTTTTCTTTTGTATATAAAAACAATTGTTATAAAAGAGAAGGAAATTTTGCATTTAAAAAGGCATATGGAATATTGCTACTCAGTCTATCCAATATGTTTTCAGGAATTCAATTCATATTGAGGAGGGAGCACACATTTTAGGATTTAAGATCTGGATGCAGCATAATTTCATAATATTTGGCTCTGCTCCAATATGCCGCCTTACTGACAACTATGCTGATTGTCTACCTATACCTCATTAGGCCTGCCTTTATATCTGAAGCTTTTTATAATTCTCATAAACCAGAGATTTAACTGATTAAGTCTGCCCAATTAAGTGAGATTCTTTACTATTAAACTCTTGCCTCTCTGACCCCCCAAAAGGTTGCAAAGATCCTTTTGTATGACTTGTAAGGAGGAATATGATGATTCCAGTAGAATTTTTACTCTTCCTTAAAATGTGTAAACTATTCTTATTGGTTCTGGAATTGGAACATCTTAATCCCATCTGAGTGACTTTTTTTACCTGGTTCTCTTTCAGCATTTCTGTTGAGGTCTGCAGTTCGAAGTCTGAGTGCACAAAACACTTCACCAGTTCAAGGGTAAGATTAGGACATTGCAGAATGTTTCCTTTTCTGTTTTGGTATTCTGATTTAGTTTTGGTTAGATTTAAATAACAAAATTACCCTTTTAACCTCAATATTGTGTGAAAGACATATAAATGTTAACTAACATTTTACCCAGGCTGGAAAAAGATATATTATTCAAATCATATTCATTTGAAATTGTCTTTGTGTTACTGCTAGAATGAACATGAATAAGTTTCATGAATCCTTCCTTTAGGATCCTTTTCTTCCATTATTAGAACTTCGAGTCATAATATGAGGACCCAGCTTTTTGGGGTCAATATGCTGACTCTATAAACTACTGTGAAGTTGTATATGTCTAAGTGCTATTGCTATTTATGGGCTCTTGCAGCACTGCATGAGTGTCTAGTTCTTTTTTTCCTCTTCCTCCTCTTATATTTTGGAGAAATGTTTTACACCTTTTATGCTGGTGGGGCTTAGGGAAAATAGCAGTTTTTCTGTTGCAAATAATGGTACAGTTATTTACTTACGGTTGTTAGTCACTTTAGAGTCCCTTTGTACAAAACTGCCAAAAACTTAGGAAAATAAGCTATTGTAACAGAAGAAAAGAGGGATTCCAGCATTTAGGAAAGCCCATAATGATATCCCTTTTTTACATAATGCAGGGCATGTTGTCTTTCTTGCAGTATTGTAAGACAAACCCCAATGCTGGGTAGTTTTGCAAGGCCTGAATTTACATAATGATGCTATAAGACACTTGAAGCAAGTCAACATAGTATTTTAAATGTTTCCAAACATGTAAAAAAGTAGTTATGTCCTACTTATTCCTAAGAAACATTAATTTTTTGCATTCATTTTCTGGTTTCCTCTTTCCTGACTTTTTTTTTTAAAGGTAGCAGTCAAGGAAATTAATGGAGATTATCACCTCATCAAAATGCACATGCATTTCTTTGCTTGAGTATATAAACAGAATTGACAAAATGTTTAGTTTTAGGTAGTCCAACTTTAAGGTACGACTGCCAATTTTAGAATAAGCCAGAAAATTGCAATAACTTATGGTTTAATATTCTTCGATTGCACCCAAAATTGGTAACTGGTTTTTTTTAGTTCTGACGGAATAGATACCTACAGATAATGGAACAACTGGTTTGCTCAGTTGTTTGAGCAGAGGGTAAATATAATATCTGCAACCAGAAGCCTTGCTTTGACTTAGTATACTGCAATGAATTGCCTGAATTTCTTTATTACCTTATAATAGTTTTAGCTGATTATTGGCTGAAAAGAAAGAAAGAAAGAAAGAAAATGAATTGTATGTACTGGCTTCTGAGCCTAATCATGTTTTTTTTCCTACTTTGATGCAGTTCTAAAGTATAACATTTCAACACAAGAGTTTGAACTTGCTCCCAGCTTTGCAGTATGTGGCATTAAAGAGATCACTTTAATGGTCTTAGTGCTGTAAAAATTCTCCCATTGTATAAAGGTACTCCAGAATATTCATAACCGGCACTTAGAACTGAGTATCAACTAAGCAGTAACTTGTACTTGCAGATAAGGGAGAAAACAGATATTCTGTGCAACTTGTTCCAGTCCTCTTGCTACATACCATGGAGTCAGCCAGTGTGAAGCTTGATGGAACCAAGAGCAGAAAAAGCAAAAAACGGAATCCTCTCAACCCAGCAACACCTTCTAGAGGCCCTGGCAAAATGGCTGCAGGAGCTACTTCTAAAATCAAGAGTTTCTCCGTGCCATCCATTTCTCCCATAGTCACTCTAGAAGCTGCCTCTCTTGGCTCCTCTCCTAAAGCTGGGCCCAGTTTTCTGGATACATTTGTCCCTTTGAGTGGTAGCAGAGGCACGGATCAGAAAGAGATTCAGAAGGAACTCTTTGGAGAGGGGACCCCCCTGCAAATTCCTAACCAAAGTAGAATGTCAGCTTCGGCTGCAGAAGCAGTATCAAAAAGAGAGCCAATCAAACTCGATGTAGGTGTAGAAGTAATAGATCTCACCAGTGACACTTCAGTGATTGATCTTACACATAATGATTCCATTGTACTTGCTGGAGAGACTAGACAACAGCAAAACCAAAAATTAAGAAGCCGACCGCTGTCCAACAGCGGGATAGTATGTAATGATAACGACAACGAATGTAGTGGAAGTGAGGAACTGGCTGCCAGTAAATTGTCTAGAGAATTAGAAAAAGAGAAAATCAGAAGTCCAAAATCTTCAGCGACTGTGAGGTGTCCAATTTGCATGGATGGCTATGCAGAAATTATCCACAGTGGACGACTTATAATGTCAACAAAATGTGGCCACATCTTTTGTAGTCAGTGCCTTGAAAATTCTCTTAAAAGTGCAAACTCTTGTCCTGCTTGTAGGAAAAAACTCAATCGCAAACAAAATCATCCAATATACATATGAATACATGGATGAATTTGGTAATCTAAGTTTTCTCCTTTGGCTGCTTTTCTGTTTTGTTTATTTTATGTAAACTTAATTCTGCTTTAAGGAGTATTATAGCTCAGTTTACCCTGGGACCCATAGACTCCCATCTACTGAAACCTATGTTTAAAAAAACGTGTACAAGTAGTAAAGAGATCTTGTTTATTGTTTAATTGTAAGCCAGTTATAAAAATATTGATGCAATTGGGAAGAAGCTGAGGAAGAATATTAGGCACTGATACAAGGATCTTATTAAAATTAAATTGATAAAACTCACTTGATGGAAAAACCTTGTTATTTAGTGAGAAATTTTATTTTGTATTAATAGAGCCCAAGTAAAAATACTGAACTCCCAAATGGGTAGGATTTATAAAACCTAGAACTCAGATCTCAGACTATGTAAATGAATATACATGAATTTTCTTTCGTAGCCTACATTTTCATTTTAATTACCCTCATAATTAAGACAGTGTTGATAAGAACTATGGATGTACATCCTCTATTTCATATGGAAATTTTGTGATTAGCGACATTGTCCTTAATGTGGGCAGTTGTACAAACTAAATTGCCTAAGGGGCTGCTCTTTCCCATAAGTAGTAGCCAATAACCATTTCAAACCTGTAAGAAATAAGAGCATATAAGGAACAGATTTTGAGGGTAAAAGTGATCAGGTACATATTTGTAATAAACTGGTGAATGGCATGATGTAGTAATCTGATCTATTTAAGAACATTAGTAATTCTGAACTATTTGGATTTATTAAATATATGTAACCTTCAGTTATTAGCTAACCTGGGGGTACCTGTGCAATAATTTACTTCCAATTAGAAAGCCTAAGCCTAGTCTCGTATCACTAAAATGGACCAACATGTTTACATAGTACACCTATGGTCTTGAGTCTCAGTTTCAATGAAAAAGTGTAATTTTCCCCCTTAATTGTTTCAGGGGTGGTTGTGTAAGCTAGTTATTTAACTAAACGTCCTCATGTCTGGTCATGTAAAATTCTGTAATAAAGATCAACATTGGAGAAACATGCAATGGCAGTTGAAAAGCCATATATTGTAGAACTATTGTAAAATCAATTAATAAGGTTAAACAAGCCTTGCATAAGCTTGGCATTATGAATGCAGTTCTCTACTTTTTCATGATTTCTCCTGCTTGAAATTACACAACCATCTGAACTATAAACATTATATGTGTTTAAGAAAAGTGCACTTTTGAAATTTGTTTTCAGAACTGGTGTTAGTTTAGTAATAAAGCTTTAAACAACCTTCCAATATTATTTATTTTAATTTATATTTTAATTTATGTAAATAAAGTTTTTGATGGTTTATTAAACGTTTTTTAAGTGTCATGTTTTAATCATTTTTGAGATATTAACTATTTTCTTAGACTTGCTTGCTGTGTTTTTCCCTTGACTTGTAGAATTTATCATAGGAAAATACAGTTGAAAAAATACAGAGTGGTTCCTTGGCAGAGAAGTAAATGGTTTCTTATAACTTGGGTTTATGGCTAACTAAATTCTTAATTAGTGTTTCCTAATATCAGTACCAAAATGCCGGTTATGGACAGAAAGATAACATGTGTTCTGTACCTTTACAGGCAATTGTGCCCTTAAAACCGGACTTTTTAAAATACAGCAAAGGTTTCTGGTGGATAGTAGGGAAGATGCTGACCTTAAACCAGATTGCTTTTCATGCTGCAGCAGAGGGTAACTTAAGAGATCTTTAGAAAAAGATACAGCCATGTTAAGGAGTTCCTGACAGATGCTATGTGAACATCTTGATGCACTACGGAACACCTTTTTCTCTTTGACAGTTCCAATAAAGAAATAGCATGACTCTAACAAACTGGATGAAATGTTTTGGCCCCAGCAGGTGGCAGCATATTTTGGGATATCTGAGCACAGGGAGATGATCTGGGTGGTAAACTAGATTAGGAAGCTGAAGGATCAATTTGGAAAAAGGCCATAAGAAAATGCTTCTTTGCTATTGCCCCAATGTGATCATCTGGTCCCCTGGGTTGAATTGAATGAATGTCTTTATGCCTGCCATCTCTCCAGGAGGCAGAGAACATGCTCATGTTAGCATGAGACTCCTGGGGTGCTGTAATGTCCCTGTCTAGCCATACAAATAGCTTTATATTCCTTGCCTCCCATCATAAAATCAAGGGAAGAATAATGTTCTCCTGCCTGTTAGCTTCTCTTTATATTCACCGTTGTCTTCTGGATGGTAAAGCACAAAGGTGGTTACATTACTATCTGAGGTACTTGGTAGAAAACACCTATATTAGCATTAATAGCAGTATTAATAGCCATACATTCAGAGTCAAGATAACTGTTTTATGATATATTTGCTTTTGAAATCAGCTGTACAATTTGGGCTTATATAATACCATCTTTGCATGCTCTTTAGGCATGCAAAGTTAAAACACAAGAATACTAGTCTGTTGCCTGATGTGTTGGTTTACTCCTTTTATTTGAAAATACTTGAGGCATTCCTTTTTTACATAAATATTCATCTCAATATACCATTTCTAATTTTCATTCTGTGGTTTATTTCTGGAACAGGTATGCGTGCTATTTAACCTAAGATTTTACTTTTGAAAATCTTAGAATTATCCACATAAGCCTTAAAAATAAGATTTGGTCCTCACATGCTCAGTATTTTTAGAGATGAGAGCAGTGTTCTTTTTTTCCAAATCCTAAACATTCCCATTGATATAAATGATATGCTTGTAATGCATAGCAATGAAGAAGCACGGCAAACAACTTTTTTATTCAGCCAGTACAAAAATTACTTTTGTATACTATGTTTTCAAAAAGAGTACCTTAGATGTGTAGCAGGATTTCACAGGCTAGATTTATTTCTGCTTCTCTGTTCATTGGGACCTTTGGTCTCCAGAGTGCACTACTGGTTCTTAGTACTGATCAGTATGCGAAGATATGGTGTGGACAGTTCTGGAGGCCACAGAAGTGACACTGCTGTCAGATGAGCTGCACTGGTCATTACCTTTAAAGCCCTTTATGGCAGAGTTCCAGGCAGGGGCGAATTCCTCTTACCTGCTGCTACCAGTGTGCTATGCACACAGCATGAGGATTCTTGCCTATGTGCGCTTGTCCCCAGCATGTGCAGGAAGCAAAAACACACCGAAATCTTGAATGTGTGGAAGCAAAACATCGCTAAAGTATCATGCGTGTAAGTGTCCCCTCACAAGATTTTGCTTCTGCGCATGTGCAGAAAGAAACAAAGACCAAAAATCCAAGAAAAAAGATGACAGCGCCCAAAGAACCAGCGCCAGAGTGGTTTTGTGCAAATTGCACCATCTGGTGACCACTATCAGAATTGAGTCTCCTACCACACTGGTAGCAACCCAGGATATCTGGGGAACTGTCTTACCCTGTTGAGATTAACCTGCCCCATTTGTTCCAGCATAAAGAACTACTACATGGCTACTTACGGGACCGTCTTCTGCCGTACACCTCCCAATGACCAATTAGAGCCCACAGGGTCGACCTACTCCAGGTCCCGTCGACTAGACAATGTCGGTTGGCAGGGCCACATAGGAGGGCCTTTTCTCTAGTGCAGTGGTTCTCAACCTTTCTAATGCCGCGACCCCTTAATACAGTTCCTCATGTTGTGATTACCTCCAGCCATAAGTATAGTGCCAATTCTCCCAACAGAGCTTTAAGCTGATTGGCAGGAAGGTCAGAGGGATACTCCCACTGTAAACACCTGATTGGTCGGATTGTAAAAATGTGTTCCAAGCAGTGAAGGACTACCAAAATTTTTATAACCACACTGTGGGCATGACTTATGCATTTTCTTTCAACATCTTTCAGTGCAAATTGGGTGTTCTGGGGTGGAGCTCCATTTTTTTTACCCCACTGTGTCCCCCCCCCCCCCCGGTCCAGGCAGTAGCCCACCTCTGCTCCCAAAGCACCAGAATAGAAGCTTTAGTTCCTAACACCATGGAAAATGTGTCTTTTCCCATGGTCTTAGGCGACTCCTGTAAAACAATCGTTCGACCCCCAAAGGGGTCCCGACCCCCATGTGGAGAACCACTGCCCCACCCAACTAGTGTTCAGGAAAGCTGGGAAGACATGGCTTTCCTAGGAGGCCTGGGGCCCTTGAGTAACATCATCCAACTCTGGTCAAGAATGAATGGTTTTATACTTAGGGGTTTTACTGTTTTAAATTGTTGTATGCCACCCAGAGTCTGGAAGGAGTTGGGTGTCTTAAAAGTCCACAAACAAACAAATACTGATCCTGTCAACTAAAGAATTTCAGCTGGCAGGATCTAGAAGGAGGAGAACCTTTTCTGCTGTGGCCCCCTCCCTCTGGAATATTCTCCTGTCAGATATAAGATCGGCCCCCACATTCCTGGCCTTCTGGAAGAGTCTTAAAATTTGGCTCTGCTGCTGCTACATTGGTGGTGGCTGACATAATAGCAGGTGCCCAGCAAACCTGGAAACCAGGGAAATAAGGGAATTATCAGGGGATTAGTGAAAAAAACAATAAATCGGGGAGGGGGGGAACAAACTATTAAAATGTTTAAAAGTCAGGAGAAAATTGTAAAAAAAACCAGATGGTGCTGCCTAGCAGAGTCAGGCAAAAATGAGCATAACTGTGGCAACAACTTGCTTCCTCAGCTACCGATATTTCTCCATGGCTTAGCCATTTGTTATGACATCATCTAAGATTGCACCTTAACTAGATCGCAAGTTACAAGGACATCCTGAACAGAGAAGATTCTCTCCCTCAGACTGCCCATCATCTTGGTTTCTAATTTTAATTTTTAACTTTTTATTCTATTTTAATTTTTTTTTCACTTTTTCACTTCTATTATGTTGTAATCTGGTCAGAATTGTATTGTTGAGATGGGCAACATATAAATTCAATAAATAATAAGATATCTTTGTAGATACCTCTGCTACAAATTAGTTGATGTATACTCCAGTCTGAGAAGCAAATTCAAGCAAATTGCTTTGTTTGTTTGTTTGTTGATATGATTTGATTTGAGTCTTTGGAGAAGGGCAGCATACAAATCTAATAAATTATTATTATTTGATTTGATTTGTATGCTGCCCTTCTCCAAAGACTCGGGGCGGCTCACAAGACATAATATAAAACAGTGCATATAAACAAATCTAATTAATTAAAAACTACAAGCTAAAAACCCAATATAATAAAATCAGTCAGCCAATTCAAAATCATTCAGTCAAATTAATGTAGTAAACTACCATAGAATTCCATATACTGTTCATAGCAAATTTTGAAAAATATGAAATGCCTTTCTGGTCGGACTCATGCAATGCCTAAAACCATAAATTAGTTGACCACATTTTAACTTAGCTGCTGCATGAACCCAGACAGTCTGAAGTAAAGTCTGTTCATTTTTAAGAACCAAACACATCCAGTAGCTTTCTTAACAATAATAAGGAAGTGGTTTACCACTGCTGACTTCGAGACAGTGACAGAGAATGGAGCTATGCACATTGTACATATCCTAAGCCCCCATTGTCTGGGAATTCTCACCTCATTCAGAAAACAACATGAAACGAAATTGGAGCTTTGCTACCACTTTATTTGGGATTTTAGCAAAGCAAAACCTCAAATAATACAAAAGAACCGTAATTGCATTCTTGCACATAGAAATACAGTACAGCTTTCCTTCAAATTTCTATCTAATGTGTGAAGTGGAGGGGGCGGAATCTTAACTGTAAGAGCAGTTCTATTTTTCATTCTGCTCTACTTGCATTTGGTTCCTGACTTCTGTCCAAACTCTGAATCTATTAGGCTCTTGGGGGCCTTTTCCAATGCCTAGCTGAGATTTTCCATCCTGGGCAGAAAAATAATTGGCGTGGAAATTGCCATTTCCATTGCTGATCCCTGTCCTGCCTCTATTGCACATCACTGCCCCCACCTGATTTCCCTCCAGATTAACCAGCATTTTAAGCTAACACATTGTCTCCATCTTGAAGCTGCCTTTGGACTGCATTGGGAACAAGGGATAAGTAGCACTTTAATAAGAGTTCAGCTAAGGCTGGTTTAATTCTGCCTCATGGTTGGAAATGAGTTGAAGACAATAACAGAGAAATAACAAAGAAAAAAAATGTTGCCGGGGTGCATATACTATTGTGTGTGTGTGGGGGGGAGATTTGAATAACACCAGATATTCATGAGTTAGCCAAAGAGCACTGTTTTGCATTGTATTGCTAGTTTTTCTAGGGACCAGAGCCAGACCGATTTCAAAATTATTCATTTCAAATGATAAATGAAAAAGAAAGAAAGATAAGCTGTGTGTTTTTAATGGAGGTTAGAATTTAGATTTTCTCCCTTTGGGAAAAGACATAGTTTGCATTTATCATACATGAGCGCAGTGCTGATCTTTGGGATTCTCCATGCTTTATTACAGTAAATGGCAGTGAGTATTTGAACATCTGCTGCCATAATTGGAATAAAAAGTATGTACTTCATTAGTAAAGCTGGCTGAGCAGCAAGACTTTTCTACCAGGTATAGGGCAATAATTCTCTTAAGTATAGAACACTGGGATCCAGCAGGTAGCCACCCAAGAAGGGCCAGAAATCACTATCCCCTCCCTTCTGCATATACCCTCACAGTGATTTAACTCATAATAATAATAATAGATCAGTGACTGGAAATTGGTTCATTGAAGCACCCAAGATGACATACTGGTAATAATGTGGTTTCTAAAATTCAGAAAACTGATAGCAAACAGGGCTTGACTGCCCTGTTAATTAACCAAACTCATCTGTGCTAGTCTAAATGAAATTGTGATCTTCCACAAAAAAGCCCAAAGAAAAGTGCAAGTCAGAAATAAAAGTTTGAATATTAAACTCTGATCTATTCACCTCTACGCCTTCAATATTTAGAAAAATCTGTTAAAAAAAATTCCTGACCAGATTAATGCTAAGAGTTATGACATGGAGTAAATGAAACAATTCAAGTACAATTATTTAATTTGGGATTATAGTTTTGGTTCAAAATTTCCTTTTAAAAGACCTTTAAATGTAAAGAGGATGAGAAGGCATAATTAAATGGAACTAGAATTGACCTTTTTTGGTCCAAAAATGAACTGTTTTCTTGAAACTAATCAAATAAACCATTTCCACTTTTTTTTCTGCCAGCTATCTTTGAAACACACAAATTTCTAATGCTCTTTTCCCATTTCTCTTTGTATCTTCTCTCAAAATTCTTGTCACTTTTATCAAAATACCTTGGTAGCTCTAGTAAAGCAGCTCCATTAAATTCCTTATAATTCATAATAAAAACAATAATCTACATCATTATTTTGGTTTTCTATAGCTTTTAAAATGTTTAAGCCATCAAGTTCTATTTGTCAATCCAATATTTCCCTTTCTTGTAAATTGTAATTTTAAAATCCAACTTAATCTCTGTTTTAATTTTATTCTATGAAACTTATTCCTCTTCAATAACATCTTTTGATTCCATTGCAAAGTTAAGCAGTTTGAGACCCAAGTGTCAAATATTTCTTTTAAAGTAGCCATCTGGTGCCCTCTAATGTCCAAACGCTTAAAGACTTGTTTATCAGTTTGTAATGTAAGCAAACTACAATAATACAGGGTGTGTTCCAAAATTAATGCAATTTTTTTAAAAAAGTAATTTATTGAACAGATTTGCACAAACACTAAAAATTTTTCAAAGTACTGTCCTTGGGCCTCTACAATTTTTTCCAGCGACTCTGCCACAACTGGTACGTACCCTGGAAGGCGTCTTCGGGGACCACTCACAAGGTCTTCGTCACAGCTGATTGGATCTCTTCTATGGACGAAAAATTGGTTCCTTTCAGGGTTGGGAACAAAAAGAAGTCTGCTGGGACGATGTCAGGACTAGGGGGGGGAGGCAGCATTGGCACCTGGTGTTTGACCATAAAATCGCGGATTCAGCGTGTTGTGGCAAGGCGCGTTTTTCATCCAAAAACTTAGAACAGCGTGCAAAAGTTCATTTATTTCTAAGATGGTGGATTTGAGGTTTTCATGAGCTATACCCCATAATCATCACAATTATGACAAATCACAGTTTGAACTATCATGTTTTGCATGTAATGAGTCTCTTTCATATATTACGTTTCATCTTTTAAGTTGCATTATTGAAATAAATGAACTTTTGCATGATATTCTAATTTTTTGAGTTTCACCTGTATAAGCAACAAATTGGCTGCAGATTAGTATCTGATAAGCATGTCAGTACATCCTCCAAATGACCTCTCCAACTGCTGGAAGTAGTCTCCTAATTATATTTTAAATATGCTCAATACACTCAGTACATTGCATGTTTTGTACTCAATACATTGCATTATTTGAACTAGTTTTCCATCAAGCCTCATTGTGCCTGAAGGATGAAGAAAGCCCACTGTAGTAACTCATAGTAACTTTTCTCCCCATTTCCCCAAGCCCACACTCCAGCCCTAGCCACTGCAATCTTTTTAAGTGAGATTTCCAGGTACTTTGAAACTGAGACATTCTACTTGGAAAAAGTGTGAGTTATCCAACACAAAGTAGGGGGCCTTCTACACTATAATCAAGGAGTTGACTGGAGATTGACTTCCCTGCTAGTGCAAAAACCGGTGGCATTTCAGAATCTGTTAGGCAATTCATTCTTCTGTTTCTGCCTCTCCTGTAATAATGTTTTATGATTCATGTTTCTGTATGTGAAGCTTGTTCTAAAGCAAACTTTAAGATAGAGGGAGAGGTGTGAAAAATTATTGGCTAGAGAACTACACATTTTTTAAAAAAAAATGGGACTTGAGAGATGCAATCAAGCATCTAGGAATTGACTGCAATATTCATAATAGCATATTCTTGTTTACTTCACAGGTTACTTCCAAAAACATCCTTGTCATCACCTCCATGGCCTGAAATCAAGCTACCAGATCCGGCAGAAGAGGCAGAACATCATAGAGGTAAATAATCTGTACTCTGTCAAAAAAACAAAGTATGCCACTTCTTTATGTTTCATTTAGATATTGTCACTGCCTCCCATTTGTTTCTGCTTTTGATTTAATAAAGACACAGAATAACAGAACAAGGGACATAAGCAATACTAGCGTTAGTGAAGTTGTCTTCAGGGATTTCAATACAGTACAAAAAGTAGCTAGCTAATGTCATGGTGGACCCTCTTAGCCAATGCAATCCCTATTAGCAGGCTGTTATGTAGTCAATAGTGCCCCAACCCTATTTCCTATGGTTCATAAACCCAAAGTGAAAGCCCTCACTTTGATTGGTGCTGTGTCCCATTCAAGGACTTGCACAGTAGCCATGTAGTACCTAGAAATGATAGATTTTGAATTCAGGGATCAAAACAGTATGCTACATCTTTATGCTCTTGAATACGTGTATATTTTTCTGGACAATGCCAAGAAATAGTGTAGCTTTGGTGGGAAGATGCTCACAAGTCAAGGTGCCCTTGGCCCTTCCTGGCTTTAGACCCAAAGCAGTGTACATTTCCCCTTATCTTAAATTTTGCTTTAGAATTGATTTTTTTAACGTATGCTGCTCAAAATAATAAAGGCAACACTTAAACAACAAAATATAACTCCAAGTAAATCAAACTTCTGTGAAATCAAACTGCCCACTTAGGAAGCAATACTGATTGGCAATCAATTTCATTTTGTTGTCAGCACATTCAATGAGTATTCAATGAGAATATTTCATTCATTTAGATCTAGGCTGTGTTATTTGAGTGTTCCCTTTATTTTTTTGAGCAGTGTATAAGAAAAGCAGTACTATGGATACAAAATAGGGCTATTTATTCAAGGCAATTATTCTCCCACAGTCATCTCAATACATATATTTTGTGTAGAGAACCATGGTGACCTATACTGTAATTTAAAATGTTCTCAACTAGGAATGGGAAGAGCCAGGTTTTATATCTTCAGCCATAAAAGGAAGCAATCACTTCCTCTTAGCCTAAACTATCCCAAGTCTTGTGTGGACGGAGTGGGGTAGGGTTGTAGTGGGAGGGTTAGATGAGGGAACAGTCTAAGTACCATCTTGAGTTCCTGAACAAAATGTGGGATATTAATGTAATAAATAAACTTCATTGGTCAATAATTAATTTTAACTCACCAATTTTCTTCTAGAGATTGTACAGAATGTGAATGAGTTAATTGCCACTGGGCAATATGGAAGACTGTTTGCAGTTGTTCACTTTGCCAGCAGACAGTGGAAAATAACCAGTGAAGACTTGATTTTAATTGAAAACCACATACCTGCTGAATGTGGAGACAGAATCAGAATGGAAAAGGTAGGTTTCGTGTTAGCAATCATTTTCTGTCTTTATGTTAATCTGAAAGATTACTTTGCCATATATGTATCATAAAATCAGTATAACACACACGTCTGCCTCCGTCTCACCATGCTATTAGCTACCTGTCAGCATCTCCTTCATGAGTCCATGTCCTGTGACAGGGGAGTAAATACTGTAGTAGAAGCAAGGAGCCAGAGCTAAAAATATTAAAGAATGACTGCTGGGAACTATTTGTGAGAACATCAAAATAGTTTTCTGCTGATGGCCAGAGAGAAAAAGATAAGCAGGAACCCTTTTAAGATTCAAATGGCATTCCAAGGAGAAAAAGAATTAAGTGGTAATGACGAGTAGTGGTAGTGATGAGCTGTGGAAGAAAGGTTGCTGATGGACCTGTTGGTGTTCTTCAAAGGTAAGATAGGAGTGGATAAGTATTTTTATCCATCTTACCTGTTTCCACTAATCCAGGCTTTTATCTAAGCTTCCATTTCTTTATACTCAAGTTAAATAATGCATGCAGTGTACCTCAGTTTCCCCAAGGTTAGAATTTCTGTGCCTCTTACTCTATTATTCGAACTTGCTTCTCTTTCTTTGTCCTTCTGTTACTAGCGCAAGTTCCTTTAGCTGCTGCCTAAACTCTCAATCAGGCAGTGCAATGCAGTGCTATGCGCCCTTTGGGGTCAGATATTGGCCTATGCCCCTTCTAGTGCTACAGATCCCTATTGGCAACAATTAGATCCTCTGTTAAGATCTCTGTTAGATCCTTCTTTTTTCGTGACTTTCATGCTACCACCAACACCATTGATGTTTTCAAGGTTTTGGAGCCTCTAATTTATTATTTAGATTTATATGCCGCCCCTCTCTGAAGACTCTTCCATATTTACCAATTCTTCCATATTTACCAATACAGTGGTACCTCATGATACAAACCCCTTGTCTTACGAACAACCCGAGATACGAACCCGGGGTTCAGAATTTTTTTGCCTCTTCTTACGAACTTTTTCCTTCTTACGAACCCGCCGCCAAGAAGCCCCGCCGCCCGGCTGTCGCTTTTTGAAATAGCCGGGGGGCTTCTCAGTGTCCTCCTGAACCCGAACGCCAAACCCGAACTTCTGGGTTTGGCATTCGGGAGGCCGCTGAGAAGCCCCCCGCCTGTTTTAAAAGACGACAGCCGGGCGGCGGGGCTTTTCAGCGGCCTCCCGAACCCGAACTTTTGCCGAACTTCCCGGGAACCAATTAGGTTCGTAAGACGAGGTATTACTGTACATGTAGTCCTTAGGTATCAACCCACAATTGGGACTGGCAATTTGGTCATTAAGCGAAGCAGTCACTAAGTGAAATGAAACCTTACTTCACTTTTCCTTTGCTTCACAGACCTGTGGAGGCCTTAAATGTGAGGATTGTGGGTAAAGTCATCTTTTTCTCACTGTCATAAGTGAGCAGTCGTTAAATAAGGCAGTTGCTAAAGAGGACCACCTATACTACTTGCCACACAGTTTTTAGCCCCATCCACTTTGCCTCATGAAGGTGACTCACAATGTCAGACCCTGTGAGTTTGTCATGTTACCTCTGTGCCTTGCCCTGGGTCACCACAGAATTGAGAGGTCAGTTTCAGGAATTCCAAAATAAGATTTATTGAAAGCGAATTACAGCCTTGTAAGACAATTGAACGGGACATTTTGATATATAAAGAAATTCTAATATATAAATAATTTCAAATCATGCTATCCAGGTTTTAGCACCTTCCTCGGACCAATCTGAACACACCCGACACACAAAAGAGGCTGTAACAGTTCTTACCATAATAGACCACAGGTGTCAAACTTGTGGCGTCATGTTGCCATTACATGAAGTTTTGCAACATTTTCCCCATTCATTGGGGTGGGTGTGGCTTGTGCGTGATGCATCCGGCCTGCAAGCCATCAGTTGGGACACCTGTGTAATAGACAAAGTACAGTGGTACCTCTACCTAAGAACGCCTCTACTTAAGAACTTTTCTAGATAAGAAGCGGGTGTTCAAGATTTTTTTGTCTCTTCTTAAGAACCATTTTCTACTTAAGAACCCGAGCCCGGAAAAATTTCCCAGGAAATTTGAGAGCAGCACAAAGGCCCAGCCAGTTTCCTGTCATTCACCCTTTAATCCCGGCCAACTCGGGCTTTTGTGAGCTGCCAGAGGAGCCTTTCGGTGGTGTTTAAGGAGACTGTGGCAGTCCAGAGCTAACGAAGATTTTCATTTCTCTGGGCGCTTGGAGGGGGAATAAACCTCTGCCAGCACCCAGAGAAAAGAAACGCTCCCTTTGCTCTGGGCAGCCCAGAGAAAACGGAGCATTTTCCTTTCTCTGAGTGCTTGGAGAGGGAATAAACCACTTCACTGTGGTGACTCCCTCGCGCTGCCTCCCATACACTCGGCACAAGGTTGCCTTCTGAAGCATCTGAGCACGGAAAGGCAAAAGGGGGCACTTTGCCCCAGCTGGATCAACTCGGCTTCAGCCAAACCGAGGAGTTACCACAGTGAAGGAAAGGCACCGGCTACAAAGCGAGTGAGTGAGAGGAGAGGGGAGCCCTTCAGCATGGGAAGGAAGAGGAAGCAGGTAGCAGCAGCAGCAGCAGCCTTTCGGTCAAAGGAGCAGGAGGTTCCCCCCTCTCACTCCCCTGGGTTTCTCTCTCTGGCGCAGTGTATGGAAGGTAGCCTCGTGCCAGGTGTATGGGAGGCACATACTCCTCGCCACATCAGAGTCCCTCTTTTTTATTTTTAAGCCTTAAAAGTTTTGGATTTTTTTGATTCCCCTCACCTCACCTTCTTCCTTCGGCAGCGACTGTCCTCCTCTTCTTTCTCCTCCTCCCACCCAAATTCTGAGCTTTTATTTCTTTCCTAATATGTTTGCAAGCATTATTTGCTTTTACATTGATTCCTATGGGAAAAATTGCTTCTGCTTACAAACTTTTCTACTTAAGAATCTGGTCACGGAACAAATTAAGTTCTTAAGTAGAGGTACAACTGTATTTTCTTCAGTCTGAGAACTTTGTCAATACTATGACACCTTCTAAAAAGTGAACATGTGACTTCATTCGCACAACTAATTCTGATTTCCTCCATTAAAGTTTTGAGGTTGAAGGAAAAAATACTTTGAATAATTTCCTTCTCTTTGTTAGCTTATATGGGTATTTTACTTTTTTAATTGATCTTTCCACGTGGTGCTATAAAATATACTTTGATTTGGGTTGAACCTGTTGCCCTCTGTATACCTAGGACAACCCCTCACATCAACCCCAGCCATGTTTTGTAGGGGCTAAAGTCTCCGTTATTATTTGCCTAATTCAAATCAAATTAATCACAATCATAGCACACAGTTTTCAGCCTCATCCACTTTGCCTCATTAAGGTGACTGATGAAGTCCCATCAGACAGGACTTCCATGCATAAGATCTTTTTAAAGTGATTTATTCTGCTCCTATCCAGGCATGTTTTAATTATACATTGCCATATACCGGTACATCTGTTCTGATTTGTAAACATAATTCTGTTGCATAGTTCAATGCCCAACTAATCCACTTAACAATAAAACAGCCTGGATAATTGAAGATTCATATAAAATAATACAAGTTGCCATTGAGATGAACGAAATATTAAGATTTGGAACAATTTAGCTATGGAAAGAACTTTTTCTCTATTCTGCTCTTTAATTTTTATTTTGAAGAGACATCGCTGGATATTCATTCATTCATTCATTCATTTATGTTATGTGCCATTCCTCTCCTCAGACTCAGGGCGGCTCAAAACATCATTTAAAACTCAATATAACAGATGTGAAATAGAAGGAAATCTTGCAAGATACTATAATGGGAGCGTGAAATTTTTCTGGCTGGTTAGTGAAATGAACAAAAACATTTCACAATTTGACAATCTTCCTATATATTGGGATTATAATACCCAGAATTCTCAGACAACATGACAAATAGCTAGGAATTCTTGAACCATCAAGGGCCAATGCATCTGGAGAACAGAAAATAATGGTGGGGGTTTTTCTTCCTAGTATTTTCCTGCAAGTGCAGGGTTGGCTTTTTTTCAAATCAACCAAGTATTGCTCCATTAATTACAACAGGAAATGACCAACCAGCTTGTCTTCCAAGCCTCACATAATGGGCTGAGAGAGAGTGACTGACCCAAAATCACCCAATCAGCTTTCGTATCTAAGGCAGGACTAGAACTCACCATCTTCTTATTTTTAGCCTTATACCTTAACCACTAGACGGTGATCTTCATAATCCCATCAGGAAGCTCCCTGTACTATTTCCTTCAGATTGATTCTGAGCTCTCAGAACCCCAGGAACAAACAGGTGTCCAGCAAGGTGATTTTCTTCTTTCTTTTCAAAATGTGTGGTTGTCACTACAGCACTGAAAGAAAGAAGTCACGTCATGCATGAAAACAGTGCAGTTTGTTATCACTCATTGTCTTCTCTTAGATGCTCCAGTGATGTGGGGGAAATAACACAATTTTTTGTCCTAAACTGTATTTATTTAGCAATCCCCTATTTCATCCTGGTCATTCAACTACCAGAGTGAGTGCAGATTTAAGGGCGCGTCTTCCACATTTCCCTTGGTAAAGTTCTGACATATTTTGTAATCTGATGATTAACGTGCATTATTTACTTCTGTCCCAGGTACTGTTGGTGGGTGCTGATAACTTCACACTGCTGGGAAAGCCTCTCCTGGGGTAAGGCATGCTTTGGGGGGGTCATTCAGTCATGCTCAATCTTTTCAGAGTCATGTGCACTGGGCTGAAAAGGAGTTCGAAAGGCTTTAGAAAGGATTTTACCAAGCAGCTGAGGAAGGATGTATGCAGAAAACAAGAGAATTGCCGTAGTAACTCCATTGTATTTAGACCATCCTTAAAAAAGCAAGTTGAACTAGTAGGGAGTTGCAGTTAGAATCCAAGAGGGAGAGAAAAGCAGGAACTTAAGTATTCCAGGATCTGGGGGCTTATCAAAACAAATGGTCTGTAAAAGGCTACAAATTCTCCTCACCAGGAAGAATCAAATCCCATGTTTCTTATTGTTCTGTTCCTTTCAAACTCTGATATAAAACACTGAGTTAAAAAAACCCATTGAAAGCAAAAATCCCTTATGGACTGATATACGCACATCATTTCAGTTTTGTGGACTGGAAACAAGCAAAAATATCTTCGTTTTAGAATGTTGCTTTAAAACACTAATTAAAAATGTGGTGTCTGTTAGTATACTGAACACAGTCTAATTCATCATGTTTCCTTGTTCTGAAACATTCATTCCTTCATGACCAGCAATCATACACTTTGTTTTAATTTTCTGGAGAAATGAGGTCTCTTCTAAAATCATAAATGTATATTTCAAAACGTTGCTGTAGTCTGCTGTTTTCTTTGATATTATTTCTATATATGCTTTGTGTTATTGTTTATTTTGTAAGCTACCTTGAGAAACTTTTTGAGAAAATAATTAGTAATTGCTTTAGAAATGTTTTTATTACCATTGCTTAATTTTTCAAAGGAAATATCTATTTATTAAGAAGTCAGTAGGAGTTTTTTTAATCTCTCAATTTGTTATAAAGAAAGGACCTAGTCCGTGTGGAGGCCACTGTTATAGAGAAGACTGATTCTTGGCCAAGAGTTAATGTGAAGTTCCGTCGAAGGAAGAGTTATGAGATAAGAAAAAGTAAGCTGAAAAACATATACAATTTCTTACTAAGCCAAATAATTGCTATAATGAAAGAACTATATATAAAAGGGGGGAAATAAATTTTAGTTTCAAGAACTGCAACACAAATATCTGTTTCTTTTTCTTTCTTTTTTGCCATTTTAAAAAGATAAAATGTTTTTATTTGGGTCTATGTTGTAGCAACATTGCAAATATAGTTCATTTTTGCCTACTTTCAGCTTTTATTTTGAGGCTGTAATTCTTTGATTTATTGTATTTATTGAGAAAATGTATATGGTTGCCCCATTCACAGTAACTCCAGAAAGCTTACAGAATTGGAATATACCCTCAGTCCCCTGGCAACAACAATCAGATCACTTGATGGACTCCATATCACCTGAGGTCCTCAAGCATGCCAGTAAACCCATATCTTCAGGGCCTTTCCAAAGAATATCAAAGTGGGGACCAATCTTACCTCTGTAGGGATGATGTTCCACTGGGAGAGAGAAAGAACCCATAACATCCTGCCTTCCCCATGCTTGTGAGTTAGGTAGATGTACCTGTGAAAGATGGTCCTTCAGATAACTTCCTAGTAGTCTCCTCTTCAAAAATTAAGTTTAACTCGACTTACATATCAGAAATCAGCCAATGTTGCATAGTTGCTGTTAGCTTGTTGAACTTTTAGCATAGTACCCTTTAACTCTACCTTATTTAGATTGCACTGATTTTTAAATTTTAAAGCAAGGCAGATCCTTTCCAGTAGCTCCAAATCTTGCATGTGATTCCATACATGTTAACAAGGTAAAGCAATACATTTTAACAAATACATTTAACAATGTATTCTTCCAAAGTGATGGTTTATTCCTCAGTGCCGTAAACAAGCAACCTTTAAGATGTATATTCTATGATCAGTCATGGAATTATTTAGTTCTTTTGGGCAAGTTATAAAGTAATTCACTTGTAAAGCCAAGTCCTGAATTGAATTTTCCTTTTTTTCCTCCCCAGTTTTCATTCAGCCGCAAACAGTTCTCCGGATAAATTCCATTGAAATTGCTCCAGTTCTGTCATGATGAATTGGTTTGTAACATTTTGGGAGCATTAAGAAAATAGAAAATGTCCATGTTGCATTTGGTTGTTCTCCATAAACATTTAAATATATATATATATTATTATAATCATTATTGTTGCCATCATCAAATATGTTGATTACTTGTGTACTTTTTATTTTTAAATTAAAATATTATAAACAAAACAAAAATTAAAAAAACCTAAAATCAAGGCAATAAATGGGTGTAATCAGTATTTAATAAAAACACAATGAATCTGTTATAAAAATTATCAAATATATTAGTACAATTAAGATCATCTAATTAAAATGCTTGTGTTTTAAGGTTTCAAACTGATAAGAAAATACTAGCAACAAATTTCCAGAGAGCATTTTTAATAGATGAGGTTCCATAGCTAGAAAGAATCTCTCTTATTTTGCACTGATGCTATGTTTGTATATAAACTAAGGGGTCTACAAAAATTCACCATGGCCAATTTGCTACCAATAATTTCATTCAGTTACTTTAATATTGATGCCCATGTTCAATATAATTTAACAACAAGACACAATCATGACTTCTTGTAACTTATCTTTAAAGACCTATGGTCCTTTGTAAATATTCAGTCACTCCAGGATTTTTCTGTGTTGTTTACAATTTAACAAAAAAATGAGCAGGAAATATTGATTAGCACAAAGGTTTTTGCAATAATATCTTAAAAGTGGAGGATTATTAAATCCCAAGTCAGCCAAAATTTCATATGCTCTCTGGGTTACATTCAGTGGCTGAGTCCTTTCGTCACAATTAATTAATTAACCACTCAGAATCCTTCGGGAGTTGAGCAGCATACAAATTTAATTAATTAATTAATTCTTAGTTTCTCATGCATTGGTGTCCATAAGAAGCCACAGTGAGAGAAATGATATAATTCACACCATTTCTTCAATGATAGGATACAAGGTTATCCCTTCCCCTCTTCTCTATGAATGCCATTGTATCGTGTAAATGTAGCTGGTTTTTAATTAAGATTTCTGAGTATACACAGTGCCTGTTTCATTGTTCTGTTATTTGGAAGTGCACTTGTTCCTACTCAGCAGCAAAACTTCATACAAAACTTTGGATTTGTATTAGAACAGGGGTAAACTCAAAGCCCATGGCCTGGATCTAGCCTGTAGGGTGTTTAGTCTGGCCCATGGAACCGACCTGGAAATAGCAAAGGACCAGGCCACTCTATCCTCCCGGGCTCCATTTTCATTGGCAAAGGTTGCAGGAGGCCGTCACAACCAAAAACAGAGCTCGTCCACCTTGGTCCTCTGAGGTCAGACACAACCCTGATGCAGTACTCAATGAAATAGCGTTTTACACCCCAGTATTAGAGGATGCAGAAAGATGAGACTAGAGAGAGCGCAAATCTCCTTCCATACTATTTATACCATTCTGAATCTGAATTTCAAGTTATGTGTTGAGGAAAGAAGTAATGAAAAGAAAATCTGGCAAGACTGATGAAAATGCAAGAGTTTCCTTTGGATTTTTCTAAGAATTTTTCAGAGTCATCAATATTTGACTCAGTTGGATCAGGATGAATAGAATTTTCCTTTCGTATTTAATTACTGCTCCTAGTTGAATATATGTTTTTAGACAAATTATGGCTTCCACTCAATTTTTATTGAATTTTTTGTGTGAGATTCTTTTGCTTTTGCTATCAAAAACCTGCAAGCAATGAATGTAAGCAAGGGTTAATTAAAAGTTATTCTGCCACAGAGACTTTTGCGGGGGGAAAAAATATCTGGTTGCTCGGGAGCTTAAGATAATCATAGTTCAAATTAAAGAGAACTGCTTTCTGAGAATAATTATAAGATTTATGGGCAACCTACAGTCCACAATCATGGATAATAGCATTAATAAGGTATTTAATTATCCATTATTTCTGTGTATCATTAAATTATGTGATGACAGCTTGTCTCTAGAATTTCAGCAGCCATCACATCTTCCATCCTGAAATAGGCAGGGACATCAACTAGGTTTTGGAGTGGCTTATTGTCAGATAAGTGGCCCTAAGCTTCTAGCTCAATAGCAGTAGCACTTAGATTATAATGCTCCCAGCACACTTTGAGAGGTTTACAATGTCAGCCTATTGCCTGCAACAATCTGGGTCCCCATTTTACCCACCTTGAAAGGATGGAAGGCTGAATCATCCCTGAGCCACTTGGGATCGAATCAAACTCTTGGCAGTGGACAGAATTATCATGCAATACTGTTCTAACCATTGCCCCACCACAGCCCTTAAAGCCAGGGGTGGATTCCAACTTACCTTGCTACCAGTTCGCTCCCTCCCTTGCCCCATGGGTGTGCCTTGTGGGCATGTGCATGCACACTAAGAAAAAATCAGAAGGGGGGGGGAACACAGCTGGGGAAAAAGACGGAGAGCACATGCACACTGCTGGAACTTGGCTTCTGCACATGGTCAGAAGGGAATTTTTAAAAAAATAGGGGGGGGGGAATCAAAATTTACTTTAAAAAAGATGGCACCCACAGATTGGCACTGACCAATTTGCTACCAGTTTGGGAAAATCAATCCAAACCAGGAAGAACCAACCTGTGCTTAAAGCTCAAAAGTCCTTTCTATTTTCATCTGCTGCTGCTGAGATGAAGGGTCTGTAACACCACAACTGTGGAGGATAACAGATTAAAAGGGTTAGGCTGGGTGCCTAACAGTTGTAGAGATGCCTGTTGCCAGTTTTTTCTGGTTTCAGAATACATTTTCCAACTTCGGGATTTTAGTGTTTTGGAACAGATGTCCTTTTTGTTTACTTTCCTGTACACTACAAAACATTTCTGTTTCTTATGTTAATTGATATTCAGTTTACTAAATTGAATAAAAATGTAACCATGCACAGGGTTACCAAAACAGTTCCCAACTATGGAACCAGGACAGCGTTACTCAGGACGCTCTTTTTTTTTTTAAATAAATTTTTATTGATTTTTATAAAATAGTTACATAAAACAAACATATAACAGTGCACAGTGCGTGTGCCCATCACCTAACAAACAAGACACCCCACTTCACCACCACCACCCATACAAGAGGATTCAAAGGTTTTGATTGGTTTATCTATAATTCCTTGGCTCTATCTTGCATTGAATATTACTAAAAGAGTGATTGCAGTTTATTTTTCACATTTACATCACAGATTCTACTTAACATGTAATCTTTCACCTTATTCCATCATACCATCAGCTTCTCCAATTTGTTCTCGTCAAAATTATTTAATCTACTCAGGACGCTCTTGACAAACTTTTTTCCCCATTCATCTTTCTATCAGATTCTATCCCCACTTTACACCATAATAACTTTTTCCTGTAACTGTTATGAGCCAGCCTTTCAGCCATATCATATCAAAAAACTAAAACTAATTAGGATGAACCAAAATATTATTTGGAAAATAAAGCTTGTGTATAAGTCTATCCTGGACCTGGAGCTTTTTATATCTGAATATTTTGCAAATGGTCTACTCTTCTAAACCACTATGTGGTCTTTTTCTTCCAAGGTAAGAAGTCATGCAGTATACTAATTAGGTGCCATATATCTTGGTGCTCATCCTGTCCTTCAATGCTTCCCTAACATTTCCAATGAGCAGATGACCAATTCTGTGCACAAAGCCAGTGCTCTCTAACAAAGGTATAGAGCAGCGGAAAACCCAGCAGTATGTGGGAAAATCAGTTTCAAACCCGGAGTGCTGGTTGTACTTCCAATTATCCATTCATAGTCAAGAAACAAGCTTGCTACTCCAAACGCTCCTCAAAGGGAGCTTTGTGTGCACTTTTGTGGTCTAGTCTTGAGGTTACAAAGTAAATGACGATCAATAAATCTGGATGTCAGCAGTTCTGAATATTTCTCCATTCAAAAATAGAGAACTAGAATGGCATTACTGACTGCGTGCAAGTTTCATGTAACATGTTACGCACTCATTCAAGCCAGTAAATTGTGCTGTACTGGGATAAACAGTTACTTCATTTATTCCCAGTGATAAAAGGGCAAGAAGTCCCATCAGCTGAGAAACATAAAGTACAAATGAATTGAAAATAACTAAGTTGTTTGGGTAATCCTTAGTTATAATAATGATTGAAAATACAGCCCAGGGGTTAGATGGGCAGGGAACTGGCAGAATTTAAGGGGAAAATACTAAACATTAAAAGTGTTTTTTTAATGCCTTAATCATTTCCAGTAACCCTACAGCTAAACTGGGTGTGGAATTCTGGCTCTTGTTTTTCAAGCATTGAAAAAGGAACAAAATACATTACTGTGTGTATAAATTGTAATATGGAGGGTTGGTAAATTCATGGGACAAGCTAGGTTCCATCCAAAAAAGAGGTAGGTTCTGTTCAGGGACATCAAACTGTTGCAAATGGAGAAAAGATGGGCTCAGAAGTAAATGAATGTTTATTAATACCTTACATAAAATTTCATAAACAACAAAATGATAGAACAATGGACAGAATTAAAATATTACTTTATGCCAAGCATCCAGGACATATCGTGGCTTGTGTTAACATATTTATTACATTGTGTGAATGCAGCAATTATGTGTAAATCATGTGATATGGTTTAATATGTGTAAGACCAAATAATTATGGTTTGTTTAACAAACTGAATTCTGTAATGTACAGAATGTTAAACATGGTACTATTAGTTCAATTGAGTTTTCATTATCAAACATTACAGTACTAGTTTACTTTTTTTTTTAGTTTAATACTTGATTTAAGAATGGGCAGAAAACCAGGATAAACCAATTATGCAATTTAAAAGGTGTGTTAGTAATGCCACCTGTAAGAATATATTGCCATGCCAGCTGTTTATCAAATGGCTTGACAGAACAAAAAAAGCTCATCTAGCACTAAAACAAGACTGAACATTGATGGAACGGCAAGTTTTGTTTTAGCTTGACTTAAAGCATCACAATAAAGCCCTTAGCAAAAGTTACGTGATAAACAGCATGTTGAAGATGTGGAACAAGAATATATTAAATCACCCAAAATAAGCAGCAACTGCAATCTTATATGGTCTTGATGTTCAAACTACTCAGAGGCTTAGATTCTGGTGGGGGGTGGGGGTGAACAGTTAACACAATGTACTTAGATGGAGAGATCTCGCAGCTCTTTTTTCCAAAT
The DNA here is from genome assembly GCF_031021105.1 of Erythrolamprus reginae. Taxonomy (NCBI): domain Eukaryota; kingdom Metazoa; phylum Chordata; class Lepidosauria; order Squamata; family Dipsadidae; genus Erythrolamprus; species Erythrolamprus reginae. The sequence goes on along the minus strand of NC_091950.1, from coordinate 136,219,093 downwards.
GGGAATGAACTTGCTGAGCTTTCTAGAAGTGTGTCTAACCAATTGCCTATTTGCCCTAAGGCAGTAGTTCTCAATCTTCCTTATGCCAAGACCCTTTAATACAGTTCCTCACATTGTGGTGATCACCAGCCAGAAAATAATAAAATTATTAGGAAACTTAGGGGTCATTCTAACTTACTTTGCTGCCGGTTTGCTTCCTCCTGCGCTGCGTGGCTATGCCTGGTGGGCGCATATGCACTTTGCACACTCATGCATGCGCAGTGCTGAATTTTTTTTTAAAGGGGAAAAAAGCTGAAAACGAGATAGTGATGCACGCGCAGTGCCTGGGAATTCGGCTTCTGCACATGCTCAGAAGTTCCCATGGAACAGATATATATATATTTTTTGCAATAGTCTATTTGCATGTGAGTGGACCCGCCTGGGGGCAGATAGAGGAGGGGGGTCTCGGTTCCTAAGACATCGGAAATATGTTTTTTTCCAATGGTCTTAGGTAACCCTTGTGAAAGAGTCATTCGTTCCCCAAAGGGGTCACGACCCACAGGTTGAGAACCACTGCCCTAAGGAGATGCCTAGCATCCCCCTCCCTGCATTTTTGTTTGTTTGTTTGTTTGTTTGTTTGTTTATTTAATACTTCTATGCTGCCCAAACCCGAAGGACTCAGGGCGGCTTACAACAATAAAAAATTACAAAACAATAAAAAGGAGTTCAAAAATACAATCTAACTCTAAATCCCTAATTAAGACTCATAATAAAATAACTAATAATTTTGATAGAATTGCTGATGTTTCCCGAGAAAAGACTTAAGAGGCAAACTGAAAACCATTGTTTCTCCTGATGGCTCTTGCGTCCCTGCATCCCAGGAACTCAGGTGGTCTTTTTATGCCCGTTGCTGCAAAGTAATACTCTCACCAATCTCACAACAGAAATTCATTGGCAGGACTGGAAACATAAAGCAGACAGGCTATGTTTCCCAGGATATGTTAGGGATTTTTTTTTTACTTAAACAAGTATGGCCATGGCATAATCCAGAGGTGAGCAATTTTAGTGTACAGGGTCCATAGTATTTATTGGCGAAATGATAGGTTGGTGCTTAATGACCTTTCCAACTTTACTACTTTTGTAAATGGAATGGCACTTTCTGAAAAGTTTCCCCCATATCAGATTCTTTGAGAAGGAAAGTATCCCCCTTTTTTTAAAAAAAATGTTAAAAGTGATTTAGAGTACACCATATTTTTTCCGTGTTTCTTACTGTAAAATTATTGGAAAAAACTTACCACTGATTTTCAATCATTGTGCCTGGAAATTTGGAGGCATAATTAGAAGGCTTTTGAAGTCAACTATCTTATGTTAGGCATGATTCACATAGGTACGATTAATGTTTTGAAGGGGACTGGCTAAAGCACAAATAAATCTGATTCCAATCTCGGTGACTGGTCCATTTGTATGTATGAATGTGGCACATTCACAGTCAGCTGAATGGAAGGTTAAGGGCACTGCATATGGGTTTTGAGATCTGTCTTTCAGCCTGTTGTAAGGATAGGCAACAGAATTTATGCTTGCTGTTGATATTAAACCCTCTATAGAACATCTGCAGAAAATGGCAGGCTACATGCATGGAAAGAACAGGGGAATAGTTGTTAAAGCAAGTTTGACCTCACCACTAAACGCTGCTGTGTAAACAGTCTATGTTATATGGTTAGAGCCAGGCTCTACGGAAGAAAGAAAATATTGCAAGAAAAGAAGGGGAGGAAAATGCCTTGGAGGTAGAATTATGAAACTCTTGCTTCATTTATAAGAGTCACGAAGGTATGGTGCCCAGCCCAGCAAGTTTATTCTACTATTTTTGGTAGTGCCCTTTGTAGCTGCCTGCAAAAAAATATATTCCGCTCTAACTACCAGGATAGTAAGAGGGTACCTGAAATGTTTTCCTAATTCTGAGGTTTCCTGATTAGGAGGAATATATTATTGATGCAATAGGGTAATAATAATAATAATAATAATAATAATAATAATAATAATAATATAAACATAATTATATAGTTGAAATATATATTATTATAAACAATAATATAAACATTGTAAAGTAGTTATAGACACTTTGGTGCCATCCCAAAACAACTGGAGCACCATTTCAACACCACTATTATTGACAAATTCACCATCAGTCAATAACAAAAGGTAGCTTTACTCAGAACAGCTTATATCCTGTGATGCTTCCTCTAACACCACAAAGCATCACCATCTGCCATTCTCAGGTCCTTGGGAAGGACTTGATAGGTGGATAAAAATGCCGAATCCAGTGTGAACATCTAACTGACTGCGACAAACCATAGTACCAGCTATGGGTTTGCATCCACAGTACAGATCATCAGAAGACAAAAGTATTAGGAAATGTGGCTTGGCATTCATAGGCTAGTGATATAAAAGGAAATGGATCCATACAGTAATTTTCAACCAAGGTAGATGAAATGATCAGTAATAGTTTTTCTTTCTTTTTTAAAACAGCCAATTTATAATCCATTTTGATGGAACCGCATAAACGGTAATCCCAAATTATGCAAATATTTTGATGACCCAACAGTAGTGAGCTCTGAATAAGTGGAAAAAGAATTCATCATTAGGCATAAAGCTACCTATTTTTAGTTTATCATGTAATCTTTTCACACAGATTTTGGATAAGATTGCCATCTGTTATCTTTCTCTTTAGAAACTAATTTCTGATTTTGTCATTGGGGCTCTTGGGAGAGCTGTTACAAGTTGCCAGAAAAAGGAAAGATATATTTTTTATTTTAAAAATGCTGTATTACCAATACATGATTAATACATAAATTAAGATTATTAGAACAGATTGGCATTCCCCCAAACTAATTTAGTAATGGCAGAAAAAATGCAATTAAAACTGAACATATGCTTTCTGTTTTCCTACTGAAACAGAATCAAAACATGTTAAGATAATTCTGGCCTTGATATGAGCAAGAACAGAGTTTTCAGTTTGTGAACTTAGAATATTTGCTATAATACAATGTTTGTCTCTTGATCATTCCTTCACCACAGAATACTCTCAGCTCGTATAATCTGTTCCAAAATGTCTAAGAAACTGAGCTTTGTATTTAGGTCTCTAGTTATTTTAGCTGGATGACAGGATCAAGCAGGCAAGAAAACTGGACCCAAATTTGCCAGTGACTTTTTTGTTTGGCAGTAAATTCTGTTTTTTATCAGGGGCAAAGCCCCATTAGTTTTTTGGGATAAAAGTTTCTCCTTCCTGTTGTAGATTATGAAAGCAGCCAGGCCTTTTTATAACCAGTGTCTTTAAAAAAAAAAAAAGATTGATTGATTGATTGATATGCCGCCCCTCTGGAAGAGTCTTGTAAGGAAAAAGCAGAAGTTCAACTGTGCAAAATAGGGGAAATTTGTCACTGCGGATTGGTGACCCACGTGTGAATGGATCTGACAAAGTGAAAACCTATGAATTAGCAGAGCAGTTGTCTGATAAAAGCTGGAATATCAGAAATTTTCCATAGCTTTTTCCTGGAGCTTTTGGTAACTTCCCATTAGCTTATAGCAGGGCTAGGCAAAGTTGGCTCTTCTATGACATGTAGACGTCAATTCCCAGAATTCCTGAGCTAGCATGATTAGCTGAGGATTTCTAGGAGTTGAAGTCCACAAATCATAGAAGAGACAACTTTGCCTACCCTTGGCATATACTATTTTTCTGCAGTATACAAAACTGATCCAATCTAGTTAATTTTTTCAAAATCATGCAAGATCAGCTAAGTTTTGTCATCACCTGTAAATTTTATAATTAAAGAACATCAACAGTTTTATGAGATACTAGGAAAGTCTAATTAATTTTCACCAGCCTAGCTCAGGAATGCACACCTATCAATTTGTGAGTCAAACCAAGATTTTTTTATTTTATTTTGTCAGACTTCTACAAGATACTAGGTATTGGTATAAGCATAAACATTAGCAAAGTAGTTACAGGTAAATTAGGCAATAGGACAGGGAGGGTAGGCACAATGGTGCACTTATGAACGCCATGTGTGCATAATGCACTTATGCATGCCATATGTGCATAATGTGTGCATCATGCTGAAACAGCGTTCTCAGAACAGTAGAGGTATCTGGGTGAAAATGTTCAAAATATATCAAAAAAATGCTTGATCTAACAAATTTAAAGCATGTATTTTGTCTCTGAAACCTCCCCCCCATTTCTCCCCAACCCCCAAAAAAGAGAGAGAAGAAGACTGAAAATTTCACTCTCATCCTGCATAGATATCTGCAAAGACCTATGCACTACATAAGATACGTTTGTCGGCTACATTTAGCTATATATCACTGGCTTAATGACTTTCCAATAGTACAATTTTTAAGATATCCTGAAATTAGCTGCTCCTTAGTTATTTGCTAGCATAATCTCTTGAATTAGCAATTATCACATTGTAATCCTCCTAATGAGGTTTGAAAAAAACTTGCATCTTTCCTATCTTGAGGCTAAGAGAACACACCAAATTGGTCCTATCAGTTCCTTCACAATTGTCTATTCACTCTTCAGTTAGAAAATGCTAAAGGTCCCACTGAATAATATGGAGTTTCTTGATGGGCAAGTTATTTAAACACTCTTGGGAAATGGCCTGGCATTTCCTCTCACAGTTTACATTTTCCACTGAACAGCTATTTGCTCATCATCCAGTGAATTTCCATCTTTTAGAGCATCTGGGTCCCATGCAAAGAAAGGAAGTATTTCTTGTACAGTTAGAGGCAATAACCAGCACTATTGAAATGATAAATTGATGATAAATTCATCATACATCAAGGAGCAAAATTGTTTTTTTCCAGATTATATAATTGAAATATACAGGATATCTTTAAAGTTATATATTTTACTCAAATGAATATTTTATAAAAAGGCAATTAAAATATTCTGTTGAAGCATGCCACCAGATAAAGTTGCCTATTTTTTTCTCTAGATTTGGTCAATGATAGATAGAAATTTGACCTTTAAAGGATCTCATCCATCCCTGTATTTTTGTGCCAGATGTTGGATCTGATAAATATGCACTTGCCACCCAGCTGTTAAAGACAGAGAAAGATAATTTCTCAGATTTTATCTACCTAAGCTCTTCATGTTTGACATCTGTGTTCCTTCACCTATAAATATGCAACGGTGTGTATGTCACAATGGTCAAAATCCCTAGTAACTGTTGGCTGATCCTGAAATCAGCTAAGCAGGGTTGGACTTCATTAGTAGTTGAATGAGTGATAACAATTTCAAAGTTGGATGCAGGAGTGGGAAATTGTAAAAATCCAAGAAAAAAATGGCAAATCACTATTACACAAACAATCATACTAGTATAATCACCAAGGGTTAAGCATGAGGTTCTTGCAATAGTACATACATACACATACTGTATTTATATGTCAAAAGCTCTGATATTCAAGTACCACCAGTAATAATGGGCCGCTGCCCATGGGGGAGGGGAATGCATGGGAGAGGGAATAGTTTATGCGTTACTTATTGAACACTAAGCTTTTTTAATTGTCCTTCTTTCTCTAGTGCCTTAGTACAATCCTTATTTACTTTAAAATAATAAATAATTAAATAGTATGTTTTACCCATAAACGCTTTAATCATTATCTAGAACTGAACTTTTATAACAAAGAAAATTGAGCTACTTGCCTAATCTGTTATAATACTGAACCTTGTGGGTTCAGTACAAAACCTTAAAATGTTACTGTCTATTATTAGAAATGCTGTCTATTATTGTCCTTTTGTTTATTTATTTATTTATTTATTTATTTTGTCCAATACACAATGAGGGTTTTAGTGGGTAGATGTCAATATACACATAGTAAAATACATGATGAAGGTTATAGAGGAGATACTCATAGTAAAATATATCTAAGAAATAATAGAAAAGAAGATATAGGAATAGAATATATCAAAGAAAGAATAGAAGAAGAGATATAGGAATAGAAGAAAGGTATAGGAGATATAGGAGAGCAATAGGACAGGGGACGGAAGGCACTCTAGTGCACTTGTGATTATTCAAATACAGTACTGTATTGTGACTTAATCAACTGAAAAAGAGTCCAAACACCTATTTGAAAACTTATCTTGGTTGGTAACCCACTCCCAGTCAGTCACATGACCTTTAAGCCACCCCCAGTCACATGATTGCCAAGCCACTCCCATCTGGTCACATGACCATCAAACCACACTCACAAAATAAGCCACACCCACAGTGTGGCAGTAAAAAGTTTGGCAGCCCATCACTGACTGCCACATATGTGTAAGAAATTTCTGGAAGGATGGAAACACCAGCACAATATGGACATAGGGTGGGCAAATCACCTGATAGTTTATCACAAAAACAGAAAATTTAGTACAGGTGGAGTGAAGTCTAGGAAAAAGCTTTTCAAAGTATTCCAAGAAATGCCCCCTTAATGAACTTATTATAAAGTAGGCTGGGAAATTCCTATCACACTTTCCAAGATATTGTATTTATATACCCCAGCAAATTTACTGAAAACTGTTGGCTTGCTCCCTTGATTTTTGTCCAGCTGCCTGGGCAAATAATATGAAGAGTTAAACAATCTGAAGACTGGTAGCATAAGATACTTTGCCTTTTAGATCCCACAAGGTTGTTGCCTTCATTGAACATTCTGTAACACCTTCTGGAGAAGATGATGTGTGTCATTAATTGCAGTTATTAGTAACCACCACAAAAACAACCAACTGTGGGAGATCTGGCAAGCAGGTATCATGCAAACCATAAATGATGAGCTGGCGTCTTATACACCCCAAACAAATGTGGTTGATTCAATCAATCATGGCAAGGCCAACGTAAGAGCACCGTATGTACTCCCAATCCTTCATTTAAATTGGATAACAGGAGACAGGACACAACGCATCTCCCCTGCCTGACTTGCTGCCCTCCATAGAAGCGCAATTATAAGCTCTGTAGTCATGGCTGCAGTCCCTGTTGTCTCAGACCCTGGAAGATTTCTTCAGCTTAGGGCAGTGCGCGCGTTTCGACCAGCGCTCGAATCAAGCCGCCTCAAAGGTGCTTTTTCAAAAGGCCACACTCTGACAGGGTGTTGTCCTCGAGGAAGACGTTTCGCTTCTCATCCCAAAAGCTTCATCGGGTCAGAACAGGGGTAGGTAAAGCTGGCTCTTCTATGACGTGTGAACTTTAACTCCCAGAATTCCTGAGCTGGCATGATTGGCTCAGGAATTCTGGGAGTTGAAGTCCACAAGTCAGAGCCAACTTTGCCTACCCCTGGGTCAGAAGAACCGATGAAGCTTCTTGAATGAGAAGCGAAACGTCTTCCTCAAGGGGAAAAGGGAAGGCCAGTGGTCTTTTGGAGAGAAAACACACACACACACACACACACACACACATTTGAGGCAACTGTCCTGGGTGATTGAGAATCTCCACAGGCGCTGGAATCGACGGGGAGCGCCTCAGAGCCACGTGTTGCAGCAGCAGCTGTAGCAAACCCGCTTCGTCCGGAGTTCACGCGCCACTACTAGAGACCACCTCCCGCCCCGAAGCGGCGACTGAGGGCGCAGCCTGTGCCAGCTTGCCGTCGCGACCGAATTAGCCGAGGCTTGCCCGACGGCCCAGGCTTCCCCCCTTTTGTGGGCGCCGCAGCCTCTCTCGCGGGCGAGGGGCGGGCTCGGCGGCCGCAGAACTGGGTTACGCGATCCCAGGAGGAGCCGACGGCTCTGACCGGCCCCTCCTGGGCGGAGCTCCAAGCCCTCCCCCCTACACAACATACACACGCGCGCACACACACACACACACACAGAGTCGTCGACGCCCGGCCGCCAAGCGGCGTGAGCTGGAGCACGGGTGGTGCATGGGGTTCCTTGTGGCCGAGAGCAGCGGTATCACCTCAGAACGTCCTGCGCGCCGTCGAGCGCCCGCCTCGCCATGAGTTTCCCGCGGCCGCTACGCAGAGCCGTCAGCTTGACCCCCGCGCGGACTCTCCGGCTGGTGGTGCTGGGACAGGGCGCCGTGGGCAAAACAGGTACCCATCCATTTCTTCAGGGTAGTGGGGGGGGGGCGGGAAAAAGCCTTCTTCAGCCGCCACGCCGTTTCCCTATTCAAAATCCCTTTCCAAAAGTCAGCTGCCTTTGCCCTCCATGTCGGGGCGTCAGTTAATCGAAATCCTGCAGTTCCGTCTCTTCCAAGGTGGGACTGCTCCGTCCTGTCGTACTTTTTACCTTACCAGCGGGAAGCGACTTCCCATCATTGCCAATGTATGAGATTTTTGGCAAAATCGAAAACTTCATACTTGCGGGATCGTCGAAAAGATCGGTTAGTACCCCAGGTGGGTGGCGCGGTTTGGAGGTTAGAGAAGGAGAGGAAGCGCTTGAACTCCTCTTTCTGCCCGTGGAATTTGTTTTTTTGGGGGGGAGGGGGATATGTGGACCCTTCGTGCTTGATCCAACTCGGAAACTCCTCGTGTAGTGCTGCAACATCATTGCTGTACCGTGAGCAGGTTGTTTAGATCTCCCAAGTATAGTGCTGGAGCTGCTTTCCAGGAAAAAAAATACATCTGTTTTTTTTTAATTTATTTTTTAATTTATTCTTTGTCCAATATACAATACATATGGAATGAAATAGACATTAAGTAGTGTATATAGGGATAGTAAGTAAAAAAGAAGAGGAGTGGATGAGAGGGAGAGAATATATAGGATATATGAGAAAAGGAAAGGTAATTGGACAGGGGACGTTAGGCACATCAGTGCACTTATGTACGCCCCTTACTGGCCTCTTAGGAACCTGGAGAGGTCAATCGTGGAGAGTCTAAGGGAGAAATGTTGGGGGTTGGGAGTAGACACTATAGAGTCCGGTAATGAGTTCCACGGGTCGACGACTCGATTGTTGAAGTCATATTTTTTACAGTCAAGTTTGGAGCGGTTAATATTAAGTTTGAATCTGTTGCATGCTCTTGTGTTGTTGTGGTTGAAGGTGAAGTAGTCGTTGACCGGAAGGACATTGCAGCATATGATCTTGTGGGCAATACTTAAATCGCGTTTTAGGCGCCGCAATTCTAAGCTTTCAAGATCTAGGATAGTTAGTCTGTTTTCGTAAGGTATTCTGTTTCGAGTGGAGGAGTGAAGGGCTCTTCTGGTGAAATATCTTTGGACATTTTCGATAGTGTTGATGTCTGAAATGTGTGGGTTCCAGACAGATGAGCTGTATTTGAGGATGGGTCTGGCATAAGTTTTGTAGGCTCTAGTCAGTAGTGTGAGATTGCCAGAGCAGAAGCTACGTAGGATCAGGTTAACAACTCTGGAAGCCTTTTTGGTGATATAGTTGCAGTGGGCTTTAGCACTTAGGTCATTTGATATTAGTATTCCAAGGTCTTTTACTGAATGTGGGTTGGCTGTGAGGGTTTGTTTATTCAGTTCATATATGAGGTTTTGTAGCTAGGTAGGGGAGTGTTGCCTCTATTTGTCCTGTTCTTTATTGTTTTATTCAAGTTCTCAGAAACCACAAGCCTTCAATAATTCACTTGCTTGACTAGTATAGAAGCTCTTTAGTTCAACCTCTGTTTGTTGAAATTTTGGGAAGAGTCTGCTTAATAAATTCCTCTCCCAAGAATCTTAGTTTTAGTGTGTGACAAGAACTTCACCTGAGAGCTCCCAGGCTGAAATGAAAGAGTGTCAGTTGCTCAGACTAGATCTTGCTTTACATTTGTCATATTGAGGCTTCTATTCCCAATTTTCTTTGTACTGTGTAATTGTGGAGGGAATTAAAAGTTAGACCTGTTGCATGGTTGCATTCTCTGCTGATGTAGTTTGCCACCAAACATCTTCTCCAAAGTATTTAAATCATGCTTGTTGTTGATCTGTATCTATAAAGGAAGGAAACAGACCATTCTTTTTAGACTTATTTAGGGGAGGGTTTAAGAAGTCTATATTTGGCTCCAGTCGTGTCCATAGAATGTCTAACCAATACTTCATCCAAAATATACCCCAACAGATTTGGAAACTGAAAGAAAGTGAAAGGATTGTATAAAAGGGAAAAGAGCAGGCTAACAAAAATCAAGGAGATTAAAAAGCAGGAATGTACCTGCAGGAAAATTACTGAAGGTAATTTTCTTTTAATAGTGGGTTCATGGCGAAATGCGGATAAATGTTGCATGGATCACTTTCTTTCATGTTGCATGTTTCAACTACAAATTAAAATTTGAAATACAGTTATCCTTCCATCCCTTAGTTGTCTGTCTGTCTGTCTGTCTATCTAATCTATCTATCTATCTATCTATCTATCTATCTATCTATCTATCTATCTATCTATCTATCTATCTAATCTATCTATCTATCTATCTATCTATCTATCTATCTAATCTATCTATCTAATCTATCTATCTATCTATCTATCTATCTATCTATCTATCTATCTATCTATTCTATCTAGTAAATTCATAGGCTGCCCATCTCATAAACATGACTTTGGGCAGCCTACAATAAAAGAAAAAGTTTTTAAAATCAATAGCATTTTGTTAACATGAGCAAGGCAAATATACTGTACAAAGAATCTTAAGGTATAATACTAAAGTTGCATTCCAGAAAAAAAAATCACCCCAGGCACTATCACTAACATTTGCTACCAGGTGAAGCAAGTTTCTTTTCTTCCTAGACACGCAAGCCCTTTTACAGTATAAAATTTATCAAAACTTTTAATTCTATCTATCTGCACCTACATATCTTCCTTTGATGAATTAATCTTCATCTAGAAATCTACAGTGATTTAATACCCTCCTTTAGCGTTTTCTGCTAAAGGACAAAAGAAGTTAAGCACATTTCTATGAAGCTTGGTGAAAGTTCCATTCAGATTCTCTTCTTGATACAATACTTGACTCAACTGATCCAAATATTAAAGTAAAGGCTCCTGAAAACAGTTTGGTGTATGTGTGTGAGATGTAGGATTAAATTATGCAATATTGCTCTACTACAACCACCACTTGGTTAATTCCACTTTCCTTCATATTTTGCGCTATGATTTCAGAATAAAGTAGATAGACTTCTCAGTTTACTTTGTTTCTGAATTATTCTACCGTTGGTGAGGGAACAGGTATTTGCATCAGTAACTCTTGACCTTTCGTTTCTTAAGTCTCACCAATAATACTGTCAAGAATTCTACCAGCATAGAAATAAAAAGCTTACCTTTTTTTCCAAGAAATATGCTTTTATAATACGTAGCATTATGCTATTATATTTATGAATTGCAATTTGTAAATGCAGTGATAATTTAACTGCTGTAACTAAAGTTTGAAATAAACAATGACTTCATTACTAATAAAGATGTGAGATTAATTCGTAGGGAAAAGTTTATGATTCTATTTCACCAACAGATCTCTCATTTAAAAGAGAATCAAAGGTCTGCTTACAACAGAATTGCATATTTCAAAGAACTGTATCTTAGTCAGAGATTATTAATGATAGTCTCCATACAATCCAAATAGGATAAACTACCCAATTCTGGAAAATTGTATCACAAATGACACCACTTCTCTTTCTCTGATGCCCAGCCAATTCCCAAGCCCTAACCTCTAGTACCAGCTTAAAAATGGAAGCATCAAAAGTGTGACACACATAAAAAAGAAGAGGCTCCAATATTGTTGCTGTCTTGCCTTTTATAAAACCTCATCCCATGGACACCTGTCAATAACAAAAGTTTTTTCCTGCAGGTATATTGGGAAGTGTCATTCCGGTCCCTCCTGAATAGGTACTGCTTCAGAATTCTTGGTTCGGAGATGGTTTGCTCCACTGCTCTTTCTTTGCTCTGTTCTCTCCCCTGAGCACAAATTTTGAGCTGAAAATTGTATCATACCTGGGGCAATTCTAAGCATCACCAGTACATATAACGGCACATTGGTGCGCTGTGATGTTTTATTTGAAAAAGAAAGATCCTGTTTCAGATCTTTTTTCTAATCCCTCTGGAATTCTGAAAAAAGAAAAAAAATTCAATTTAAAAAACCAGCAAATTCATCTACCATATGGATCTTCTTAGTTTCTACCCTGGTAGAAACTTTATACTGCTGCCTCCAAACTAGCTTTTATTTCTTGTAATTGTTGGACCCAATGTGGCTATTATGTTTTGTTGAGCAACTTTTAAGGTTACTGTAATTTCTGCTTGGAATATACCCTCCATCTTGATTCAGCAGTTCCCATCTATTAAAAGAAATAATGTGCTATTCCCACAATGCCATTATGGATTCCTATTTCCTAGAGCAGTGATTTTCAACCTTTTTTGAGCCGCAGCACATTTTTTACTTTTACAAAATCCTGGGGCACACCACCAACCAAAATGACACAAAATGACACTCTAACAGAGTACACATTATACATATAGTTAATAATATAGTTTCTAAATGTATTTATACTCACTTAGTGTGAAACCTGGGCCTGTTTTGATGAACACAAAAGGGATATCCTGGCAGAAATGGTAGTTTGGGGACCCATGTTTAATTTCCCCATGGCACATCTGACCATGTTTCACGGCACACTAGTGTGCCGCGGCACACTGGTGGAAAAACACTGTCCTAGAGTGATGGGAGGTGAATTTGTCTTGTTTAATTCCTTTTAATGAAAAAAGTATTAGAATTAGTATTGATTATTTATTTAGTAACAAAATGTATAGGGCTGCCCAATTCATGATGACCCTGGGCAGCCTATAGAAGTAAAAGCCCATATACAAAACCCAATAAACATACTGGCTTATTTTTACATAGCTACAAGTTATATGAAACAATTTATTTTTAAAAAGGGGAATAGACATCTTACTTTCCATCCCCTCAAATTCACCTCTAGCTAGACACCTGCCTCCGTCTATAATGTATTTTCTTTTCTTTTTTCAAATATACAAACGTATAGTTTGTTTTCAACCTGATTGGATGAATAAGCCACTTTTGTTAGGTTTATACCACACAGTAAACCAGATTTAAGCAACATTTTTTTAAACGTAGGTGATATTTGACTGGGTTCAAATAACATATTAAGCTACAAGCTATGATTTACTAGTGCAATTGAATTTGGTTATATTTCACAGCTGCATTTCAGTAAACTTATTTACGGTAAGTCAATGTAGGAAACAATATTCCGTTCAGAAGCATTTGTACTCTTTGTGAAGGCCATGATTATTGGCATCAAAGTGATCACATTTCAGGAAGCAAATCATTTTTAAGAATAGCTCTGGCACTCCATTTTCTTTAAGAGCTCCGGTACTATTTTTCATTACTCCAGAAGAACAGGTATCTTCAACAATGCAACAGAAAAGTTGATTTGGCAACAATGGTCCTCAGAGTGGGAACATATTCCCATATCTTCCTGTCCTCCTGTAACTCAGCCTAAGCACATTCTTTTGAAAAGAAAATTACGAATATCACCTCACTTTTTCTTTCCTCCTTGTCTCAGATTTTAACTTGCAATTTTCTTGGGGGCAGGTTTTAAGTTGCAAGCTACTGAGGATTGGGATTTCTCTTCTTTTACTCTTCAAAATGCCAGGCAGGCTGATTTACTCAAATACATACGAAACCTAGAATAATGATGCTTGTTTTGACTGGATCATGATCAAGCCTAAGAGTGAGGGGATCACTGATAATCAAGTGGTGCCAGTGCCAAGGCTGTACCTGTGGGACTCAGCAGCTTGACCAAGGCAAAATGAAGTCTTGCACATGTATTTTTAAAACCCTGGCCTGAACTGAAAGCAACTTTTATAGTTCCAGCCTACATATTACGCCCCCATCACAGCATTGAGGGCTTGCAATTTGCCAGATTTGCCATGGAGGAAATGTGAGTAATGGAGAAAGATCCACAGCTAACTCTGGAACACCATCTTTCAGCTGCGGCGAGGGGGGCATTTGCCCGGGTTCGCCTGGTGCACCAGTTTGCGGCCCTACTTGGACAGGGAGTCTTTGCTCACAGTCACTCATGCCCTTATCACCTCGAGGTTCGACTACTGCAATGCTCTCTACATGGGGCTATCTTTGAAGAGTGTTTGGAAACTTCAACTCGCCCAAAATGCAGCCGCTTGAGCAGTCTTGGGCCTTCCAAGAAATGCCCATATCTCACCATCACTCCATGGACTGCATTGGCTACCAATCTGTTTCTGGACACAATTCAAAGTGTTGGTTATGACCTATAAAGCCCTACATGACATAGGACCAGACAATCTCCGAGACCGCCTTCTGCCGCACAAATCCCAGCGACCCGTGAGGTCCCACAGAGTTGGTCGCCTTAAGGTCCCATCGACCAAACAATGCGGCTGGTGGGACCCAGGGGAAGAGCCTTCTCTGTGGGGGCCCCACCCTCCTTGCCTTCCGGAAGAGTTTAAAAACTTATCTTTGCCGCCAGGCCTGGGGTTCCTTAGATTTTCCCCCCTGATCAATGAATGCTTTAGTTTGATTGTTGAATGAATAATATTAATGTTTTTTTCCTTTTTAATTAGAATTTTAAAGACTGTTTTTTAATGTATTAATTGGATTGCTATTATTCTTGTTTTTCTGTACATGCTGTGAGCTGCTAAGGCAGCAAAGGCAATTTGTTTATGAGATGACAGCGTCCAAGAAGACTGAAATGCTGCGTCTCTATCGGACCTTGTGTGAGAATGCCACGATTTCAGTGCCTATGACTATAGGTCGGAAGACGGGGGTGTCCTGGGAGCAGAACCTTCAGTGTGAAGTCCCTCTTCTTCCCCCATGAAAATCATCCCCTACCCCAACCACTCCAGTTAAATGTCCATAGGGTGATAACTTTTGTTTTAAACCTCTGAGTGGAAGTGAGGATCCCTGCAGCCTGGACTGCCCAAAAATGCAACGTGCGGAGGCCAAAAACCTCCGAAGGGTCAATGAGTGGGTGGAGATACATTTGGTGTGTAAGATACCCTATTTTTGAGGGTAAAAAGGTGCGTCTTATACCCCGAAAAATACGGTATCTTGAAAGGAACTTCACTCTTTTACAAAAAATTATTTTTTCTAGCCAAGACTCTGATTGCCACCAGGAAAGAAAAAAATAGGGCCAAATAGGATGTTGGAACTTTTGTGGTCTTTATGTGAGGAAAAAAGCATCATTTTCTCTGCCATGGAAGTTCAAGAAGAGTCTAATGCTGCAATCACTTCTCATTCCTGAGAATAGAGGAAGATCTCTATTAAAAAGTTATTCGTGGCAAGATTACCTGTACCATGTCATTTATTTTTGCCTTCAACCCTGCAATTAGATAACGAAGCCTCAGGCAATAGTCACCGGTGGTGGGGACATAAATGGTAGCTCCCAAGTTGATCTTTACCCCACACAGCTATTATGTTCTTGGAAGGCAGAGTTATGTATACCACACAGCCTGGTTTTTTTCATCCCTTTAAACACGGGCTTGGAAACTTTTTCAGGCTGTAGAATCTGCTGGGTTTTAAAAAAAAAAAAAACTTGGGACCCCAGATCAGAAGGGTTGCAGCCTCTGTGTTGGGTATTTGGTTGCTATTAATATTATTTCTATTAGCAGAGTTCAGCTGTCTTAATTTGCAATGGATTCAGCCTGGCAAGAAATCATTTGTGTGGCCTAGAATCCCATTTGTTATAAATTGCAATCTTTACTTACAATTCTGTTGATTCATGCATTTACAGAATGCAGGCATAAATGCTTATATTCCGGCACATATTAATAACTTCTAGATGCCTCCATGTGTGAGGATGCCTTTGGATTGATCTAACACATGTGTCCTCAGCAGAGGACAATGGAGCACACAGAGAGATAGAAGGAGGTGGAAAGAAGGCTCAGCAGGGCCACAAAGGGAAAAAAGGGAGGAGTCATCTACTCTGCAGTGTTTATATAGTCTGCAGAGTACATGCCCCTTTTTATCATCAAAAGGTGACACAGTAGTCAGTTAATTTGCGACCTGACCATAGAGATGTGTCTGCAAGACAGTGTAAGCATGTGTTAGAGTGGTGAAACCCAACACTGTGAAGGTCAAAGGATACATCTTCTTTCTTCTGTTCCGACTAAGGCAGGGGCCTCCAAACTTGGCAACTTGCAAGACTTATGGACTTCAACTCCCAGAATTCTGGAAGTTAAAGTCCACAAGTCTTAAAGTTGCCAAGTTTGAAGACCTCTGGACTAAGGAGTCCATCCCTTGCAAATAATTTTTCTCCCTTAATCCGTTGTGAAAATTTTGCATGGAGATTAAGGAAGAAGAGCTGTCCTCAATAAGATAAGGGGGGGAAGCTCTCCAGATAAAGGTTCTCCCTATTCCATTCAAGTCCTTCTGGAATGCAGGATTTTGTAAAATACCCTGCCCCCCATTCTAAATTATTGGTGCCTCTCCCAACCCTTTGGAACAGCCTCCCACCTGAGATCTGATGAATTCCTACCCTTTTAGGCTGTGAAGACCTGGTTCTTCCCCCAACCATTGGGCTGGTTGCTAGTGCAGTGATGGTGAATCTATAGCATGGGTATCACAGGTGGCATGCAGAGACATATCTCCTGGCACGCGAGCTGTTGTCCTAGCTCAGCTCCAATGTGCCTGTGTATGCCAGCCAGTTGATTTTTGGCTTGCACAGAGGCTCTGGGAGGGCGTTTTTGGCTTCCAGAGAGCCTCCGGGGGGGATGGGGGAGAGCGTTTTTACCCTGCCCCAGCTCCAGGGAAGCCTTTGGAGCCTGGGGCAGGCAAATCATGAACCTATTGGGCCCACCAGAAGTTGGGAAACAGACTGTTTCCGGCCTCCAGAGGGCCTCCAGGGGGTGGGGGAAAGTGTTTTCGTCCTCCCCAGGCATTGAGTTATGGGTGTGGGCACTTGTGCATGTGCGATAGCATGTGCACATGCTCTTTCAGCACCCGAGAAAAAAAAGGTTCTCCATCACTGCGCTAATGTGGCAATTGACCTGTGAAGAAGATTGGTATTACACTTGTGGGTTAGGTTACTTTTGTGTATAACTATTTTAATGAACTGTTGTGAGCCACCTAGAGTCGTCATGTGAGATTGGTGGATATATAAGTAAATAAGTCGGCAAGCAAGCAAACAAACAAACAAATTTCAAGCAATTCAATCTAGCTTTCTCCATCCTGGTGTGTTGCAGTAATGCCAGGACCACAACTTTCAGAATTCCACTTTGCAGAGAAAATGGTAAAGGCATCTGAAGGATGCCAGCTTTAAAAAAAATCTGACTTGATCTCTTAGCTTTTCCACATGGTATACCATCAGAAAATCACAGAAATGTAGAGTTGGAAAGGGACCAATTAAACCGTCCATGAGATTTGGCTGTCCTGTCTCTTTTTAAAAACACACACAACTTATATAAATGATTCCCCTGTTGTACAGATCTTACATTGTAAATTTTTCCCTTATTAGTGGAAAGCACCTGGAAATATGTCAGAACAAGTGGAAAATAGCTATGAAACAATGCAGATAGAGTCCTTGTGGCAATTCATCACTTTTTTTTCCTTTTAGCCTACCTTAAAGGAAATATTTTACTTCTCTTGTATCTGTTATGAAACTCTCAAAGGAAATATCTCTTGCCATAAAAGTGAAAAAAGGGAGCCATATACCTTAGCGAAGATATTGCAGGTAAATTAATTCAGTCCTCCAGGCTTTGCTGATGTAAGTTCAAAAACAAGAGTTGAATTGTGCACTGAGGGTGAGGTTAGGTGGCTCTAAGCAGTGTTTCTTAATATAATATCTGATTGTCAGCTAGTTCATATAGCTTATTGAACATATCCTGTTTAAAACAAATTGCATGATGTGTGAAACAACTACTGAGTTGCTACTGTAGGTAGGCTTTAACTTAAAATATTCAATTTATTCGCTGTTCGAAGTGACCCTGGAAAAAAATGACTTATGACCATTTCCCACACTTATGACCATCATATGGTCATGTGATCAAAATTCCCACACTTGGCAACTGACTCATATTTATGACAATTGCTGTGTCCAGGGGTCATGCGATCACCTTTTGCAACTTCTGACAAGCAAAGTCAATGGGGAAGCCAGATTCACTTAACGGTTGTGTCACTTAACAATTGTGGCAAGAAAGGTTGTAAAATGGGGCAAAACTCACCTTAGAAATGTCTCAGTTAGCATCCAAAATGTTGGTCTCAATTCAGAGGTGGGTTCCTCTTGGTTTGGATTGGTTCGCCCAAAACGGTAGTGACCTGCAGGTGATGTCACAATGACGTCATGGAACCAGTTCAATTGGTGCTGGTCCATGGATGCAGCCATCTTATTTTTTTATTTTTTATTTTGGGGATTTTAAAAAATGTTTATTCTGAGCATGCACAGAAGTCGAGTTTCCAAATACCGTGCATGCATTGCTATCTTGGGTTTTTTTTGGGAGGGGGGGATGTTGGATTTTTTCCTGATTTTTCAGCACTGCGCATGCACATGTGCACCCATGAAATGCAGCCACGTGATGTGGGAGGAATCAGCAATGAGGTAAGTGAGAACCCACAGCTGCTTAATTGTCATAAGTCAAGGACTACCTGTATTCAAATCATTAAAATGTTACGTTAGAGGGAAAAAAGGCAAAATGTATTTTTAGGTTCTTTTACTCTTTTACGCTTTTAATCCTATTCAGAGAAGTAATTCCTGTCTAATATTTAATTTGATCCACACATTGCTCACGTTTGATTTAATAATGATTCATTAAATAAATTGCAATAAGGATTTGCAAAACACATTAATCCACAATCAAATGTTTAGTGTTTTCTATAAAATTGGCCAGTTGGATTAATTTTTTTAGATGGACAGTAAAAGTCCAGTCCTTCAGTTTGGCTGAATTGTATCAGCTGCTTAGAAAAGACTCTAAAAGTAATGATAAATCATTACCAGTGGAATCACTGAAAATAAAGAATAATGATCATTTCTGCAAAACCCCTAGTTTGGAGGTTAAGTTAGATCATGGTAACTGTTTGTTCCTCATAAAAATTGGTTCTTCGTTGGGAAAATGGTCAAGTTACAGCAGAAAATGAGCATGCTGTATTTAGAACAAAAGCTGTACTTTAAAACATTTCCTCCATTACCCATTGTAAATCACCAAATTTAATTTTAACCTACTAAAATCAGATGAGAGTCAGTTTGGTGTCTCGGTTAAAGCACCAAGAGATCTTGTGTTCTTGTCCTTCCCTCAGGCACAAAGACATCTGGGTGGGTGATCTTGTTCCAGTCGCTCTTGCTTAGCAGGGGTGGGTTCTACTTACCTTCACCACCGGTTCACATCACAACATTTTGTGCGATTTCACTTCCGCACAAGTTCAAATTAGCCCGGGGGCAGGCGGGAGCGTTTTTCAAGGCCCAAAACAAGCAGAAGCCATCAAAACACAGGAAAATACCCCGAAAACTCAGAAAAAAAGATGGCAGCGAGCACAGATCGGCACAGATAGAATTGGATCTGTGACACCATAATTACATCACCAGCCGGTCGCTAACAATTTGGGCAATCTGGTCTGAACTGTGAGGAACTGCCGCACGAATCCCAGCGACCAGTTAGGGGGCCTTCTCCGAGTCCTGTCAACTAAACGATGTCATTTGGCGGGACCCAGGGGAAGAGCCTTCTCTGTGGCAGCCCCGGCCCTCTGGAACCAACTCCCCCCAGAGATTAGAATTGCCCCCACCCTCCTCGCCTTTCGTAAGCTCCTTAAAACCCACCTCTGCCGTCAGGCATGGGGGGACTGAGATATTCTTTCCCCCTAGGCCTATACAATTTATGCATGGTATGTTTGTATGTATGTTTGGTTTTATAAATAAGGGTTTTTTAGTTGTTTTAGTATTGGATTGTTACATGCTGTTTTTATCACTGTTGTTAGCCGCCCCGAGTCCACGGAGAGGGGCGGCATACAAATCCAATAAGTAAGTAAGTAAGTAAATAATCAATCAATCAATCAATCAAACAAACAAACAAACAAATCCGCCCCTTCACTGCAGACCAGATACCAGCGTTTTAGGATTATTTTACAAATTGAGGGATTGTGGTAGGTGACCAATATCTGGAGAGCCCCAGGTTCCTGTGTCTAAAACAGGGTTTCTTTTGTGATTGCCATATGCACGCACACCATTTATACTGTATGTGCCCCATTGGAAATCCTTTTGATTTGATTTGATTCCCCCCACCCCTTCATGAGGTCTTCCAACAGAAACAAAAAATGGGGGTATTGTGCTCTGTTTTGGCATCGCCCTGTGCCTCTTCACCCTCAACCCCTTCCTTGCAATGTTGCCTTCTGTTGCTTTCTCTTGACATTTCTAATCAGTTTAATTGGCTCGCCTTCTTAATAGAAACCCATGCACTTTCAATTTGGGAGGTTGCCTAGTTCCCACTGTGGAAGCAAAGCACTTCCCAGAACTCCAGGCTGATCGGTTCTGTGGTCTTGCCCTTTACCAATAAGTCCTTAAAGATGGAGATAATTACAGGCTGCTACATTTTGTACGTAATACTCTGGTTTTACTTATATATGGTAGAGTGCACCATGTGTTGTCATCTGATATCTATTTCTAGAAACTTCTTCAATTAATGTTGATCTTCATTCCCTACTAAACCAGCAAGCTATTAAGGCTTAACACAGAGCAGCAGCTCCACAGTAAACTGCTGATGTAATTGTGTGGGATGGTGATTTGGGGTCTGTTCCTTATTTAGTTGCTATCGTGGTGTGTAGGTAGATATCTGTACCCTTCCTTATTTCTGGGTTGACTTTGTGAAACAGCTGTTTGTAATTAGCCTTTCCTGTAACCATATATTGCCCTTTAATGTTTTTCATAGGAAATGTTCTAGCCGATATGGAGTGAGAGAGAGAGAGGCACTTTATTTATTTATTATGCTTTATTTACTTTCTTGTTATAGTGTCTTAGGGTCCTCATTTCTGCCTCTTTGTTTGATCCCAGTGATCAGAGACTTCTGTGGTTCTAGTCAAACCTAAGGTATTTGAAATAGATATACAGTGATCCCTCGGTTTTCGCGGGGGTTGCGTTCCCAGACTGCCCGCGAAAGTCGAATTTCCGCGAAGTAGAGATGCGGAAGTAAAAACACAATTTTTGGCTATGGACAGCCAAAAACTACCCCCGCGCACCCTTTTCCAAGGCCGCGCAAGGAGCTGGGCTTGAAGTTGGGGGCGGGGAGCGATGAATGTGCGGAGGCCGGCAAAGATTGTTTTGAATGTCGGCCCCCTCAGCGCCTCAGGCCCCCTTGCCGCTACCCCCTGCCCGCCCGATCCATCATCGGGTGGGAAAAACCGTGGTATAGGAAAAAAACCGCGGAGTATTTTTTAATTAATATTTTTTGAAAAACCGTGGTATATCCGTTTCGCAAAGTTTGAACCCACGAAAATCGAGGGATCACTGTATAAAGAACTGTTTGAATGCTTATTGACTCATAAGGCCATTAGCCATTGAAACCATATCTGCCAGTCTTTAAGATCTGTTAATGGCAAATATAGCAGAAGACTGTACTCTATTTGGTAATGATCCTATAATATTAACACTAGACATGATCTGAAAATGGTTTGAGGAAAAAAATGCCCCCCTGTTTTTGCAAGAAAAGGATTACTTGCTAAATAGTCACATCTTTTTTTATATATCTTCCTGGAAATTTGAAAAAAAAATAAAGGTACATTCTTTTAACTCAATGTTATTTTTTATATAATAAAGGCAATATGAATTATAAACAAGGAAAGTAAGCATAATGAAAAATAAATAAAAGAAAAAAAAGATAGAAAAGACTATTCAAAAGTACAACAGCACTGAATGAATGATGGTTACGACTGGTCCTTGAAATTCTGACTGTAGGATAGTGTACGCCCAGTATTGGAAACTAGATAAAACACCAGAAGAAAATATAATAATCAAAAAAATATTAGACTGTGCAGAGATGGACAGGATGTCAAAAAAACTAGAGGAAAAAGAAGACTCAGACTACTTATAAGATATGGGGAAATTTTTACGATTGGCTAAAGAAAAGAACAACGGAGAAATGATCAAAATTCAAGCAAAGCAACTCGTCAAATAAAAGAAATACTTAGTGACAAAGGAAAATTCTCTGATCAAACAATCAAAAAAAGAAGTGGGGAAACTTTTGTTTCCCAAATGTTGTATTTATATGTTTTGTTTTGTTTTGTTTTTTTAATATGTGATGTTTATTGTATTGTATCCCTTTTTTGTTGTTCTTTTGTTTTGTTTACTTGTTACTTGTTTTATTTAACTGTGTCAAAAAATGATTTTTTTTTATTTTTTTAAAGAAATTCTGACTGTCCCAGTATCCTTGCAGTCACATCATCTGGGCGCTTGGCAACCAGCTACCATTTATGGTGGTTGCAGCATCCCGTGGTAACATGATCATGATTTGCAATCTTCCCTGCTGGCTTCCCACAAGCAGCCAATGAGGAAACTTTTAAGGAAGGTTGCAAGTTGCTCAGGTTAGTCTCCTCCAGCCAGCCCCTTTTTTATTGGGTTGTTCCTCATTGGCCACCCATGCACTCTCATGCACCATGCTGAGCCTTATGCACTCTCCCCAGCTACTGATGTACGCTCGCCCACCCAGCAGCAGCCACCACAAGCTCCTCTGAACTAAAAACCCTGCTTCACTGACCTAACAGACAGAACTTAAATTGGAAATAACTTAAAATAAGAAAGTTAGCTTCGCTATTTCAATTGCAAGCATACAATATATTCATATGTGTATGTGCAGACACATGCATATCTAGAATCATATTATTAATAACTTTGGTGTGGCTCATTAAAATTGGTTTTATATTGTTTAAATGGATGCATTTAGTTATGTAATTGCATTTATTAGGTTGTTTTTGTTTTTATTTTTTATGTTTTAATTATGAGCTTATATTGTCTTCTATAGATATACTGGAAATAAAAAACATACTTTCGAAATTCATATTTTTCGATTCAGATAGTTTTTCTGATAGATTGTGTTTTTTATAAGTTTCTCCATTTATCAACATTGACAAATAAAATTATGTTAGCTAGTTGTGGGGTAAAATTGATGAAAGATTAGATAATAGTCTACAGCTTTCCCTTCTGCCAAGAGAAACGCATTGAAATGATCATGCTCCGATTTTGAGTATAAAATAAATCTTGCAGTTGTGGTTTTAAAATTCTGCTGCTACCTTTTCTCTCTTAATATAACATTATACAAAACACATCTAGAAGACCATATGTTTTACAGTATAAAAAAGCATATGTTTTATAGTTAATCTCCCTGGGCTTTCTCATAAAGTAGCAAAGCAAACATGTTTATATAAATTGTCTTTGGCAAATGCTAAAGGAAATCTAAAATATACTTTTTGGCTACCTTGGCTCTAAAATTTTAAATGAATCTTGTTTTATAATGTGGAATTTATCGAGTGAAATATGATTTTCAAAACCTCTATACTAAATGTCATATTAAAAAATCCTGCTTTCATTGTATCAGCTTGAAAGCTTCTGCTGTGAAATGCAATCAAAGCACAATATGAGGAGGGTAGGAATGCCTTTAAACTCAAAGAAATGTAATTACCCTTTTTCTGTGCACAACTCCAGCTCTTCAGGAATATGTGCCTCCCCATTAAGAGCTAATTGTACTTAGAATTGTAGGCATGTATTTGTTTGACTTACAAGGGAAACTAACAAAAATTAAAATACAGAATAGAATGCTTAAATTGTTGCAAAATTAATTGATAACTTAAGAAAGAAAAGGAAATCAATCTTGCCTGCTGTGCTAAAGATTAGGAGATGGGGGTACTAAGTGCCCCTTCCATGGCTGTGTATTCTACAGCCTGAGCATTTTAAAAAATACCATTTCCTGTTTCCTGGATGTATGAACCTCTGATGGGGCACCTTTGCAATCTCTGCTGCAGATTGTATAATTGGCCAGGTTCCATGATCGAATATCTAGCAGGCCCTGAGAATTCAATTGTGGAAATAGGACCACTGCAAAAGAGACATGTCAGACCAGGGGAAGAGAGCAGTGTGAGAAAGTGTCTCCAAGTGAACTGACCTCCATTAAGGAGTTATTTTGAAGATTTTTCCTGATTTTGTTAAAATAGTCAACTGGCAGAAGAAACCCCCCCCCCCCCAATAAATCTCTCTTGCATGCGTCCTCACATGAGATTCGGCTTCTGAGCATGTGCAGAAGCTGAATCATGCACCAGACGTGCGCACGCACTCCTGGCCCATTCCGGTAGGGCCGGGAATGGTAGCCTGCCACTGATTTGTAGTTGTACAAGTCAGATGAACTGATTCACAGTATCTTCATTTATCAAAATATCAGCCAATCCCAAATCCAAAAGAGCTGAGAGGCACATCCTAAGTCCCATTGCTTAAGCAAGATCATCTTGTGGAGTCCAGAAAGCGTGCTTTGCCTGCTGCTGCTGCGCCTGCCCTCTAGAATGATATCCCCCCAGAGATCCAGAAGGCTCCCAACCTCTGACATTCAGAAAACTATTAAAAGTCCTGGCTTTGTTCCCAGGCAAAGAGAAGGTTGAGCTCCTATTGGACATATTTTCTTTAATTTTCTGTTGTTTCTGGAGTCATTCATGATTCTTTTTTCTTGCAAGTTGCATTTTACTTTTTATGTATAGTTTTTATTATTATTATTATTCCAACTATATTTGAGTATAGTTTGATTATCTTGGGGATAGACTAGCTACAAATACATAATCCTGGTATTAATTGAAATGTAGGATGACACCCCCCCCCCTTCTCAGTGTTACAAGGTGCACCATTTCCAGGCCTTGGGCTTTTCTCCTGTGCTTCTCTCATAACAGTCTGAACCCTCCTTCCTTGATTTTTGGATGGGCAGGAAGTGATGACCTTGCCACCCCATCAAATATGTGTGTGTACAATAAACTTTCTGCCTAGAGTCCAGATTCTAGTTGAACAGCAGTATCCCATGTCTATGTAAGAATTGGCAACTTTACAGGAATTTCTGGATGACATTCTAGCAAAAAGGATTTATTTTCCCTCCTTTGTCTCCTGGATCTCTGCCAACATTTTTTTGTAAAAACTCCCTTGAGAGTTATGCATGAATATAGACTTCTGAACCATTAGGGATTAGTAACCACTGCCTCTTATTTTGGACTTGGTAGGTTACCTCCAGAAGACACAGGTTTCATTGTATTTATTGAAACTGCAGCTTGATTTGGATGAAAGAGAGTCATAAGTACTTAACAGTCTTTGACATTATGAGATGCCTTTTGGACTTTCTAATTGTGCCACAATTTTTCGCCAGATCCGTGAATTCTTTTCAGATATTTTGGACAACAAATAGATTACATTTCTTTACCTAGATGATCCCCCCTCCCCCCAAAAAAATCCTTGCCTGCATTTTACTTATGTCAGAACCCTGGGAGAAACACAAAAATAACTGTTTGCCTGTTGCGGAGCCTGTTTGTTTCTTCCGTCTCAGTCTGCCTGGGAGGAAGCTCTCTACCGCTACCACCTAAACTGCTTGGAAAGAAAGAACCTCGCCCTTTCTCTTGCTGGGAAGACAACGCCGGAGTCACAAGAACTTGGCTTTATAAGTTCTCCCTCCATTGGAGGAAACTAGTTCATTATTCTGCAGACCCTGTTGGAAAGGACATGTTTCACTGGTAACCACAATTATGGGTCCTAATGATAGCATATTAGAGTGGTGTTTTCTTTCTGATAATTCACTTCCCTATAGACTATCTTCTCAAGCTGCCTAGGGTTGCAGTTATAATACAAATTTCATCATCTTGTCTTAATTATCCTGCTTTATCATCTTGTTTTAATTTACAGATTGGTTCTATCTTGGCGGGGGATGCGTGTGTGTATGTGTGTGTGTGGAAAGAGTGTCAGGATGGATTGGGAGTGACTGAGTTTCGGGGAGAATGAGTGAGCCAGAAGCAAAGAATGGGGTCCCCTCTGTTGAGTGTGTAAACAGAAGCAGATGGACACCCAGATATAACCCTCCGCTTGGTATGAGTGGGGAGCCTAATCTGCTGGGAAGGAGGAGGGCTGTAGATGTGGGGGAGGAGATCTCTAGGGTGTTTTAGAGCCAGTGTATTACGGTCGTAACTGGGAGAGTTAGATATGGCGAGCAAGGGGTAGGCCGCTTTCGGGGAACTAGGACTTGCTGTTTCAAAGTATGCCGCCCTGAGTCTACGGAGAGGGGCGGCATACAAATCTAATAAATAAATAGATAGATAGATAGATAGATAGATTAGATAGATAGATAGATAGATAGATAGATAGATAGATAGATAGATAGATAGATAGATAGATTGATTACTTGTTCCGGTGTCTCTAGTACACCTGGTGACTTGGGATGTCAGGGCCCTGGCCTCAGGCTGCTGTTGCTTAATGTCAGGCCTGTTATCAACAAAGCTCCCCTCATTCTGTTGTCAACAAAGTCCCCCTCATTCAAAATTTAATTCTGGAAGAGGGGGCACCTCTCAGAGATGTGCCTGGATGGGTTTTAGGTTTTACATCTGCCGTGATTCCAAGAAAGGGGTGATGGAGTGGCAGAGTGGAAAAGTGTTTGTCCTTTTGGATGCCCCGGAGATAGTCGGGTGTGAGTCTCTCCTCTTGAGGCTGGACTCAGGGGTTCAATTGGGCTTGTTGTTAATGTACCTGCCTCCAAGATGTGTTACAACAGCCCTACCTGAACTGCTAGAGGCGATAGCTGGGTTGGCAGTGGAATTCCCCAGGGTTATGGTGCTGGGGGACTTCAATTTGCCATCACTTGGCATCCCTCAGATGCAGCTCATGGCTTCCATGGCAACCATGCACCTGACCCAAGTAATACAGGGTCTAATTCATGGGAGGGGGGAGATGCACTTGACCTGATGTTCTTATGGAAGAGATGATCTGGAATTAAGGGATATAGATTTCTTTTCCCTTGTCATGGTCAGATCATTTCCTACTGAGGTTAGACTTTAGGACCCTACTGCCCCACTGCAGGGGAAGGAACCAATTAAGTGCTTCCACCCCCGATGCCTAATGGACCCTGAAGGGTCCAGATGATACCCAGTTATATATCTCCACCCCACATCAGTTCAGTAAAGTGGATGTGATGTTCTGGTGCCTAGAATCTGTGAAGTTCTGAATGAGTGTCAACAGGCTCAGACTTAACCCAGACTTGGCTCTGGGGGAAAGAAATTGATCCCCCTCAGAACAGGTTCGCAATTTGAGTGTCCTCCTAGATCACAGATAAAATTAGCAGCCCCGAGTCTACGGAGAGGGGCGGCATACAAATCTAATAGATAGATAGATAGATAGATAGATAGATAGATAGATAGATAGATAGATAGATAGATAGATAGATAGATAGATAGATAGATAGATAGATAGATTTGTACTGGTTCATCTAGTGCACTAATTGCGACCCTACTTGTATCAGGAGGCTGTCCGCAGTAACTCACGTCCTTATTACCTCATGATAAGGCAACACACTCTACATGGGGCTACCCTGAAGACCATTCGGAGACTATAATTGGTCTCCGAATGAGCGAGTGGTTGTGGGTGCACCTAGATACACTCACATCACACCAATCCTCCACAAGCTGCACTGGCTCCATAGTTCCCAGCAACCAGTAAGATCCCATAGAGCTGGTCTCCTCCAGGTCCCATCAGCTAAACAGTATCGGCTGGCATGCCCATGGGGAAGGGCCTTCTCTGTGGCTCCCCGGCTCTCTGGACCCAACTACCCCCTGAGATCCGGATTGCCCCCATTCTGTTGGCCTTCCAGAAATCATTGAAGACTTGGCTTTTCCAGCAAGCTTGGGGCTGTTGACCTCACAGTTTTACAAGGTCCGGCCTTGAACAATATGTATGTATGTGATTTTTTAAACTGTTTTTTCCTTAATCTTTTATGGTGTTTTTAAATATATTTTATATCCTGTTGTAAGCCGCCCAGAGCCCTTTGGGAGTTGGGCAGCATAGAAATACAATCAATCAATAAATTAATTAATCAATAAATAAATGTGCTAGAATTCCTATGCAAACACAATTAGGTTAAGTTGAAATAGTGTGCACTTGAGAAGGGCTTGTGTGATGTGCATTATGCCAAGTCGGTCCATGCGCCCCAGTCGCTCTTCTCCTGCAGGCTGTGGTCTAATAATTAATAATTTATTAATAAATAATTCTCAATTCACGCCCTGTTCTGGAAAGCCCTCTTCCAGTTACTAGGTATCCATGTCCATCTGTCATCACCAAGAGACAAATGGCAGACAGAGAAGACAAACTTTGTACTAGAACAATATTTGTGTTGCTTTGTGTTATGTCGACAAGACAACTGGCCTGACTTGTTGCCATTGGCAGGATTTGCATGTAACATCTCTCTTCATTCCTTCATCAGTATGTCTCTCTTCCAAACAGTTTAAACATAACCTGTACTCATTGTGCTCCAAAACTCTTGTCTCTGTGGTTCCTCTGATTTTTTCCAAGAGCTACAGTCAGCATAACCTCTCATAAGAAAACAGCTGGATTTGGCCAAGATGCTGTATGTGCAGGCAGCAGACTTGCATAGACAAGAAGGCATAAGAATTGCTGTGTTTGTCTTCATCCTGCTTGGCCAAGAAACTGGGCACGAAGTTGTTGGGTCCTTTTCTGCGTCAATCGACACAGTTATTTTCCTGTTCCAGAGCACATCTAGCAGGATCCTGTGGTCCTTACCTTATGGAACATCATCGCCTTATCCCACCCTGAAGAGAGGCTGGCTCCATTCTTGTTATTTTTCCCCACGTACCGCAAGACTTGGCTGCGCTCTCAGACTTGGTCCTAAAGAGTGGCTTCACTATTATTAATATCTGTTATTCTCTCTTTGTCTTTTTTTTTTTAATTGTCTTTTTAAAATTACAGTATTGGTATTTTTTTTGGTCTTATTGCTATTTAAAGTTTTTATTGTGTGCTGCCCAGAGTCACGCATAAATGTGATGAATAAATGAATTGCAATTGATCACTTCCATGAAAATGTACTCGGTGTTTTGCTGCTTTCTTTGTGTAATTACCAGTGTGCATGGAGCTTTCAATAGAGTCATCCCTACAGCTGCTACATTTTGGACAGCACCATTGCAGCATCCAGATATTTTTCAATGGATAAAATACGCTGTGATAGTCAAGTTCTAGTATCGCCAAAGTGTGTCTAACCATTACCAAATCTGACTGGCTCATAAGCGCCCTCAACTGGATGCAAATGGTAATTCTGTAAATGCCCTCTTTGCCATAACTATCCTCCGTGAATTCAATGACTGGAGAATGTAGAAAAACTTTTAGACTGCAGATCTAATCCTTTGAGGAAGGGAAAACATATTACAAACAGATTTAAACTCCAGTCCCTTTATTGACCAACAGTCTTTCCATCTTATCTGAGCTTATCTTATATGAGTTCTGGTGGCACATCGGTTAGAGTGCTGCAGGCTACTGCTAGCTGACTGCAATTTGGCAGATCGAATCTCAATAGGCTCAAATCCTCCCATCCTTCTGAGGTTGGTAAAATGAGGACCCAGATTGCTGGGGGCAATATGCTGGCTCTGTAAACTGCTTATAGAGGGCTGTAAAGCACTGTAAAGTGGTATATAAGTCTAAGTGCTATTGCTATCAGGATTTAACATCAGCTTGTCCAACCCATTATTAAACATAACAAATGTTCAGCAGTACCGATTGATTCCTTAAAGTAGAATACGGTAGTGTTTCTATGGGGCCTCCTCCAAGAGCAACCAGGCACATGATTGTGGCTCAGGCCATTAGTTTTTAAAACAGCAGTCCTATATAGTCCTATTAAATTTGGTAAAATATGAATCATATGATTTTGTGACTGAAGGAATTTTAAAACATATGGATATAATATAACCCAAGTCAGCTTATAGCACACTTAGATAGCTGCTAGAGCTGCTGGCAGGATATTCAGTGATGGGTCATTCATTAGAAGATTGGGAAGTCATGTTTTAATTTTCCCAGGGTATAGCATCGCTGTGGTCATGTGAAACAATAACTCCTGGATTTAGAGGGTAAACAGTGATTGGCATGCTGCTCTTATTACTGGCTCATCAGAAGTCTCCTAGGATGAGCCCTGAAGGGAAAAATACTGGAGCCTTTCCCATGAATCTCAATGTCTGTGGCTGCTCTGTGCTCACTGACCACTTTTAAAGAGAAGAACACATGTTAGCATTGCTTTCTTAATAAGAAATGCTGAGCTTCGGGCACAAACCTACATGGTTTTTAAAAACAGTGATGCATGTGAATAAAAACTGAAGATGTATGCCTTTGCAAATTGCTTATGAAATTAAACAGGAAAGATGTAGATAGAGAAGAAGACCCAAGGGAGGAATTTGGGAGGCAAGTCAAAAAACGAATAAGAATTGAAATATTAAAACAGACAAAAGATCACGGATAGAGGAAATGTTTTGTAATACAAGATTGGCTTTACTAGGAACTAGAATAGAGTCAGACACAAGAAATAGGGGAAATATTATTAGGCATATTTTATATAGTTTATTTAAAGTAATAGCTAGATATAAAAGTTGGATGTTGAAAGATGGTGCATATAAAGAACACTACTGAACGGAATACGTTTTATACGTTGTTTAAGTTTATATGTTCATTCGTCTGTTATTCTTGTTTTCTTGTTTTTTTCTTTCTTTGTTCCTTTCTTTCTATTTTTATACGTAGAAACCTAATAAAGATTATTTTTTTAAAAAAGAAAGATGGTGACACTATGTACGTTCTAATGATGCTGTTATTGTTTGTTTGTTTGTTTGTTTGTTTGTTTGTTTATTAGATTTGTATGCCGCCCTCTCCGAAGACTTGGGACGGCTCACAACAACAATAATACAATATATAGAATACAAATCCAATATTAGATAAAAAAACTAAATTTAAAACCCATAAATATTAAAAACTGTTATTGTTATTATACTGTTACTAAAATGTTGAAAAATTAAATAATGAAGGCTTATATTTTAATACAAATATCTATAAGAATATTATTGCAATTACATAAATATGATTTAAATAACAAATAATATTATACTATCATTACTACTTACATGCAAATGAATGATACCCAGATGCCTCACTGTCCATGTATTGATATTGATGGATATTCAAAAAGAAGGGAAAAGGGGGGGAAGGGTCCTTGGCTTGAATGTTCAGAGCAAAGGACCTCCTCACAGGCCTGAACAAGCGTATTACCATTGTCCTTTTTTTCTAAAGGGCTTTTAGAGACATTGGATAAAACTTAGTCAATGTTATAATTTGTTTGTTTGCCTTGGCCATCTGTGGTGCCACAAAATCTCTTGAGAGGTTTGACAGAATAAAACAAATAATACAATATTCTTAACTGTTTGACTGCTACCTTATATATTGTGGTTTTAAATATAAACAAGTTACTGGTTTTATTTATTTATTGTTGAATTTAAAAGTCTTTTTTTTTAAAAGTGTAAAAATTTAAAACTTTCCCCAGAACAATAAAAGATAAGTAATAATTTGAAAAGCGAGGTAATCTCAGATTTATAGGTCCTTTTCAGACACTGTGGTTTTGGCTTCATGGTATAAAAGGCAAAAAAATATAAACCTTTAAAATCTTTTCTTTGGCTCCTGGATTTAACATTGCGGTTATGGAGTTTTAAAAACCAGTTGTCTCTTTTATTTGAAACAAATAATTATGGTTCGCTATTGATTTTGAGCCAATTCAATATGGCTAGTAGTTTTTCATAATATTGAACAGTAATATGGTAAGATTAAAATATTAAAGCTGTCACAAAGAGACAAAGAGACCATATTTTACAGATACAAAAGTACTTAATAAATTATTGCCATGAATGAATATTTAGTTTGCCCAAATTACTTTGGATATTCCAAAGAAAGAATTTCCACAGTTCTGAAGCAATGACCAAAAAATTATCCCCTGTTGCTATTGTGCAAACAGCATTGTGCAACAAGTTTGTGGGCCACATGCGAGCCACCAAACAGTTTTGTGCAGCCAATGACATTTTTTTTAAACCCATAAATAAAATAGTAAATTTACAGCCACTGTTGCTGAGTCCATTCAAGCCTTTCTGCTCCACTAGCCACAGAACAGCACTCCTGATATTTCTTTGCACCCCACAAGGATTTTTAATTTATCAATGTGGCCCTTTCCTTGGGCACGCACTGCTTAGACTTTATTTTCTGAGTAACTTGTCCAAAGAAACTTTGTTTTAGGACAAAGTTAGGACAGAGTAGGACAGAGCCAGAATTTAAAATGCTTTCACGTTTCTATTTCAATGGTTGACTCTTGAGGAGTTGTGGATTTGGGTTCATTAGTCGGTACGGTATGATTCTCCCAGCTCTTCCTTTTGTTAGGAAGCTGTTCCCTAAATAACAGAAATTCACAGAGTTTGTGCTTAATCTGGTTCTAAACCACGACTGTTTCTCAGTAAGGAGCCCATCCCTCTCTCTTTCTTCCTGCCTCTTCCAGTCTCTGCCAAAACCACCTACATTCTTTAATCTCTGGACATTATGTTAAATTTAGTCTTCCTATTTTTATAACATCCGCAGAACACATAGTTAAAACTGATTTAGAAGAAGAATATGCAAATAGTCCTGATGGTATAAAAGCTGCAATATTTTATAATAATCCCCTTATTTATATTTATAATGTTTAATCTGTGTCAATAACTGTAATCTATTTAAAGTCTTTCTAAATTAAAATAACAAATAAAAATGTGTGTGTGGAAAAATATGATCCTATATGACTCTGTCATATATGCGAACCTCTTTTTATAAATAAAGCAAACTATGACTTCTGTATGGCAGTTATGAAGAACATAACTGAAGCATTTAGCCAGTCTGATCTCCAAAAGATAAACAGCCAGACTTCAGTAGTGCTTGGAAAGGTGACCAACATGAAATCTCAAGACTGTAGAATAGATCAGAAGAAGGCAATGGCAAACCCTTTCTGTACAGTGCTTAAGAAAACAACATGGTTTCCTCTGCTAGGAATCGAGATCAACTAGAAGAATACTAATATTTTAATTACCACTTAGGATTTAATCCAGAGGAAAAGGGCATCAGATGAAATTATCTCTCTCTGTATAGCCTTAGGGTACCACAACAGCATGTGAAATTGATTGTCAATCAGTGTTGCTTCCTAACTGGACAGTTTGATTTCACAGAAGTTTGATTTACTTGGAGTTATATTCTGTTGTTTAAGTGTTCCCTTTATTTTTTTTGAGCAGGGTAGAATATAGAAACATAGAAGACTGACGGCAGAAAAAGACCTCATGGTCCATCTACCCAGCCCTTATACTATTTCCTATATTTTATCTTACAATGGATATATGTTTATCCCAGGCATGTTTAAATTCAGTTACTGTGGATTTACCAACCACGTCTGCTGGAAGTTTGTTCCAAGGATCTACTAATCTTTCAGTGAAATAATATTTTCTCACGTTGCTTTTGATCTTTCCCCCAACTAACTTCAGATTGTGTCCCCTTGTTCTTGTGTTCACTTTCCTATTAAAAACACTTCCCTCCTGAACCTTATTTAACCCTTTAACATATTTAAATGTTTCGATCATGTTCCCCCTTTTCCTTCCGTCCTCCAGACTATACAGATTGAGTTCATTAAGTCTTTCCTGATATGTTTTATGCTTAAGACCTTCCACCATTCTTGTAGCCCGTCTTTGGACCCGTTCAATTTTGTCAATATCTTTTTGTAGGTGAGGTCTCCAGAACTGAACACAGTATTCCAAATGTGGTCTCACCAGCGCTCTATATAAGGGGATCACAATCTCCCTCTTCCTGCTTGTTATACATCTAGCTATGCAGCCAAGCATCCTACTTGCTTTTCCTACTGCCCGACCACACTGCTCATCCATTTTGAGACTGTCAGAAATCACTACCCCATAATCCTTCTATTATATTATATTATATTATATTATATTATATTATATTATATTATATTATATTATATTATATTATATTATATTATATTATATTATATTATATTATATTATATTATATTATATTATATTAATCATATATCATATCATATATAAGCAACTGCAATCTGCCTCCACTTTCCTAGTCCATTTGTGCTTATGAAAAGATTATAGTTATGCTTAAGTGGTCTTCCCCTGGGAATAACCGCTCCTGTCCCAGCCTTGGAAGTAAAAGTTGAATTTGATTAAAATGAATTGCATTTGCTAGGAGAAAAAAGACAGAAAGCAGTATTTTTCCATGGTATAAAAAAAGACTAAAAACAACATCAGGATTTCAAAAATCCGTAGACTAGACTGGGAAGTAAAACAAAAAACATCCCAGACAAAGGCAGTGGCAAATAACCTACTATTATTGCCAAGAAAATTGCATGGACTTTGAAGACTTATCTTTTATCAGTCCAAATTACGATTTCAACAGAAGCCTTTGACTGATGAAGTTCAACAGAAGAAAGTTTTGAGCCTTAGATAACACAAACCATTGACTGATTTTTCACATACGTTTCTTGTTTAAATGAAACAGAGAGAAAGTTTTAAAAGCCTTTAGCTATGTTTTCCTATTTGCTACCAGGAAGCAAGGCAAACTCTCTTTGGGACTCACATAAGAGTCGACGCAAAATATCTGTTGTTCTTTTTTTCAAAGTATCTTCAGCGGGTACAGATTTGTGATTTGATTTGATTTGATTTGTATGCCCGCCCCTCTCCGAAGACTCCCAGGCATAAATGTAGATGGTACTTATGGCATATTTCTAGCAAAGATATTTGGTTCCTTCATAGAGGGAGTAAGAGAATGATGATCTGCACTTTGGGTGATTGGCTGCCAGCTCTACCTGGCTCCTGTTTTTAAATACTCTTCTCACAATCATTTGGAAAACTCCAGGTTGTTTTTCTTCCTGGCGTTATTTGTTTCTGTTTACTATTTGTTGCCATTCTTTGAGTGTTGATACGCAGTAGTTTCCCTAAAAAGTATGTCTTGAATCTCATTCTTAAGCAAGATTAAGTTAAGCCAATTACTGACATGAGGAAATTTTAGCCCAAATTTCATCCATACAATGCCTTGTTTTAAAAAGGCATTTTGGACAATCATTGCAGAAGTGAACGCCCACTTCAACTAGATCCTATCATTCTTATGGCCTTCAAACTTTGCTATCTTTAGGTAGGGGTACAAGCCAATCTGAATGTCTTTA
Source organism: Erythrolamprus reginae (assembly GCF_031021105.1). Taxonomy (NCBI): domain Eukaryota; kingdom Metazoa; phylum Chordata; class Lepidosauria; order Squamata; family Dipsadidae; genus Erythrolamprus; species Erythrolamprus reginae. Next base: position 136,183,979 of record NC_091950.1, on the reverse strand, counting down.
AACAGTTGCCTTAATTTTCCTATGACATATATAAAGTGGATGCATATATAAGATGGATCTATATGTGTAGTTGATTAATAGCTAAGCTATTGTATATTAAGCATACTGTATATGTATATTGTATAACATATGGATATTGTATATTAAGTTGATTAAGCTAAGCTAGTGTATATTTATATTGGTTTGCTCTGCTAATTGTTATTTTTTCTTTTTCCAATGAAGCATTGACAGTAAGATTCATTACCAAGCGATTTATTGGAGATTATGACCCTACTCTAGGTAAGTTTAGTTACTTGTTCTGTCAAATCAGTGCGTTAATTTGTAGTTTTGTTGATCAATGCTGTTAACATTGTATCTCAGATCCAAAATATGTAGGCAGAAGACAGAGTCCTGGTTCAAAATGTCATCCCTCACATCTCTAAATAGATCTGGAAAAGCTTTATTCCTAAGGCCCAAAGAGCTATTGGCTGCCAATCATTGTCAGTCATGCTGAAATAGATAGACTCATTATACAAAATTTATTTTTTAAGATGAAGTACATGTGTTTAATTAGGGTTAGGTTTTTAATGTAAAAATTTATTTGACAGATCTTATAGCAAGGATGATGCTGTTGTTACTATTTATTTCTCTTCTATTAAAATACCCAAAGAAGTATTTAGCTTAATTTTAAAAAAACTAGATAAAAGCAGTGGTAACATTACTTTATATACTTTAGAATTCCAATTAAAACAAGAGATGTGTTTTGCAAAGAAAGATACAGAGAAAGAATCAGACAATTTCAACTAGGAGAACATGCCAGAATTATGACCCCACCATATTGATTATCAATATCATCAAACTATGTACAGTGGTACCTCATGATACGAACCCCTTGTCATACGAACTTTTCAAGATACGAATCCAGGGTTTGGAATTTTTTTGCCTCTTCTTACGAACTTTTTTCACCTTACGAACCTGCCGCCGGCCGCTGGGATGCCCCACCTCCAGACTTGAGTTCCTCCCGTTTTTCCCCACCCTGTCTTGCACCATTCTCCCCTCTGGATCTCCATGGGTTTCCCCCGTTTTTCCCCACCCTGTCTTGCACCATTCTCCCCTCTGGATCTCCATGGGTTTCCCCCATTTTTCCCCACCCTGTCCTGCACCATTCTCCCCTCTGGATCTCCATGGGTTCCTCCCGTTTTTCCCCACCCTGTCTTGCACCATTCTCCCCTCTGGATCTCCATGGGTTTCCCCCATTTTTCCCCACCCTGTCCTGTACCATTCTCCGCTCTGGATCTCCATGGGTTCCTCCCGTTTTTCCCCACCCTGTCCTGCCCCATTCTCCCCTCTGGATCTCCATGGGTTTCCCCCGTTTTTCCCCACCCTGTCCTGCCCCATTCTCCCCTCTGGATCTCCATGGGTTTCCCCCGTTTTTCCCCACCCTGTCCTGCACCATTCTCCGCTCTGGATCTCCATGGGTTCCTCCCATTTTTCCCCACCCTGTCCTGCCCCATTCTCCCCTCTGGATCTCCATGGGTTTCCCCCGTTTTTCCCCACCCTGTCCTGCCCCATTCTCCCCTCTGGATCTCCATGGGTTCCTCCCATTTTTTCCCACCCTGTCCTGCCCCATTCTCCCCTCTGGATCTCCATGGGTTTCCCCCGTTTTTCCCCACCCTGTCCTGCCCCATTCTCCCCTCTGGATCTCCATGGGTTTCCCCCATTTTTCCCCACCCTGTCCTGCCCCATTCTCCCCTCTGGATTTCCATGGGTTTCCCCCGTTTTTCCCCACCCTGTCTTGCAACATTCTCCCCTCTGGATCTCCATGGGTTTCCCCCATTTTTTCCCACCCTGTCCTGCCCCATTCTCCCCTCTGGATCTCCATGGGTTTCCCCCGTTTTTTCCCACCCTGTCCTGCCCCATTCTCCCCTCTGGATCTCCATGGGTTTCTCCCATTTTTTCCCACCCTGTCCTGCCCCATTCTCCCCTCTGGATCTCCATGGGTTCCTCCCGTTTTTCCCCACCCTGTGCTGCCCCATTCTCCCCTCTGGATCTCCATGGGTTTCCCCCGTTTTTCCCCACCCTGTCTTGCACCATTCTCCCCTCTGGATCTCCATGGGTTTCCCCCATTTTTTCCCACCCTGTCCTGCCCCATTCTCCCCTCTGGATCTCCATTGGTTTCCCCTGTTTTTCCCCACCCTGTCCTGCCCCATTCTCCCCTCTGGATCTCCATGGGTTTCCCCCATTTTTTCCCACCCTGTCCTGCCCCATTCTCCCCTCTGGATCTCCATGGGTTTCCCTCCCCCCACTCCGTTCGCCTCAGCTTCGTCTGCGGCAGTTTTTTTTTTTTTAAGCCTTAATGTTTTGGATTTTCCTAATCGGCTTGCACGCATTATTGGCTTTTCCATTGATTCCTATGGGAAACATTGTTTCATCTTACGAACCTTTCACCTTACGAACCTCGTCCTGGAACCAATTAAGTTCGTAAGATGAGGTATTACTGTATATAAAGTTGCTCAACCATGTCTCCTAAAAAATAAGACCCTGTCTTATATTCTTTTTGAGCCGTGAAATAAGAGCCTGGACTTATTGCCATGCATTCAACAGCCCAACTGGGCCTATTATTTTGGGGGAAACAAGGTAGTGGTGGGATGAATGGTATATAAATTTAATAAAATAAAATAAATTCTAAATAATAAATAAGTGCTAACTAGTCAACTAACTAATCACATGGTTATGAATGATGATGACTCTGCTGCCATCTTACCTTCACTGGTCAAGTTTGTATAACCTAGAACAGCTTTCTGCAAACCTGGTGCCCTTCAGAGTGGTCAAAGCACAATTCTCCATCAACCCCTTGCCTTAGACTCACGAGAAAAGGAATCCAACACATTTGAAAGGCATCAATTGGAGAAAACTATTATATTCATAAGTCCACTTAGTTGGCATTCAGGTGAATTGCAGTTCTGTAATTTAAGACTTGTCTTGTTGGTTTTGCTAAGTTGTCAATCAAAGTACTCCCAAGTAGAGACATTCTTCTCCTGCTATTATTCCCCTAATAGTAGTATTTGGAGATGCATGTTTCCAAAGGCAACTCTAACAAGATTGAGACTCTTTGATAAACTTATCCAAGACACTTATCATTTACCACTTCCTATGGTGTATAATCCCAAATATCCTAGCCATTTTTTTAATGGAAGTTTTGAGCTATCTGATCATTTTGATTGCCCTCTTCTGCGTTTTTCCACCCTATTATATTTTTCAAATGTCACAATAAGGACTGTACCCAGGAATTCAAATATTGTCATGTCATCAATCTGTTATAAAACCATTATACTGCTGGCAGTTTTATATTCAGTTCTTTTCCTAATGATCCCTAGCCTGGAAGATGCCTTCTTCACAGCTGCCACACATTGAGTCAACATCTTAATTGATTCATCTATTATGACTCCCCATCTATAACAATAACAACAGCTGGGACATCACTTGAATACCATCAGCACTGACAAAATCACAATCAATTAATTGCAAAAGTCAGTGTTGGTTGGAACAACTTCCATCCTGCGACATCAAACAACAATGTCTCCACCCAAATCCTTGGGAAGAAATTGATAGGTGGAAAAAAAATCAGATCCAGTGTAAAAGACTAGCGGACTGTGGGACTAACCATAATAATATAAATATATGACTCCCTAATTCCCAACTACTCTTTTTCCTGTATAGTTATAGTTTAGACTGTAAGAGTCCAAGTGGCGCAGTGGTTAGAATGCAGTATTGCAGGCTAACTCTGCCCATAGTCTGGAGTTTGATCCTTCAATGGTCAGTAAAATGAGGACCCAGATTTTGGGAGGCAATATGCCGATGTTATAAAACACCCAGAGAGTTCTATAAAGCATTTTGGGGAAGTATATAAGTCTAAGTGCTATTGCTATTAGATTCTATCATTTTATGTGTGCACTTATCTTGCTTTACTCCAATGTGCTTCACTTTATATGTTTACTGTATTTAAACATCTTCATTGGTTGGTTTGGTTGATCATTCATCAGCTGAAAAGACCCTTCTAAACCTTTTCACACATAGAAACATAGAAACATAGAAGATTGACGGCAGAAAAAGACCTCATGGTCCATCTAGTCTGCCATTATACTATTTCCTGTATTTTATCTTACAATGGATATATGTTTATCCCAGGCATGTTTAAATTCAGGTGCTGTGGATTTACCAACCACGTCTGCTGGAAGTTTGTTCCAAGGATCTACTACTCTTTCAGTAAAATAATATTTTCTCATGTTGCTTTTGATCTTTCCCCCAACTAACTTCAGATTGTGTCCCCTTGTTCTTGTGTTCACTTTCCTATTAAAAACACTTCCCTCCTGAACCTTATTTAACCCTTTAACATATTTAAACTTCCTTGTAGAATCATCTAGAATCACGGCTAGCTCACTACTTATTCTAAATAGGGATAATTAATGAACTGTTGAAAAAACCTGATCCCAATATAGATCTTTGAAGGACTCCACTCTTGCTTCCCTCCACTAAGGAAGTTGTTCATTTGTTCACATCTCTTGCTTTCTGCTTTTTAACCAGCTAGTGATTAATAATAATAATAATAATAATAATAATAATAATAATAATAATAATAATTTATTAGATTTGTATGCCGCCCCTCTCTGAAGACTCGGGATTCATAATAGAATAGGACTTTTATGAGAAACTTTGCCAAGACATTTTTTGGAAAACTCAAATATATTACATAAGTCACTCACACCCTCATCACCTCCCACCACATGTGGCTGTGCAAGTGATAGCGGGTGTACTGAGGTACACCATATTACTCCAACTCTGCGCAAGCTGCATTGGTTACCAGTCGGTCTCCAGATGCAATTCAAGGTGTTAGTTATCACCTTTAAAGCCCTACATGGCTTAGGACCAGACTACTTACAGGACTGCCTTCTGCCTCCTACCTCTCAATGGCCAATAAGAGCCCACAGGGCTGGCCTTCTCCGGGTCCCCTACACCAAATAATGTTGGTTGGCGGGGCCGTGGGGAAGAGCCTTCTCTGTGGCGGCTCCGACCTTGTGGAACCAACTGCCTCCAGAGATCTGTACTATCCTCACTATACCAGTCTTCTGGAAAGCTGTTAAAACCTGGCTTTTCTAGTAGGCCTGGGATTAGGAATGATTGAGTGTGTGCATGACTTTTTGGGTTGTTTATGTATTTTAATCTTTGCTGTTGTATTTTATACTGTTTTTATTTGTTGTGATTATTGTGAGTCCAGAGTCCTGGAGTTGGGCGGCATATAAATATCACTAACTCACTCAACCAGTATATCAATCAATCAATCAATCAATCTATCTGCCGGTAACTTTCTCATTCTATAATTTATTGGATCTACATTTGGTCCTTTAAAAAAAACCCTGACACTAAGCCCGATTAGAAAAGTGAATTATGTATTGTTGCTATGAGGCCAGTAATTTCAAATGTGAATTCTTAAAAGAACAACTATTTAGGGGATATCTTCAAGACCTAATGATTCATTACAATATTGCCTTGCAAGATATCCTACAATTTTCTCAGATTTCTTTGGTGGTTGCAATTTCTTCCCTGAAAAATTTGTGTAGGCACAGGTCCAAATCTACTATGATAAAGGGTGATGCAACAAATCTAATTCTGTAGGGTGCTTATTTTATCTCTGAGTTTTTTGCACATTTAGTCCGTGATGAACATGTTTTCATTTAGCTTTCAGGCTAGCAGTCTTCTACCTGCTTATAATGGTTTTATTTTTCATTTTTGCTGTGAATTTGAAAGTAATCATAGGAAATTAGACTAATATTCACTGTGGCCTACTTTTTCTTCAATTTCACTTCCTTGCTTTGTTATAACCATGAAAGTAAAAGCTGCTTTTTAGATAACTACATTGAATATAGCTTTGTAAGAGTAAAAGTTCAGATATTTTAAATAGAGCAGCAACAAAACTTGCTGTGAAAACTGGAACAACTTTCAGGGAGGTGCTTTAATTAGCAATTATGGTTTGTTTATGCAGAATATAATGTTTCCCAAGAAACATTGCTATACTGTATGGAAGTAGCAAGGCAAAATCCATGACTGGAATTACTACACTTTGAGATGATTTTGACAGATAACTTTTCTAAGTGGAGAGCAACTTTTTGTGAACTATAAATTCCTGGGTAATTACTAAACATGTTTCCATTAGTTTTTTAAAAGAAATTGTCATGGCTTTGGGTGAGGGGGATCCTAAACACTATTTTTTTTCTTTTCATCTTTTCCAGCTCTAAGGATATAATCCCTAAGTGGTAAACCCCACTGAATATTAAAGAGAGAGAGAGAGAGAGATGTATTTCCAAATAAATCTTCATCAAATATTTTAGCACACCACAGATTTAATTATTCCTTTCTTTGGGTGAAAAGAAATGGAATCTAAAATCTCTCCCTATTCTTTTTAGGAGTAAGGCATAATTAGGAGGTACAGAATAAATCCAAAGGTGGATATTATACTTAGGCAGAACATGGCAATTCCCCTCCCTTTCCACACTGTTAAGTACAGTACCAGCCTCTTTGTCTGGAGAAAAAAAGAGAATGCCTTTAGGGCCAAGATGAATGAATGTGGCTGGTAGTGGCCTGGTCACGTGGGACTCAGAAGGTAGAGATGAGAATTCAATAAAGAACAAAGTGATTGGAAAGAAAGATGGCTTCCAGGCATGTTTTTTTTTAAGCAGGTAAACTTTCTGCCTTTCCCCTGGTGAGTTTTGACAGGGCCTCATTTTATCGCACTATTGACATGCTTTCTTTTAAAGCCTATGGCAAACATTTCTGATACCTTCATGGATTCTCCATGCTGAATGCAGAATTGCTTCACTGAAGCAAAAGGACAGCTCAGTAGCTTGTTATGGTTTTGCAGTCACATTTCTACCCATCATCATTGCTGTGGTGGTGCAGCAGTGATAGTAGGATGAGGCCTGTGTTACATAGAAACATAGAAGATTGACGGCAGAAAAAGACCGCACAGTCCACCTAGTCTGCCCTTATGCTATTTCTTGTATATTATTATTATTATTATTATTATTATTATTATTATTATTATTATTATTATTATTATTATTAATTAGATTTGTATGCCGCCCCTCTCCGCAGACTCGGGATGGCTCACAACAATGATAAAAACAATATATAATGACAAATCTAATAATTAGAATCTAAAATAACAATGGTACATTTAAAAAATCTAAAAAGCAAGGAACCCCAATATAAAAAACATACATACAGTCATATCATGCACAAAAAACTACATTGGCAGGGGGAGATGTCTCAGTTCCCCCACACTAGACGACAGAGGTGGGTTTTAAGGAGTTTACGAAAGGCAAGGAGGGTAGGGGCAGTTCCAATCTCTGGAGGGAGCTGATTCCAGAGGGTTGGAGCCACCACAGAGAAGGCTCTTCCCCTGGGTCCCGCCAGTCGACATTGTTTAGTCGACGGGACCCGGAGAAGACCAACTCTGTGGGACCTAACCGGCTGCTGGGATTCGTGCGGCAGAAGGCGGTCTCGTAGATATCCTGGTCCAGTGCCATGAAGGGCTTTATAGGTAATGACCAACACTTTGAATTGTGACCGGAAACTGATCGGCAACCAATGCAGACTGCGGAGTGTTTGAGTAACATGGGCATATTTGGGATGGATATATGTTTATCGCAGGCATGTTTAAATTCAGTTACTGTGGATTTACCGACCATGTCTGCTGTAAGTTTGTTCCAAGCATCTACTACTCTTTCAGTAAAATAATATTTTCTCACATTACTTCTAATCTTTCCCCCACCTAACCTCAGATTGTGCCCCCCTTGTTCTTGTGTTCACTTTCCTATTGAAAACACTTCCCTCTTGAACCTTGTTTAACCCTTTAACATATTTAAATGTTTCCCTTCTGTCCCCCAGACTATACAGATTGAGTTCATTAAGCCTTTCCTTAATTAGAACTGTTAGTGTTAGTTAGAACTGGTGCTCCATCTTTACTTAACAAACTTTCCTGTCTCCTTTACCTCCTTCATATTCTGCATTTCTCCATTGTGGATGGAGCCAGCATTCAGGATGGGTTGTCTTCGTCCACTCAGAATGAGGACCGAGTCTATAATTTTTGGCAGGATCCGCCCTCCTAGGACACAGCTTTGACTCGGTCCTCAGACTAGACGGATGTGGCTACTTGATCTCCATTCCTGAATTGCAAATTGAGACTTGATATTGTTCAATCGATCAGGCTGTTTCAGTATACTGTTTCAGTATCATGGGTCTCCTACTAAGTGAGATCCAAGGGTCTCGGGCAAATCAGCAGCTGAGCTCCGGCTCATGCCTCGGCGGTGCCTTTCAACCCCTTGAACTGTGCAGGGCTTGTCCTGATCTACCATCAAAGTGAGGCATCTTGGACACAAAGGGGGCAGCGTGGTCTTAGGGGTTTTCCTAGACCAGTGATGGCGAACCTTTGTTCCCTCAGGTGCCGAAAGCGTGTGTACGTGTGCTGTCGCACATGCGCATGTGCCCACACCCATAATTCAATGCCTGGGAATGGCAAAAATGGCCTCCCCTGCCTTCCAAGGAGGCCCTGAAACAGCCCAATCTCTGGAGGACCCTCCAGAGGCTTCTCTGGAGCCTGAGGAGAGCAAAAATACCCTTCCCCGTCCCCCCCAGAGATTCTCCAGAAGCCAAAAATGTCCTCCCAGAGCCTCTGGGTGAACCAAAAACCAGCTGGCCTGCACGTACATGCACATTGGAGCTGAGCTAGGGTAACAGCTTGCGTGCCAGGAGATATGACTCCATGTGCCACCTGTGGTACCCATGCCATAGGTTCGCCATCACTGTCCTAGAACTTTCTTCCTCAGCTCTGACGCAAGAGTGACACACCAGGTCGTCATACCAAGGGAGCTTTACCTTCTCCCTCCCACGTCTCTAAATAACTACTGCTCCATTTTGCTGATGTTAAGGTGGACACCATATTCCCACCTAGTCTCTGGCAGCCTGAGAAGCACTGGATAAGTCGCTTGAGTTTCCTTTGCTAATTATGTTGGCTGGCTCTCTGGTCTATTGGCTTCCAAGCCTTTTGTATACTAGCAGGCTAGCCAGAGCCCTCAGCTACCTCGATTTTGGTGCCTCAACCATATAGGGATCGCTCTGGTCATCATCAGCGACTAATTGACTAGGGTGACTATAGGCTATCAGAGGATGGAGGAATGTCACAGGAACAACAAGCGTCTCCAGTCCTCTTTCCACCGGGGCTCTTCAAGTTCTTGCTCTACAAGCCACGCTCTGTTGCTGAGCTAAATGTCCTGACTCCATATTCTGTGGCCTCAGCATCAACACAGCTGGATCCCCTGTTTATGGAGTTTTCACTGGAGGTGGACTTTGTTCCAGCTCCGCAGCTATTCCTGGACAACATCCAAGACAATGGTCAGCCCTAGCATCTGGGCCCATGCTTTCTTTGGTTGACTGCAGGCATTTCAACCTGGCTCCGGAGTAGGCTTCTCTTCTAAATGTGCTCCGGTTGCGGCCTTACACACCAGGGGAATCAAAGGTGTTGTTAAGGCCTGAAGACAAGAGGGTTGAACAGGCTCTTATCATGACTCACCAGGGAGCCTCCTGGGCAGTCAGAGCTTCTTTGATTGCTTCCTTTTTTTGCACGTTCTTCATTGATTTGGCTGAGACTCATACAAGAACAAATTCTTGCGTCCAACCTGTGTGGGCAGCAAGACCTGAACAAAGTGTTTGTGGCCTCTCAATTTGCAATGGATGCGACCCTCCCTATGTCCCGCTTTGCCTCCAAGGCAATAGGTGCCACGGTGGTAGTGAGGTGCATGCATCAGCTCTGTCAGCCCGCCATAAGTGGCACCTGGCCTCCACTCTCTTCAAAGGCCAGAGTCTATTTGGGGAGGCTTTGGACCCAATTCTGATTGAGACTTGGGACAAAAGCGCTCCTGAAACCTGTAAAAGGAGGAATTCATCTTGGGGATGAAAGATGGGTCTAACTGGAGAACCACATGGTCTAGATGGAACACACACAAATCCTTTCTTATGGAGAGCGCTGAAGACGGGCCTGAGTAATGGCACCAGGGAAGCCACTTTGCATAACAGATATGGAGACTAGCTGATCTCAGCAGTTTATAAGGAGGCCCAGTCAGAGACCTCAATATTCTGGGAAGATTCCAGGCTGGATAACGATGAACCACCGGAAAGCGAGGATTGGAGGCCCCCTGTAAAAACCAATGAACTGTAGGAAATTGACCCAGAGACTTGCCCCATCCAGAATGCATTTCCAAAAGACGGGTTTTCTTTTGCTCCCCACACTTTATGAATGCCAGAAAGATTTGTGTGAGTTTTTATTGCTCTTGTGCCTTCATATTAAACCACTTGCAGGATGAGTTCCCAGATGTTTCCTTATTCAGTCTTGAACTTTTAATGCTCTAAACCTAGTCCCTTGTGAACAGTGGCCACCCATTCCTTCCCCTTCCCTCTATTTAGCTTCCTTCAATTATGTCTTAACTGTTATTTCCAGAAATATATAAACATGATGCCGCGGTTGTGTTTCTCTAGTGCTATTTATGCTTACATTTTGGTGAATTCTCAGGAATGTCACCAGTGCCTCCTCCAAGCCATGGTATTCTTATGTTATGTTCTTCTCTCATTCAGCATAAGGATATACAGTTCTTTTAATCGGAGGACTATACTTGACCTTTGAATGGTATGTTAATATTAATAATAGCAGCATGGCCAGGACTAAACATAAATTATACTAAATTAAATAAACCTCTAAATGAGTTAAATACATTTAATATGAGTTGAGTCATGTATTTAAAATAACTTAATGGAAACTATTAGAGGACATCTGGAGGCTATGTCAGGTGTTTTTTTAAAAAAAATATAAAGGTAGAATCTTTTACTATGACATTATTCTGTCTGTACAACTCTTCCTAACTCTCCTTATTTTAAGTATACAGATCAACCTCTGGTAAAAAAAGACCACTTCTTTGTCCAGTAAGCCTTAACATCTGATGATTTATATTTTTGTATGTTTTTACTATAAATATACTGAAGATTATTGCACTGAAGTGTTAGGAATATCAAGAAATATACAATCCTAAGACTTATTAAAGACCAAATGTGTGTTCCATATTAGCCTTCTCCCACTTGGTACCCAATAGACGTGTTCGACTAAATTCCTCTCATGTCTCAGATATCTTGGGAGTAAAGAAAGTTTGTTCAACACTTCTGGAGACATAAGGCTGTCAAAAAAACTTCATGGAAGTAAAGAATAAAAATGAATCAGAATACTTTGAAATCTGTGAAACATTATGCTATTGGTGGGAATTTAATATAGCGATAAATAGGAGATGTATAGATTTTCATATTGTCAGAGAAGAAAAATGGAACTAATACTCTACATAAAATGGAGATATATCTATATAGATATATCTCCATTTTATATACAGTATTAGTTCCATTTTTCTGGAATAAAGACTTATATTTAGAGAGATAACTCAGTGAAAATATGTAAACTGGAATATCACGTCATGTCCATGTCTTTTTGTTTTTTTATGTTTGTTTGTTTTTAATTGAATTATAAATTAAAAACTTTTTAAAAAAAATTCATGTAAGAATTTAAAAAGCTTTATTTTTAAGTTCACCGACTCACACAATGTTTCTGTTCTGCAGAGATGATCTACCGGCACACAGCAATCATAGATGGAGATATGGTTCATTTTGAAATTCTTGACACAGCAGGGCAGGTATGGTTATAGTGGTTTCATTGTTAAAAGTGTGGGGAGGGGAATGGCCCTGTAGAAATGGTAAAGTATACTGCAGTGAACGCTAAAAATGCCAAAAGGCAAGAACAAATCCCCCATAAGAAAAGTTACATCTTTGGCCCTTGTAGTGGGAAAGTATGGATCACTCTTTCTCTGAACCTTAAAGCAGTGTTTCCCAACCTTGGCAACTTGAAGATATTTAGACTTCAACTCCCAGAATTCCCCAGCCAGCGAAAGCTGGCTGGGGAATTCTGGGAGTTGAAGTCCAAATATCTTCAAGTTGCCAAGGTTGGCAAACACAAATAAGAAATGAATAAACTTTGTGAAAAATAAAAAAACCCAACATATAAAAGTAACTTTGGGTTTTAGATTAATTTTTGTAATACATGGTGTTTTAGCTGCATTTGTCCCTAATAATATGTTGTTTTATTGTTATTACTGTATTTTCACAGCATAAGACGCACCTTAGTTTTGGGGGAGGAAGATAGGGGGGGGAAATCTGCCTACCAGGTATTCATCTGTCTAGCTTCTTTAGTCTGGTCAGCTTCAGCACATTATTTTATCCCCTGGTTAGAGCTTTAAAAAAAACCTTATTCGGAGAGAGTAACAATGAAAGAGCTTACAAGAGCTAGGACCATCGTTAGCGTCTCATTAGGGTTGGAAAGAAACTTATTTGGAGCAAGTAGTGCAATGAAAAAAAGCCTGCAAAGATTTAGGGCTGGAAAAACATTCTTTGCAGAGAGTAACAATGAAAGAGCCTACAAGATAAGAAAGAGCTGGGAAGATCATTAGTTAGGGCTGGGAAAAAAGCTTCAAAAAAGCTACATGCAGAATATAAGACACACCCAAATTTTCAGCCTTTTTGGGGGAGGAAAAAGGTGTGTTTTATAGTCCGGAAAATACAGTAACTATAACGTGCCTTATTAAAATGCATGCAGATTTTATGAAGAGAAACAAATGTTAGCACACTCCAAGATTATCACTTTGTATCCCACCTTTGTTATTTTTTTACAAATAAGTCAAGAGGGTCAGCATATCCATTACATTGTCCTATTTTTTCCACAACAATAACAACCCTGTGAGGTGAGTTTTCTCCCTATAGATAATGGTTTTGGTCACAGACATAGACACAGCCATGATAAAATCATGGAGCAAGTAGAAGGGAAATAACATGGAAGGTGTGATAAACAAACAAATTCCAAAATTTCGAAATAACATGGAAGGTGTGATAAGCAAACAAATTCCAGGACAATCAGATCCTTAAGGAAAAGAAGAAATAGAATAAAATAGAATTCTTTATTGGCCAAGGAATTTACAAAGATGTTGGATAAGGCTGAGTGTAAGAAATGAGAATGGATTTAGAAGTAAAACAGTTCATGTGACAGAAAAAGCAGTATCTTTGCAAGATGGGAAGATTTTAACAGTACTGTATTGTGACTTTAAAAAATCAGATGATTTCCAACAAGATGCTTTGGCCAGAATAGCCAGAGAATGCCTGTCTGTCAAAAGGAACATGGAAAAAATGAAGACTGCTTCCTCTTATTGAGTTCTTACTGCAATTTCCAAATTTGGAATACAGAGAGAGGCAAAATATAATAAGAATTTGTAAACATCAGCTTGTTGTGTCTACACAGGTTGCCTCTGTGCTTTGATCAATTGGTTGTTCCTTGTTAAGATGCCCCAAGGGCCTCCTGGCACAGGTGCTGGGGGTATTAATTACTACAGCTTAAAATGACATTAGCTCCAAAGAGCCAAATCAAATCATGTGATATTAGTTCCTGGGTGGTCATTTTTTAATGCTATACTGTATTTCAAGCAATGATTTTTGCTTATTCTAAATTAAGCCAGCTCTACCATTTTGGCAACAGAAATACGGTAACCCTTAAATTAACAGGTCAGATATATGCAAGTTGGATTAAATATCTGTTCAATTACTTCTATCCTAGGTGGCAGGATACTATTAAGCAGTTAGGTTTTAATAGAATCCTTTAGTATATATGCAGATTTCTCAGTTTATTTATCTGGAAGCCCATCTTTATTCCTTTTTTATGCATAAAAAATGGTAGATCACTTTTGCACATGCAAAGTAAGCTATTAAGGGTCAGACTGATTGATTGTCAGTTTCTTCTCTGATTGACAACAATGTGGTAAAGGACAAAGAAAACATTTTTAAAAAATATTTTCAAGCACTGGGGGGGGGGGCTTCTTTATTCCATTTAATGAAGACTGGTCCTGATCTATGAACCACATTTAGGGAATGCTACAATTTATTAATGATCAAACTCACTTTCTAAGTACAGTATTAGCAATTGTTCTAAGTATTAACCACATGGCATTGTACAAAGGCCAAAGATAAATTTCATCTTTTGGACATAATGGATTTATAATGGGAGGGATGCTGGATAAATTTGCCCTGTTGTTTGCTGTTCATCCACTTTACTTAAAACCTTATCTAATGGGAGCTGTCTGACTTTCTTTGTACAACTAGTATTTGCCACAACCAGTTGTGTAGAGGAATTCTGATGTTCCTTTAAAGAGAGTGTCATTTTTTCACTGACCTGTGTTTTCTCTTTCTGGACTAGGAGGAAGATTCTCTCCAAATTGAAGAAAAGATAAAGTGGGGAGATGGATTTGCTGTAGTTTATTCTGTCACCGACAGATGTAGCTTTGATGAGGTGATGAGGCTGTGCTTTCTCATCAACCATATCCATTCAAGCCCAAAGCGGAACAGTGGCAGTGGAGAACCACCAGTTGTGATTGTTGGAAACAAGAAGGACCTGCAGTTTGACCGAATGGTAACCTTTGAGGATGGAGAAAATCTCTCCAAGGCTCTGAAGCATCCTTTCTATGAGATCTCTACCAGAGACAGCTATGAAGAGACTGTTGTGGTCTTCAACACCTTATATGGTGAGCTGATGAAGCAAGGGCATTTTTCCCCAGGTTCCTTCAAGAGGCGAGCATCGTCTAAGTTAATGGAAAAGATTCCCAAAATTCATGCCAATTCAAGTCTAACTTCAGCAGGCAGGAGTCTCAGTTTCAATTCATTCAGGGACTACATCCCAGAGTGAACATTTGTCTAAACCCTTGTACAGTGATGTTCAAAGCACACAAGAGCCAATTCAAGATAACAAGGGAGAGGCTGCAGAATTGCTAGCACAAAGGGCAAGAGGCCTGCATGTTGTTAGAAAAGCTTTTTTTTAAAAAAAAATCGATCAAAATCGGAGTATCTGAGTTTGATCCTTAGCTGATAGCACAAGGCTGTGGGATGCAATAGAACAACTTACTGGATGATACCAAAGGACAGTCTATACCTGAATTTTGCTTTCCAAAACGTGTTTCTGAAAATTCAACCCAAAATTAATGATTCTCTTTCCCTCCCCCCTATTGTCTCCTAACAATTAATATTCAGTAGCCCACAATCTCTGGCCCAAGGGGTTCCATTTAGCCAAGGTGTCCAATATATTTCACTTGGCTCATTCCACATACCCTTCCCCATGAGTTTGTTCACTTTCATTTTAAACTAATTGAAGCCACTAGCCATCTTAATGGCAGAGAATTTAAAAAGTAAGTGAGTTGTAGCGTGTTCTCCCACAGAGTCTTTTAAATTTGGATTTAAGAGCACTATAAAGCTCCCTTGCGTTGGACCCTTTTTATTTTCTCTTCAACAACAAGAAAAATAGTAAAACTAAATGTCTTTGCAAATGGGAATTCAGGTGCTGAATTCAACAATCATTGCACCTTGTTAAGTGTTGATCTCTCTTTTATGTAGTTTACAACAGTGGTTTACAAGGTCTTAAATATATTGTTATCTTTCTGGTTCTTACTACTGATATGTCTTTTCCAACAAGCATAACACATGTGCATCTTTTACAGACTAAGACAATTGTTATCATTTCTTTTTGATGGATGCAGTAGAAATACCCTTAATTTAGTCAAATATACTTAGTGCACTGAAAATGTTTGGTTGATCTATAGGCTTGGGTAAAAGGGTGCTTTATTTGCATAAGAAGATTCAATGAGATCAGATTTCGTGGGAAGAGGTGAATTCATGGAACTGGGCAAGTTTACAGTATCCTATAACGTAATATTTAAAAACCCATTAAGTCTATTGTCAGGAAACTCCAGAATAATTTGAATTCAGACAATTCAGATAGTGTGGGTGATAGGAGCCAAGAATATGTTCACCTGCCTCCCCCTTTTCATATTTTGCTTGAAAATGTGAATATATGAAGCTGCCTCATGGGAAGGTCCTTCTAGTCTATGAGTTTGTATTTGGACAGGCAGGAACTTTTTAACATCTCAGCTTCACTGTTCCTTGAGATGCTTTAGCAAATAAAATGTTCCTTATTTAAAGAAAAATAACTGGAGAAATGCTTGAAGCATATATGGTTTGCCACAGATCTACTGCCCCTCTTTGAGCTATTTCCAACCCCCTCTGGGAGCTTGATCTACTAGGTCAATATATTGCTCAGACTTCCAGGCACCTGTTGTTCTGGAAGGAGAGATGACAGATTAGTTGGTTCAGTTTGTTTTGTTCCCTAAGGCTCCTACATGGCTTCTTTGCATCAGAAAACTATTTAAATAATCACCTGCTCACTTCTACTACTCACTTCTTTGCAATGGTTTGTGTGGCTTCTTTTGCAATGCAACACACAGTAACAAAAGGTCTTATGTCTTAAACACACAGATATTTTACATGCACCTTGACGGATGCTCTGTGTTTCTAGAAATAATAAATATGTCTGTACTAATTTCTCTGGCTCTTGATTACTATCCACTCCAGCTAGTTCTCAAGTTAAAGACAGAAGTTTGGGGCATGTTTTTGCTTTGACACCGTGTGGCTTTACAGTTACAATTTGCATTGTAGAATTATTACACTTAACTGTTAACTAAAATCTCTACATATGGAGAAGGAACATGCATATGTATTTTTACATACACACTTTGGGAATGTTACAGAGATCACGAAAAGAGAATGAAACAATAGCATAGAAATTGTGTGTAACAGCATCAAAATATGCATTTTGTGAGACTGCACATTTTGGAGATTCTTGAATGGTTCCCATTAAAAATATTTCCAGTGTATAAGTGAAAGAATCTTCCATTTCCAGATATTTTCCATTTCAGTCATGCCATTCGTGCTGAACCTTGGGTGCTTCAGTGGGAATAAGGAAATCTCAAATGCTGGCAAACCCATCCTGCTGCTGATATAAAGAAGGAAAGGAATGTATGCTTCTGTTATTATGTCTAGAAGCTCTCAATCTATAATCTGATGTAAAAGCATCTGGTGGGATCCTAGAAGTGGCCCTTCTCTATTGCAATGGCTGTCCTCTGGAACCACTATACTAGGGATACACATGGCTCCATTTTGATATTTCAAAGGTCTGTGGAAATCTGCCAGGCCTTGAGGAAGAGTGGGTGTTAGGTTGTTTTCCTTTGTATTGATTTCCCCTCCCCCTTCTACATGCATGTTTTTTTTTACTGTGTTTTATGTTTGTATTTTTTCCTCTTTCTTTTAAAATTCTAAGCTGCCCAGGGCAGTGTTTCCCAACCTTGGTAACTTGAAGATATTTGGACTTCAATTCCCAGAATTCCACAGCCAGCGAATGCTGGCTGGGGAATTCTGGGAGTTGAAGTCCAGATATCTTCAAGTTGCCAAGGTTGGGAAACACTGATCTAGGGAATCAGGTGACCTCTACATTTGATAAAATAAATAAAGCTGCACTTAAAGCTATCGAAATCAGCGTGAAAAACTATTAATAACCTTTCACGTTGGTTTCCGTTGAACCCACATGCAAATAATAGTGGGATGTTATGTGTTTATTTCACTTACGTTGTAGGATAATTAGTAAAACGGAAACCCTTTTATTATCGTTGTTCCAAGTTAATAAAAGTGAGCATTGTATTTATCTTCTGTAGTTTTTAGCTCAGTAATAGTAATGTCGGCTTCCTCCTCTCCTTCATTCCAAAGTAATCTAAGAAAAGATAAATATGAAACATTGTAAATGTTTTGTAAAAGTCTTACATAGCAAATGAATCATCTGTCCAGGATTCTGAAAATAATAATGTACACTATTCCATTGCTTAAAAAAGTAATTTGGAAGCATTGGGTGTTATGTATAATGTCATATATGCTTTAAATTGCTTATTACCCATGTGAGAAAACTGTCAGTAAAATTTTCTTTTAATCTGCTAGGCATATGGAATATTCAAAAATAATTACACTAAAACTCTGTGTTTATTAACTCTTTGTTTTTCTTAATTTAGTGGGAAAAGATTAATAGACCTATATAATTTCATGCAAATTTATAATAGCAATATCAATTTATTTATTTAGCGTATGGCAAATACATGGACTTACAGAAGTTCAAATGTTAATTTTTAATTACCCATTCAAGGACAGGGTGATCTATGTTGAAAAGATCAGATATTGGGCCAGTGTAAGCAATGCCAAATGTAGCTTTCTTGTATAGTTTATTTTATTTTTAAATTATGCTACCTGGCTTCCTATAATTCTCTATAATATCCAAGTTGGCCCTGGTAAATGCTTGGATGCAAACACTATCTAGGAAGTCCATTATTGCAGGGTCTATGGCGTTAATCTCTAAAGATTCTGGATGAGTCAGACGGAAACCAGAATACATATCAAAAAACTAAGGATTTGTAGGTTTCGGAAAAAAATGGATGGATAGAATTCTATTACATATCCAGTGTATTCATCACCACGTTCTTGGTGCTATTAATTGGTGTCTTCATCTATAGGTCATAGTATTCTAATATTACTGAGTACTGAAGAACCATTCTATTTCTTGCACATAATTCAGGGAGAAAATAGAAAGAGATGTGATTTCACAAACTTGCCTGTTGCTCTCCTTACAATTTTTTTTTACAGTTTACGTTGTGTACTGTCCAGAGTCATTAGTTGAGATGGGCAGTTATAGAAAACAAATAAATAAATAACACCTCATGTATCATGGACTCAAACTAATTTTTCAGGGAGTTGCAGAGGCAATTTTGAAAGTTCATACAGAGAAGCTTCAAAACAGTTTGATGAGATGGGTCAACCTTTCAAACAACCAAAATTCACTTTATTTCTATTGCTTTTGTTTACATGGATGAATATCACAGTTTTCAAGTTCTGTTTTATGACATTAGGGTTTATCTAATTCCTTTAAATATAGAAAGTTTGCAAATGACTTCCTTTCTGTTGCTATTGACTCATTTTCATGTTGATACATGCTCAAATGTCCATCTTGGCCTTAAAACTAAACCTGTCATTTTCTCAGGGATTGGAAATCTCCAGATTTGTGTTTGTATATACACATCTGTCAGATTGCTTCTTAAAATATCTGTGAGGTAAATAAAGAAAGTGCTGTCATTGAGGCAGTTATCTAAGTATCCACTGAATAGAAGAATCCAATTGCAACAAGACTGGATTACCATATTTTGAAGAAAGTGAAATAATATAAATTGGCTATCACTATAAAAAAGCTGAGGGGAATTAACATAATCAAACTATCCATAATTACCTAAAACAATCCAACCAGATTCTGTAGCACTTGTACATTCTCCACAATTATCCTGCTCTGACAATTCATGCAAATATATTGCAGTGCTTAAACCTCTAATGAACCTAAATAATACCAATCTGAAATAAACAGAGATTAGTACTATGGTTTTGCACTGAATGATACTAAGATGATGATGATGATGATGATGATGATGATGATGATTATTATTATTATCATCATCATTATCATCATCATTATTATTTATTGGATTTGTATGCCGCCCCTCTCCGCAGACTCGGGGCAGCTAACAACAATGATAAAAAAACAACATGTAACAATCCAATTTAATAAAACAACTAAAAACCCTTATTATAAAAACCAAACATACCCACAAACATACCATACATAACTTGTAATGGCCTAGGGGAAGGAATATCCTAACTCCCCCATGCCTGGCGACAAAGGTGGGTCTTGAGTAATTGCAAAAGACAAGGAGGGTGGGGGCCTTTCTAATCTCTGGGGAGAGTTGATTCCAGAGGGCTGGGGTCACCACAGAGAAGGCTCTTCCCCTGGGGCCCACCAAACGACATTGTTTGGTCAATGGGACCCAGAGAAGGCCAACTCCGTGGGACCTTATCGGCCGCTGGGATTTGTGCGGTATCTTCTGTGAAGCATATGCATTCTACATACAAGAGAGACCCAAAGGTTGCTTTTCCAAGAGGCAACTGGACTTTCTGATTTTTCCTTGAAGATGTTTCGCTTCTCATTCAAGGAGCTTCTTCAACTCTGACTGCACGGTGGGTCCTTCCATTCCCCACCATCCTGTCAGAGCTGAAGAAGCTTCTTGGATGAGAAGTGAAACTTCTCCAAAGAAAAACCAGAAAGTCCAGTTGCCTCTTGGAAAAGCAACTTTGGGACAACCACGACCTGAAATGACTGAAATCTCCATAGACATCCAAAAGGGAGAACTTTTCCTACAGTAAAGAAAGCAGCTAAGATGATATAGGAAAAATAAAATTTCAACAATACATAATGGTACTGCCACTAGCTGACTTCAACTGCAATTCACATAACTGAGAAGATGCGAAATCACAATGATAATTTCAGTAGCAGCCAATTTGGGAAGGACATTATAGTCAATTCTGACCCAAGGAAGAAGTTGAAGGAGGCTTCCGGTTTGGCGGTGATCGCGGCGGGACATCCTTGGCAGGGCTCTGCCAAGCGATCCCTTCTACCCCCTTCGAAGGTCGCATTTGCGATCGGATCGGGCTCGGATGGCCCGATCCCAGAACAGGGGGCTCCCCTCTGCCCGAGGAGCCATCGCTGAGACTCCAGAGGCAGCGGTTCGCCCCGCAGCTTCGAAGACGGGAGAACCGATCCTCTTCGCCTGAGAGGACCGGCCAGCGCTTTCTCCCCTCACCCAGCGGGAAGCTGAGAAAAAGCTCTAAATTGAAAGTTCTACATTTATCTAACTGAAAAAGAATACATCCGATAAAGGACTCAAGGTAAAAAATTTCCTCTTTGTTTCAAGACCAAAATCTGAAGATTTGATCGTTCGCAAGCCTCAAGGGAAAGCTTTCTTTAACGAGGCGAAAGTGAAAGTTTTTTTTTTCTGAGTCTCATCCGCAAATAACAGCCGAGACTAAATTCTCTCATCTTCATTGTTTCCATTTTGTATTTGAATTTTGGAATCTATAAAATATTTTTTCTTACCCTATGCTTTAATAAAAGATCTTGAACTGGAAATGACTATTTAGAAGATTTCAATGCGTAAAAGAAATTAGTAAAGATGACTAAAATTTCTTTTTTATAGTCTGTCAAAACATTGTGTTCTGGGCTGACATCTTAACTGCGGAGGAAT
This sequence comes from Erythrolamprus reginae, assembly GCF_031021105.1. Lineage (NCBI taxonomy): Eukaryota > Metazoa > Chordata > Lepidosauria > Squamata > Dipsadidae > Erythrolamprus > Erythrolamprus reginae. Next base: position 136,162,830 of record NC_091950.1, on the reverse strand, counting down.
ATAACTTTGTTGCCTTATTTTTTTTTTCTCTCATCCTGTTGTCTTTGCAACATAATAACATTATATAACAACTTGAAAATAAATGGGAAATAGAAGGAACTGATACCTTTCCTTTGGAATATTTACCTTTGGATTAACCTACTTGGATTACTTGCTGACTGTCTTTGAACTACTTTGGATTACTTGCTGATTGCTTTTTTTCCTTGGGATTATTTTTTCTTCTGAGAACCTTTTCACATCTGCCTGATCATATGAACTTCTGACTTCTAACCTGACTCCATCTTGGGATCTATTTTTTTTGCCTTTGTCTTGAATTTGGAAAAGAACATAGACTCCATTTTAACTACAAGAAAATTATTAATTTGACTTTTTTTTTTCTCTTCGTGAGACCTGCAATTGGGATTAAGTACAATTGTATTTTCTGACATTGGGATTCACACTCTTTATTCATCTAATATAATTTCCTGATTTATAAGAAGAACATAACTATACATATTGTGTTTTCTTTTTGATTAATTAACTCTTTCTTTGTTCTCTTTCTGATTTTCCTTCTTTTTATTTCTATTTTTGAAAGAAGTTTGAATTGAAGACTATGCATTGTTAGCAAACCTTGGTTTCCTGCTCTATTCTAATTATTTGAATTGAAATACTCCCCATTTCTTTTTTCTCTCTCCCTTTTTCTCCCTCTTCTTGCTGCCTTATTAAGTCTTTTTTCTCTTCCCTTTTTTTCTTTGTACTTTTTCAAAGTTTCCCTTTTTAAAATAGTTATTACTCTTTCTTTGCTGTCATTTATTTTGTCTTTTTATTAGACCATTTATTTTTAACTTTTACTGGTTTTCTATTCCTAAAAGTTTTATATTAGTTTCCTGAGGTATTATATCTTTAAATTTTTAAAGACAATTTAAATTTTTAAAATAATTAATAACAATATATATTGGATTTTGAATTTTGAACTTTCTTGATAATTGAATAGTTATAATTTAAGCGTAACCGCTAATAAAACAGATTGAATAGATTTGGAATTTATAGAAATTTTCTCCTTTTCACTATATATAAATTTAGATTGATTTAAATTAATTCAAATTTTAAACAGCGGATTCAAAATTGATAATGTCAACTTCTTCAACCGTTGTTAAAACAGTTAAAAAACAACCTACTGCAACAATCTCTTCTCCACAAGTGTCCCCACGTCCTTCCCCGACGCACCAGGCCTCAGCTATGTCTTCCAAGGATAAAGAAAAAGACAAAACAACGCAGCCCAACTTTGCAACATTACAAGAAACTTTAAACAATATGCAGGACTCTATCTTTAAATCTCTAGAGAATGCCACCCAACAAAGAGAGGTTATAAAAGAGGATGCAACACAACAAAGGGAAGCTATAAAAGCAGACTTGGCAGAATTTAAAAAGGAGATGGCCCAACTGAAAGCTGATATGGGCGAGGTGAAAGACCAGATAAAGGTGATCCAACAAACACTACAAGAAAGTGATGATCGAGTGAAAAAGGTTGAAGAGAAATCCGACAAAAACGCAAAAAGAATTGATTATCTCGAAGGGAGAGCTGATGCAAGACACAGAAGACATGATGAATCAATTATTCAGCTGGAGATGCAACGTGCTTCGTATGGACTACGATTTCAGAACATGAAAGAGGAAAAAGATGAAGATTTAAAAATGACTATGGCGGAAACGATTGGAGGAATACTCCAGGAGGATCCTGCTGCGCTAGTGAAAGAAATCGATGAAGTTTACAGGACTTCGAATAGTTACATCCGTCGCCACAATCTTCCAAGAGAGATTCATATCAAATTCACCAGGAAAACTTTGCGAGATGACATACTCCATTGGGCAAGAAACTCCAAACTCCAACATCAAGGAGTGGAAATAAAAATATTAAAACAAGTTCCAAGAAGTGTCAGAGAGAGCAGAAGAGATTACCAGTTTCTTACCAGAATTTTGATCAAAGAAAATATAACCTATCGTTGGTTAATCCCACAAGGTCTTTCTCTGACATGGCGTTCTACAAGATACAAGCTGGAAAATGTAGAACAAGCTAGGTATTTCTTTGAAAATAGTGGCATCAGCCACATGGACTTTTCAGATAAACAACAAGAGGCTCAACAACAACCAGCACAACAGCAACCAGGGGAGATACTAGCAATCCAACAAGAAGAACTATTGGGGGCCACAGCTCAAGCAATAGAGCAGGACCAAGGTGCTATAAGAAGAGTTCAGCCTCAGCGAGAAACCAAAAAACCCACTAAATGACAACAACTAAAGATCTAAAGATCTTTTCGGTAAACGTTAACGGACTTAATGAACCAAGGAAAAGGAAACAAATCTTCTCTAAAATCAGAAATCAAAATGCTCAAATTGCAATATTACAAGAAGTACATATCAAAAAAGATAACCAAAAATTATTGTTGAATCCCAAAATTGGAAAAATGTATGCTGCATTAGCAGATCAAAAAAAAAGAGGTGTGGTGATGTATGTAGAGAATTCTATAAATTCCAAACAGATATATAAGGATAATGATGGTAGAATATTGATTGTACAAGTTGATATTGAACCTAGACCTATAGTGGTTGTTTCTATTTATGCTCCCAATGAAGACCAAATGACATTTTATAAAAATTTACATCAAATAATAATAGACTTAGCTATTGAGAATGTATTAATAATAGGTGATTTTAATGCTATTGTGAATAGGCAATTAGACCATTCAGGGGGAGGGAGCCATAATAAAAGGAAAAAAACAAAAAGAAATCTACTACCTAGTACTTTCCAAAAAATGAAAACAGAATTATTGCTAAATGATATATGGAGGGAAAGACACCCCCATAAAAGACAATTTACGTTTTATTCTAATCCCCACAAAATCTGGACAAGAATAGACATGGTATGGACATCAAAAATGGTTGCAGAAGAAATAAGGGAAGTAGAGATAGATGTTAATACATGGGCTGACCACAACCCAATAGTGGTCTATATAAGAAGGAACAACAAACAGAATATTTGGCGGATGAATAGAAATATACTAAATGATAAGAAATATAAAGATTGGATCGAAAAGGAATTAAAAATATTTCTTGAGATTAATAAAACCCCAGACACCACTCCACAGAATATATGGGATACACTCAAAGCTTATATAAGAGGGTTAACAATATCTTACACAGCAAAATACAATAAGGAAAATAAATTAAAGTACGTACAACTAATAAATGAATTAAAACAATTGGAATTTGCATCGCAGCAACACACCAAGAACAGAGACTTTAAAACAGAAATAAATGTAATTAAACATAAAATTAGAATTATAGAACAAAATCAAATAACTGAAAAAATTAAAAGAGCAAAACAACATTATTTTGAACATGCAAATAAACCAGGCAGATGGTTAGCATATAAACTTAGAAAGCAGAGTCAATCCAAATTGATAAAAAAATTAGAAGACAAAGATGGTACAATAAAATATGATACAGAAGGAAAGGCGGACATTGTTTATAATTTTTATAAAGATCTTTATGCCAAAGACAATGTTAGTGAAGATGAGGTTTTTAATTACTTACAGGCTTCAAAATTACCACAAATAACAGAAGATCAACAGACTATGTTGGATGGTCCAATAACAATGGAAGAACTCCTAACTATAATTAAAAAACAGAAAAACAATAAGGCCACTGGTCCGGATGCTATACCGGCAGAATGGTATAAGATAGACAATGAAATAGTAAGAAACTATATGTTAGAAATTTTTAATTCATGTAGACTTGAGGGTAAAATTCCGAAATCTTGGTCAGAATCGCTGACAACTTTAATACACAAATCCGGCACTGACCCACTAAAAATCAAAAATTATAGACCCATATCTTTATTAAATGTAGATTATAAAATATTTATTGCCATCTATGCAGATAGACTTAAAAGAATTATAAATGGAATAATACATCAAGACCAAAATGGATTTCTACCAGGGCGACAAATTAAAAATAACCTTAGAACAGTAATAAACACATTAGAATACTATGAACAACATCCAGATAAGACAGCATCCTTAATGTTCTTAGATGCCCAAAAGGCCTTTGACAACGTTAACTGGACATTTATAAAAATGCAATTAAACAAAATGAGATTTGGCTCAAAATTTGTTAATTTAATAGATACTATATACTCAAAACAAACGACTAAAATAATATTAAATAATAACCAATTACAAGCACTTGATATAAACAAGGGAGTTCGTCAAGGATGTCCTATATCACCATTGTTATTTATTATGACACTTGAAACTTTATTAATTAAAATAAGAGCGGATTCCGAAATAAAAGGTTTAACTATAGGAGACGAAACTTACAAACTCCAAGCTTTTGCAGATGACTTAACGTTTATAATTGAAGAACCGATAACAACTGTCCCTTCTTTATTGCAAACTATTGAACAATATGGAAAGGTAGCAGGTTTAAAGATAAATAAAAGCAAAACTTCTTTCTTAACCAAAAATATGAATAAAATACAAGAAACTAAATTAGAAAATATTTCTGGAATAAAAACCGTAAAGAAAGTAAAATATTTAGGAATAAATTTAACAGCGAAAACAATAACTTTAAAAAATGATAATTACATAAAATTATTATCAGAAATTAAAAAAGATTTAGAAACATGGAATAACCTGAAAATATCATTTTTAGGAAGAATTGCCACAATCAAGATGAATATTCTGCCTAAGGTTTTATTTCTCTTTCAGGTAATTCCAATAAACCCAGGGGGAACTTTCTTTAAAACTTTGACAAACTTAGTTAAAAAATTTATATGGCAAGGGAAAAAAGCAAGGATAAAAATAAACTGTTTGGAAGACATTAAAGAAAGAGGAGGATTTGGTCTTCCAAACTGGAAATTATATTATCAGGCTGCCGCCTTAACATGGATTAAAGATTGGATAACCTTAGAGAATAAAAGAATATTAAATTTAGAAGGACATGATCTTATGCTGGGTTGGCATGCATTTATATGGTATGACAAGGAAAAAAATCACTCATATTTTAAAAGACACACATTAAGGAAGTATTTACTAGAGGTTTGGAAGGACATAAAGAAAAATCACTTCTTAAATGTTCCAGAATGGATAGCCCCCCTAGAAGCAATAACACATCCAAAATCTATAAAAGACACGAAAATATTTTATAGATATAAAGAATTATTAAATGATCAGATGAAGCTAAAGCCTAGGAATAAACTACAAGAAGAAGGGATAATAATAGATTGGTGGCATTATGCCCAGATTCGATCCAGATACCAGAAGGATATAACTCTTTATACTTTTAATAAAAGTAAGAATTTGCTAAGTCATTTAATTATTAATAATTCAGTAAAAATGATAGGGAAAATATATAAATTTCTTATCGCTCACAAAAATATAGAGTTGACTCTAAAAGATACCATGATAAGATGGTGCAGAAATATAGGCAAGGAAATAGATATAGATACTTGGGAAAAAGTCTGGATTAATAATTGGAAAATGACCAAGTCAGTTTCATTAAAAGAAAACCAAATTAAAATGTTTTATAGATGGCACCTTCCACCAAACAGGATAGCTAAAATGTTTCCTAAAACATCCCCACTGTGTTGGAAATGCAAGAAAGATATAGGAACCTATTACCATCAATGGTGGACATGTAGCAAAGCTAAAACTTATTGGAAGATGATTGAGAAGATATTAAAAGAAATATTAAAATATGACATAGATAACACCCCGGAATTTTACTTATTAGGAATTACTAATCAGACTTATAAGAAGGAAACTCTTTACTTAATCATACACATATTAACTGCGGCTAGAATAATATACGCGCAAAACTGGAAGGGGGAGGAAATCCCCAAGAAAGAAGAAGTTATAGCTAAAATATTAGATTGCGCCGAAATGGATATGATGACAAGACGATTAAACGATCAAGAAGATGCAAAATTTTATGAAACATGGAACAACATATATAAATGGTTAGATAAGAAAAAATAAGAGATAGATCTGTTTTTATTTAGGTAATAACAATATTAGATGTATTTGTTGATGATTTTGACATAGTAGTTTACTCACAAGCGATATATTAAAAATTTTGTTTTACGTATGCTTAGTAATTGAGATTAGTTTGAATGTTTGATTAGATGAATATATTACACATAAATAACATATTAAGCATTTTTACTTATACCGTACTAATATTGCATTTAAGATTTGAAAATTTTTTACTAGACTTTTTAACATTTAACAAATGTTTGATTATGTATTCTTTTCTCTATTTGAATGTATACTTTCAAAAGAAGCGGGGAAATACATCCCCATTTTATGTTTAATGTTTGTACGTCTGTATGTCTGTTTTATGAAAAATAATAAAAAAATTGGAAAAAAAAAAAAAAGGAAGAAGTTGAAGGGAGGCAGCTTCTATTTGTCTTCTGTCACCTAATCTTTCTGTAATCACCGTCTGCAGTGGAGGAGACAAAAGTTGGATTGTGCAAAAATGTTGCTGTTGTTGACAACCATTATGCCATATGTACACATTCCTTAGGGCAGTGTTTCCCAACCTTGGCAACTTGAAGATATCTGGACTTCACCTCCCAGAATTCCCCAGCCAGTGAATGCTGGCTGGGGAATTCTGGGAGGTGAAGTCCAGATATCTTCAAGTTGCCAAGGTTGGGAAACACTGCCTTAGGGAACAACAACAACCTTGTTTTTCAAACTTCAAGGACAAGAATTTGCTGCTAGGAATGTTGATGATGGTCTTTTTCCTTTTTATGTTCCTCTCAACTCTGAAAAAAGACATTGTGTAAGCTTGGCCATCTCTCCTCAGGCCAACATGACCAATTCCCAAAAGTACATTCCACCAAATCCATTGCAAGAAACCAAATGCCATTCGTTGATTCATGGGTTTATAAACTCCAGATTTTGCCTTCATTCATCTGCTAATTCAAGACCCGTTATGGCTCTGGAGATCAAGATTAAAAACAAACAAATATGCATGGAAGGCATATCTTCTAACTACGCATACATGCACATGCTGTTACCCGTAATTTACAATGTAGTTCAATTTTTTTTTCTGGTTTAGAAGTCAACCGTAATGATTTATTAACCATGGTTTATGATTTATGTAAAAACCCAGCCAATTGCAAATTATTTTTTTTTAAAGCCATGGGTTACTTTATTTTGTATTTATTTATAAAATGAATGTAATTCTCATTGTCCAATATGTAAACCCCATCACTCTGTGGCAACATACCTGTTCACTCATGTGCAAACACACAGTATCAGTTGGCTGGGTGACAGTCTTCTGAGAAGAAACTGAAATGTCATCATTGTTCTTTGTCTTTCTTTCACAGTCCTTTGTGGTCTGCATTTTAAACTAAAAGCCAGTTCAACTTTCAGGCTTCTTCCAAATGTCAAAGGATTATTTGTTCCATTCTTGACTATAATTAGTAAAAAAACAAAAATCTGACTTAGGCAAAGTTGCAGTATTGAAAAATGTCAATCAGCATTTGCTGGCAAGATTGCTAAGCCTATTAATATTCTAATCATCTGCTTATATTATGATCTCCCCATCACAGGAAGCTCTGAAGCCAAATCCCTTTAAATTCTAATCTATCCTGTGGCTCTGACTAGGTTGTAACAAACCAAGTGTATTCTTCCACTAGTCTCTTCTGTGGTACTATTTGTGCTTTTCCTTGTGGTTGTAAGCAATATTGTCCATTAAAAAAAACAAAATCAACAACCCACAGCCTATTCACATTTTGCAACAAACCCCAATTTGTTGGCAATGTCTTACCACTTATTTTTAGTAATGGGGATAATGCTAAAAGAGGCAAGTCATTGCCTTATTTAAGAAAAGGGACAACTTGGGGACTACTCTGTACAGCAGCAATGGACACTGTGCGGCCTACTCTAGAGTTGCTGGTAATAATTCACAGGAGTCATAGCCACTAGGGCCACCTGTAGTCCAATAAGACCTGTGTGGCCCAAAATTTCTTATACCTGTACTATAGGAATTGGCTTACATAAACTAGTGTTTCTCAATGTTAGGAATTTTAAGATGTGTGAACTTCAACTTCCAGAATTCCCCAGACAGCATCTTAAAAGTTGCCAAGATTGAGAAACACTGATATTCTAAGTTCACCTACCATATGGTGCCATGGACTTTTTTTTAACCTGTGAACTGCAAAGCATACAACAACTTGCTTCACACAACATATTTAGTCACAATTCATAGTTAATAAACTGCAGTAGTTGGCTTTGAGCATAATGTGGCCGACAGGCAGCCCCGGGGTTAAGAACATCCAACTTAAAGACCACCCCTAGATACAAACACGGCTTCCTGTTACAAAATGGGGGATGGATGACCTGTTAAGTGCTTAATATGGTGTATGGCTGACTGGCAACATTCTTCTTCCTTGAGCCGACAATCCATTGAAGCTAGGCAAAGCTTCCATGAGTGTCACAAAGTAGCATTTGCATTTTAATAGAGCATGCAACTTGTACCCAACAGTTGATTCATGAAAGCATTGCATGGTTTCAGTGGTTCATAGGCTCAAGGAAGGAGAACACCATCTGCCATTCTGAGTTGGAACACTTTGTCTTCAGGATGGTGAATTATTAAATTCCAGAAATCCTAATTCCTTAAATTGGGTTCTCCTTGCTGAAAGTCTATGTCCCCTATAACTTGGTTTTAATGTATAAAACCTAACATTATTACGGTAGTTTAAACTTCACAACAAGTTTATAAACAGCTTTGTTTGTTGTTCATCCCTGATATGTGGACATACAGGTACACTACCTTCTCCCAAATTAAATACCATTTAGGTTATAGACAGAAGCAGAGAACAAAACTCATTCTTAATCCAAGGAATTGCCTGATTCATGTGAAATTTCAACTCAGCCTAAGGAATGGAACAATAAAGTTTTCTTATTGCACACTGTATATCTTAGATGTGAAGAGTAAAATGTTAATAAATAACCTGCATGTTGTCTGCTGCACAGTTCTTCCACATTTCTCTGAAAGCAGAAGGTCCCCAAGGAGAAGCATAGAAGAAAAAAGGAGAAAATGCCAAATCGATGAGGCAGGTTTCTGAACATTTCCCAAGGAGAACAACAGACGTAACCCGGAAACAGGTTCTCTTTGGCTGTTCCACAAACTCTCCAGAGGAACAAAGCCGAGACATTGATGCCCAAAGGCTTGCTACTTAACATGCAAAAGTTTTTTCCAAACAAAGTTTGAAGATTTAACATATTTCCTACATTTTTGCCAATACTTTATATATTGTAGGATCATTCTCGCAACTCCTAATTTTGGCCTTTTGATTTACATATACACACACTTTTGCTACCCATCTCACCACACAGTGAATATATCTTGTTAATAGCTTGTGAGTAAGCAGGTTAAATCTAATAAAGTAAAAGTTTGACAAATTTTACTTTGAAGCAAGTTAACTATAAATAATGTAAGTCAAGAGTTTTTAGAAACAAAGTAAGCTGTAGAAATGTTAAGAGAGCAACAATTCAGCAAAGAAGCAAATTCAAAGCAACCGCGTATTTTTCTACATCTTTGGAACTGATCTGCAAAAGTGATCGGAGAACAAGAATATAAGTTTTTAAGATATTCAATTCCAAGTACAAACTCCCTTGTCTACTCCAAGTTGCTAGGCAATGTCAAAACAGGGCTACTAAATAATATCTGTACCCTGGTTACTTCTAGTATCCTACATATTCTACATATTCTTGCATATACACTGCTCAAGCAAATAAAAGGAAAACTTAAACAACACAATTTAACTCCAAGTAAATCAAACTTCTGTGAAATCAAACTATCCACTTAGGAAGCAAAACTGAATGAAAATCAATTTCACATGCTGTTGTGCACATTCAACTTTGTACAGAACAAAGTATTCAATGAGAATATGTCATTCATTCAGATCTGTTATTTTCTTGAGCAGTATATAATACAGTGATCCCTCGATTTTCGCGGGGGTTACGTTCCAAGACCTCCCGGGAAAATCGATTTTCCACGATATAGCGGCGCGGAAGTAAAAACACCATTTTTGGCTATGGACAGCCAAAAACTACCCCCACGCACCCTTTTTCAAGGCAGCACAAGGAACCGGGCTTGAAATTAGGGCAGGGAGCGACGAAAGTGCGGAAGCCGACAAAGATTGCTTTGAATGTCAGCTGCCCCCGCCCCCCCAGCACCCGCCCACCCGCCGCTCGCCGCTCGCCCGCCCGCCGTTCGCCACTCGCCTGCCCGCCCGCCGTTCACCCCGCCGTTCACCCGGCCACCCGCCATTCGCCCGGCCGCTCGCTCGCCATTCGCCCCTTCGCCCGCCTGCCGTTCGCCCGCCCACCCGCTCGCTCGCTCGCTGCTCGCCCGCCCGCCCGCTCGCCGCTCGAGAGCAAGAGGGGGAGAGATAGAGAAAGAGAGAGAAGGAAAGAAAGAAAGAGATGAGAGAGGAGGAAGAGAGTGTGAGAGAGGAAGAAGCAAGATAGAGAAAGAGAGAGAGAAAGAAAGATGAGAAAGGAAGGAAGAGAGTGGGAGAGAGGAAGAAAGAGAGAGAGAGAAGAGTGGAAGGAAGAGAGAGAGAAATGATAGAAAAAAGGGATGTTTTTTCCTTTCCCCAGGAGCATACTGCAGGCCTCCCAAAACCTATGCGCACCCCATTTTTGTAAAAAACGGGCCCATTTTTTGCAAAAATTGGATGCAGGAATGGGGCTTCGGTAGGTCAAAAATGTGTATAAGCCCCACCAACATTTTCACCCTCTTTTAGTGGGGAAAAAGTTGTGTCTTATACTCTGAAAAATACGGTAAATAAATCATTTTTCCACTAGATGCTGTAAAAGAAGAATTTATTTTCCAGTGCTAAGTATTTGCCCATTTAGCCCTGGGTCCTGTCTCCATTGTCCTAGGTTTCTTTATGGTCCATAAAAATTTACCACACAAGACGCCTAGTCAGGACAGAGTTAGGTCATCCAGTCCTGTGACCTGTCTCTCTTCAACTAACCTGTATGTGTGCAATGGATCTTTTCTTCCATGAGTCATCTGGCAACGTCCAGCAACATTCCTTCAAAGGAATAACACCTTTGAACCAGAAGTCTCATTTAGCTGTCACTGTAAATAATTGATTGGTCAGTCCTTCAAAGATTTATCTGCCCGATCCTGTTTAAGAATCATCTTAGGCTGCAACCATAGTTACTTCTTGTGCAATGTATTCCATAAAAAAACCAACCACCCTGTTGTGTGCATAAAGATTCTTTGAAGAGAAGTATTAAAAGAGCCCAGCTATTCATTCCTCGTAAGAAAATTAGTATCAAAGGTGGTATCCTTGGCTTGTATCCCAAGCACCAGCCTCTGGCAACCCTGCTGTGCCTTTTGCCCCATCTGGAAAAAGGAGAAATGGTCCAGTGTAGGATTGTTTTTACTCTTTGGGGGATATCTGAGATCTGCCCCCCCATGGAGCAAAAGCAAAGGATCAAATCTTTTGAAGTTTTCGTGCATCTCAACTTGTGTGGAAGAAAACCAACAGAGAATTGCAACTCATTAAAAAAGATATTTTAATATATAGCAATTACAGTATATAACAACTATTTTAGGGGATGGTAGAAGGAAGGGGCAAAGGGGCAAAGGGGCAATGGCAGAGGTGAGATAATTAATTAATGTTACTTACATTGCTTACCAGTTTCAGTAACTGTCCATAGAAGGGAGAACAGTCGTCTCACTTTAACTTGTAGAATGTTATGAATCTGCATCGCATCCTAGGCATCTCCTTATTCCTAAACAAAAATGCACAGTGCTACAGATCGAGTGTGCAATCACCCTTTTCCCATGCAGAGCAGCAAATAGAAAGAGAAAACTCATGGTACTTGTGCTTAGCACTTATCTGAACTTATTTACATCCCATCTATAGTAGCTCTAAGATTTCTCATGCATACACACATACACAACAGAATACACTACGCAACTAGACTTACAATCCTAGGTTTAGAAAGCTTAGAACTACGACCTAAGCATAGCCCATAAAATCACCTGCTACAACTTACATCCTGTCAACGACTACTTCAGCTTCAATCATAACAATACACCAGCACACAACAGATACAAACTTAAAATAAGCCGCTCTAAACTCGACTGCAGGAAATATGACTTTAACCAAATAGTGAATGCATGGAACTCACTACCAGACTGTAGTATCATCACCTAGCCCCCAAAACTTTACCCTTAGACTATCCACTGTTGACCTCTCCCGATTCCCAAGAGGTCAGTAAGGGGCGTGCGTAAGTGCACCAACATCCCTTCCGTCCCCTGTCCTAATGTTTTTCTCTTACTAGTATCATGTATATATAAACATTGTTATATCTTTGTATACTACCAATTCGTACTTGATAAAATCAATCAATCAATCAATCAATCAATAAACAAATAAATAAATAGATAAATAAACAAATAAATATATAAAATTAAACATGCACGTCTGTGTGTGTACGCACGCATTTCTAACTTGTGCCTTTTTTAAAAGTCCCAGGAAAACAAAATGCTGGGATAGGATCATTTCTGGGGGCTCGAGAGAAAGAAGCAGCTGGGCTTTAGCTTCGCAAGAAGCAATTGGTGGGGTGAACTGATGGTCTCCTCCCACTCTTTGTGGTGAATCACATAAACAGGGGGTTGCAATTCCTCTCTGGTTTCCCCACCCAAACTCTTCCCCTGATTCCAGGCACTGTGGCCTGGTAAACATAAACTGGAATGTGTTACATTTAGATGTGTGGGATGTTCAGAGAGGAAAAGAGGTTTCTAAAGTTCATTCCTTATTGAATGTGTCAGTAACCCCTCTGCCCATAGAAACACCAAATACTATACTGTATAGGTCAGGGATGGCGAACCTTTTTTCCCTTGGGTGCCGAAAGGGCGTACGCACACCCTGTTGTGCATCCACGAGTGCCCACGCCCATAATTCAATGCCTGGGGAGGGCGGAAACAGCTTCCCCAACCCCCAGAGGCACTCTGGAGGCCGGAAACGGCCTGTTTCCCAACTTCTGGTGGGCCCAGTAGACTTGTGTTTCGCACACCCCAGGCTCTAAAGGCTTCCCTGGAGCTAGGGGAGAATAAAAATGCCCTCCCCAACCCACTTGGAGGCTCTCTGGAAGCCAAAAGCGCCTTCCCAGAGCCTCTGTCTAAGCCAAAAATCTGCCGGCTGGCACACACATGAACATTGGAGCTGAGCTGGGGCAATGGCTTATGTGCCAGCAGATATGGCTCCACGTGCCACCTGTGGCACCCATGCCATAGGTTCGCCATCACTGCTATAGGTTATATATCATAATGTATAATGTTGTGTTATTTTAATTTGTTCCCAAATCAACTGATATAAAAGCAGTTGTGTCCATATAGAGCAGTGATGGTGAACCTTGTCGGCACCAAGTGCCTATACTGGAATGCACGTGCCTGTGTGCATATACTGGAGCACCAGAAATCTGAAAATCAGAAAATGTGCATGTGCATACCAGCCAGCTGGTCTTCAGTTTTCTGGTATGCGCATGTGCGTTGGCCAGCTGGTCTTTGTGCATTGTTGTGGTTGGCTTTGGGCCAGCTCCTGCTCCAAGGACTGTGGGGGTTGATGTTGATGTCACATTATCAGAGGCTGGTTTTACTGCTGACAGTGAAGCGTCTGTGTCAGGGGAAGATTTTGGAAGTGAAGTAGGATCGATGGAGGGGGTAATTACAGGCAGCCCATTAGATAATTACCCCATTAGTGAACCATCATCATCATTATCATCGTTAGATTCAGAAGAGGAAGCATTCATAGATGATCGCAGATGCAGGTTGATGTCAAGGAAGGAACAACTGCGCAAGTATTATAGGAAATAAGGGAGAACACCTGTGGCGGGGGCAATTAGGCTTATGGGGCTGCTGATAAATTGCCAGTGTTGTTGCCTCTTGGCGTGGGAGTTTATCCATTTGGAGTGAGAGAAAGAACTGTGTTTTACATCAGGATGTTGCAAGGACTCTTTGAACTGTTTCAGGATTTTACCAGTTAAGTTTGGTTTGAGGACTCTTGAAGCGGGAGTGGCTGTGACATCTTCACAGCTTCCTTTAACTGCTTTGCTTTTGTTTTGGCTTATCACAGCATTCAAAGTTTGTGGCTTGTGGGAGAGCACTTTGGCTGATAAAAGTGCGTTTGAACAGTATTTTTTCTTTGTGATAAACCGCCTTTGTTTACTTTACACGAGAAAGTGTGTTTGAATTTACACTTCAGATTTAATTGGGGTTTGTAAAGTGACGCCCGGCATAACATGCATGCATGCCTGGGTTTTGGCCATTTTTGGGGCTGTTTTGTGGCCATTTTTTGGGCCATTTTCAGAAAACGGCCAGAAAAACAGCCTGTTTTGGGGGCTCTTTTTTGCCATTTTCAGGCTATTTTCTGGCGCTCCATCTCCTGCAAAGACCAGTCGGTGACAGCGCATGTACCCACAGAGAGGACTGTGCATGCCACCTCTGGCATGCATGCCATAGTTCACCATCACAGATATAGAGAGTTAAAGATTCAGGGGTGGGCTACTGCCCAGATGGGGGGGGGATGCAGTGGGGTAGCAAAAATGGAGCTCCATCCCATAGCACCCAATTTGCACTGAAAGATGTTGAAAGAAAATGCAGGGCGTCCTGCATAAGCCACACCCACAGTGTGGTAGTAAAAATTTTGGTAGCCCTTCACTGTAAAGACTACAGACAATTTAACTGAATTGTCTCCTTTTCTTTGAGTCTTAAAGTTGAGGCACCTTCTCTCACCACCTCCAATCAGGCCTCTTCTTTTTGAGGCAGAAGATGTGTCCAGATGAGACAAGAGTCCATTTTGCAAATAGATGTTTGGCTTCCTTAAAAGGTGAGGTACTCTTCTATCCCAGAGGGATGAAGAAGACAGGCTAGAGAAGTGAAGGGCTCAGAGGCAATACACAGAAGAATCAAGAAGGGTGGCAAGAGAATATACACTAAACATTCTTCTATATTTTGAGTGAAATGACATAATTCACTAAAACCATTGTCAGCCATTCACCGTTACAAGGAAAATTGTAGTTACGGACTTCTCAGCTTAAGTATTAGACTCAGCCATGAAATTGGAGGTCATGATCTAAAATTCTCAAGCTACATTAGTAAAATTATGTAGCTAACATGTAGTAATTTAGATGCAACATTAAAATGATGCCTAAGTGAAGCCAGGACAGAGTCCAATGATGAACTGGAAGAGCTCAATTCAGGGACAATCAGTAGGAAGTAACACAAAATTGCTACTCTTGGCATGCATTGACAAGCCTCCTGCCACCATCACAGACTGCATCCATGCATGGCATCAACTCAAGTCCATTTAACAAAAACCAAACTCTACCACTTCTCCACCCCTTTCCGAGTCGTCAGAGAGGGGTTGCATACAAATCCAATAAATAAATAAATGCATTTCTGATTGATAAGAGGTATGAGGAATAAAATGATTACTATTTATTTTAATATTGTACTCAGGAGTGTGTGTGTGCATGTGTGCGTATGTGTGCACGCACACACACACACATTAAAGACTTACTCTGCTTGGCATTCAAATATGTGTTTCACTACAAATTTAAAGGTGAAAGTTCTCACTGGGGAAGGATGGGAACTCTGACTGCAGCTGTAACCAAGGTTTGGTCTGGGTTTTAGTTTATGTATCAGACTAATGCATCTAGTTTCAAATAATGACTCCATAAACAAGACTAGACTGTCACACACAATTGCAGAAGAATGGTGTAAAGGCCCCTTATGGTTCATTAGAATTTTTTCCAGTGAAAGACTAAGGGATATTAAAAAGTTGTGGAGTGCATTTTTGCAACATCTTTATTTATTGGACCTGATGGACTATGTATTTACTTCTTTAAAAAGCTTTACTCTGCCTTAGCAGAACCTTTAAGCATAATTTTTCAAATATCTTTCAAGACCGGCTCCCTGCCCAACCTATGGTCACTAGCCACGATCAGCCCTGTCTTCAAAATAGGAGACCCCATCTTAATAAAAAATTATAGACCAATCTCTTTAAGTTTTGGAATCAATCATAAACCAATCTATTATCCTACACTTAGAAACAAACAACCTACACTCTGTAATCTGCAACTCCTACACTGCAAAAACATATGGACTACACAACTCAATCAAGGCAAAGCAATAGATGCAATTTACATAGACTTCTGTAAAGCCTTTCACTCAATGGTGCATGACAAACTACTTCTAAAACTGCAATCTTATGACATTTCTGCCCCCCTGCAAAAATGGATAACTACTTTCCTATCAAACAGGCAAGAGGTGGTCAAAATATTGAACACTTTATCAAATCCTGTACCTGTTAACCGTTGTGTCCCCCAAAGGCAGCTTTTTAGAGCCAACACTCTTAATACTTTACATAAATGACCTTTGCGATCATATTAAAAGCAACTGTGTTCTCTTCACTGATAATGTAAAATTATTTAACACTACCGACAATGCTGCTACTCTTCAAAAAAACCTTGACTATGTGTCAGAATGATCAAACAATCTGCAAATTCAAATCTCAACCAACAAATGCTCTGTCTTACACACTGACAAAAAAAAATCAGAACATAAAATACAAGCTGGATGGACACGACCCTGTAGATGACCCTCACTCTGTTAAAGACTTTGGAGTTCTCATCTCTAATGATCTAAATGCTATAAAGATCGATGGTATGATATCAGATCATTCAAATCATCAAATTGCAAATTCCAATGGCTTATGTACCATTGCTGAAGTTCATATTTCTACTAACGTACAGATCTAAACTGCCTATTGTATGTTCACAAGAAGGCAAAATTGTGTTTGTGAAATTTATATCTTGCCTTTCCAGGAGGAACTCAAGGTGTGGAGGAATTTAGCTGGAGCCTTGAAGAGGAAAAGAGTGATGGTTGCTCAGCCCTGACCAAGTAAAAAGCAAGAGAAAGAAGCTCAGATCAGACCTGCCTTGAATGTGTTTTCTTTAAAGAGGGGACAGTGAAGGCTTTGAACAGATTCTCAGGATCCTGATAATATGTCCTACAATAATAAAGAGCATTCTTTTAATCCCTTGTAATTAATTAAAGATGAATTAAAAAATAATTTACCTGGTCTACTTTGAAGGGCTTTAAGTGGCCTACCTTGAAGGGCTGATTATATACTGCATTCCCTTTCATATTTCCCCCCACCAGTAAAAAGTCTGTGATGTAGATTTGATGGTGAGTGGAAAAGTCCCCCATAGTCCCCCACTGAGCTTCTATGGCTGGAGATGGACTCTCTATTTCCAGGTAACCACCCCCACGATATTCAGGTAGCATCAATTGTATGGTATTTTTTTAATAATAATAATAATAATAATAATAATAATAATAATTATTATTATTATTATTATTATTATTATTATTATTATTATTAATTGGATTTGTATGCCGCCCCTCTCCAGAGACTCGCGGCGGCTAACAGCAATAATAAAACAGCATATAATAATAATCCAATACTAAAAACAGTTAAAAACCCATTATTATAAAAACCAAACATACATACAGACATACCATGCATAAAATTGTAAAGGCCTAGGGGAAAAGAGTATCACAATTCCCCCATGCCTGGCGGCAGAGGTGGATTTTAAGCAGCATACAAAAGGCAAGGAGGGTGGGGGCTATTCTAATCTCTGTGGGGAGTTGGTTCCAGAGGGCCGGGGCCGCCACAGAGAAGGCTCTTACCCTGGGTCCCGCCAAGCAACATTGTTTAGTTGACGGGACCCGGAGAAGACCCACTCTGTGGGACCTAACTGGTCGCTGAGATACGTGCAGCAGAAGGCGGTTCCCTAATATAGAAATTGTAATAAAATTGCTAAGAAGTAGAGACTTTTATTCTAGTAATAAATCCCCCCTCCCAATATCTTAAAGTACTAACAAATAGCCCAGTCTATTTGAGCAATTCTTACTAATCTGCAAAAGAACTGGACAGTAGTTCTATAACTCTGTGCTCCACCAGGTGGTGTTGCTAAATCAGGAGGTTGAGAGAGAAGTTTGTTATCTTCTTAAACCAGAAAGTGCTGGATTATACAATCTCCATTTAGTATATGAAATATAATTACTTTAAATGTGTGGAAATCAATTTCTGGTCAGCAAATGCATAAATCTTTTATAGATAGAAACTAATATATATGTCAGATAAACAACAACAACATCTACAAAAATCTAACTAACACTATACAATGAACTAATAAAAATCAAGGGAAATTTACAACAACTACATATTTAATTCAGAGGTCGTATATTACCCAAGTGACAGCTAAATAGCCAGCATGTCTTCTCCTTTTCTCACTTCTTTCTCAAACCCCCTTTTCTTTTTTTCTTTCCCCTAACTTCCTCTTTCTATTAAAAAAAAAACCTAATATACTTTTGTGCAACCATCATACCATTTGATTTTGGGGGAAACATCTTAGAAACATAGAAGCATAGAAGTCTGACGGCAGAAAAAGATCTCATGATCCATCTAGTCTGCCCTTATACTATTTTCTGTATTTTATCTTAGGATGGATATATGTTTATCCCAGGCATGTTTAAATTCAGTTACTGTGGATTTATCTACTACGTCTGCTGGAAGTTTATTCCAAGGATCTACTACTCTTTCAGTAAAATAATATTTTCTCATGTTGCTTTTGATCTTTCCCCCAACTAACTTCAGATTGTGCCCCCTTGTTCTTGTGTTCACTTTCCTATTAAAAACACTTCCCTCCTGGACCTTATTTAACCCTTTAACATATTTAAATGTTTCGATCATGTCTTTACACAAAAAGCAGAAAAGGAGTAAAAATAATAATAAGCAGGGGAAATTAATGGAAGGAGATGACAAGGAACTCTTACTAAACCACATTTATGTAACCAGCATTAATCATTCCTTTTCATAACTTTCTAATCTGGCAAACCAATGTTGCTTCCACATCCTCACAGTGATTCATATGTTCACACTTCAGAAGACTTGGTGTCAGTCTCCAGAAGTTCACATATCTATCATATATCTACTATATTTTTTGGAGTATAAGACACATTTTCCCCCACCCCCAAAAGATGGTGGAAGTGTTGGTGCGTCTTATATACAGAATACAGTCATTTTTGGCCTCTCGAAAAGCCACCCCCACCTCTCATTTTTGCGGAAAATGGGCCCATTTTTCGCAAAAACGGGATGCACAGAGTGTTTGGGAGGCTTGCAGAGTACTTCTAGGGTCTAGGGAGGACAAGAACATTCTTTATTACTTACCTCTTTGAAATCTTGGTGCGTCTTATATACCAGTGCGTCTTATAGTCCAAAAATACGGTATTTGTAGGGTATACAGGAAAATACAGGAGGTCTTTTTCTGCTGTCAATCTTCTATGTTTCTATATATAATATGATCTTTCAGAAATGTATTATCTAATCCAGTGTTTCCCAACCTTGGCAACTTGAAGATATTTGGACTTCAACTCCCAGAATTCCCCAGCCAGCATTTGCTGGCTGGGGAATTCTGGGAGTTGAAGTCCAGATATCTTCGAGTTGCCAAGGTTGGGAAACACTGATCTAATCAAAAGGGAAATTACAATACTAATTCCAGATAGATAAAAATATAAAATATATAAAAACAAGAAATATGTAGTTGATCCATAAATTTGGTGACTGTACAGTCCATATTTAAAGTCCAATACATTTTGATGCAGCCTGGTTTAATTATAAACATGCTACCTATCACCCGTTCTTAGTTCTAAATATATGTACATTGCCTTGTTTTCACTTGTTAAGTAGTTACTGACAGTGAAAGGCTACCAAAATTTTTACTACCACACTGTGGGCGGGGCTTATTCAGGACTCCCTGTATTTTCTTTCAACATCTTTCAGTACAAATTGGGTTCTCTGGGGTGGAGCTCCATTTTCGCTACCCCACTGCGTTCCCCCCCATCCGGGCAGTAGCCCACCCCTGGTTACTGACACTTTCTTTGGAAGTTAAACTGTAATCAATCAATGTATCTTACTTATTTATTGGTGTCTTTATGGCCTCTCAATTTCTACCTAGATGCTTTAACTACCACACCAAACTGGCTTTCATACCTTAGAGGAAAGTTATTAAACGGATTATGATAGTTACACAATCTTACCATCTAGTTCTTAC
Organism: Erythrolamprus reginae; assembly: GCF_031021105.1. Taxonomy (NCBI): domain Eukaryota; kingdom Metazoa; phylum Chordata; class Lepidosauria; order Squamata; family Dipsadidae; genus Erythrolamprus; species Erythrolamprus reginae. The sequence continues at coordinate 136,142,632 of NC_091950.1, read as the reverse complement.
AAGCTAAGAAATTCAATTTGGCTGTGTTTGATTTATACTGACAAATTTTGTATAAACTGCTAAGTGTGTAAGAGTGATGGGGAAAGGTCCAAAAAGCTGGAGGACAGAAGGAAAAGGGGGGACATGATCGAAACATTTAAATATGTTAAAGGGTTAAATAAGTTCCAGGAGGGAAGTGTTTTTAATAGGAAAGTGAACACAAGAACAAGGGGACACAATCTGAGGTTAGTTGGGGGAAAGATCAAAAGCAACATGAGAAAATATTATTTTACTGAAAGAGTAGTAGATCCTTGGAACAAACTTCCAGCAGACGTGGTAGATAAATCCACAGTGACTGAATTTAAACATGCCTGGGATAAACATACATCCACCCTAAGATAAAATACAGAAAATAGTATAAGGGCAGACTAGATGGACCAGGAGGTCTTTTTCTGCCGTCAGACTTCTATGTTTCTATTTCTGACAAGCTGATAAACGGCCTCTCAAAAATGATTGCTAATTACTGCTGGCCATGAAGTTATACTTTTAGTCCTATTTAGGCTTTTAGTAAAGCTTTCAACACATTCAACCATTTGAAATACACATCTGAATTTTAAGTAGAGACATAGGGAACTAGGGTTCCATTCCCAATTGTCTTTCATTTGAAGACATATATTTCTTTGATAAGCAAAAGGAGGTTAGAAAACATTCCTTGCTGCATTACATCATCTCTCAAGTTTGTTCTCTTGTTTTATTAGCCTGAAAACATAAATGGAAAAATAATTCCATTATGTAATTAGACTGACTGCTGTAGTGGAAAAAACTCATCTAAGGACATGCCAAGAGTTGGAGAGGATACAACAATCATTTTATTAAAAGTAGCAACATACAGTGAATCACTGATCTCCTGCTGCTAAGAGCAAATAGCCTTGTAGACTGATCAACCAAGTTCCTGTGTATTACAGAGATTGGGCCATTGACCAAGAATCATTCTATTGGTACAACTGATAAGAAGCACTGATAAGAAGCTCTGAATGTTCTGCGTCTAGAAAGAAAACACTTTGCAAGTCAGAGTGCTTAGTGCTTGAGAAGGCTGATCAGTTTCCGGTCACAATTCAAAGTGTTGGTTATGACCTTTAAAGCCCTACATGGCAGTGGACCAGAGTACCTTCGGAACCGCCTGCTACCGCATGAATCCCAGCGACCGATAAGGTCCCACAGAGTTGGCCTTCTCCGGGTCCCGTCAACTAAACAATGTTGTTTGGCAGGCCCCAGGGGAAGAGCCTTCTCTGTGGCAGCCCCGGCCCTCTGGAACCAACTCCCCCCGGAGATTAGAACTGCCCCCACCCTCCTTGTCTTTTGTAAACTACTCAAGACTCACTTATACCGCTAGGCATGGGGGAGTTGAGACACCTTTCCCCCAGGCTATTTTATACTTTGTTTTATGTTTGGTATGAATGTGCTGTTTGGTTTTTTAAAATAATGATAGGGTTTTATATGTTTTTTAATATTAGATCTGTTCCATTACTATTGTGTTTTTTATTACTTTTGTGAGCCGCCCCGAGTCTTCGGAGAGGGGTGGCATACAAATCTAATAAATAATAATAATAATAATAATAATAATAATAATAATAATAATAATAATGTGTAAATGCCAATCAAGTGGACTATTACCCCAATGGTTTGACCTCAGATCCCACAACAAGAGTGGTAAACACTCCTCTTACCAGTATCCTTGTCTACGGAGCAATATAATTTATTTATTTTATTTATTTATTTTGTTTTGTCAAGCAGGTAGTGGTGGTATACATTATATATTTATATACATGATACTAGTAAAAGAGAAACATTAGGACAGGGAATGGAAGGCACTCAGGTGCATTTATAAATGCCCCTTTCTGAGCCCTTAGGAATTGGGAGAGGTCACTAGTGGATAGTCTAAGGTTAAAGTTTTGGGGGGTTAGATGATGATACTAAACAGTCTGGTAGTGAGTTCCATGCATCAACTACTTGGTTACTAAAGTCGTATTTCCTGCAGTCGAGTTTAGAGCGGTTTACTTTTAAGTTTGTATCTGTTGTGTGCTCGTGTGTTGTTGTGGTTGAAGCTGAAGTAGTCGTTGACAGGAAGGATGTTGTAGCAGATGTAGCAGATGGTTTTTATTTTGATTTGTGAATCAAAGCAATGCATTGCTATAACAAAGGTCACTGTAGGAGGATAGGTTTCTTTATGAGGGAGCAGTCATGCCATGTGTGGTTTAGCAATTAGAGCTATCATGGCTTAGTGCTTTTGTGCATTTTATATTAAACAGGAAAGCAAAGGCAGAGATATTCAAGGACATCTAGTTAGGAGCATAAATGACATTATATTCCCTGCACACTGTCAAAAGCAGCGAAGTGCTAATCCTGCTATGGACAAGTTATCACTTTCTGTGTTGATAGTAGAATGGAAATGTTTTTATGAAGTTCTTTTGAAAATGTTTATAGGATAATCTGCTTTAACTTGACTTGGGTGTCCATTGTTCTTCTCAGTTTTCCTTATGTGGAGAAAGTCTGGCAGAGAACAGAAAGGAGAAGAGGCAGCAATATTTCCATAGAGGGGAGGAGAGGATTACATGGGCGTTAGTATCCTTCGCATCCCAGTTTTGAAACCAAAAGTGTATCCAAAATGTTCAAATTTTTTCATGAAGCAGTTACATGGAACTTGGTTTTTAAAATAAGGAATATGGGTGAAAGTTAACTGGTAGATTAGTCTATCCCTGTTGTGTCCAGAGGACAGTTAGGCCTTGTACCCGCCCCATATTCTTTGGGCGGGAAAATACTATAATGTGATTGGTTGGCAGCCCGGCTTATATATAGCTGCCAGGCACGGCCATGTTGTCTTTTGTTTCAGTTCTGTAACCGTTATTCCTCGTTAATAAAGAATAGTTATTTACCATAAGAATGCAGTCCTTCATTCAAGCAAAGATCCAACAATCCCTATAGATCTTTAATTGAAAATCCTGCTTTGAACTTTTCCATGTTAATCCACATTTATATTCTAGAGCAGCGATCCCCAACCTCTGGGCCGCAGCCCACTACCAGGCCCGCAGCTTATTTGCAACTGGGTTGTGTGAGCAGCTTGACAGTGTGTGCAGATGTGCATGCAGCTCAACCCATATGGTTATTGTTATGTCTGGAATATTCTGTTGCCTGGCAGTGGCTAAACTTATGTAGTTGTTAAGCAAAATAGACTGTGTTCAGTAAAAGTTGTTTACCTGTTTTCTATTGGCTGCCGCGGCTTGGCGCCAAAATTGTATCGCTGTCAAGCGTCTCCTGTTGCCGGGCTGGAAAGTATAAAAGGAGAGAGCCACCGGTGTTACGCGCTCTTCTGTAACTCGCGTACGGCTGTAACTGTATCCGCATATAGACAGAACCCTTTGGAAAACAAAAGATTTAAAATTAGTACCGCGTTCGAAGCTATTTCAGTTATGACCTACAAAGCTCTACATGGCCTAGAACCTGACTACCTATGGGACCATCTTCTGCCATATGCATCCCAGCCAGTTAGGTCCCACAGAGTTGGCCTTCTCCAGGTCCTGTCGGCCGGACAATGTCATCTGGCAGGGTCTGGTGGCCACATGAGGCTGGAGGGGAGCCGGGCAGGAGAGAGGGAAGCTCGTCTGAGGCCAGGAAGGAGGAAAGAGGAAAAAAGCAAGGAGCACAGATGCAGCAGAGAAAAAAAGGAGAGCCGAGTGGAGACCAGTAATCCAGGAAGTGACAGCCGCCGATCAGCTGGAGCTGCGCATACATCTTCAATTCCACCAGTGGAACTGTGTTGCACCCCGTCCTGCCTGCTGCCCACCCCTGCTGATATGTCACATGGTGCCACCATGACGACACGAGTTTGACACTCCTGGTCTAGTCTGTGGCTCTTCTTCCTGTCTCCCAAGGTCATTCCCATATACCATGACAATACTTTTGTGCACGAGCATATAACAAATGGAAATGTTGGGGTGATTTTTGGCTTCTGGGTGAGATAAGTGTTTTAGAATGTTCCATAAGTCTTTTTTGGTCCTGATCCTTATTGAAGGAAAATTTAAAAAAACACATCTAGGAGGCTGCTGCAAGAAGTTTCATGTAGTTATTTATGAGATCCCTCCAAATAATCGTCATGTGAACCTCACATTGTGTGATCAGTGAAATTCTTAGGATATCTCTTCAGGGGGAAAGAATGCAATTTCCCATCTGAGTTCCATCAATTTGCCATAAGCAAGTAAAAAATAAAATAAACACACAAATAAGAAAAGAAGGTTCAGTTAGGATATTTGTGCAAACTTGGATGGGGACAAAAATAGGAATTTAAATTGAAATGCTCCAGTATGATAATGTAGGATTGAAACTTCAGATAATCAAAGCAAAAGGCTAGAGTGTTGGCAAGGTTTAAAATAGTAGACACAGGGTGAGAATTCCACTGAGCAATTAGCATAACTACTGTCTTTTTGTCATGTCCCTAGAATTGTATGAATTTGGCAATGTATTTTTTCCACTGCAATATTGGTTCACTTGTTTATTTATACTGAACATTAATGAAGCGTCACCAGGACATCATGTTCTGCCTTTTAAAATCTTCTGTGCGACTCATTGTGGAGGAGGAGGAATATGAAGGATTTGAAAGCAAGCACATCAGTCAAGATCCCATTTCTGTCCCACATTCTCTTTAAAGTTTATTATCCCTTCCCCTCATTCTCATCCATGATTTTAATTGCTATTCCAAGGGACCTGTGATAACCCAATCTTGGAAAACAGCTAAAGGGCAGCATTCTGAGTCGGAAAACAACAATACCTATTAAAAACAGTTTTAATGGAATGGAAATCTACCTTGCTTATGTTAGGGATGAAGAATTTGAGCTATTTTCAAGCCATTTAATTGGCCTTGTTCTATCATAATTACCGGATTACATGCAAAAAACTAATTAGATTTAAGAGTCATAAAGGAGAAAAGAGTTTTCTATGCATAACTGCAATAATTAGAAAGGTTGTTGAAATGTGTATATCTGAATTAGTTCAAAATGTATTGGAAAACCAAGCTTTTAATTTCATTTGGGCTTTCTAAACTACTAATGGAACCCAATAAGTTGGATACCAATTCTACTAATAAGTGATGGCAAAGAATTGTCTCAACATGCTCATAGCTGAAATCAAAACAGATGGCGTTGAAGTTAGTTTTCTGTGCCTCCAAAAATCAATTGGGTCAATCTGACATTGAATTCTTGGGGTTTAGAGCAAGATCAGAATTTTTTGATGCCTGCAGTAGATGAATGGGGTATTTTTTTAACTACCGGTATCTCTTTTTTCAGCTTGTGTGGTAACTATGATGATAATACCTGTAAGATTATGAGGTGGAAAGACTATTAGAATCCCTTCACCTGAGAATACAATGTTACCCAGTACAGTATAGGTTTTATTATATAATACTTATCTTCAGCCTGAACAAATAGTGAACTCTTTGTGACTTACACCTGTGGAGAAGAACCTGTGGAGAAGAACTTTCCTTGAACTTTTTTTTTACATATTTAAGAAATAGATAACCAGGAAAATCCAAAAATCTGGGACATGGTTAAGATCATTCCCCAGTCTAAATAAAATGAAAATTAACCTGCCATCATGTCTCATGAAACCCTTCCAGATTAAAAAAAAATTGCAATATGTATAGTCCTTTCCATCCCAAATTATCTTGGGTTTCCAGTTCAATACCTTCCTTTAAAAATCAAATGAACAGAAATGTGGAATGCTCAGTTGCTTAATACGTGAGTCTTCGCTTCCTGGAAGCATTAAACTTTAAGGACATATATGGAGGTTCAAGTGATAGTGAGAGTATAGTTGGACCTTACTGTTGGCTAGCTATCTAAAAATAAAACAAGTGTTTAAGTGGACTGGAAGTATCTTCAAAAGAAGAAAGTTCAAATGTATTGAATCAGATATCTCCCAAGTATTACCTTAACTACTAAAGGCTTAGCATATGTGTGATGTCCTTTTTCAGAGAAAAGACAGGCAAAGGGGAAGGAAGGACTGGATTTGGCTTCTTATAGTATGGCTTCCTTTTATCCTAAGATAAAATACAAAAAATAGTATAAGGGCAGACTAGATGGATCATGAGGTCTTTTTCTGCCGTCAGTCTTCTATGTTTCTAGGTTTATATTCTAATTGTTCTATTGAAACAATGGTTATTCTAATCACTAATAGCTCTTCAATGAATCTTGTGGGGGCCAACTAAGAGGCTGGTGTACACTAGCTATAAAGTGGTAATAGACTATTGTCAGCTCTTTTTAAACCAAGGTTTTCCAAACTTGACACCTTTAAGAGCATGGCTGGCTCAGGAATTCTGGGAGTTGAAATCCACAAGTCTTAAAGCTGCGATTTTGGAGACCTCTATTCTAAACCAACAATAAGAAAAAAAATCTATTCTTTAAAAAAACAGTACTTTTCAATATTTAGATAGTCCAAGGAGCCAAAAGTCAGATATTACAGAAAAAATAACAATGATCTATTGGCTTTCATTGGCAGCCATTAAGGTCACTAAAAACAGAGCTAGAAAATGGTAAACGTGAGAAAGAAATGAGAAGGTACTTATAGTCACTTTTCATATTGTTCTAAAAAGAAATAGACTTACTAAGCTTTGTAACCTTTGGAGAGATGTAGAACAAATTTGGTAGTCTCTGCACATCTTTAATTTTTACTGATGCTTTATATTTTTAAAGAATTGTTATTACTTTATGCTTTTTATAAAAGACGGGTTATGAAAATAATATGTGCGTAAAATAAATACTTTATATCTGCTGCAGATCAAAATGTGTTTAAGGAACATCGGAAGGGGGAAAAATAAGGGGAGAACATATAGATTAAAAAATGAGAGAGAGAAGTATGGTATATATGAAAATTTGAGGAGGGGGAGACATTCTTTAAAACAGTGTTTTTCAACCAGTGTGCCGTGACACACTAGTGTGCCGTGAGACATGGTCAGGTGTGCCACGAAGCTCAGAGAGAGAAAGAAAAGAAGAGAGAGAGAAAGAAAGAAAGAGAGAGAGAGAGAGAGAGAAAGAGAGAAAGAAAGAGCAAGAGAGAGAGAAAGCAAGCAGGCAAGAGAAAGAAAACAAGAGAGAAAGAAAGAAAGAGAGAGAAAGAAAGAGAGAGAGAGAGAAAGCAAGAGAAAGAAAAAGAGAGGGAACGAGAGAGAGAGAAAGAGAACAAGAGAGAGAAAGAAAGCAAGAGAGAGAAAGAGAGAGAAAGAAAGAGAGAGAGAGAAAGAGAGGGAGGGAAGGTGGGAGAGAGAAAGACAGAGGCAGGTAGGGAGGGAGAGAGAAAGAGCAAAAAAGAGGAAGGAAGGAAGAGAGAAAGAAAGAGGGATGGAGAGAGAGAGAAAAAAGAGGAAGGGAGAGAAAGAGGGAGGGAGAGAGAAATAGAGCGAAAGGGAGGAAGGGAGAGAGAGAGAATTTTTTTGTCCAAACCTTTTTTAGCCGCCCCCCCCTCCCCACTCAATGTGCCCCATGGTTTTGTAAATGTAAAAAATGTGCCACGGCTCAAAAAAGGTTGAAAATCACTGCTTTAAAATGTATTTCTCTTGCAATCCACATAAGAGTTTACAATGGTTGAGAAGGGGGGGAAATCTCATCTTAATGAAGAATTGCATGATTTTTTCCAAAATAAACAAGAGATGAAATTAGAAGGGCAGGCCCCATTTGGAGAAATAAAAGAAATGTTTTTCTTCAATCAGGTCAAAGGAGATTAATTTTTCTTGGCTGCAAGAAGTAAATATTGTAGGCCATTCAAGGAAAACTTAAAAGAAGAAATGCAGTTTGGAACTAGATTAGTTTTCCAATGGGCAGGAAGAAATACATTACATTTTTTTAAATATATGGGAGAACATTTCTATAAGAATAAGACTAGGATGAAAGATTCATTTAAATCCAAGACTGAAAGATTCTTCAAAGTGCTTCCTCTAAAAAGGCATATTGATCATTCTATTTGCTTTTTGAATTATAACCAAGTTTATTGGATGAAAAATAGAGTTTCCATTGTCCGCATTTCATCCGTCTTCTGGACTTTTGAAAAAAGAATTTTGCCCCTGCGTAATTGTAGCAAAGAAAAACTATCGTTCAACATGACCAAAATTGAAGGATTTTTTAAATGCATCAGAATAACAAAGCAATAGAGTTGAAAGGGACCTTGGAGCTCCAATCCACAGGAAATCCTATAATATTTCAGACAAATGGCTGTCTAATCTTAAAAAAAAATCAGTGTTGGAATACCCACAACTGGATGCCAAGCAAATCTTCTCCAATCTGAGTGTGGCATGGTTTGGTGGGCATAGCAGAGGAAGGATACTGTAAAATCTCCATACCTACCCCACTCCAAGGGAAGGATACTGTAAAATCTCCACTCCCTCCCCACTCCAGGGGAAGGTTAATGCAAAATCCCCATTTCCTCCAGGTCAACTGGGAATCAGGAGGCAGAGAATAGATGGGGGTGGGGCCAGTCAGAGGTGGTACTTACCAGTTCTCCAAACTGTTCAAAATTTCTGCTACCAGCTCTCCAGAACTGGTCATAATCTGCTGAATACCACCTCTGATGCAACACACACTCACACATATGTATTTCCCCAGATTTGGCTACATAATATTGCTGAAGCTATTGTTGCAACAGCCTGTCCTTGGTATGTGGTAATAATGTTTGCCCAAATGCAGAACATGGCCAGAAATGTTGTTCTTTCCCTGAGCGATAACCTTTTACTGCTTCTATTTACAAGATCACTGGTGCAGCATTTCATGAGTCTTGCATTAGTGAGATCAGAAATAAATGTTTCTCACTAGATCTATAATAGTCCAAAGAAGTACAGGTAGTCATCAACTTACAACAGTTCATTTAGTGACTGTTCAAAGTCAGAGCAGCATTGAAAAGTGTCTTGTGACCATTTTTCATACTTACAACCATTGCAGACATCCCCATAATCATATGATCAAAATTTAGAGACAGTTGCATTGTCTTTTGTGTGTCTGTTAAGAATAAGGGCTAGAATTGTTGTGACTTTTCTTATTTTTATTCAGAATTAGCTGGAGCGTAATAACGTGCCGTGTAGAATGAATGGGAATTGGTAACAGATTGAAAACCCCACGCGCGGGCTGCCTCTTTTATACTCTTTCCGTTGATAGAGGTGTGGCTTACACAGCCGTACCCGCTCTGCGGCTGACATAAAACTAGCTCCATTTACATAACCTATTTACATTTACAACATTTGCATATGCATACCTAACAGTGTGTGTGTGTGTGTGTGTGTGAGAGAGAGAGAGAGAGAGAAAGAGACCTGATCCCCTTTTGACTTTGGTTTGTCAAAAGTCAATGGGCAAGGCAGAATCCTGTTGTTAACTGAATAACTGCAGTGACTCATCGTGGCAAGGTTGTAAAATGTGGCAAAACTCACTTAACAAATATTTCACTTAGCGACAGAAATTTTAGACACAATTGCAGTCGTACGTTGAGAAGTACCCGTACTGCAATTGTACTACTTTCAGTACAATATTCTATGGAGTTATTTAAGAGCTGGGTAAAAGAAAAAGGGAAACAAAAATTTAGCAGGGTAGTGTTGGATTAGAGGATAAAAATATTTTCTTTCTGGGCTGGAATAAAAAACCCAGAAAAATGTGAGTAGCTCAATGAAAGAAAAACAATAATTTTACAAACATCTGATTCTGACCCTTTACTTTCCAGGCAAATATTATAACATTATGCTACTTGAACACTATTGTTATCAGAAGTTGCAGCTGAGGTTAGGGGATTGGGATTAGGTCCCAAATGACCCAGCTGAGAAGGCATTCCTGCCTTCCTCTATAGCAGTGTTTCCCAACCTTGGCAACTTGAAGATATCTGGACTTCAACTCCCAGAATTCCCCAGCCAGCATTCGCTGGCTGGGGAATTCTGGGAGTTGAAGTCCAAATAGCTTCAAGTTGCCAAGGTTGGGAAACACTGCTCTATAGCATCCATTGGATCCAAAGACACCACAGACAACCCAGATGGTCATTCTTGACTTGATACAAACTGATTAGGACTTTTAATGTAAAGCAGCAAAACCTATATAAAGGTCATATTTAGGGTGTGCTGGGGCCGAGTAGAAGATCCAATCCTGCTCTCCAGGAACAGTTAGGGGCCCATGCTTGGAACAGTTCCAATCCTGCTCTCCAGGAACAGTTAGGGGCCCAAGGCAACCTGACCACATGATTATGTCCTTAGACTTAGTATCCAGTTGACAGATATATTCATGAATAAGATGATAAAAACTGGTGAAATTAGTTTTTAGATCCTTCGCATTAGTTTTAAATAGTTTTTTTTTTAAGCAACAGCTCTTAAAGTTACAAGAATTCAGGATCAGACTATGTCTCTGAAATCTCAAAGAGCCTTGGTGGCACAGTGATTGCTGTTAAAGTGCAGTACCGCAGGCTATTTCAGCTGATCACCAGCTGCCAGCAGTTTAGCAGATCAAATCTCAGTAGGAAAATATAAGGAAAAAGGTAGAATGTAAGCATGCTAATGTTGAGTCATTGGGTGTGAACTGCAACCTGATTGGGCCAGGGCATGAAAAGATGCAGATCAACTTCATCATTCCCTTATGGTAGTTTGCTGTTGATGGTGGTTGTTAGTTGGCTGGCTGGAGCAGTTTGATTGTGAGTTAGATATTGAGTAGAACTGCAATAGTGATACAAAGAAACATGGATTGGTTTTGTATCTACTTGTAACCTGGATTGGCTGAATATCTACTTGTAAGTAAGTTGAATATAGCTGATGTAAAGTTCCTGTATATAGAAGACTGAAGATATTTGTCACTGAAGAGTAAACTACTGTACTGTTTTATACAAATGTCATTTATCTGGTTCATTAAATTGCCATAGTATATTCTGATATCTTATCTAGTCCTCCTGCGTTACTCTGCATATATATATATATCCGGACAAAGATTGACTCAAGGTTGGTAAAATGAGGACCCATATTGTTGGGGGCAATATGCTGCTTAGAGTAAACTGCTTAGAGAGGGCTGTAAAGCACTGTGCAGTGGTATATAATTTAATTTTAATTTAATTTAATTTAATTTATTTGATTTCTATGCTGCCCAATCCCGGGGAACTCAGGGCGGCGTAGCATATAAGTCTAAATGCTATTGCTATTACTAGTGCTAAATCTCTGGAGTGCTGAAAAATGAGGAGTTCAAGTTTCACTGAGATGGGAAAAGGGCTGATGCCCCTTCAGCTGCTCTCGGTTCTGTGTTGCTGGCTGAGAAGGAAAATGAAAGAATAGCAGGAGGTCATTTTCCCCCTCTGGTGACGCACTTTAGAGTCTATGTCTCACAAAAAACTGTAACTTGAGGGAACGTATAACATTATCCACTTACCCATGAAGTTACGAAACACTCCAAATTAGGGGGGGAAACTCAAAACCTGATGAGGGAACCAGGATAGTAGCTCATGCGATGGCCATTAACTACCAGAAATTCACATTTTCATTTTTATTTTAAATGATGTTTAGAGGTCATCAGAGATCTCAAATAAAAATCCCATATTGCAAATAATTCTATACATTCTCATGTTAATTTACATTATTTGAAAGCCAAGTGACTTTTGTTTACAGCTTTCTTTAGCGCTACTGTCTACAATGAGGAGGTTGGTATCATTGTGAAAATTATATACATCCTCTTTAATGAAAAACCTGTGCATACATCAACTCATACAAGCAGATGGGAAGCTGAGCTCCCATTGGCAACTGAACAGCATCTACAGTATATATGTAAGCTACTCAAAACCCACCTATGTCGCCAGATATGGGGTAACCGAGTTGCCCCTAGGCTATGCTAAGGTTATGGTAGAATTGTGTACGGTCTGTCTGAGTTGTATGGTTTTAATAATGTGTTTTTAATGTGTTTTTAATATATTGGATTTGTGACATTTTATTTTGTAGTGAGCCGCTCTGAGTCCTTGGAAGGGGGGTGGCATACAAATCTAAATAATAATAATAATAATAATAATAATAATAATAATAATAATAATAATACGCATCGGAGGTGAGTTCCTACTGGTTTGGACCGGTTCTATACAACCGTTAGTAACTTGGTGGCCTGGGTTGCTGGAACCTGCGGTGACACAGGCTTGCCACGCCTCCGAGCTAGTTTTCTCGGCAGCACTGTAAGTGCCACCATCTTGTTTTTTGCTTCTGTGCATGTGCAACAGTTTTTTTGTTAGAAAAGTACAGGGGTCTGCACGCATTGCGTCTTAAGCAAACCAGAAGTAGCAGAATCTGGAACCCACCCCTGATGTGAATATATACATGGCGACTCTGGTTTGTAATGTACTTAACTGGTTATATGATTATTAGCAAAGGACCTAGTTTTGCTTGGGATTTAATTCTTTCTTCTCTGCGCTTCAGAATGAGTGATAGAGTTCCGCTTAAAAACAGACCCTCGGTTTCTGTAGCTGTTTTAGCAGCCACGTTAGGGAGGGGCGAGTGTGAAAAAGTAGTAGGGGTGAATGAGCATTGGCCTGATTCCCAACTCTCCCGCTGTAGTGCCTGCAACAGTTATGATACAAAATGTTTTTATTTTTGTATTTGTTTAGAAATAACAGAGCCTGAAATTGAGAAAGAAAGTGACAGCCTCCCAGCCTGTATTGGATGACAGATCAGATCTGTGAAACACAGAAGGAAGATAAATAAATACTTAGGAGGGAATGTCTGGTTGTGCAAACACGACTGATAGGAAAGTTGCATGGCATTTTACCTATTTATTTATTCATTCATTCATTCATTCATTCATTCATTCATTCATTCATTCATTCATTCATTCATTCATTCATTTATTTATTTATTTATTTATTTATTTATTTTGTCCAATACACAATGAGGGTTTTAGTGGGTATATATCTATATACACATAGTAAAATACATGATGAAGGTTATAGAGGAGATACTCATAGTAAAATATATCTAAGAAATAATAGAAAAGAAGGTATAGTAATAGAACATATCAATGAAAGAACAGAAGAAGAGATATAGGAATAGAAGAAAGGTATAGGAGATATAGGAGAGCAATAGGACAGGGGACGGAAGGCACTCTAGTGCACTTGTACTCGCCCCTTACTGACCTCTTAGGAATCTGGATAGGTCAACCGTCCGTAGATAATCTAAGGGTAAAGTGTTGGGGGTTTGGGGATGACACTATGGAGTCCGGTAATGAGTTCCATGCTTCGACAACTCAGTTACTGAAGTCAGATTTTTTACAGTCAAGTTTGGAGCGGTTAATATTAAGTTTAAATCTGTTGTGTGTTCTTGTGTTGTTGTGGTTGAAGCTGAAGTAGTCGTCGACAGGCAGGACGTTGCAGCATATGATCTTGTGGGCAATACTTAGATCTTGTTTAAGGCGTCTTAGTTCTAAACTTTCTAGGTCCAGGATTGAAAGTCTAGTCTCGTAGGGTATCACATTTTGACACCCTCAATTAAGAGTAAGAGACAGCCTTCTTTCTAGCCACTTTATTGCTTAGTTTTATTTTATTACCATTACTTAGCCTACTGGGATGTTTCTAACTTGTTCCCTAGTTTTAGAACTTTGCCCTTGAGAACAGCGGTGGGTTGCTCCTGGTTCAGACTACTTCTTACAACCAGTAGCGCTGGTGGTGAGAGGCTCTGCCCAGATTTGGGTTCCTCCTGGTTTGCACCAGTTCTATAGAATCAGTAGTAAACCGCTGGTGACATCACGGAGCGAGGTTTGTCAATGCCAGTCCATAGCTGCCACCATCTCTCTCTTTTTTTGGATTTTTTGGGGGGGAAAGGAATTTTTTTTAATTTTTTTTGCTGGATTTTGACTATTTGGTTTTCGGCACTGTTCATGCACTGTCGTCTCATTTTGGCTCCTTTTTTGCTATTTTTTGCTGCTTTTTGCTTCTGTGCATGCGTAGAAGCTGAGTTTTCGGCACTGTGAATGCACGCACACTGCTGCACAACATGACCACATGGTGTGCAATGAACATAGCCACACGGCATTGGAGGAAGGAAGCCGGCGGTGAGGTCAGTTAGAACCCACTCCTGGCTCAGCCCACTGACCTGGGATGCTTCTGAACATGCACTCAAAATGGCAGTAAAGGATTTTAGAACCCAATATTGCTTGAGAAGGTCTCACCTTTCAAAATACATAGTGTTTGATCAAGCAAATTATTTCCCAACTGGACTAAAGGACTTCTTCCCTTATTACATACTTTTGAGCCAAATAAAAAGGCAGCACGGTTTACCAATTGCTCCCCCAAAAGTTGGGGTGCCCTCCTGAAGAAAGAGAAATAAATGACCCTTGCTTTTTCACCAGTGGAAATGTCTTCTGAATCCAAATTATTATTGAGAGATAATTTCCATTAAAAAAGAGTAGTAGAATGTCAAATCTGCATGTTCTTGAGAGGTGGGAAGAACCAAAATCTCTCTGTGGAATCATTACATGTTTAATTGTATTTCTGGTGAACATCTGTTCTAAATTGCCCTACCTAAGGACAAAGGGTCTGCCTGCTGCTACTGTGTATTTCCTATGAGTAAATCTCCTTTCTGTTATACATATACAGTGTTCCCTCGATTTTCGCAGGGGATGCGTTCCGAGACCACCCGCCAAAGTCGAATTTCCGCGAAGTAGAGATGCGGAAGTAAATACACTATTTTTGGCTATGAACAGTATCACAAGCCTTTCCTTAACACTTTTAACCCCTAAATTACCATTTCCCATTCCCTTAACAACCATTTAGATTATTACTCGCCATGTTTATTTATTAAAGTTTATTTTAAAAAATGTTTATTAAAGGCGGATGAAAGTTTGGCAATGACATACGACGTCATTGGGTGGGAAAAACCGTGGCATAGGGAAAAAACCCGCGAAGTATTTTTTTAATTAATATTTTTGAAAAACCCGTGGTATAGACTTTTCGCGAAGTTCGAACCCATGAAAATTGAGGGAACACTGTATACTATAACTAGTTTCATTAATAACTGCTGACATAAAATCCCTGCTTTTCAGGAATACTCACTCACAGAGACACAACACTTCAGCCGCCAACCAATTCCAACCAATAAAAATCTCTAAAGAACATGATCAGCTTTATTATATGAATCTCTCTTTCAGATTTCACTCTCTAGAAACTTAGCAAGCATGTGCACACATTTACGGATGCATAATTTTTTTCTTAAAGAACTCTCTGTTCTCAAAATTTTCCTTAGTCTAACAAGGCATGTTTACTTAACTTTCATTGTAAGGCAGCTACCATCTTTCAAAAACTGGTAACATCTGGCTTGTGCTATGTCTGACCTCTGTGCTGAGTATACTTTCTAAACATTTTGCTGGGTTTCATGACATGCAAGTTATAACAAATCTAGCCAACTTGGATGCCTGGATTTTATCAGAACTGGAGAGGTTGCCTTTGTGCCTATTACGCTGGACCAGGGTGAATTATATCATAGCAACATTTAGGATGTCATCCCTGGTTAGCCTATCATGGTGGTTTGCAGAACCCAGCAAGCTGAAAGCAATATTGGTGATACATTTTGCTCTGAGATTAGCACTCCGTTTTTTCTGCCAAAACTTCTCCAGGATTTTGCTTGCCGTGTTTTTAAAAGCCTTGGATTGCACAAAAACCATCTGCCAAAGGAACTGACCGTTCTTTTCTTGCCTTTCTAATATGGCCATCAGGTTCTAAAGGTTGGAACAGGTGAGCACTACAGTCCATTAAGAACAGGTAAGGATTCTTCCCTTATAATACATGAAAAGAACTCTGACTAATGCTTGTTTGCCTGTTTTAGCAAGGTGCTCATTAAATAAGAGTTTAGTTTCCTTTGTATTTCTGCATCTGTAATATATACTGCTCAAAAAAAGGGGGGGGGACACTCAAATAACACATCCTAGATCTGAATGAATGAAATATTCTCATTGAATACTTTGTTCTGTACAAAGTTGAATGTGCACAACAGCATGTGAAATTGATTGTCAATCAGTGTTGCTTCCTAAGTGGACAGTTTGATTTCACACAAGTTTGATTTACTTGGAGTTATATTCTGTTGTTTAAGTGTTCCTTTTATTTTTTTGAGCAGTGTAGAATCAAAATAATGTAACTTTTTTTCTCTCAAGAATCTGGTCAGCTGTTGTTAGGATACCAGAATTCTAGACAGCCATCGAAGTTGTTTCAGAACTGATGGTTTCAATTGTTATGTGTATGCTTTTGTGCATGTACATCTCTACGTAAAGACACACACACACAAACACAGTATAACCCTGAGGAACAGATCTCGGTATTATCTATAGGAATGTAACAAGGCCTAGCTACAAAATATTGGAAATACATTTGCAGTGATTTCTTGGATACAACTTCCTCCTTCCAATTTAGTGACAAATGAGACGTATGAAAAGGGGGAAAATTATTTTCCTATCCATGTGAAACAGACCTCAGGTTTAGTGTTTTAAGAACTTCCATTTCCATCTTTTTTTCACTTGACAGATGCCCATTTTCTTGAAGAGAAACTGATTTTCCTTTAGGATTGTTGCTGTTATGAACACATGTTTATCAATAAATGAATTGCTCTTTATTTTAATCAGAATCCTAAACATGACTTTTAACTAAAAAAAAGTAAAACACACAAAAATGTAGCTATATAATTAATCTGCTGGATTTTTCTGTTTTATCAGTGCTTTATGCATACGTGAGTGAAACTTTGCATTCTAGCAACAACATTTTGAAAAAGATATAATTTTCAGAAGAAGCCCATTGTCCCTGCTCTACAATATGTGTGGCCTAATCAAATTTCCATATTATCTCTGGGTCTTGTAGCACATATCACATTAGATGGGTCAAAAATCATAATTTTGCTGGCACTTTTTGTAGCATGAACCTAGCTGTCTCACACGAGCCATTTTATCAGGCAAGTATTGGCAAAGTTTCATGGCCAGCTTCTTCCCCATTGGCCACATAAACAATTTCTTGTGTAGCTTTGACACTCTGATCCATGTGGGGCAAATGTGCTATGTGTTGCTAAACGTTGGGCAGCATGTCTCGTGTCTCTTTTACTTTTTCAGCTACTCTTTCCCCTCCACTCTTTTTCTTGGAGGACTATGTACGCAAGGGATTCAAATGATTGGGTTCAAGTATGGCCATGTTAATCTGAGTGGGTAGAGTTAGTTTAACCTTGTAAATGACTGGTTCCATGGAAATTAATTGACTGTGCCAATAGACATGGGGTGGGTTCCTTCTGGTTCAGACCAGATCACCCAAACCGGTAGCGATCCACTGGTGACGTCATGGTCAGTGCCAGTTTGTGGGCGCCACCATCTTTTTGGGTTTGGGGGTTTTTTGGAAATATTTAGCAAATTTTTCCCTGTTTGGATGGCTTTTCCTCTTCTGCTACTTGAAAAAGGGCGGAGCAAGCGCATGCACTCAAAATATCATGATGGGAAGCGGTGGTGAAGGTAAGTGGAACCCACCCCTGCAATAGACCCCATTCTAGTATTAACTATCTCTCCTTATTGACCCAGTTAAACGTACAGGTAGTCCTCAATTTGGTAGTTTAGCAACCATTCAAAGTTATGACAGACCTCATCAGGGGTACTTATAACCTGATTCTGGTTGCCACGAGTGGCTTTTGTCACCTGATTCTTTTTTTTAATTAATATTTTTATTGATTTTTATAATATAAAACACACACACAACATATAACATATAACATGTGCTCAGTGATTGTGCCCACCACCAGACAATCAATCATACCCCACCACCAGTTGGGGGTATTTCTTGTATAAATCATTTAAACCCAATAGTGAAATATTTCTTTACATATTATAGAGTGATTCCAACTTGTTTCTTATAGCTTGGTCTCGGATCCTATTCGCCATATATCGTCTTACCTTATAACCTGATTCTTAAGTTCTGACAAAAGCCACTCGTGGCAACCAATCCACATTTATGGTCATTTGCAGGTCATGCAGTCACATGATTGCTTTTTACAATGCTTTTGCCAATTCCAGTTTTCAGGAAAACCAACCCATAGTGAACAATGATTTGACTTTATAATTATGGCATTCACTTCACAACTATAGCAATTACCTAATGACTGCCCGCAAAAAAGGCTGTAAAATTGGGTCGGTCTCCCCTTTACATGGCAGTTCAAATCTCACCACCAGCTCAAGGTTGATTTAGCCTTCTATCCTTCCGAGGTGGGTAAAATGAGGACCCAGATTGTTGGGGGCAATAGGCTGACTCTGTAAACCACTTAGAGAGGGCCGTAAAAGAACTATGAAGCAGTACAGTATATAAGTCTAAATGCTATTGCTATAAAAGGAAGATACCTCTGAGCATAGATGTATAAATCTGCTTATTTGATGGATAAAGTCACTCAGATCCACACTCATTTGGACTCAGGCCAGGCAGATGGTGCGATCTGAGATGAGTTTGAGTTGGTGACACTTGAGGAGGTGAACAGGGTTCTTTGCTATTAGTTCAACTACCTCTGTGTTGGACCCAGCTCGGCCTCTTCTGGATAGTTAAAATGGTTATGAGGGAGATCTCCAAATGGATCCTTGTGGTGGTGCACCCTCTTCTCAGGAAACAATTTTTGGACTTAACTGTCTTAGACAACTACCATTCAGGTGGACTGCCATTGCAGAGGACGCCGTAGGAAGGAGGCTGTCTATAATTGTTAAATCAGAAGCTGGAGGCCGAGGAAGGTTAACAGCTCTTTATTAGACAACAGGAACAGTAGAAGTGACCAGCTCGCAGGTAGGAAAGTGACTGCTGGCTAACGGCCAAAGCCGCGCCTTATATACCTTTGCTTGGCGCGGGGAAAGCGGTGTGTTCCTCTTTTTTAAACTTTCGCGTCAAGGTTTCCCTTGGCTGCGTTTAAGCCAATCAGCGGTTGCTTTTATTTAAAGGTACAAACATAACAATAATCACTTCAGTCAGGCCAAAATTCAGTATGGATATAGTGTTATTCACACTTGTTGAGACTTGTGGCATTGCTGGGATGGAAGGGATACATTCAATAGTGGGTTCCACTTATCTGTGAGTTCCACAAAATTCTGGGAGTTGAAGTCCATATAGTCTTAAATTTGAAGACCTCTGAATTAGATGAAGAAAGTACATCAGAGGAGAAAAAGATATGGTTCAGGCAGCTGATCCAGTTGCCTAATCCAGGCAAGGACTGGAGCCCAACAACGTATCTCAGCTTACTTGAGCTAATAATAAGGGATACAAGAGATAGCTTTTGTTATCGGCTCTTGTGGTCAACAAGAGCAGCATTTTCTACCTGTGATTCTGCAGGCTGTTTTGTCTACATGAAACCTTGGGCTGGAAATGAATTATTATTGAATCTTCCTGTAACCAAAGATCTATCTCTCCTAACACTATTGCTAAAATTAGGACTTAGACCTGCAGACTGGGGCATTTATGTTTGTGTGTGTGTGTGTTTGTGCAGAAAGCCTTGAACTTGCAGGGTGTTTGGGGTTACTTCCGCAAAAGATTTATGACTTCAATAAATATATTGAGTTTAATTATCCAAAAGCAGCTTGGTGTGTGTAACTGGTAGCATAGGGCAATGGTGGAGTCAAAGACACTTCCACATAATCATTTGCAAAATGCTTACAAAACAGTTTGAAACCAACTTGTTATTGATGGTCTACTGAGTTCAAAATGCAGAGAACGTGGTGAAACAATCGTCTTCTTTTCTTTTAGTTGACCAACATCTAGGGGAACTTTTGTAGTGGCATCTCCCACTAAGCCAAAAATGAAATAAATGGCTAAAGCTATTCCTCTCCATGTATTTCAGTTTACGTATTTTTGTGCATTTGTCTTATAATGAGAAAACAAATATGACTGATTGTTATGGGAGAAGCTATGGGAGGGGAACTTGACTGCAAAAGCAAGCAAACAAACAAATATATTAAAATGTTCCAAAGGCTTCCCAGCTGCCTTGCCACACTGTTCTTTCATTGTCTTTAAAGGTCCTTGTCAGTCATAATAGCATGCCAGAAATTTCGCAGTTGGGTACATTTGCAAAATATTACACATTGATGTAAGAAGTAGGTGGTGGTGAGAATAAACTCTAAACAACACATAAAGGGATAAGAGCTAGGGCCAAATCTGAATTTCTATGAAGGATTTAATTAAAAAATAAATTGTTAGTTGTACCCAAATGTGAAAGGTGAGGATGGGGAAGGGAACACATACAATGTATGTAGAACTACAGCAAATCAAAGGAAAATACTCTACTGCTTATAGAGTCAGAAATAATCTCATCTTCAACTCTGACAAAGCTGCTAAATCAGCCTGAGCTGGAACAGATGCCAAAGTTGTGTATGCACTCTTGTATTATTGTTATTATCCTTGGAGACTCACTCCTAAAAAATAAGTCCTTGAGAGTGTGCATAAGGTAGTCCAAATACATTTGAACAGGGCTAAGTAATTCAAGTGCATAGAAATATCGGGGCGTCGGACATATATTCCATTTAACAATTGAATAACTGAAATTATTCAATGATCCAGTATTTAATGACAGAACTAAAAGAGGCTTAGCTTTCTCTGTAATTAACAATCATCAAATAGATTATTATAAGGTGTTTCTTATTTTGAGTTCCTTAGTTGTTATTTTTTTCAAAGTTTGATTGACACCCCTACACAGAGTAAATAGTACATTAAAAGATAGCATCTTCTTTGTGTGATGGATTTGTGCTGATGCTTGGTTCAAACCTTCTTGTTCAATAAGCAGGTCTAGAGCAGAGCAGAGCAGAACAGAATAGAATTCTTTATTGGCCAAGTGTGATTTGACACTCAAGGAATTTGTCTTTGGTGCAGAAGCTCTCAGTGTACATAAAAGAAAAGATACATTTGTCAAGAATCATGAGGTGTAACGCTTAATGATTGCCATAGGGTGCAAATAAGCAATCAGGAAACAATATTAATATAAATTGTAAGGATAAAGGCAACAAGTTACAATCATACAGTCATAAGTGGGAGGAGATGGGTGATGAGAATGACGAGAAGACTAATAGTAATAGTAATGAAGCCTTAGTGAATAGTTTGACAGTGGTGAGGGAATTATTTGTTTAGCAGAGCGACGGCATTTGGGAAAAATGTTATTGTATCTAGTTGTTTTGCTGTGCAGTGGTCTAAAGCAGTGTTTCCCAACCTTTTTTGAGCTGCGGCACATTATTCATATTTTCAAAATCCTGGGGAACACTGAACGGGGGGACGGGGGGGGGGGGCACCGGGGGGCTAAAGAAAAGTTTGGACAAAAAAAATATATCTTCCTCCATTTCACTCTATTTCTCCCTCCCTCTTTCTCTCTCTTCCTTCCTTCCCTTCTTTCTCTCTCTCCATCCCTCTTTCTTTCTTCCTCTCTTTTTTGCTCTCTTTCTCTCTCCCTCCTTCCCTCCCTCTATGTCTTTCTCTCTCCCTTGCTCTCTCTCTGCCTCTCTTGCTATCTCTCTTTCATTCTCTCTCTTTCTCTCTCTTTCTCTGTCTCTCTTGCTATGTCTCTTTCTTTCTCTCTCTCTCTCTTGCTATGTCTCTTTCTTTCTCTCTCTCTCTTTCTCTCTCTCTCTTTCTCTGTCTCTCTCTCTGTCTCTCTTGCTATCTCTTTCTCTCTCTCTCTTTCTCTCTCTCTCTTGCTATCTCTTTCTTTCTCTCTCTCTCTGTCTCTTTCTCTCTCTTTCTCTCTCTTTCTCTCTCTTGCTATCTCTCTTTCTCTCTCTTTCTGTGTCTCTTGCTATCTCTCTTTCTTTCTCGCTCTCTATCTTTCTCTCTTTCTCTGTCTCTCTCTCTGTCTCTCTTGCTATCTCTTTCTCTCTCTCTCTCTCTTTCTATCTCTTTCTCTCTCTCTCTCTCTTGCTATCTCTTTCTTTCTTTCTTTCTCTCTCTCTCTCTTACTATGTCTCTGTTTCTCTCTCTCTCGGGCGGGGGGTGGGGGATAAAGAAAAGTTTGGACATTTCACTCTATTTCTCCCTCCCTCCCTCTTTCCTCCCTCCCTCTTTCCTCCCTCCCTCTTTCCATTGTATCTCTCCCTCCCTCTTTCCTTTCTATCTCTCCCTCCCTCTTTCCTCCCTCCCTCTTTCCTTTCTATCTATTTTCTTTCTATCTCTCCCTCCCTCTTTCCATTGTATCTCTCTCTCCCTCCCTCTTTCCTCCCTCCCTGTTTCCTTTCTATCTCTCCCTCCCTCTTTCCTCCCTCCCTCTTTCCTTTCTATCTCTTTTCTTTCTATCTCTCCCTCCCTCTTTCCTTTCTATCTCTCCCTCCCTCTTTCCATTGTATCTCTCCCTCCCTCTTTCCTCCCTCCCTCTTTCCTTTCTATCTCTCCCTCCCTCTTTCCTTTCTATCTCTCCCTCCCTCTTTCCTCCCTCCCTCTTTCCTTTCTATCTATTTTCTTTCTATCTCTCCCTCCCTCTTTCCATTGTATCTCTCCCTCCCTCTTTCCTTTCTATCTCTCCCTCCCTCTTTCCTTTCTATCTCTCCCTCCCTCTTTCCTTTCTATCTCTCCCTCCCTCTTTCCTTTCTATTTTCTTTCTATCTCTCCCTCCCTCTTTCCTCCTTCCCTCTTTCCTTTCTATCTCTCCCTCCCTCTTTCCTTTCTATCCTTCTCTCCGTCCCTCAGCGGCGGCAAAGAAGAAGGAAGGCAGGCTGAAGAGGGCACCCAGGACAAGAGCGCTCGCTCGCTCCCTCGCCCTCTGACTTCCCTCCCTTGCTGCTGAAGGCACGAGCGCGGGCACGAGCGCGCGAGCGGGCCCGTTGCAATAAGTTTTTGTTTGTTTGTTTTTTCCTTCCCCCAGCTCATGGGAGAGAGAGAGAGAGAGAGAAAGAGCGCAGCCAGAGAAAGCAGCCTCGAGCCGAGTGCGAACTGCAGAATGTGGCAAAGGACTCCTTGCCAACCAAAAAGGGGGTGGGGGTGGTGAAGGCAAAGCCTGGGAGGCGGGGAAGGGAAGAGCGGGAGACCCCCCAGACAGAACGGCTGAGGGGAAGGAAAGACGGAAGGAGGGAGGGATTGAGAAGCGAAGCCAGGGAGGGCTGAGAGAAAAGGGGAGCGGCGCGTGTGAGAGGGGGGGGCGGGCATTCCCGAAACGGACGGAGAAAGCCCTCTCTCGCAGCGAAAGCGCTCCCAGCCAGGGGGCTGCGAGAGAGGGCATTCTCCGTCCGTTTCGGGAAAGCCCGCCCCAGCACCCGCAGCGCCCCGCCCAGCTGGAGCTTCCCTAGGAGCTCCGCGGCACACCTGGCTGTGTCTCGTGGCACACTAGTGTGCCGCGGCACACCGGTTGGGAAACGCTGGTCTAAAGCATCATTTTGAGGGTAGGAGTTGAAACAATTTATGTTCAGGATGTGAGGGGTCTGTAAATATTTCCACGGCCCTCTTTTTGACTTGTGCAGTTTACAGGTCATCAATGGAAGGCAGGTTGTCAGTAATTGTTTTTTCTGCAGTTCTGATTATCCTCTGAAGTCTGTGTCTGTCTTGTTGGGTTGCAGAACCAAATCAGACAGTTACAGAGGTGCAGGTGACAGACTCAATGATTCCTCTGTAGATCTGTATCAGCAGCTCCTTGGGCAGTTAGAGCTTCCTGAGTTGGCAAAGAAAGAACATTCTTTGTTGTGCTTCTTTGATGACATTTTTGATGTTAGGCGACCATTTTAGGTCTTCAGACATGATAGAACGTAGAAATTACTGTTAATACTGTGTCGTCTAGTATTGTAAGAGGTGGTAGAATGGGACAGTTTCTCTAAAGTCTACCACCATTTCTATGGCTTTGAGTGTGTTCAGTTACAGATTGTTCCTGTGTATCATGAGGCTAGTTGTTCAACCACCCATCTGTATGCAGGTTCATTGTTGTCTCAAATGTGACCAATCACTGTTGTATTATCTGCAAACTTCAGTAGTTTAACAAATGAAGTGATGAGAGCACACAGCCTTCAGGAGGCCCTATGCTAATTGTACAGGTCTCTGATGTGATTTTGCCTAGCTTCACCTGCTGTTTCCTGTCTGTTGGAAGCTTGTGATCCACTTACAGGTGTGTTTAGGTACCTCTAGTTTATTTAGTTTAGTTAGAAGAATGTCCAGTATGATGATAGTGAATAGTGTGGAATTATTGACAGAGAGCCAGGATCTGGGAGAGAGAACAGAATTTCCTGCAAAGTTGAATAACAGAACGCTTGGAGCCCTGAAATCCCTTGCCAGATCTCCTCCTCCGCTTCCTTTTACTCTTTGTATCTTCTTTGCTGATTAAAGCAATGCCTTACAATCATCCTAGGAACAACCCCAGTGCAATTCCAGAGGTGATGTGGGATTCTGGGCTAAAGGAAATGAATGAAACCTGGAAAGGAGTGATTGCCTGCTTTGGGGTAGCGGTCTTCCTTCTGCTGACCATTGGGATTATTTATTGGCAAGTCGTGGATCAGCCAAGCACAAACTGGATCCTGAGAAGTAGTACCAGTGGTCTGATTTGGGATCGAAAAGATCACAGTCTCATCCTTCAGACTTTGAAAAATGAAAGAACCTTGCTAAGGATTCACATGGGAAGCTTCCCAGATATGGAGATGCCTTTCATGAAGAACATATGTTGGCAGAATCAGTCTGAATTCTGTTACACCTGGGAAGACATTGTTGAACTGAAGGTCTTCCTGGACTCCAGCTCTTCTCCCAGCAGTGAGTGTTACTACATTAACTGGACTCCCCTTCACTGCCAGCTGAAAATCAAGGTAACTAATTATAGCTTTCCTTTATTTTCCTTCTATTGTATTCTCTAAATAACTTTATAACAAGGCAAATTCATCTGTGGTGATGTCAAGATAATAATGATGTGAAGAAAGAATATGTGTTTGATCAGCTTGGAGTTCAGATGGGTAATTACAGAAGCAAACAGTTGCTGCATTTATTGAAATTATATTTTTGGGATTATTGAGATTATTTATTGTTTTTAATTGAGAATATAGAAATCTGTATTTCTACATGGGGGGGACATGATCGAAACATTTAAATATGTTAAAGGGTTAAATAAGGTTCAGGCGGGAAGTGTTTTTAATAGGAAAGTGAACACAAGAACAAGGGGACACAATCTGAAGTTAGTTGGGGGAAAGATCAAAAGCAACGTGAGAAAATATTATTTCACTGAAAGAGTAGTAGATCCTTGGAACAAACTTCCAGCAGATGTGGTTGGTAAATCCACAGTAACTGAATTTAAACATGCCTGGGATAAACATATATCCATTGTAAGAAAAAATACAGGAAATAGTATAAGGGCAGACTAGATGGACCATGAGGTCTTTTTCTGCCGTCAGTCTTCTATGTTTCTATGTTTCTACCCTTCCCAGTATACAAAGATTTTTAGAAAAATCTAGAGAGGGATTCTTCTGCATAGACATTATGAAAATCTGATGCAAGAGGTAATGGAGAATATAGAATATTTCATGGCACTCATGAAATTAAAAATGACAATTATACTATAACAAAATCCCAAAGTGATTTCATTGCAGCATGGTGGGTTAATGGGAGATGCATTTATTCAGTTAAGCTTCAAGCAAAGCATTCTCTCAGAGTTGTTTCTTGAAGGAATGTCACTTCTGAGAATGAAGCAGTCACTTTATTTCTCTTCCATTTGCTAACTGAACTTCCACGTAGTCTCCTCTAGTTCTAGAAATAGAACTAGTTCCCGCAGCCCCCCAGAAAAGGTTATTGAGCAAGCACAAGTCACATCTACCCAGACGGCTCTTTCAGCTTCTCCAAAGGCTGGAGGATACCAAAATGAGTCTGACATACCGCGAAGTATGTCAACAAGGCAAATTATGTTGCCTCTTTCCTTGGATTAAGAGGATTTCATCTCTAACAGTATGACATTTTTGAAGCCAAGCTATCTTGTACAACTCAATTGTTGAGAAGATGCTACAATAAACCCATCAAATATATAAATTGCAAAAATGATGTGTCAAAAATAACAAGTTAAGTAAAATGAGTGGCCACCAAAGCTAAATGTCCAAATGACAGCAGAAATCTTCTTTGCTATATTTACCCTGTCTATGTGTAAATTAAAGTAATTTCAAAACTTGCAGATGTCTTCCTATCAGAACCAAAATGTAAGAACTGTGCTGCTTTTTGGACTTGCAAAGCTGGAAAAAATGTGTTTTCAGATGCATGTATGGGCATACATAATTGGAAATAATCTACAATGAGAAATTAGCTCTCCTTCCAAACAAACATATTAATAATTGAGATCTTGCAAAATGAATATTGCAACCCAAGAGTTTTTATATTTGAGATTAAGGATAACAGGAGCGCAGTGTTCATTAAGGAAATTTAATGAAAATGTGTTTTGTAATTAACAACTGCTCTCTCTTTTTTGCCCCCTTTCCGGTTTCTTTGTATACACTGTCAATCAAAAGGCAATATGTTGAAGTTTTGTCTTTTTCCATAAAAGTGTTGAGCAGAAAGAAAAAGGAGATACCATGTAAAATAGTGAAATACTGTACAACAGTATCTGAATTGTTATACAGTTTCACAGCTTCAAAAAATCATTTGGGAATAATTTACTAATATGTTAGTGTTGTGATTCAGCCTGAGGCTGCTCAGGGACGGGCTGCGTCTCTGCTGGCTCCATGCCCGGAGGAGGAGGACAGCGAAGAGGAGGGGGCTGAGCAGTCGGACGGGGGAGGGGACAGTCAGGAATGGGATGAGGAAGAACAACAGGAGAGCCGGGGGGGGGAGGGCTCTCCCCAGCCAGTAGCTTGGAATCATTAGGTGATGACGCACAAGCTGTCATTGACATGCGACAGAGACATTCAGAGCAACGAAAGGAGCAGTTAAAGAAATATTATCAGCATTGAATTAGAAACAGCTGGGTTTGGGTGTGGTCCTCATCAGCAGGGTTTAAAAGGCAGGCAAGCCCTTGAAGCCATGTGGAGTGTTATCAATTGGAGTTGCGGTGACCTGCTTTGATTCTCGGCGTCTCTGATCTTGGCTTGTGGCCTAGCAGTCTGGAAGACTCGTGGGAGGCATATGTTTGCTATCTACAGCTTCGTCTTGGCAGCAAGAATCCTGTATATCTTTGAAGTTCCAGCGTTTTCCTGTTTGTAAGGACATTTTCTGTTACCTGTGTTTTCTTTGAATTCTATAAACTGCCTTTGCCTTTTACCGGTGTGTCTGGCTTATCTTTTTGGGTTGGTTTTAGCTTCCGGAGTGACCCAGACAGAACAGTTAGGAATTTCTGGGAGGGGGGGGGGAATCAAAATTTATGCAGTTTGTGTGAGAAATGCTTTTCCATTCCAAAATTCAGGAAAGACAGCAAATTAACTCAATCTGTATAGTCTGGAGGACAGAAGGAAAAGTGGGGACGTGATCGAAACATTTAAATATGTTAAAGGGTTAAATAAGGTTCAGGAGGGAAGTGTTTTTAATAGGAAAGTGAACACAAGAACAAGGGGACACAATCTGAAGTTAGTTGGGGGAAAGATCAAAGGCAACATGAGAAAATATTATTTTACTGAAGGAGTAGTAGATCCTTGGAACAAACTTCCAGCAGACGTGGTTGGTAAATCCACAGTAACTGAATTTAAACATGCCTGGGATAAACTTATATCCATTATAAGATAAAATACAGGAAATAGTATAAGGGCAGACTAGATGGACATTGAGGTCTTTTTCTGCTGTCAGTCTTCTATGTTTCTATGTTTCTAAACAGTTGAATGAATTTATTTGTTATAAGCATGAGGATTATGCTAGGTTAACTTTCATCCATTACAGTGAATCAAAGTTCTTTTCAGAATCAGATCTTGGTGACTTGGAAAGTGAGACCTCACAAATGCAAAAAGGTCTTGTTATATCTTCTGCCAGAGGTCTCCAAACCTGGCAATTTTAACCCTTGTGAACTTCAACTCCCAGAATTCCACAGTCTAAGAACTGTCTCAGGGGACTTCCAGCTAGCCAGCTTTCATCTTCCAGCCCTTTGGATACCAACTTAAAATATGTTTGGGACTGATTTGAACAAATTTGATAATTTTGTAATAGCCTAAGTCCCAGAGGCCAGATGTCTCACGCTGTCGATGACCACATCTAGTTTAATGAAGGGGGGAAAGTCACAATATGTCGTATGACGATGCAGTGATAACACAAGTTTGACACCCCTAGCCCAAACTGTTTGAATAGCATTTAGAAATACTACAGTTATTAAACAACCCTCCATGTTTAAACCTCAACTTTAAATTATTCCAATGACAGAGGACCTAGTCCAACGATGGTGAACCTATAGCACGGGTGCCACAGGTGGCATGCAGAGCCATATCTGCTAGCATGCAAGTTGTTGCCCTAGCTTAGCTCCAATATGCATGTGTATGCTGGCCAGCTGATTTTTGGCTCACACAGAGGCTCTGGGAGGGAGCTTTTGGCTTCCAGAGAGTTTCCAGGGGATGGGATAGGGAGATTTTGGCCTACTGGGTGTAATAACTCTCGTCGCCAATGTAATAACTCTCAAGCAAGGTTGAATCAAGCAAGGTTTATTTGCTAACAGGACAAGGAAGTCAATCCAGTCAAGAAGCAATGGAGTATTGAGAGCTCTATACAATGACAGTTCTCCTATTTATACAATCTAGCCCAGCAACAGGCAGTTTTACAAAGATACATTTTAAGCACCAAAAGAAGGCAACCGATCAACATGCAATAAACAAATCTGAACTTTTGACTTTTACCCTGTCTGGGTAGGTCACCCAGGCAAATATCTAGCACTGGGCCAGCCAGAAGTTGCAAAACAGGAGGTTTCCTTCTTCCAGGGGGCTTCTGGGAGGCGGAGGAAGCTGTTTTAACCCTCCCCGGGCATAGAATTATGGGTGTGGGCACTTGCGCATGTGTGATAGCGCACGCCCATGCTCTTTTGGCACCCGAGGAAAAAAAGGTTCGCCACCACTGATCTAGTCCCATGATGGCGAACCTATGACACGTAGTCCAGAGGTGGCACGCAGAGTTCTCTCTGTGGGTATCTGCACCATGAACAGCTGCTCTTTTGTTTCTGGCGCATGCATGTACACTGGCCAGCTGGTCTTTATATGGCCAGCTGGTCTTTACGCGCATGCACACCGGCCAGCTGGTCTTTGGGTTTCTGGCACTGGTCTTCGAATTTCTGGTTCTCCGGGGCAGGCATGCAGCTTGGGCACTGATCTAACCCTTTGAAATCCATACATTAAGATCTGATCTAAGATCACACAATCAAACAAAATCCTAGTTGAATCAGGACAGATAAAAAACTATATATATTTTTAAATACTGTGCATAATTAAAGTTAGGAATTTGCTACCAGAAAATGTAGTGCTTTCTACAAGTTGGCTGGCTTCAAAACATGGGTTGGACCAATTCATGGAAGTCACGGGTTAAGGAGGGTTTCTGGACACAACCTCTCTCCTGCCCTAAGGATCCAGCCATTGCCTTGCTGTATCCACCCATCACCACAGCTGTTCAGCTGAGGAGAATGTAAGCTCCAGCCTGAAGAGGCAGGAAGCGAAGGCTGCCTTATGTGTAAATGTGGCACGAAGGCAGGTACAAAGCCACTTTGGTCCTGCACTAAGGCTGCTTTGACCCTCCTCCCCCTCACTTCCTTCTCCTCTCATGCAGTGGGGGAGCACGGCAAGGCGATGGCCAGAGCCTTTGCGCAGGAAAGAAGCCATATCCAAAGACCTTCCTTAAGCGAGAAGCTGCCCGTCCTCGGTGGCTTCTTGCTTCCAGAAGGAAGTTATTCACGGCTCCTTGGCTTCCAGAAGGAATATCTCCCTACATATGGACACCCTCCTGACCCCACCACAGCCTGCCTGGGGATTGCCAGAGGGGAGGGGGTCACCCGAAGGGAAGCCTGGGCTGGAAGTGGCTATGTTCCTCAACGAGCGTTGGAGAATCAGCCTTGGCTGTTTCTCCATTCCCGCCTTCACCCTAACCTTCTGAAACCAGGTGAGGGAGGGAAGGGCGAGGCAGCCAGTGAAGGGACAAGGAGCCACAGCAGGGCCCCCAAAGAGCCGCATGTGGCTCCAGAGCCATTGGTTATTCTATACAGTAAAGTACTTTGTGGATAACAGGCAAACAAAAAAGTCTAACAATGGCAGTCTTCTGTAAGAGACCATTTCAGCTAGCAGCATTTCTGTATGCAAGTTAAGCTAAAGAGATTGTACTCTAGTGCTAGTTTTAATGACCTTCATTAAAGGGAGCAGAGGATTCGAGAAGAAAGTATTACCTCAATCATTGCAGAAGTAATTCTAATATAGGAGTTGAACTTTCAGTGCTGTAAATAAATCCTGACAGCCATCTTGTAACATCAGAGAAAGTGGCTTTTCAAGTGAAAGATTATAATTCTCATAATAAGCAGTAAATACAGGAATTATCCCTTCAAGGTACTTATTATTATACACTGCCTGTTGTTTTTTTATGGCAAGATAGTAAATCTTAGTTAATAATACAAGTACAGGATGGATTAATCATGTCACGTTATATTTTAATTGGCTTACATTGACATATATACCATTGCCTTCAGCAGCCTTTGCTAAATCCTATCCTTTGGAGTTCTCTATCATTCTCAATTTGTAATGGCAAAACCTTTAACCCTGCATAACAATAAGATATTAATTTTAAAGATGTTATTCTAAAGAATCTTCTTAATTATATTCAAAAAGCAATGAGATCATTCATAACTATTTGCAATGAGATCATTCATAACTAGATTTCAGTTTTACTAACACCTTTTCATAATGGGAGCCACAGGAAAATAAAAATTTATTGACATTTACTGAAAGCTAATATGGTAAAAAAAATCTATTATTTAATTTCATAAAGCCTACAGAATAGGCTTCTAATTTTTCTACCTCATTCTAAGGATGTCTTTAGAATTTATTTTGATAAAAATTGTGTAGTTTTGTTTTTAAATATATTCATCATTATACAATGGAGGGAGTGCTGGTTGCTGTATTTTTCTCCAGTTTTCTGCAGCCCCCTTGGCTGCCCAACTCACTGATTTGAAAATATATGAAAAAAAACTTTCATAATTTCCCTGAAACGTGGAAAGATAGGAAAACTGCAGATCACCAGATAGATAATAACATAGTGAAGGAATTAAGTTTGATAATAGATTGGATGAATGCTAATAAATTGAAGTTCATATCAGACAAGAAGGGTATTATTAGTGTGAAAACCCTTTGCCCACCTCAGTTGGATTCAATCTTTTTTGAAAATATTTGCACCCTTCTTGAAAAATTTCTTGTCATAGTTCTTAAATTGCTCACTACAGTTGTTAAGCTGGTAATTTGGCTTCCACATTGCTTGTCAAAAGGTCACAAAAGGTGATCACATGACCGAAGACACTGCAACCTCATGGCATGCAAAAAATATGTGTCAAATGCCAAACTTCCAAATTTTGATTATGGGGCTATTGCAATGGTTGTAAGTGTCAAAAACGTTCACAAATTACCTTTTTCATCCTGTTCTAATTTTGAAAAATCACTAAATTAGAGTTTATAAAACAATGACTTCCTATATTACAGTATCAATGTATACATTTTCTAGCAACTGCTTGATTAATTGTGATTTGTGATATGTGGGACTTTCAAAATAAAGCTACAGAATTGTAATTGAGAACGAACAATATGATCATTTCATGCCAGAGTTTCATCAATTGCAATGATCACCAGTCAATTTCTGAGCTCAATTTGGTGTTTTGATATTGATTTTTAAAGCACATAATGGCTTCGGCCAAAATATCAAGGAAGTACTTTTATGTACTTGCCCCAGGTCTTTGTTCATTTAGTGGCGTGGTCCTCTTCCTGTGCCCTCACCAAGTGAAGTGAGGCAGGAGGCTTCAGGAAAGACTACCTTCTCCTCCATTGTAGGTGACCTTGTTTAGAGAGACGTCCTCAAACCTTTTGTGATATGTTCATTCTATTAAACCCAGTCAGTGCATCCTCAGAAGCTGATTGTGCTAAAAAGATATCTTCATTCGAGAAAGCAGAAGCTTTTTTCAAAATCTTGTATTTTGCTTTACAGGATTGCTTTTCCATGGTAAACGTCTCCTGGTATGGAGGAGCCAGTGTCAGTAGTCAGCATTGGCCTCTGAACAGTGTGAACATCAAATCCCAACCTTTCACTATCAGTAATCTTAGTAAAAGTCCAAATGCTTATGGCTCTGTCTTAGAAAGATATTTTTTGGGATCCACTGGTAAGTTTCCTTTTCTTATTTGATTTCCTAAATACAGTATAATACAGTATAATACAGTACAATACAATACAATAGAATACAATACAATTTATTTATTTATTTGTTTGTTTGTTTGTTTACTTACTTACTTACTTACTTACTTACTTACTTACTTACTTACTTACTTACTTACTTACTGATTTGATTTGATTTGATTTGATTTGTATGCCGCCCCTCTCTGAGGACTCGGAGCGGCTCACAACAAGAAAACACTACAAATCCAATATTTAAAACAGTTTAAAACCCTTAACATAAAAACAATCATGCATCTCATACAGACCATACATAAAGTGGAAACGGCCCAGGGGAATCAATTTCCCCATGCCTGACGGCAGAGGTGGGTTTTGAGGAGTTTGCAAAAGGCAAGGAAGGTGGGGGCAGTCCTAATCTCCGGGGGGAGTTGATTCCAGAGGGTCGGGGCCGCCACAGAGAAGGCTCTTCCCCTGGGTCCCGCCAGACGACATTGTTTCGTCGATGGGACCCAATACAATACAATACAATGCAATGCAATGCAATGAAATGCAATGCAATGCAATGCAATGAAATGCAATGAAATGCAATGAAATGCAATGAAATGCAATGAAATGCAATGAAATACAATATAATACAATAGTGTCTAAATACAACAGAAAATTTTGATTAAAAGAGCTGTCAGAACATTGGGTAAAGAGAGCTGTAATCTGATACATCTTTAGAACAATAGGCTGGATTGACAAATTAAGATAGTAACTAAAAAGTAACCTTGAAAAATCAACATCTTCAAAGAGGGGTGGGGACAGTTCAGATTTCCCACTGTGTCCAACAAAAAATTGTCTCAGCAGATGCTAGTATGTAGTCCATTTTGGCTGGGGGGGAAATCTGGGGGGGGGGGGAAACATGTCAGAAGAAAGCAATTGCAAACCGCTTTGGAACCGTTAACTTTCACAAAGAAAAATTATATTGAAAATGTATTTAATAATTCACGAATAATGCTTTTCTGTGTATTATCATTGAAGGAGTAACCCCTGGGCTAGACTGTCTTACAGCTCCCTATAAAAGAGTTGGCTATCTGATAGAGCTTTTGCTGGGCTGTAAATAGTTGCCAAATAGTTGTTTTGAAGCCATTTCTGTCTGCTTCTTCCATTCACCCTATCTAATTCTAACTATTATGTATCTCTGAGCTTCTGGTAGTCTAGTGTCTCTCTGGCCTGTCCCATTGCAGCAGATCAAGGGGAAATGCTTTAATTATATCCATTATACATACTCCATCAATAAACAATAAAATGTTTATACAATGTCACCTACAAACAACATAAATAAAATAATGTAGTCATATGTGTTGTGGTTAGCTCTGGCCCAGCTCCTGCCCCAAGGAATGTGGGGAAAACATCCACATGCCGCAGGCCTGTTTTGCTCCCGATGGAATCTGCCGACGAAGCCTCCTCTGACCAAGGAAGCGTGAGTGACAGGGAAGAGGGGCGTTTGGCAGACAGCCCAGGGGGAGATCAATCATCTGTATCATCCCTGGATTCTGAACAAAAATTAATGACACATCCACGCATGCGTAGAGTGATGCATAGGAGACAACAACTGAAGGATTATTACAAGAGAAAATGAGGCCATCTGTGGTTGGGTGGGGCTGCTGTAATTAGTGCTACAGATAAAAGTGCAGCTTGGTGTTTTAGCCTCATGGCAGTTTATCTGATTCATTGTTTCATCAAGATCGTGGTTTTTGTGCTGTTCAAGATTGTGTGTGGACTCTCTGGACTTTAGAATTGGACTCAATTTCCCAGTTATTGGGTGAGCAATTGGATTGCATTTAACCTGTGCCTTGGGTGTACCAGAAAATACCTTTGACATTTAAAAAGGGAGCTGTTTCTGTTTTTCTGTTTATAAAAACTTTTGGGTTTTCCTTTTATCGTATGGTGTATGTCTTCCTGGACTAATTACCCTGTAATTATGGGTGGTTGAAACACGCCCGCAGAACAATATGTACAAGGCTTGCGTAACTTTATAAATACAGTATACACACGCATACATAAAGATCCACAGTCCTGTATTGTATTAGAACTTCCATTTACAAGGATAGACATAAAGGGAGCTGTAATCCCTTTACTCCTGACTCTGAGGAATAGGGTGGCATAGAAATCTAATTAATAAATAAATCCAAAACATCTGTAGAGCAACAGCCTGGATTGACAAATTAAGATACTATCTAAAAAGTGAAAATTAACATCTTCAAAGAGGGGTGGGGACAGTTCATATTTCCCACTGTGTCCAACAAAAAATTGTCTCAACAGATGCCAACACGTAGTCCATCTTGGCTGCCTATACTGAGATCTGGGGGCGGGGATGTCAGAAGAAAGCAATTGCAAACCACTTTGGAACCTTCTATCTTTCACAAAGAAAAATTATGATTGAAAAAGTATTTAATAATTCACGAATAATGTTTTCTGTGTATTATTATTGAAGGAGTAACCGTGATGATGGTTTCAGACACACCAATCTCTCTCTCAGTGGAGAGAAACAGGTATTTTTGCCTTGAAAATATTCCTGGCCCAGACATGGCTGTCATGCAGTACACAGTGTGCGTAAGTCAAAACATCATATCTGCTCATCAGGAACTGATGGGAAGTCGACTTCTGAGACAACAGCGAAGGTTGCCAGATACAGACATACTTAGGTAATTTACTATTTGCAAAGATTTGAGTTAATGCTGGGTTACTTTTATTTAGCTTGACCAAATATAAGTTTTCTACTATGAATGTAAGAAACTTTGTGCACAGTAGTTGAAAAGAAAGTTTTTTTAAAAAAAGGATCATGGAAATTCTTTGTTGGTATAACCCAGTTATGTAGACTATATATTATTTTTATCATCACAAAATCTGTGATCCAGGAAGATCAGTTGTTAAATTAAGCAAAACTCTTTTTTAACAGGTTGCCAGTCTGGAGATATCATAGTATAGCTGATTCTATGGCTCAAATGGAGGAAGGACTGAGATCTTTCTACAATAAACTTCAAACACATAATCTTGGGGAGGGCATAATTGCTCTCAGTGAAGAGTCTACAATGCTACTTCGAAATACGGTATGTGCAACAAATCCAAGTTATCATCCACAAAGTTCATTGCTCAACAATTTTTAAATCCAATATTCTGCCTTAAACTATAATTCAGAATTTCATTCTTCAAACGTTTGGTCAACAAATCTTTTTTTTTTTTGAGCCGCTGGTTATTTCATTATGACAGTACAGTATTTAATAGCTATTGATAGGCTCATTAGCTATAATTGTGATGGTTTTAACAGGAAGGAAGGAAGGAAGGAAGGAAGGAAGGAAGGAAGGAAGGAAGGAAGGAAGGAAGGAAGGAAGGAGGGACTGCACCAGACTTAGGCAAGTTAAATACTTGTCCTTCTATCAAGGCACCAACCCTTCTGGCTCCCCTTACAACAACTTTTTTAGCCCCCCCCCCCCCTCCATTCCCCCTCCTCAGTTTAAAATGTTATAAATAAGGTACACCTTCATTTTGATGGAGGGGTTTGAATGTTGTTGAGTGGTGGGAGCACGGATCACTGATCACTGTGCTAAATGCAGTGTGCATGTGTTCTTATTATTTAAAAAAAATCAATAAAAATTTATTATTAAAAAATAATGTAGATTAGAAGTTCTGAAAGTATAACTCAGGGAGTAAAAAATGGAATGCCTCATCTACACTATTGAAACAACTATTTGGACAAGACCTGGATGCTATTATTAAATACTATCGTGTTGCCCTGAAAATAAGACCCTGTCTTACATTTTTTTGAAGCCAATCTTGGTCTTATTGCCCGATTGGACTTATTATCAGGGGAAGTCTTATTTTGGGGAAAACAGGGTATTATAAATCTGACAAGCAGCTTCTGGGTCTCCTATTAACACACTATCTAGGCCAGTGATGGTGAACCTATGGCACGGGTGCCATAGATGGCATGTGGAGACATATCTGTTGGCACACGAGCCATTGCCCTAGCTCAGCTCCAATGTGCATGTGTGTGCCAGACAGCTGATTTTTTTGCTTTTACAGAGGCTCTGGGAGGGCATTTTTGGCTTCCAGAGAGCATCTGGGGGATGGGGGAGGGCGTTTTTACCCTCTCCCAGCTCCAGGGAAGCCTTTGGAGGCTGGGGAGGGCAAAACACAAGCCTACTGGACCCACCAGAAGTTGGAGAACAGGCCATTTCTGGCCTCCACGGGGTGGTAGAAGCTGTTTTCACCCTCCTCAGGCATTGATTTATGGGTGTGGGCACTCACACATGCACGATAGCACACACCCACACTCTTTCGGCACCCGAGGAAAAAAAGGTTCGCCATCACTGATCTAGGCCCTGATCAGATTCACCCAGTGATATCTAAGATAAAAGCATCCAGTACTACAGCATTGTTGAAAGTTATGATCTGATAAGCAGAAGTCCATCTAAGCATGCTCAGCTCCCTTAACTATAGTCACCAAAGAATTTATTCAAGTTTTGCCTACCACTCTATACACAATATCCCTTTTGCGCTATTTCCTGGATTTCTGCTTTAATGCCGAAGTACCAATGAGGAAACTGGAAAATCTCCCTTGGCTATATAATTTAGGTGCTCAGCTGGAGCTCTCTTTAATAAGCAATTAGTCCTACTGTCCATATAGCTTAGTTCTTGACCTCTATGACAAAGGTACAGTTTCATTGTGTTTTCTCTTCTCACTCCCTTGCAGGATCACATCTATTTATCTCTGTTAAGAAGAAAAAGGCTGCGTGCGCTGAGATATATCATGAACAACAACTTCCATATGAAACCACTAAAACTTTCCATCACTCTGTCCCCTTATATAAGCATCAACTCACCAATTTTCCAAAAGTCCCTGCAAGAAGGGAAAGAAGAATTTTGGATGAGCCGCTATTCTGAATCTGGTGACTATTCGGTACAATTTGCTAATGTTGTCTCTCTTACTTGGACCATTGCATTCAGTGGTCATTTATATCATAACATTATTTGACTGCCTGATTTATTTTAAGGGGAAAATTAAACCCAAAATTTGTATAAAGCAGAGGTGAGTGATTGGATTACCTGATTGGTTTGTCGTAAATGTTATGCCATGCTCCAACTGATTCTTGCTGGGATTTGGGTATTAAGGTAGGAGGGAGGCATTTAACCCTGCTCA
This sequence comes from Erythrolamprus reginae, assembly GCF_031021105.1. NCBI lineage: Eukaryota > Metazoa > Chordata > Lepidosauria > Squamata > Dipsadidae > Erythrolamprus > Erythrolamprus reginae. The sequence goes on along the minus strand of NC_091950.1, from coordinate 136,105,227 downwards.
GATCCCTCTATCCCTCCCGAAAGCTGTTGTTATCTACTTGCACGGGTATAGGCACATTATGGTTTAATGAGGATGGAATGATATGCAAGAATCCCAATCCAAGTTGTAGGAACTTCTAATGCTATTTTAGAGTTAGCAAATGTAAGAATCATATTATAATCTTCAATTTATGATTATTTATTTAGTGACTGAATTTAGGATGGCACTGAAAAAGGTGAAATATGATCAGTGGTGGGATTCAAATTTTTTTACTAGTAGTTCTATGATATGGCTTGGTGGGCATGGCAGGGGAAGGATACTGTAAAATCTCCATTCGCACCCCACTCCAGGGGAAGGTTACTACAAAATCCCCATTTCCTCTTGATCAGCTGGGACTCAGGAGGCAGATAATCTATGGGGGTGGGGCCAGGCAGAGGTGGTATTTAATGATTCTGCAAACTACTCAAAATCTCCGCTACTGGTTCTCCAGAACTGGTCAGAACTTGCTGAAACCCACTTCTGCTTATGATCAGTCCTTGCGTTTATATTACAATATCCATATAGTCATGTGCTTGTGGTTTGGGTCTGTGATTAACCACTTTTTTGTTGCTTTTGCAAAAATACTTGGGGAGACAATAAAAATCTACAGGTAGTCCTTGACTTACAACAATTCATTTAGTGACCATCTGAAGTTACACCAGCACTGAAAAAAGGAACTTCTGACTGTTCTTTCGGACTCATGACCATTGCAGCATCCCTACAGATCAAAATCCAGATGCTTAGCAACTTATTCATATTTATGACGGTTGCATTGTCATGTGATTGTTTTTTTGCAACCTTCTGACAAGCAAAGTCAATGGGGAAGCCAGGTCCACTTCACAACCATGTTACTAACTTAACAACTGCGGTGATTCACTTAATAACTGTGGCAAGAAAGGTTGTAAAATGAGTCAAAACTCAGTTAACAATGATCTTGCTTAGCAACAGAAATTTTGGGATTAATTAATTAATTAATTAATTTTGTTTGTTTGTTTGTTTGTTTGTTTGTTTGTTTGTTTGTTCGTTCGTTCGTTCGTTCATTTATTTATTTATTTATTTATTAGCATGCCGCCCCTCTCCAGAGACTCGGGGCGGCTCACAACAGTAATAAAAACAATATAGTAGTGGAACAAATCTAATATTAAAAAACATATAAAACCCTATCATTTAAAAAACCAAACAACACATTTATACCAAACATAAAACAAAGTATAAAAAAGCCTGGGGGAAAGGTATCTCAACTCCCCCATGCCTGGCGGTATAAGTGAGTCTTGAGTAGTTTACGAAAGACAGGGAGGGTGGGGGCAGTTCTAATCTCCAGGGGGAGTTGGTTCCAGAGGGCTGGGGCCGCCACAGAGAAGGCTCTTCCCCTGGGGCCCGCCAAACGACATTGTTTAGTCGATGGGACCCGGAGAAGGCCAACTCTGTGGGACCTTATCGGTCGCTGGGATTTGTGCGGTAGCAGGCGGTTCCGGAGGTACTCTGGTTCAATGCCATGTAGGGCTTTAAAGGTCATGACCAACACTTTGAATTGTGACCGGAAACTGATCGGCAGCCAATGCAATGAATTGTGGTCTTAAGTCAAGGACTACCTGTATTGTGTTTCCTTCTCTGAGTGACCTTTGTTGCTCCAGAAGATCAGGGGGTGAGGCATTCATTGGGAGATACTCTTCTCCTGATCAGTTAGAGAGCGAGCACTGCAGTGTCTCCAACATGTTTTCAGCATTCTGGGGTTACCTGAAAAGATAACCATCCCAGTAATGCTTCAAAGTGTGAAGTATAATCTTGTGAAAGATTAAGAAGTGGAAACTTTGCTATGGAGATATTTTCTACATCGCGAACACAAATAAGTATGTTGTGTGATGACCCAGAATGGTTTGTATTGGAGCAGTACAAAAATGCTATTAAATAAGTAAACACCTATCATGCAATTTCCTTAGAGTGGACACAGCATGCAGAAAAAGAATAAGAAACAGTAAGCCAAAGAAACAACAGACCTGAGATAAGATAAGACCTGGCAAAAGAAAGTTAAAATTTGTAATAATAATAACAGAGTTGGAAGGTATCTTGGAGGTCTTCTAGTCCAACCCCCTGCTTAGGCAGGAAACCTTACACCACTTCAGACAAATGGTTATCCAACATCTTAAAAACTTCCAGTGTTGGAGCATTCACAACTTCTGAAGGCAAGCTATTCCATGGATTAGTTGTTCTAACTGTCAGGAAATTTCTCCTTAGTTCTAAGTTGCTTCTCTCCTTGATTAGTTTCCACCTATTGCTTCTTGTTCTACCTTCAGGTATTTTGGAGAATAGGTTGACTCCTTCTTTGTAGCGACTCCTGAGATATTGGAACACTGCTATTATGTCTCCCCTAGTCCTTCTTTTCATTAAACTAGACATACCCAGTTCTTGTATACTGAATACTATTCGTGGTACCTTTTCCATCTTGCAAATCAGTTGTGTTACCCTGTATTCACTCACCTTTCATATATTGACTTTTCTTTGTTAAGTTTCTCACCTCTATTCAATCAGTTTGCCTACTTGCAGATCATACATAAATTCTGTAAGTCTGATACTATGTAATCAAAGCTGAGCTTTTTTAGTCCTCCAATTTAGTGGATGAATCTTGTTGGCTAATCCATTTATAGGAATTAGTCTCCACTTCTGCTACTGCTTTCTTATGTCCATCTTTCCATTACAGGTGCCACTCCTCGCCAAATGGAAAGGGCAGTTTTCAGCCTGTCTGAATGTAACCAATCGGGCTGCAGTGCTCTGGTACCTGGACCAGGTGAAGCTCCTGAAGCAGCAACTGGGGGCAAAGTACGTGGTTTTTGAAGGTAGTGAAGACAACATATTTATGGACCAAGTGATCCCACCTCCTGTGGAACTCAGGGGGGATAAGTACATCCGTATTTTGGCCTCAATAGCAACAATGTTGGGAAATTCATCAATAATTACTGGTGCTACAAGGTTGGTTTCAGGAAAAAAAATCTCACATTATATCTTGTCCTAAGGCAGGCCTGTCTTCCAATCTTTTGTTTATTAAATTTGTCACCCATCTTGCCAAAAGGTGACTTTTTGTTGCCTTTATATTTTTTAAAAAATTGAAAGACAATACTTGTTAATGCTGTACTTCTTTGATTTAGGGTTCTCAGCAATCACCTTCCCCAAATCAGAGCTTCTTCCCCTATTTCCAAATATATGTCTAAGAACCATGGGAATTGTGGGAAATGACCTCAAACATATACACTGCAAAGAGCACTAATTTGGAAAAAGTAGCTGTCCTCAAATATATATATGCAGTATATTCTTCCTTCTTCCTATTTTCAGGTTTAGTGTGGGATTAAGAATATTGGGTTAGTTTATTTTTCAGACAAAGTTCAACAAAGAATTAAGGAAAGCACTGATTGGCCCTGAAGTCCTCCACTTTCTTTTTATAACAATGCTTTCCCCCAATCAGTTACAAGTGGAAAGGCTTATCATTTACAGTATATTTACTATGGGACTATTTCCCCATTAATTTTCTGCAATGAAAGAGCAGTATATCATGAAATAAATGGTCTTCCCAGCATTTTGGGGAATGACAAAGAGCTCCATCTTATCTCCTAAAATATACAGGACCTTTAGGGTATCAAGATGATGGCAAACATTGGAGCAGTAAAAGGTGGGAGTTATGCTTTACATTCAGTGTTAAAAGCACTAGGATGGAGAAAGCTCATTCCTTTGGAGCGGGGCATAGCATACATTCCAAACTGTACCTGGGATCAAGATGGGTTCAACTGTTGAATTGCGATTCCTTTTATAATGTATCCTTTTCTCTAATAACCTTCAGTTGGAAAAAGGAAGGATTCTGTACTCCATATTTCAAGTAGACCTCATTCACCAACAGCCCTCCATCATGGACTCAAAATTCTTTAGTGTGACTTGAGCTTCCACAAATTCTGTTGCTATTGAAATAACAATTGATTCCATCTAAAAAAGATTTCTATTTCAGCTGCAAAATGCAGAGGTATTTTGTTTTATTTTAGAACCAAGGTAGATGTGCTCACAGGACTCAGATTATCATCCTATTCCGATATGCTGGGTTTATTTTCTTAGGATACTTATACACATCTATATTTTTTTCCTTCTCAAACCCCTCACAGAGAGATTGTCATGCCAAATCTCACCATCCCTATTCACTAATTCTCAAGACAATATGTGTTCCTTCAGGTTGGCTAATAAACGAAGGACAAATTAGCACCCAGTCTCCACCTTGATCATTATCCCCACTTCACAATAAGTACATAAGGTATTGGCTACTGTCGGGAAGAGTGCTATGACATCATTAGTCTCCCGAGAAGGGCAATCTAAAAATTGAAATAATAATACTGTACTAATAATAATTTGGTTGTTCACCTCATTTTAAGCAGAAGAAAGAAAGAATGCCAGTGTGTCAGGACTCTAAGTCCCCTAGCACAAATTTGAGAATCTGCAGATTGGAAACTTCATGAAGATCTAACATCTCATGCCAGGAAATAGAAATTCCAGTTAGTGTTTTTGAGTACAGGCTTTAATCCGAACTTTTTGAACGGCTGCTTTCCATTCTTTTTGAGTGATGAAATTCTTGTCTTTTAATCCCCTAGCTGTGTTGAAAGAGCTTCACAAATTCATTTTCTAGAGGAATTCTCTAGAAGGAAACGTCAACTAGCCACACTGCTCTTCTGTTTGCCGCATTCTAGTGAATAGCAGAGTGGTTGATCCCCAAAGCCATGTATGCAACCATTTATTCTGGCCTAGTCTTTCTATTTAGCAAGTTAGGAATGATACATTAAAAGCAGAGTCTGTTTTCATGTTCAAGGTCTATTTGACTTTTTGTGATTTTGATGCAGCATTTGGTAATTTCAGTAAGCACTTACTGTGCATTTGAGTAATTCCATGTTTACCATAAAATTATTTGTATTGCTTATAGATGCAGCCACCTGCCACTCTTTTTCCAAATGAATCCACGACAATCTGATTGGAGTTACACTGGTTTGAAAGGGATTATTCCATCTGTGCTTCATTATAGTCTTCTTGGCTATAACTTTTTCATTCCAGATGCAATAGGTAATATTATTATATGGTCTGCTTCTTTCAAAAGCTTTTTTAAAAGGGTAATACAGATATAAATGAAAAACCACCAGGCAATAACTTTCCAGTATATCATATCCATAAACAGAAAATTACAAATCCAGTGCTGCCTTTTCTATGTAATATTCAGGGGGAGCAAATCCTTATTGAAACTCCACCAAGTCACTACCAGTTAATTTGTATATCTAGATGGATTACTGGCACCATCTTGGAAATTCTCCAAGATGGCGCCAATGACGCTGCCTCGGTGAAATGCTCTCAAATGGTTTCTTTATTTTCTATTATTCTCTGTGATTCTCTATGGATTTCATACTCCTGAGACCATCTGCTAAGAATTAAGGAACACTTCTTTAAGGAGCAGCTGTCTTTAACCTCATCCCCACTTGTCTTTACAAACGCAGGAGATTCTAACACAGGAGAAAGCTAATTCTCCAGAACTATGGATCACCAAAAGCAAACACGGATGGCAGAGATGAAGGAGTAAAAAGGCAGGAATTTTAAAAAGACTAAGGAATAAGGGAATGTAAAAACCCTGCTCCTTTCAATTTTTCTTACCAATTTACGTTCACTTGCTAACAAGATGGATGAACTACTCCTTTTAAATAGATGCCGTTCTGATTTTCACAATGCATCTGCCCTATGCTTTATTGAACCCTGGCTAAATGAGGAAATCTATGACAATAGCATACCAGGGTTTCAAATACTTAGAATAGACAGGATTGTAGAATTATCAAGGGGGAAAGGGATATATATAAACGACAGCTGGCCTCAGGACATAACTATAATACAAAAATTCTGTGATGAAAACTTGGAATCCTTACTTATCATCTTTTTATTCTCCTCGAGAATTTACTTCATTTTTACTAATTGCAATGTATATTCCTCCACAAGCCTGTATAAAAAAGGCATTAAGAGCTCTAGCTGACCAAATTATGGAAGCTGAAGCCAAATACTCCGATTCACTGGCCACTATTTTGGGAGGTTTAAATAAGGCAAATTTAAGGAAAGACCTACCAAAATAGTTTCAGAATGTCAATTGTCCCACTAGAGGCAAGAATACTTTAGACCAGTGATGGTGAACCTATGGCACAGGTGCCACAGGTGGCACATGGAGCCATATCTACTGACATGCAAGCCATTGCCCTATCTCAGCTCCAATGTGCATGTGTGTGCTGGCCAGCTGATTTTTAGCTCCCACAGAGGCTCTAGGAGGGCATTTTTTGCTTTCGGAAGGCCTCTAAGAAATGGGAAGGATGGGGGAGCGCATTTTTACCCTCTGCTGGCTCCAGGGAAGCCTTTGGAGCCTGGGGAGGGTGAAACACGAGCCTACTGGGTCTACCAGAAGTTGGGAAACAGTCTGTTTCCAGCCTCCAGAGGGCCTCCGGCGGGTAGGGGAACCTGTTTTTGCCCTCCGCAGGCATTGAATTATGGTTGTGGACACTCACATGCACGTGATAGTGTGTGCACATGCTCTTTCAGCATCCGAGGAAATTTTTTTTGCCATTACTGCTTTAGACCATTGCTACACAACACTAAAAGATACTTATAGGTCTTTACAATGAGCAGCTGTGGGACACTCTGATCTTTGCATGATTCATGTTGTACCTGCTTACAGGCAAAGATTTAAAATCACAAAATTAACAATTAAATCAGAGAGGACTTGGACTGAGGAGGCAAAGATGAAGCTGCAGGCTTGCTTTGACTGCACTGATTGGAATATTTTGGAAGATATTTCTGCAGATCTGGATGAACTCATAGATACTATAAAATCATGTCACCTTCTGTGAAGATCTATGGGTACCAACCAGGAACTTGTGAATATACAGGAACAACAAACCTTGGTTCACAGCTAAATTTAAGCAGTTACATTGTTCCAAAGAGGAAGCCTACAGAAAAGGTAATAGAATGTTGTACAATCAGGCCAGAAATGTATTAACAATATCAAATACTCTACTATCATCCCAGTACTAAAGAAGCCCACCATCAAGGAACAGAATGACTACAGACCAGTTGCTTTAATGTCTGTAGTTATGAAAACCTTTGAAAGGCTAGTGCTATCCCACTTGAAAACCACCACCCACGCCATCACTCTGCTAAACAAACAATTCCCTCATAACTGTCAAACTATTTACTAAGTCTGCATTACTATTAATCTTCTCATCATTCCCATCACCTATCTCCTCCAACTGTATAACTTTGCATCACCTATCTCCTCCGACTGTATAACTTTGTTGCTTGTATCCTTACAATTTATACTGACTGATTCCTAATATGATTTGATTGCTTATTTGTACGTGGACTATCATTAAGTGTTGTATCTTATGATTCTTGATGAACTTATATTTTCTTTTATGTACACTGAGAGCATGTGCACCAAGAGAAATTCCTTGTGTGCCCAATCACACCTGACCAATAACATTTTATTCTATTCTATTCTTTTCTATGTTATATTCCGGGAGAGCAAATCCTTATTGAAACTCTACTAAAGTCACTGCCAGTCAATTTGTTTACTTAGATGGATTACTGGTCTGGCAATAAAAGGCAGCTTTTAAGATTTCTACTGGGAGACAGATGTACACAAAATGACATCAGTGTCCAATTTTGCCACCACACTGGATTTATTGGATTTCAGTTATCAGTCATTAGTCTGTGTGCCAGTAAAAACAATTGAAGGTTATAAGTAGAAAACCCATATGTATTTAATCCTGGCTTCATTCATCTAACTGATTCGTAGCTGATTCATAGCATGGGTTACATATATTCCAGAGCTCAGAGATATGGTATGTTTTCTGTGTAAAAGTCTACCAGCTTTAATGCCTTCGGATTCCAAGTAGAGCTAAAATGGTTTTGATCTGAAAACTGAAGACATGAAGCCAATCAGCATAATCATGTGTTATGTTGATAAATGACCTGACTAAAAGATAGTTTCCTTTGATAAGATATGAAACTGTATGTCAGATTTCTGATTATGAATGAAAATGGCCAGATACTTTAGGCTGTTGTTCATCAGGCATCAATTTGGATCATTTAGCTCAAGTTATGCCAACAAGCTTTCTGGACATCTGCAAAATCTAAAATGAAGCAATTGAGCATCTCCAAATTGTCACTGCTTCCGTACTTGTAGAGGACAAGAAACATGGTATTTTTCCAATTTTATGGAAATGTCATCAACCAGTCTACTGACTTTCATTTTATGGCTTCAGGCAGCATTCAACATTTAGTCTTAAAATAATTGAAGGCAGCAGGAAAAAAAGGCAAACCCTTAAAAGCTGAACAAAGAGGTTGAAGCTCTTTCCTAAACTGAAAGAAGAAGGCAACCAGCCTCAGGGCCAATGAGGAATCTGTCACCGAATAAATAGAACTAGATCTTTATGTCAAATGCATCCATCCCAAGCCTGGGGAAAGGCATTCTGCTAAAGATAGAATTGAATGGGGCAGATTGTGTGCAAATAGTTATAGTCATAGTTCCCTCTAAGCTGAGCAGTGAGCAATCGCTCACTTAAAAATCATCATCAACTCAGAATTTTCCAAACCTGCCCAGAAGCCGAGAGGGAAAGAGTGAGAGGGAAGGAGAGAGAGAGGAAGAGAGGAAGAGAGAGAAACAGATAGAAAAAAGAGAGGAAGGAAAAGAAAAAGAAAAAGAATGGGAGTAAGGAAGAGAGAAAGAAAATCAAAATCTAGTTTGAAACTAGCTCAACTATTTAAATGGCATTTTGATATTGATAGAGTTGCCCTATTATGAGCTCACTGTTATAGACACACAGTACAGTATTTTATTTTGAAATTCTCTGAGGCAAAACAGGGTGGGTTTTTATTTGTTTGTTTGTTTGTTTATTTATTTGTTTGTTTATTATTTATTCATTCATTCATTCATTCATTCATTCATTTATTTATTATTTCTGTGCCGCCCAGTCCCGAAGGGACTGCCGCTCAGACACTATACTTTTCCGCCCCCCCCCAAAAAAAAAATTAGAGGGAACACTGGTTATAGTGCAAAATAATTTAGCCTAAGCCATATTCATACAAATTTAGCTAAAAGCCTGATATGGTTTTAGATTGCCTAAAAATAAAAGTTGCTTCTGTAATTTCAAGGTTCTCTTTTAGTGTTGGAATAGATTGCTTTCAAATCTGTTTCCATAATCTCCAACATTCATGCTATCATGCTAAGCATTGCCTTTTTAAACCATGCTTCATTGAATAAATGACTAGTTTGTCATACTTTGTTAGGCCTTAAGCCATGGTTTACAGTCCAGAGGAAGTAAATTTGCATATCATACAAAATAAGACATGTCCTATTTTGCCAAATGGCCCTGTCCTGACTATGGGCCACTAAACATTTCTGGAGGGTGGGAAAATGATGTTGATGTCTTCCAAGGGCTCTTGGCCAATGTAAATCTTCACATTATCACTTACCGGTATATTTGCGTCACCTAAGTAGAAAACAGTGCTTTCTGGCTTCTGCCAGCTCAAATGTTTTTGTCCAGTTTGTCTGATACATTTTGTTTTCTTGTAAGCCATTCCCACTTATTTGCAGATATAATTCAATTTTACATAACAAAGTAATTTCCTAGTGTTGTAAAATATGGCTTCATTTTCCATAAAAGCCAGGCTACCTGCAGAACTTTCTTGGACCCGTTATATTGGCCTGTCTCACCTGGTCAGGCAGGGAAGGTATATTGTCTCAATTAAAGAACTCTGACTGGTAGGATCTAGGAAGAGAACCTTCCCTATTGTTGTTCCCCCAAGAATATTCTCACCCAGAGGTGAGACAGTTCTCCAATTCTTCTCCCCTCCCCTTCTGCAATCTGACTTGTGAAGCCTAAAGGAGCAGGCAGCTGTAAGACTAGTCGGTTCCCTAAGAGACTTCCCTTCAACTTTTAAAATTATTTTTAACAGGATTTAATTATTCTTGCCCCTTCTGAAAACAATTGATTTTAATTCTAACATTTTAATTTTTATATACTGCATTTATATTTTATTGAACCCCACCCAGAATCCGAGTCCTTGGAGAGGGGCGGTATACAAATCCAATCAATAATAATAATTATTATTATTATTATTATTATCCTTCTTTAAGGAAGATGGATGGTTCAGAAATATGGGAATTAACTAACTAACTAACTAACCAAACTAACTATCTGCTCATTGTCTTGAGAGAGGTTGGATTGATCAAGAGATAGGCACCGTTGGAACAGACTCTCAATGGTACTTTAATTCTAGTAGTTTAAGTAAAAATAACTATTGAGTTGGATTGGTCTTTAAGAGATCCAGATGCAATAAATATGTGATAATAGGAATATAATGCTTAGCAAAAAGAAAAAAATGAAACATCTATGAAACATCTAATCTCCATTCTTCCATTTCGACTCTTGTGGTATTGTCTTTGTTTTTTTTAATTACTATTGTTATATAAGAGCTATGCTGCTTGAAAAATGAACATGAAGCATGTGTTTGACAGTGGGAGATGAAAGATTTCCCTTCTTTCAACAGGAAATTATCTGGGTCATTTGTCTGAAATTCAGCTATTTGTATTAGTACCGAACTGTTCCAGCTGGAAATGCGTATCAGTTTAATTTTTCATGACCTAAAACCATCCAGGCCAATTATATTGCTTTTTCTCAAGAGTCAGATAGTCAGAAATGTTATTTTCCACTGCAATCATTATACAGTTTTCTGACATGCTTCACAACACTTGCTGTGTTCAGATTTAATCAGTAGCAAAATGTACAGAGGACCAGGCTTTCCTTGGGTTTAGTTCCTTTATTATTTGTGAATCTTCACTTTAAAAAAAATAATGCTGATTTTTAAAAGCAATTCTACTTTTCCGTCCCCATCCCACACTCCCTTTCCCTGGTTTCTGCACTAGCAGATTGGGACTGTAAAAGCACAGAAACTCAGCACTGGGTAGATCTGCGATATGATATTGATTATGCTATGTTTTAATACTGCCCTGGTTATCAAAGGAACAGAGAAGTGATGTTAAAATGATTTGAATTATATTACCAAGTCACTGGAGGTTTCTCATTTACTGAATCCAAAATTAAAGCTGAATACTAAAGCTGAACATGCAGTCTGCTAATTTAGTTTTCTGTATGTTTTGTAAAGGTGGAACACTTTCAGCTGAATTTCTGACTAATGAAGAGCTATATATTAGATGGCTTCAAATTGTCACCTTTCTTCCAGTAATGTCTTTCAGAACTCCACCGTGGGTGTGTTGTGGTGATTGGGTAGGTGAACGTCAATGATTTATTTTTGTTTTCTAATGGTATTAAAATCAAAGAAAACTTTTTCCAGGCTGATTATTTGCTATCTTTCAAGTTCCTCTGAACAAGATGTGCTTGTCCTTTTTAGGTGTTAAAACTTGAGATCTAATGCAGGTAAAATAGCATCTTGCCATTCATTCTTTTTCTTCTGAGCATGAATCACAAATTATTTCAACATAATTAGAACAAATCTATCTTGATGCTTTTAAGTCTTCTGAGAATAAACGGACAGACAAGTAAAAAACAAAAAAATGGATCATCCAACAAATAAACCTCAGGGACCGCCTTCTGCTGCACGAATCCCAGTGACCAGTTAGGTCCCACAGAGTGGGTCTTCTCCGGGTCCCATCAACTAAACAAAATGCCGTTTGGTGGGACCCAGGGGAAGAGCCTTCTCTGTGGTGGCCCCGGCCCTCTGGAACCAACTCCCCCCAGAGATTAGAATTGCCCCCACCCTCCTTGCCTTTCGTAAGCTACTTAAAACCCACCTCTGCCGCCAGGCATGGGGGAATTGAGATTCTCTTTCCCCCTAGGCCTTTACAATTTTATGCATGGTATGTCTGTATGTATGTTTGGTTTTTATATTAATGGATTTTTAATTGTTTTTAGTATTGGATTGTTATTGTACGCTGTTTTATTATTGCTGTTAGCCGCCCCGAGTCTTCGGAGAGGGGCGGCATACAAATCCAATAAATAGATAGATGATAGATAGATAGATAGATAGATAGATAGATAGATAGATAGATAGATAGATAGATAGATAGATAAATCCAAAATTCTTCCTTGAGGCACAAATGACCAGGCTCAAATTATCTTAGTTTGGACACATTATGTGAAGACCCAGCTCTTTGGGAAGGTTTTAATGGGCAAGATAGAAGGAAAGGGGAGGAGAGGAAAACCAGAGACAATGGGTATGGAAGAGATTGTGATAAGTGCATCAATGGAAAAATTGAAGAACCAGATTGGGGACAGAACATCATGGAGAAAATCTGTCTATTTGGTCCCTAAGTGTTGACAAAAACTTGATGACATGAATCAACCTCTCAAAATTCATTATAAAATTCCCACTGAACTATCAAGATTTGTCTATCTCATATACTCTGTTGACTCTCACTGTTTTTCTCTCTTCAATGTATCCTTTGGAAGGATTAATCATCTCCAAGCTTAAGATAGATACAACAAAAATCCCTGAAGGTCCTCTCAAACAATCTATTTTGTTTTCCTCTTCACTTCTATTTTCCTTTTCATAACAATTCATTCCATTCTCTTGTGTTCCTGGCTGTTTATGTCTCTGCGGGATGCCTCTTTTTGTCCTCAGATTCTAGCAAATGTTCTTGTGATATTTTTATTCTTAATATTGCAAACATTTGGTTTTTCATTTTCATTTATTTATTCTCTAATTTATGTTCTTAACTTTCCTCCTTCATCAATCATAGTAATATTTTAAGGTGCTTCCAACCTTTTATTTAAAACTTCATACTTTAGTACTAAATTTAGTTAAAACCTCATTTGCCATGTCCACAATGTCATTCGTGGGCTTTTTCTACTCTCCTAGCCAATTCAAATTCCCCTTCCTTCTCTTCTTCCTCCTTTATCTTTCTCCTTCTTCACCCCTCTGCTCATCAACCCTCAGTTCCTTTTCTGTCATTTCTTCCTTTCAATTTAGCTATTAGTAGCCTTCTCCTCGTGCCCTTTCATGTGACTCTTTGCAATCCAAATCATTAGCAGCAATTTTGTGTAACTCTTGGCAACTGCCCTCACTTTCCCTTTGTTGCCTTGGCCAGGATTCCCTTCACTTGGCCATGGAGGGGCACTAAAAAGGCAGCTAACTGGCACCTTTCGCCATCCCTTGTTCTTTTACTCCGGCTTATTCCAACTTGTTCTTTAAGCAGGCCTAAAAGGTTTTAACTGAATATTGTATCAGAAGGATAGCAATCAATGATGGGCTATCAAAATTTTTAGTACCACACTGTGGGCGTGGCTTATGCATTTTGTTTCAACATCTTTCAGTGCAAATTGGGTGTTCTGGGGTGGAGCTCCATTTTCGCTACCCCACTGCGTGTCCCCCCCCATCCGGGCAGTAGCCCACCCCTGATTATCTACTATATAAAGTATATGTACACACAGCTCTTCTAAAATTATACACATTCAACCTCATTTACTGCGATAGGAAAAACATACCCAGAGCCCACTGGTACTGGTACTGTGTATCTGACCAAAATTTTGCTACCGGTACTGCGTACCTGACCGTACCCATAGGAGCCCCACCACTGATAGCAATGCAATGCATAAGTGCACCAGCGTGCCTACCCTCCCTGTACTACTGTCCCCATTTATTTGTACCCATTTCCTATGTTCATGTCCATAATTATACCTTTTATCTCATACATGTCTGACAAACTAACTAACTAACCAAATAAATAAATAAATTACGAAAAATAATTTCCTTTCCTGTCCTGTCCTGTCCTTCCCTTCAAATTATCACAGATAATCCCCACTTGGTTAAACACCTCGGTATACTAATAACAAAAGATTTAAGTGCCAAAGCCTACTGCAACAACATAGCCAAGAAGGCTTCAAGAGTTGTAAACCTAATCCTACATAGCTTCTGCTCTGTCAATCTCTCACTACTTACCAGAGCTTACAAAACTTTTGCCAGACCCATCCTCGAATACAGCTCATCTGTTTGGAACCCATATCGCATCTCAGACATTAACACCCTTGAAAATGTCCAAAGATACTTCACCAGAAGAGCCCTTCATTCCTCCACTCAAAATAGAATACCCTACGAGACTAGACTTTCAATCCTGGGTCTAGAAAGCTTAGAACTAAGACGCCTTAAACATGATCTAAGTATTGCCCACAAGATCATATAATGCAATGTCCTGCCTGTTGGCGACTACTTCAGCTTCAACCACAACAACATAAGAGCACACAACAGATTTAAACTTAATATTAACCACTCCAAACTTGACTGTAAAAAATATGACTTCAGTAACCAAGTTGTTGAAGCGTGGAACTCATTACCGGACTCCATAGTTTCATCCCCAAACCCCCAACACTTTACCCTTAGATTATCCACGATTGACCTATCCAGATTCCTAAGAGGTCAGTAAGGGGCGAGTACAAGTGCACTGGATTGCAATTTCCGTCCCCTGTCCTATTGCTCTCCTATATCTCCTATACCTTTCTTCTATTCCTATATCTCTTCTTCTATTCTTTTTTAGATATATTTTACTATGAGTACATCCTCTATAACCTTCATTATGTATTTTACTATGTGTATATCCACTAAAACCCTCATTGTGTATTGGACAAAATCAATAAATCAATAAATCAAACCTCTTTTCAGAATTCTAGGCTTTGGCCAATTGACTTTACACAAGTTGCTTTTCTATCATTTTCTTCTCTTGAAGTGTCTCAACAGATAATATTTCAGGAGGCATGTGTCTTTACTGCTGCCATGGGTAACTATGGTAAAGCCTAACCACATTGAGTTCAGGGAGGAAATTTCCATCAGTGACTAATTATGATGAGAAGCTGCATAAACTGATGAAATACCAAGAAGTGCATGTTTTCTGGATAATCCTATATCTATTTGGTGAAGTGTTTGCAAATAATAAATATAATACTACTCTACTCTATTTTAAAACAACCTTTTCTTTGTTTTGAGTTGCTTTTTTAAAAGCAATTTCCTTCCTTTCTTACAGGTGTTGAACCTCACCAGGCATTATATTCAGAGACACCAGAATTTTGTGGTTCCACTCATTGAGAAATACAGCAAGGCATGGCTATCTAGTGGGGATCCAATTTTCCGACCCACCTGGTGGCTCTGCCCCACTGAGCCAGCTGCCTTTACCATTGATGACCAGTTTCTCATAGGCGAGGAGGTAAGGCATGGATTTTTTTTTTTTAGTATATTTTAGGTCAGCTCCGAAGAGCTGACTGACAATTTTTTACATGCATATTAGAATACCTGAAAATGTCAGCTCCCTAAGGCTTTTGAAAATCTCTCCCCAGTTAAGGGAGGGGGGGAAACCCCAGAGTGCATCATAATATCACATCTGAAAATACTTTAAAAACACTGTACAGCACATCAGCAAAAAGATATTTATTGAGACTGACATTGTCAAAACATAATCCAACCTTCCCCAACCTGATGGTCACACCCATCAAAACTCCAGCTAGCGCTGATGACAACCATCAAATATAGTGACACTGACACATTGGGAAGGCACTCAGTTGAAGAAAAAAACCCTGAAGACTTCTACAATGATAGTTCTCTTTCATCAGCCTTTGGGAATTAATCTACTAGAATGTCAATCAGTCAATGGAAGTCAACCAGTGTGCATTACATGCTTGGGGCTACGGTATTTATTTAAGGAGGGAGGGAGAAAAGGATTATTTCTTTAAAGGCATTTTGAAAAGCTGTCACAGTTACTATTGTCGCTTGCTTGAATAATGTGCATAGAATACTGTGTCTGCTTCATTTTAAAACAGATAATAGAAAAGGGAGGCTGGCAGAGAAAGTAAAAAAGAAGTAGAAGAATATGTTTGATGTTCTTTTAAGCAACGCATGGTAAATATTTAGATTGCTTTTTTGTTAGTGATACATCAGCAATATATTAGATCTAATATATTTCCATACTGCCTCCCATCAAATGCCTTTCCAAGCAATTTACAATAAATTTATGAAATACTTATATAAAAGGTAGTTTTTGATTACAGAGTTGGTGGAGGAGGGGAAATAGTATCCAACATCCATGGGGGGAAGTCTTTGCTAAACAGAGAGTTATTTAAAATCTGCTTAAAGGATGCAATGTCAATGTGGTTCATATGCACTCCCAGGAAAAAAACTGCTCATGAGAAAATGCAAAATGCTTTTCTGCCAGAGTTGACATGTGCAGCTAGCCTTACAGTAGATGGTTATAGTGAGCACCCAAGTCTCTAATAGCATAGATGGTCTACCAATAATACTCCAAGTTGTTCAGGTCTTCATATGTTTTAGGAACTAATTAGCAGCCGGTGCAAATTGCTTTCACAGAGACATCTAAGAGCTCTGCTCTGCAATCTGGCCACTACATTCTGCACCAGCTGCAGCTTTCAGATAAAGTTCCACATAGAATGCCATAGAACAGGGGTCTCCAACCTTGGCAACATTTAAGACTTGTGGACTTCAACTCCCAATCCTAAAAATCCCTTGTGCAAAGCTTGGAGAGACTTTGGAGAGATTATCAAATCTGCTAGTCCATCAAAACTGTTTCTTCCTATTCCATTTCCATCTCAATTAAGAGGATGATTGGTGGAGACTATGTCACAGACAGGTGTCATTTGGTAGAAAGTGAGCAAAACTATGATGATAGAATCCACCCACCCCACTCCTTAACTTGCCTTGTACAGAGTAAAGAAGGATACAATCATTTAATGGCATCCTAATACAGTGGTACCTCTACTTAAGAACGCTTCTACTTATAAACGTTTCTATATAAGAACCGGGTATTCAAGATATTTTTTACCTCTTCTCAAGAATTATTTTCCATTTACAAACCCGAGCCCCCAAAACTGTAACTGGAAAAGGCAGCAAGAAGCCTCCATGGGGCCTCTCTAGGAATCTCCTGGGAGGAAACAGGGCTGGGAAAGGTAGGGAAAAGCCTCTATGAGGCCTCTCTAGGAATATCCTGGGAGGAAACAGGGCTGGAAAAGGCAGGGAGAAGCCTCCATGGGGCCTCTCTAGGAATCTCCTGGGAGAAAACAGGGCCTCCACCCTACCTGTGGTTTCCCCAATCGCATGCATTATTTGCTTTTACATTGATTCCTATGTGGAAAATTGCTTCTTCTTACAAACTTTTCTACTTAAGAACCTGGTCATGGAACGAATTAAGTTTGTAAGTAGAGGTACCACTGTATATCACATAACTGGACCAGGTTAGGGATAAGCACAAGCGAAGTGAATGATGTGTTTACTCCATTGTGATATAAATAGAATTGGAATCTATTCAGCTTTGATTCCAAAAATTGTCTTGGAGTGTGAGCATAGCACCCTCTGTGCTAGCCTTTAAAGCAACCATGTCATTTCACTGATTTGCATGGATGCCCTCTGCAATTTCCCCATCGCGCGTGGAAAGCCAAAACTGCTTTAAGGAATTGCAAGTGAGTGCCATGTTCACACCACTTCACACTCTAAAATGCCTTTATGAATCAAAGCCAAAGCATTGCACAGCACTCCTGTGTTTACAATGTATATTTCTGTGAGATATTTTGGACCGTAATAATCCCAACTATTTCAAACTTTGTTTGCCAACATGATTAAGATAATTATGTGCTATGTGATATCATTAATTAGCATTAACAGGCATCTGGGAAGAGATGACAAAATAATTAATGCTTTAATGCTTTAATTAAAGTTCAAATTCAGCCAATATCTAATTAAATGTTGAAGCATTTTTATTTGCTGATTATGATTCATCAAAAAAAATTAATTGCTGCTGTATTGAGGCAACAAGACATTGATTGTAATATTTTTTTGCGGTAATACTGCTCCATGACAGGATCCTCCAGTCTTGTCTTTATTCCTGTTAGGAAAATCTTTATCATATCATTACTGTATCTATTGAATTTTTGCAGCCTAGATCCTATAGTTTCTTTATTATTTTGGATTTTAAAAGTAGCTGACATACTGAAATGCTGTGATGTATTATAATAATACTTAATTTTGTGGTGTTGGTTTAAAAATCAGTGCCTCATGACAAACCTTTTAGTAAATATTTTCGCTCTAATTCTTTAAATCATCTGGTTGTTACATATTTAAAAATATGTAGAACAGGTTTTTTGTCTCCCTCTGGATTCCTTTCTTTGAAATTGCTATTATATATAAATGAGAAATACCTATATTATTTAGTCAAAATATATTATCACTTAATAGAAATAACTAAGTTGCAATTATAAGTCTTAAATATTTTATACATAAAGTGAAAAATTGGAATTACAGATGCAGAATAAAAATGTCTCTTACTATTTTAAAGTGTGTCTTGGCAACTTTGTGATGTGCCTAGAGCTGGATTGATCAAATAATTGTGGACCTGTTCAAATGTTCTGTATTAAGACCAACTGTATTTATACACATTTTGTCTCTCAGATATTATTAATGAGATTATCTTTGTTAAATGCAGGTTCTTGTTGCTCCAATAACAGAACAAGGGCAATTCCAGAGAGACATCTACCTACCTAGAGAAGGTCAGAAATGGATGGATACCAACAATGGCCAGATGTTTGATGGGGGAACCTTCCTCAGGAATTATTCAGTGCCTCTTGTGGACGTGGCTGTTTTTATTATTTCCTAGACTCTGGAATTTCTCCAATTTCAGGACATTTATCTATGCTGCAGAGAAGAACTGCTGAGAGGACTTCTTTGGCAAACTGAAAGTTTTTTGTAGCTACCAGCCAGAGATGCAATTTTCAACAAGCATATATACTTAAAATAATTCTAAAGGGGAATTGTTTCATTGGTATCATTTAGGTTTTAAATACAATAGAGAAACCTCTCTATATATTACTATTACTTTGAACTTTTTTTTTTAAAAAAAACCTTATCGCTTTTTGTTGTCTAAGAGACATTTGAAGCATCCTGTTAATTGGGGAAAGATTATACATGATCATTGTTATGTCAATCCTCATTACTTCCCACTATCCCTAAAGGTCAAAAAATGACCTTGGTCTTTTTTTTTTAAAAAAAAAGGGGGGGTGTTAGTAAAATAACAGGAACCTAAAGCTTTCCACTAGGAGTCAAGCTTTCTGAACTGTTTATTGTTTGTTAGACTGTGTATAAACAGGCAAAATAATTTTTCATTTTAACAATTCAGCCTTATTTCACAGGTTATTTTATATAAATTTTATTACAAACTATTAAAAAGTAAAGGAAAAAAAGAAATGAAGGAAAGGACAAAAGTGTAGAAAGAAAAAAAGATGTAGAAAGAAGCTTCCAAATTTTTTCTGCAGCAAATATTATTACATAAATATCTCTCTATGGTTACAAAAAGCTCTCCTTTTTCTATTACCTAATATTTTATAATTATCAGAACCATAAGGGGTTTCCAGTCAGCAGTAAATGTAGATGTTCTCTTTTCTAAGAGTAAAAATTTAGCCACCTCTGCAAATTCCATCATCTTCAGCCATTCCTCAATTGTGAATAATGCTGAACTTTTCCATTTTTGAGCATGTAATAATTTTGCTACAGTTACCATATACAAAAACAAAGCCCCATGAATTTTTTTCAAGCTGCTTAACCATTATACCAAAAGAAAAGTGTTTGGTTTCAATTGACTATTTTACAGAACAGACAATAGTTGGAGCACAGAGAGGATGGAGGTATTGAATTACACTGGTTATAAAGAATGCTGAACTTTTCTTGTTTACCTGCCCAACTTAGCTTAAAACTTAATTCAACCCAAAATTATTTTATGTTTTTGAATGAAAGTACTTAAAACAGTATCTGTCTAATCCATCCATCCATTTTACATTTTATTTGTCTCATTTATGCCCACTGCAACTGATCAGAGGTTTGTCAGTTTACAACAACTAAGAGCAAATAAACACAAGGCACTCAGAATTAAAACAACCACAGCAAGACTCAAACAAACATTATAAACCATTAAACTACAAGCGTAAAATAAACCAAACAATCTTGATGCTCTGTTATCCATCAGGAGCCACAGGTTCTTCCAGATGGGTCATATCCTTAGGAGGAGGTGCTTTTCAAAGTGGCTTTTGCTGCCAAGAAACAAAAGAATTTACAGCTAACAACCAGCATTTTGAATTGTAGCCAGAATTGTAGCTCATAGGAAGCTTCTGCAGAGCCCAGAGCATAGATGTAACAGGCTCACAGTGACAAAGTAACTGGGCTTCTGCCTTTTGAATGAAATGAAGCTTCTCAGCATCTAACAACATTGCTGGTTCCAATGTCTCTCCTGGGCGCCAGCATCAAAGTCATTGTGCAGATGGTGGTAAAATCTGCAGCTCCTCTCAGTTACTACACCATTACTATGAGGCCCTGTAGTGAAGCTTCAAACCTCCTGAAATTTCCCTCATCAGGTATCCTAGCTTTTATGTTTGTCATGCCAATAATGGTAACCCACCTTATGTTTAAAGAAGGGACGAGCTACTATCCAGAAGGGCAGGAACACTGTTCCATTGACGGAAATGGAGCGTGTAGGCTTGCTCCATTGTCATTGGGCGTGAACGTGCCATGCACACACAACCGGTGCAATTCTGGTAAAAATTATCGGAGT
Source organism: Erythrolamprus reginae (assembly GCF_031021105.1). NCBI lineage: Eukaryota > Metazoa > Chordata > Lepidosauria > Squamata > Dipsadidae > Erythrolamprus > Erythrolamprus reginae. Next base: position 136,084,553 of record NC_091950.1, on the reverse strand, counting down.
TTTTGCTTCTGTGCATGTGCAGAAGTAAAGAAATCAGCAATTTTTGCCCAAATCTCGCTGCCACAAGGATGTACGCGTGAGATTTCAGCTGCTGCACATGCGCAGCAGCCAAATCTCATTACGGCGCTTAGAGCAGCAGCTGGGGCCAACAGCAATAGCAGCCTGCCCAAGTTCTGGCTGCGTTCCTACTATCTGCTCTGCTGCAGCGCAGACATCCCTTAGTGCACAAGGGAGAGCATACAGCAGGCCACAAGGCTAGAGCTCGGGGCCGCCCTGCCTGCTCCCCACGCCATGGCCCATCGATCTGCAGGAGATTGAGAGCAAAGTAAGGACTGTGGCACGGTGGAGGGGCGAGTGGACAGAGCTGCCACTCGCGAGCGGCTGCTCCATTGGTTTGCCCTTCCACCGTGCCTTGAGCCCCCACTGCTGCCACTAGTTGCCTGTCAGCTCTGTTGCGAGTGACAGCTCCATCGGCTCCCCCCTCCACCACACCCTGAGCCCCCGATGACCCCCCTTCCCCGGCACCACCACAAGCAGTCCTTATCTTGCTTTGCTGGTCATATCAGAACGACCGGCAGCTCTTCTGTCCATTTTCTGGGTCTTTTTGCTTCCGCACATGCGCAGAAGCAAAAAACCTGGAAATCGCACACACTGTCCTTTCATGGGCCTGCGTGATTGCTCCCGGCCCCCCACTGGATGTAACCCATACATTTAAAAAAATAATTCAGCTCAGTGTGCATGATTTAATTTTGTCAGAGTAACAGTTCTACCACCATTTAACTGCAAAATATTTTGGTTTAAGAGGTTTTGTGGTTCCAACTAAGACATTATGTATTTTTCAAGTTACCCTTCATCAAACTTTATTTCTCACCAGGATGTTGGTTGTCATGCAATTGAATGCTGGGTTGTAGTGACATCTAGTGGAGAAGCCCTTGTTTAATTACCGGTACCCTTAGTCATATCTTGTGAGTAAACTGAAGATGTGCAGACTTTTCATTTCCATTGCAGATACTTATTTTTTATAAAATGAAGTGGGTATCCTGGAAACAAAATTCCAATAGTTTAGACCATAGAAAATATAGTTAGGGTTATAGTGAAGTCCTAGACAAAGGATGAAGAATTTCTGGCTTTATTTGATTTCATAAGTGAACAATGATGTCTATAATTTACTGAAATGAAACATTTCAAGCTTTTCCCTTTTTGTATGAAAAATCTGCAATAAAATCTAATTGAATTTTTTCCAACTGTGTTTTCAATTGGGATCATAAGAGCTGGGGGGGGGGGGGTGCAGCAGGTAGAGTGCTGTACTGCAAGCCACTGAAGCTGACTGTAGATCTGAAGGACAGTGGTTCAAATCTCATCACCAGTTCAAGGTTGACTCAGCCTTCCATCCTTCCGAGGTGGGTAAAATGAAGATCCGGATTGTGGGGTCAATAGGCTGGCTCTGTTAAAAAGTGATATTGCTAACATGTTGTAAGCCGCCCTGAGACTAAAGAGAAGGGCGGCATAAAAATTGAATGAATGAATGAATAAATGAATAAATGAATAAATAAATCATTAAGTATTCAACTAGGTAACATGGATAACATTTTCAATTTTGAAAATGACCTCCATCAGACATAATTGTTACTGTAGAATGAGAAGAATGCAAACTACTAAATGTTCTGCCGGGCTCTATGGTATGAGTCTCCTGAAAATTCAAGGGTACAAATTTCAGACACACACTCACTTGAAAATTCAAAAACAATGTTCTTTATCACAAAAATTCAAAAGAAACAAAGCACCCTTTTTGTATTGCAAAGAGCACTTGTCCCAAAACAACCTGGTAGTCTGTACAATCCCCTTAATCAGTCCTTAAGTACTTAGCTAACAGCTGTGAAGGAATGTCACAGCCCTCCTTCTTCCATGAAGTGAGACCCCCACACTTTGCTCTGCTTTGGTTTCAAAGTCGTGAAAAATCAACAAAGTCTGGAAACAGCAAGGCACGGTCCTGAAGAAACAACAACCAGATAATCTTCCACAACGGCCAAGCCAGCACGCTGCTATTTATATCAGCAGCTCTAATTATTGGAGCCCCACCCAAACACAGGTGGTCTCTCTTATCTCCTGTAATATTTCTTCAATTGGTCTCTTCTATGCATAATTCTGTGCATGCGTGGGTCTAACACTTCCTCATCCGAATTGACCAAAGATAATGGAGATTGGCTTCCTTGGCTGTGTGCCAAGTCCCCCTCTTCCAAGTCATCCCCACCTTCTTCGTCCGAGGAAACTGCACTACCTGACTCTGTCAGCAATAAAACAGGTCTATGACATATTGATGTTTCCCCTGCATCCACCTCCACATTCCTTGGGGCAGGAGCTGGGCCAGAGTCAAGCACAACACTAAACAAACAGATAGATAATAGATAGATGACAGATGGACAGAGAACTAGACAGACAGACATATATTGAAGACATTCTGAAGCTATATACATATACTGTACTGTACTTTAAAGAAACTGTATTACAGTCATCAGTCTGACAGAATCAATTCTGTCTTATGGTGTAAAGACACAACTTTGCATTACATTTCAATACTTCCAGCCACTCATTTTTGCCAAGGAATTGATATCAAACTTGATTCTGTATCTACTCCTAAACCTCTTTAATTGCACAATTGTTTCATTTACCACATCATTAAGAAACTCAGAAATGTGAAATTTGTATTTTGGACCATGTATTTTGGGGTGTAAAACTCACAGCCTGAGGCTGGATCTGGTCAGCAGGGTGCTTGGATCTGGCCCATGGGGCCACCCTGGAAATAGTGAAGGACCTGCCTTCAGTGCCTCTGCAAGCAAAAAGGAATCTCCTGAACTTTGTTTTCACTGGCAGAGGGTTACAGGAGGCTGTCGCAGTTGACAACGAAGCCCGCAAGGGCTGCATGTGGCCTTTCTGAACTCTGTTTTTATTGATAGAGAGTTATAGAAGGCTGCCACAGCCGAAAACAGAGCTCGGGAGTCTGTTTTTACTGGCAGAGCACCTGAGCCGCCATAGGAGCTTCTGAGACAAGTGACATTGAGCTGGCCACATCCACCCTGGCCACACCCACACCAATCCCTTGAAGCCAAACATAACTCTGATGCAGTAATGGAATCGAGTTTGATACCTCTGATCTACTTCATCCCCTAAAAAGGCTTGTAATACTTTGCTTTCTAACATTTGCCTTTTAAAAGCTTTTGCTGACTTTTTTAAAAACCTTGATCTCTATTCATTCATACATTTCAGTAATTCCACTGCAGCATCTAATTACATACCGTACATACAGGGCTGCCTAATTTGTGACAAGATGTCATATCAAATAATTATACTAAGCCCCAAGCAAAATAGCTTCCACCACCACATATTTACTGTAATCATCATTCAGTGTTAGTTCTGTGTGTATTTGAAGGTTTCTATGCAAAACCATTCAAAAGCTGTAAAAACATGCTTTTCCAGGAGGCCTGGAGCCGGTGAATGGCTCCATCTAGTCCTGGCTGAATGGCTGAATGTTTTAAAAATTAAGTGTTTTTTTATAATTGTTTTTTTATATTGTTGTTAGTGCCCAGAGTCCACAAGGAGTTGGGCAGCATGCAAGTGACAATAATAAACAAACAAACACATTTCTTTATCCCTGCTAAAATAAATGCTTTATCTAAATTTTTACAAATCAAATCCTTCATATATTTTCCCCCCAATATGTGTTTTTTTGCTAACTATATCTTGTTTCAGTACTTTAAAATAGTTAAATATTTTTCTACTTCTTTTGGTGAGCATTTGTTCCATTTATATTCCACATTAGCCATTATAACCCATGTTTATGCCAACAGCTTAGAAAAGTCAATACCTAAAAAAATTGCCTATTTTAGGAGTCTTCCCCTCCTTCTTGCTTTAGATGTTCAGAGTTCAGAGTGCAATAGCCAGAAATTGTACACCCATTCAAAAAAGGGGCAGGCAGGGTTTGGTGAGTGTCAAAGCCACTGTCTTAGACATGACCTAGAGCAGTGTTTCCCAACCTTTGCAACTTGAAGATATTTGGACTTCAACTCCCAGAATTCCCCAGCCAGCAAATGCTGTCTGGGGAATTCTGGGAGTTGAAGTCCAGATATTTTCAAGTTGCCAAGGTTGGGAAACACTGACCTACAGCATCCAAGAATACATCAGTAAGAGGGAACCAAAGAGGAGCTACTGAGAGAATGCCTGAGGCAGAAGCAGACATGGGAAGAAGGTCAAGCAAAGGAAATGTCATGACAAGACAAAACTCTGCATAGGATGTATCACCAATGACATATATTTATGCACAGTGAGATGGAGCAACATCTATACATTTGATTTATACTGAATTCCAATCTGAATTCTGACATTGACTCCAAAGTACCTAATAGATGACAGAAGTAAAAAAAAAAAGTTTTTGCCAAACTATTCTGGAGTGAGCAGAATGAAAGGAATCCTATCATCCCTGATTTACTTTTCCTTGCCCTTGAATTCTTCTCAAAATAATTTGTGTGTGGGAACTGAACTCTGTCAAATCCTGCCCAGTTCAGTAGAAGTCTGATGCTCCATTGTGCTTGCTAATAAAATGTTCGCCTAGAAGCCTGAGTAGTTTTAAAGCATTAAATTATGTGCAATGCTGCACAGCTCTTCAGTTTATGTGACATTATGTTTAGGTGAAAATTAAACAACCCTATCCTCAAAATAAATAAAGCTTTTACTCTGCAGACCAGGATGAATTTTTGCCAGAATCTTCATGCGTCTTCTATAAATATAAATGGCATTTTCTCAGTTGCAAAGTTGATTGTACTGACATGCAAAACAAGTAATGATTGCATCACTACTTTCTCAAGCTCCGCCATGCAAGAAGATCAAGTGGAGTGGGAAGCCTTTTCTTTTGATTGCTTTTGGTAAAAGAGCTATTTGAGAATAAAGCAGATTTTTTTTTGTATGGTTATATGCAGGACTCTGTCTGAAAAGAGGATACTGAGCTATAGTCCACTGATGGTGAACCAGCTCAAAGATTGTAACCCGAGGTAAGGGAAGGCAATTCCTTATAGCAGTCACCACAACAGAGAAGTCATGCTACCAGCATCTCAGTAGATGATGTTGTTTGATAGAAGAGATTGGACCATGGCCATCTTGCCGTATAATGTGGGATGGAAGAAATAACAACAACAGGGGATATTACAGATAACTTGGCCTTGGGCTATATCCTGATCACTTTTTCTATCACCATAAGTCCCTCGTGTGACAGACAGAGGTGGGTTCCTCCCAATTTGGATAGGTTCACTCAAACTGATAAGAAACTGCTGGTGATGTCACAATGACATCACGGAACCGGATCAATCAGTGCTGGTCAGTGGGCACTGCCATCTTTTTTTGGATTTTTTGTTGTTGTTGTTTTTTAAAAAAAAATTCTGGGTTTTCCCCCCTTCTGCGCATGCGCAAAAGCTGAATTCCCAGCACTGTGCATTCATTGCCATCTTGTTTTCAGCTTTTTAAAAAAAACAAAAATTGCACTGCACCATGCGGCATATGAGGAAGTGAATCGGCAAATGAGGTAAGTTAAAACCCACCCCTCGTGACAGATCTATGGTCATCATAACAAGGGAGGAGCATCATGTTAGGTTCCACAGAGTTGGCCTTCTCCGGGTCCCGTCAACTAAACAATGCTGTTTGGCGGGATCCAGGGGAAGAGCCTTCTCTGTGGCGGCCCTGGCCCTCTGGAACCAACTCTCCCCAGATATCAGAGTTCCCCCCCTCCTTGCCTTTTGTAAGCTCCTTAAAACCTACCTCTGTCATCAGGCATGGGGGAATTGAGATATTCCCTTCCCCATGGCTTATAAAAAAATTATGCATGGTATGTCTGTATGTATGATTGGTCTCTTAAATTGGGGTTTCTTTTTAAAATTAACTTAAATATCAGATTTGTTTATATTGTTTTATTACTGTTGTTCGCCGCCCCGAGTCTGCTGAGAGGGGCGGCATACAAATTTGATGAATAAATAAATAAATAATAAATGTTTCTAATCCTTTACCAATAAGTTGGAAATATATACAGCAAGCCTATCCATTGGTTTGCTTTTTCTACTCTTGCTAAAATGTCCAAGAAGCATTTTTAAAAAAAAAAGAAGTGATGAATTCCAAGAATCAATTTTTAGGCAAGGTTTCCTTTCCCCATGCCCATACCCTATATCCAATCCAAATCATTGGTAAATATTTATATTTAGAAATCTCCCGGTTGTTTTAAGGTGAATCTGCCACTCAATTATTGATCAGAAATTCCCCTAAATGGGAATTAGTTAATTCCCATTAGTAATCAGTTTCAGTTTCTCTTCCATAAGTCCCATTTGCAATGGGATTGCTTAAGTTTGCATGCATACAAATATACACACAAATACCCTAATTAGAATAGTTAAACACCCCCACCCTCTTCTGTCCTTTTCTTCCTCCACCTCAAGCACGGAAGTTCCTTTTCTTTCCCCAGATCATCTCATACTTAACTTCAAGCAGCTGTTTTGTGATTTATGCAATCTGCATGAGGATACATTGGCCTTCCATTCCAAGGCATCCTCTTGCCACAAACACAAGTTTGGTTTGAGTTGTCTGAAAGGCTGTGCATTACACCACTTGGGGAAAGCGTGAAAAATATCTCACAAACAGCATCAAATTGGCTAGATAACCTCCTTACTCTTTTTTTTTTAAATGATTTTTATTTACATATAAACAATTGCACAGATAAACATTTACAACTTACAGTACATTACTTACAGTACAGACAAAAAATTAAAAGACGAGTATGTAATGTATCTCCCCTCCCCTCCTGAGGCTGGCTTAATTGACAGCCTCCTTAATTTAATTCTTAGCGGTATTGTAACCAGTGGTCAATAGTATATAGTATGCAATATTACATTCTTTGGTTTTTGTTTTACTATTTGAAATCTTATATTCCATTAACTAAACATAGAAAAGAGTTATATTAAGGTTTAATTCTTAAGTTGTTTGTGTTTATTTGTAACGTTTATTGTCACGCAGCGCTACTAGTAGTTATTCTTTTATTCAACCATGTATAAAAGTCATTCCATATTTGATAGTATTTTGAGTTATCTTGTTCTTTTAGCTCCATTGTGAGCTTGTCTGATTCAGCACAGTCCAACATTTTTTTTATTAAGTTGCGTTTGTTCGGTATAACTTCATTTTTCCAGAATTGGTCTAAGGTTATTCTTGTTGCTGTTATTAAATGTTGTATAAGATAGTGCTGTTCCTTTTTCATCTGTTTTTCAATAATACCAAGCAAAAATATTTCCGGTTTCATTTCTAATTCTATGTCAATTATTTCTTTTATCCATTTTTGGAGTTTCAACCAAATTCCTTTAACTTGTCCACCACATGTGGAAGTATGAGTCATCTTTCTCTCCACATTTCCAACAATTGGGTTTCAGATTGGTGTACATTTTTGCTAGTCTTGCTGATGGTATATGCCACCTGTAGAACATTTTAACTGTGTTTTCTTTGTATGAAGTGGATTTTGTAATTTTATAGTTGGTGTGCCATATTTTTTCCCATTGATCTAGTTGGATTGTATGGCCAATGTTTTTAGCCCGAGCTAACATATTACCTTTAACAATTTCTTCAACATTTTGATATTCTAATAGTACAGTATTTTATATATATTAGTAATTGATTTTTTATTTGTTCCTAATAAGATTTTGTCTAGTGGTATATCGTTTTTCTGTATTCCATATTTTACTATATCTGTTCTTAGTCTGGATTTTATTTGGTAGTATGATAACCTCCTTACTCAATGCAACTTACAATTTAGATACAAATGTTAGAATGAAAAAAAAAGAAAGATAATTCAGATCAAGGAAAAATTAAAAATAATGGCACTAAATCAAAATCAATTGAACTAGAAATAAAAGTTTCAAGACATGAAAGTTTGCCATTTGCTTAATACTGTCTTTCATTCCAGAAAAGGCAAGGTCTGCAAACAGGAGGAATTTGGAGTTTTGTAATTTAAGGTGTTGGTTATTGTTCTGTCTGGGTGCCCCCAGACTTCAACACCAACTGGAAAAAGCAGCCAGACACGCTGGTAAAATCAAAAGCAATTTATAGTTTGAAAAATAAACACAGAGAAAAACCTGTTCTTCCCAACGGGCAGGCTATGAGACTTCACAGCAGAGTCCTGATGGCCAGACAATACAGCAGACTTCTTGCTGGCACACCCACCACTGTAGAGAATAAGACCCACACCTTTTCCCCCCAAGGTTTCAGTATTCAAAGTCACAAACCAGAATTCCAAGATGCCAAAGATCACAGCCAGGTCCCAGGACTCCCAAAGATAATACTCCACAAGCCAGGAAGGGTGGGTCTGCCTTTTCAGCCTTTCCAGAGAGCACCACACCCAAACCCAGCTGTTGCCTCTTTAGTGCTGAAAGTACCTGGCTAATTGTCCCCTTCGTTGTGTTGCTCTTCTCTGCCGGAGATCGATTATTGCTTGTGCATTTTCATCTAAGGAATCCAGGCTGCTTGCTGGGGAGAGCTCCCTCTCGGGGGACTCTGGCTGTCCTCCCTCTCCCTCAGCCTGAGATTCCTCCTCCCCGTCTGCCTGAATCTCCTGTTCCTCATCCTCCCCCTCTGAGCAGGAAGCCGGCAGAGGATCAGCCGTTCCCTGAGGGGCCTCAGACGGAATCACAACAGTTATCACCTATAAAGTCCTACATGGCTCAAGACCAAACTATCTTCAGGACTGCCTTCTGCCGAATACTTCCCAGTGGCCGATAAGAATCCATAGAGTCGGCTTTCTCCAGGTCCCATCAGCCAAACAATGTCGGTTGGCAGGCCCATGGGGAAGGGCCTTCTTTGTGGGGGCTCCAACTCTATGGAACCAACTGCCTCCAGACATTCATACTTTGACCACCTTACCAGCCTTCCATAAAGCCATGAAGACCTGGTTCTTCAGGCAGTCCTGGAATTGCTGAATGGATGGAATCCTAGATTACTAGGAATATGACTGAGAGCATGTATGTTGATGGGGTTTTATCAATGCATTTTATACTGTTTTTATGTATTGTTTTTATTCATTGGAAGCTGGCCAGAGTTCTTTGGGAATTGGGCAGCATATAATAATTACAGACAGACAGACAGACAGACAAATAATCTGTTTTATTGGAGTTAGGGTATTATAACAAAATCTTAAAAGCCAGCCAAAGCTGATGTCAACTCTGTTTTAACAAAATTAAGGTAGAATTGTTTTAGGTTTCTTTCTCCTTCTTTCTGATTTCCAAGGACTCTATAATGGCTCTATATACTATTTGAGTTTGCATAACAAATACCAGGAGAATGAGGAAGGCATTCTGGGAGCCTTATGATAACAGACTTCTTTTGCGACTTCGACAAATAACCTTCTGACACAAGTGGGATCTCTAAATGAGTTATTAATTACTCTTGAAAGATATAATTGAGGATAATGTTCATCTTTGGAATCTTCTATCTTACAAAGATAACACACATTTATGTCCTTGATTGCATGCATAAATTAATCTAGTATCTATTTAACATTGAATTTGCATTTGCGATATTTGGAAGTTCTTAATATTTTGGACAAATAATTCTACCCACGGATAGCTTTTTAAAATAATAGCAGGTTTTTTCCTCGAGATTTTAGTTGCCATTTGAATAAACTTTACTCAATTGTGGTTTCTGATGTAAGCAGCTATGATGCAGTAAGGTTTTTATACGTGATGTTCAGTGTCCCTATTCCCAACATTTAAAAACACATTGGGAAATTAGGACATTTCCCCGAAGTCTATCTGATTTCGTCCAAAATAAGACCATAAGTTATTTCTTCTTTTTGAATGGATACCAAAGCAAAACATGTTTACAGCTTGCAGGTACAAAACTCCAGCTTGTTTTTTTTAAATCTCAATCAACATCATGCTTTTCAGCTTTCATGGATCAAAACACTTCCTCCTGTAAACGTGGAAGGGCCAAGCATGCTACACCAAGGATAAATTTGTCACCACCAATTCAGTTTTGTTTGCCCAAGAGCAAGGTCCATTGAACACTTCCCAGCTGTCACCAAAAGCTCTCTGTAGAAGAAAAAGTGGAAGTCTGTTGGGCACTCTGATGGAATTTGAGGTCAAGCTGTATCAACCTTAGGCAAAAGGCTTTACTTTTCACATCGTAATACGCTGTAATGTGGACAATTTTAAAAAATGAAATTAAAATGAAGTTATTAAAATTATTAATTATTAAATTACTAAATTATTTAAATGAAATTATTTTAAGATATATATGTGGGAACCTTTAAAAAGTCATGTTGTCTGCTATTTCAATGATAGATCAATGATGCCCCCTGCACATGCAAAGACCAGCTGGTTGGCCGGAGGCACACATGCATAAGCTGCAAAGCATAACTGGGATGACGACTTGTATGTCCATAGAAAGAGCACTATGTGTCACCTCTGGCACACGTGCTATAGGTTCGCTATCACGAGCAATAGGGTTGTCTTATAAAATGGCTATGGTATGGCTATATGATTTTCGTAGGGAAGAATAAGGTTTTAAGTCCTGTTTGTCCTGTTTCGAACTCAGCAAACATGCCACAGCAACTACAGGGGTCAACAGCCTGCCGGTACAGTCATACACATTCAATAGGACAAATACTGGGGAAGTGAGTGCCTGCTCTGTAACTGAGATCAGGGATGGGTTCCAGATTCTGCCGGTTCGCTTAGGGATGCACCGAGCAGTACTAAAAGAAAGTGCTTCTGCACATGCACAGAAGCAAAAAACAAGATGGTGCTCCCAAGAGAACTGGCTTTGGGGTGTGGCAGGCCTGAGTCGCTGCCGGTTCCAGTGACCTAGGCCGCTATTAACGGTTCTATAGAACTGGTGAAATCCATCTTTGACTGGGATGTAGCATTAGGAGAAGAGAATCTAGTCCACAGCTAGATTTCCCCCTCCCTCACTTTATGTGAATTAGGGAGGAGCCTATCTGAAAAGTTTTTTCCCAACTTTATTATTATTATTTTATTTATTATTTAGATTTGTATGCCGCCCCTCTCCGCAGACTCGGGGCGGCTCACAACAAAGTGAAACAATTTACAACAAATCCAAATTACAGTTTTAAAATATTTTAAAAACCCCATTTTCTAAACAAACATACAGACAGACATACCATTCATAAATTGTATATGCCCGGGGGAGATGTCTCAGTTCCCCCATGCCTCACGACAAAGGTGGGTCTTAAGGAGCTTACGAAAGGCAAGGAGAGTAGGGGCAGTTCTCCAGGGGGAGTTGGTTCCAGAGGGTCGGGGCTGCCACAGAGAAGGCTCTTCCCCTGGGGCCCGCCAACCGACATTGTTTAGTTGACGGGACCCGGAGAAGGCCCACTTAGATTGTTTGCCTTAGTATTTGTACTATATTTGTATTTACTCGGTTTGTATGCCGCCCCTCTCCGCAGACTCCCTCCTATCCTTCCCTGTGTCCCCTACACTAAGGTAAAACTAAGAATCTAAACAGCAATAACTGTATTAGCAATAACAAGAAACCAGCAACCAAAGAATATACACTGCTAAAAAAAATAAAGAGAACACTTAAACAACACAATATAACTCCAAGTAAATCAAACTTCTATGAAATCAAACTGTCCACTTAGGACGCAATACTGATTGACAATCAATTTCACATGCTGTTGTGCACATTCAACTTTGTACAGAACAAAGCATTCAATGAGAATATTTTGTTCATTCAGATCTAGGATGTGTTATTTGTGTGTTCCCTTTATTTTTTTGAGCAGTATACAATATTTATCATTACATATTGCGAGAATTGCTTATGCCCAATATTGGAAAGATGACAAAACTCCATTAGAAAATGTATTGATTGACAAAATATACAGGTGTGCAGAAATGGACAAATTGACACTAGAATTAAAAGGACAAAATGAGTCAGATTATTATAAAGTTTGGACTAAATGGTACAACTGGTTTAAAAAAAATAACAGATAAAGGAAGTGACAGTGTGGGAAAGATGTGATGTATTGTAAATAGAGATATAAATGACAATGTATGAAATATGGATGTAGATCTGTGTAAAAATGACATGATGTTTATATATTAAAAAGAAAAAGAAAGAAAAGAAAAAAAGCAATAAATGCAGTTATGAAGTTGAAGGTTCTGGCAGCTGCTCTTAAGTAGGCTGTAGGTGAGGTTTAGTAAAAGGAGTTATCCTGTTGGCTTCTTGAGTTGCTGAGCAAATCACCTTTACTCTGTTCTCTGAAGCTGTCAGCAGTTCTTGGTGACTAGCCAGGATGTGATCCTTTATCAACTAAGTCTGTCCTCATATGCTCTTGCTTATTTGTCTGCCAAGTAATAGATTACTGGCTGGCTTCCGAGACTGACAATTTGATGGATCCAGCCGGGGTGAAATGCTCCCTGGTTTACTCGTGGCTGTCGGTCATTGGAGAGCCGGTCACAAAGGCACAACGAGACTCTACCTACTCACCCAGATGCCGCCACTTGGGTTCTTTTACTCTCTGTGCATGTGGAAAGTCTTCTGTGCATGCACAGAGGGTAAAAGAACCCAAAGGACGGCATCCAGGCAGGTGGGCAGAGCTTCGTGCTGCCTTCGTGACCAGCTCTCCAATGACCAACAGCCACGAGAGAACCAGAAGCATTTCATAAGAACATAAGAAGAGCCATGCTGGCCAAAGCCCATCGAGTCCAGCATTCTGTGTCACACAGTAGCCCACCAATTGTCCTTGGGAATCTTGAGCAGAAAGAGAAGGCAAAACCCTCCCTTCCCCTTCACTCCCAACAAATGGTACTCAAGGGAATCCTGCCTGCCTCAAACAACATGGACATCCGTTTCAATAACCACTGATACACTTGGCATCCATGAATCTGTCTAATCCTACCTTACATAATCAAGGCTGACAGCTGTCACAACCTTGTCTGGAAGTGAATTCCATAATCCAACGACCCTCTGGGTGAAAAAATATTTCCCTTTATTTGTCCTCGCTTTCTTACCTATGAGTTTTAGGGAGTGTCCCTTCGTCCAGGTATTGTGTGATAGAGAAAATAATTTTAAATAATAAATAATTTTTCTCTATCAACCTTTTCTATCCTATGCATATACATATACACTTCGATCAAGTCACCCCTTAAACGCCATCTTTCAAGGCTGAAGCTAAGAATCTAAACAGTAATAAATTTCACCCCTGGATCCACCTTTTCAGCTTCTGTCTCTGAGGAATCAGAGTAGACTAGAGTTCTTGAAACTTGGCAACTTTAAGATTTCTGGATTTCAACTCCCAGAATTAAACATATGTTGTTTCATTTTAATTATCTGTCTTATAGTATCCCTTTTCCCATGATTTTGCTGTGGAGTTTTGCTGACTGCAAGGAGGTGGAATTGCCAAGCTCAATGTGAAAAATGGTAAAATTGTTCAGACTCATTAGAATAATTTTTCTGATTCCAAAACTCATGATAATTGTAAATGGGAGGGATGCAATTTAAGGTTGTATATTAACAAAGTCTCCTTTAGATGGAAGTAAGCCCTTACACTTAAATGGACTTTGCTTTCAATTTAGCAGGCTGTAAAAGTATATATCTGTTTTATTCCTCATTAAGTATGATTTCTTAAGCTGCTAAACTGAAACTCTTCTTTTAAAAGCATGCATTGATATTCTAAAATATTAGGTTACCCTTTTGATTTGTAATACTAAAATTATATATGTTTTATCATGTCCTGATTATCTTCTTAGAAGTAATATTAAACCAATGCTTATATAATAAAGTTATTCTAAGGTTTATTCAAATGTTTATAATTACAGCAATGTGTAAGTAATAACAAATTGAAATTCAATATTTTAATTTTGAAATACTTCCCTTCAGCTGTGATTATGGGAAACTATTAAACTACTCTGTTATTACTCTCTATCCAGTAGATGGCAATGCTGTCTGTATATTAGCTAGCTCATTGTGGATTTTTAAAAAATATACCATCCTTTCCAGGAATACTGCAAACTCTTTTTCATATAATTGTAAACTGCCTGAAGGGAAAATATTTATCAATGTTCATTTGCATTGCAGTTAAAGACACAGGAAGTACAGTGGTACCTCGGTTCTCGACCACAATTCATTCTGGAAGTGTGGTCGAGAACCGATTTGGTTGAGAACCAAAACAATTTAAAATAAATTCCCCTCCTCAGTTGTCTCTCCCTCTAACTTGCCTGCTTCTGTCCCCGTGTCTCCCTCTCTCTCTCTCTCTCTCTCTCTCTCTCTCTCTCTCTCTCTCTAGCTTGCTGGCTTCCGGCTTCACTTCTCTTGCTCGTCCCTGGCTCTCTCTCTCTCTCTCTCTCTCTCTCTTGCTGGCTTCTATCTTCAGCTCGCTCGCTTGCCCGTTACTGTCCCTGCCGCTCTGTCTCTCTGTGTAGTTTGCCGGCTTCTGTCTTCAGCTCTCTCGAGTGTTCGAGTTCCAAATATTTGTTCGGATTTCAGGGCAAAAGTTTCTTGAATTTCCTGGTCGAATACCGGTTTGTTCGAACTGAGAAGCGTTCAAAAACCGAGGTACCACTGTATACATGACTTGATATAGCGTGTATGCATTTGTTATTGGAAAACATTTTACATTCATATTCCGCTTTTTCTTCAAGAAAATAGATAGTTTTGAGGTCTTCCGGATTTGGATCTTCCATTGAGACAATCAACTCACTCAATGTTTCCTAATCCATCTTTCTCTAGTGTGGCAGAATGAAGATGTGATCCATTATCTCTGTTTATCCGAGATGAGCAGGCATATTGTGCAATGAATTCCAGGAAACATATAACCACTTCACCTCAGGGGCACCAAAAAGAAGACAGTTCCGTAAAAGTTATATGATCTGTTTTTTAGAGGAAGCTTTTTGAGAATGACTTGCATGTTCCTCTCCAACTCTGTATATCGCACCCAAATATTTTACTTTCCAAATTTTCAGGGATAACCGGTACTTTTTTGTTGCATTTATTTATTCTCACTTTTTAATGAAATGTCCATTCATTAATGAGCCATTCAATGAAGTTGCAAAATAACAAGAAATAATTAAAGTACAAGAACAGACAGACAATTAGGATAACAAGAGAGGGCTTCAAATCTGAATTACCATATTTTTCAGAGTATAAAATGCACCTTCCCCCAAAAAAAGAGGCTGAAAATTTGGGTGCATCTTATACTCTGAATATAGCTTTTCTGCAGCTTTTTTTCCAGTCCAAACAAGGTGCTAACAAAGTTCCTGGCTTGCAGGATTTTTTCATTGCTACTCCAAAGAAGTTTTTTTCTAGCCCTAAGTCTTTGCAGGCTTGTTTTGATTGCTACTCCCTCCCAAGATTTTTTTCTGCCCTAACCAGGAGAAAAAATAATGTGCTGAAACTGACCAGACTAAGGACGCTAGCCAGATGAATATCTGGTAGGTAGATTCCCCCCCCCTATTTTCCTCCCCCAAAACTATACTCTGTCTTATACTCTGAAAAATACGGTACTTAAATCCTTCAGCTACAGACATACTGAAGAATCAAGAGAGCTAGATGTTTTTTTATGGAATAGGACAAAAAATTATGCATCCATTTTTTGTTAGGCCCTCTACTTATGTAAGCTATAGCTGTCAATAAGAGCTGCAGAGGAAGCAAAAAGTTAACAAATAAATTCTGCAAATATGTTTACATATCCACTAAATTGTTGCTGCTGAAATTTCCATTGGAGTTTTAAGGGCATTTGCACATAGGGTATTAAACATAATGTTGGCTCCTGCTCATCAAGAAACAAGAAGAAAAGCCAGGACAGCAAGTAGGAAGGAGAATCCCACAGGTGTACAAGATTTTTCCCCCTTCAAAATCACTCCCTATTGCAAATGCTATATAATTTTCATACAATTCAAATGGAATTCAAATAGGAGATTATTTAGATACTTTTCATTTGGGGTTCAGGTCAGGGTATATCAGAACAGAAAAGATATTGATCATGCTTGTGGGTGACTCTTGGAGGACTTGAGATGGAGGCACTGCATCTGTTTTGGTCTCCTGGATCTTGGTGCCTTTCCAGACCATCTACCTTCTTGACTGACTACAGGGATTGGAAGTGGGAGCCACTATTTTGCAGTAGTCCCCCTCCTTCCACTATGTCTACACCAGTCAGTGTTGGTGAGAGGCAGTGAAGGGCTGCCAAAATTTTTACTACCACACTGTGGGCGTGGCTTTTGCAGGACGGCCTGCATTTTCTTTCAACATCTTTCAGCGCAAATTGGGGGCTCTGGGGTGGAGCTACCCCACTGCGTTCCCCTCCCCCTGGTCTGGACAGCAGCCCACCCCTGGTGAGAGGCATAGATGGGTTCCTCCCGGTTCGGACCAGCTTACCTGAACTGGTAGCAAACCACTGGTGACATCCCGATCATCTCATGGAACCGGTTCAGTCAGTGCCAGTCCATGGGTGCAGCCATCTTTTTTTTACCCCAGGGGTTTTTTCTTCTGCATATGCCCAGAAGCCGTGTTTCCAGCATTATGCATTCATTGCCATTTTCTTTTTGGCTTTTTTGTTTGGCAATGTGCATGTATGCACACACCCACCAGACATACCCACATAGCACAGGAGGAAGTGAACAGGCAGCGAGGTAAGTTAGAACCCACCCCTAGTGTGATGGGGTAGAGATCCAGGCCTAGATCCCTATAATCATGGTGACTTACAACTTCGGTCTCTTGCCACTCCTTTTTAACATCTACATGAAACACTGGGTAGGTTATCTGATGGCACAAGGTGCAGTATCATCAGTTTGTAGATGATACTCAGTTATACAACTCCATCACTGGCTGGGCAAGTAGTATAGTGACCTGTAGGCTATGAGGATCTGGATTGGCAGGGACTGGATTCAACCTAATCCTAGCAAAGACATTGGCTTTGGGTTTGGGAGCTTGCTGGGACTGATGATGCATTAATTTGACTCTAAGTGGGATAACATTTCCCCAAACAGAGCTGGTGCACAATTTGGGAGCCTATATTATAACACAAGCTACACTGCTTTCTGTCCCCATCTCCCCAGGTATAAAGGTGCTGGATATTACTTTAAAGTTCTAAATGGACCCAGGGTTAAATATAAAATATCACTATTGCAAAGGAAAGAGGAGGATATGGACTATCTGACTTTAAATTGTATTTTGCAATCTGCTGTCTAGTTTGCGAGTGCTATTGAGAAATAAGAGAAGAGAACTAAAAGCACACAACATGAGGTTTAGGTGGCATGGTTCTTTACAATATGTTCTTTAGAGTTTAAGAAACCATTATGTTAGAAGTGCCATATTAAGAATATGAAACAGGTATAAACTCAGGTTATGTCCTAAAATGCTTTTTGTTTGGTTTTGTTTCAACATGAGAAGCATAAGCGCACCATTGTGCCTTCCGTCCGTGTCCTACAGTTGCATCAGATGCGGAATAAACACACCAACTCAAGAGCTGGGTAATATGGGTAATTTTATTTACATAATTATCAAGGACCAGCAAGACCACTAAACAGGGCGGAATTTCCTCTCAGTGACCTTCCTGGGAAATTATGGGCGTAGCCCCTTGCTGAGCAAGGGGAGGCTATCACTACAGTTCTGGAGACCTCACCTACAAAAAGATATTGATAAAATTGAACGGGTGCAAAGATGGGCTAAAAAAATGGTGGAAGGTCTTAAGCATAAAACATATCAGGAAAAACTTAATGAACTCAATCTGTATAGCCTGGAGGACAGAAGGAAAAGAGGGGACATGATCGAAACATTTAAATATGTTAAAAGGTTAAATAAGGTTCAGGAGGGAAGTGTTTTTAATAGGAAAGTGAACACAAGAACAAGGGGACACAATCTGAAGTTAGTTGGGGGAAAGATCAAAAGCAACATGAGAAAATATTATTTTACTGAAAGAGTAGTAGATGCTTGGAACAAACTTCCAGCAGACGTGATTGGTAAATCTACAGTAATTGAATTTAAATATGCCTGGGATAAACATATATCCATCCTAAGATAAAATACAGGAAATAGTATAAGGGCAGACTAGATGGACCAGGAGGTCTTTTTCTGCCATCAGTCTTCTATGTTTCTCTGTTTGTACCCTCACCTTGCTCTCTGCCACGCCCCCTGGCAGCGGGAGAGCTCACTCCCCATGTCCCCATCCAGGGACTGGTGTATAAAATAAATAAGTAAGTAAGTAAGTAAGTAAGTAAGTAAGTAAGTAAGTAAGTAAGTAAGTAAGTAAGTAAGTAAGTAAGTAAGTAAGTAAGTAAATAAGTAAATAAGTAAAAAAGTAAATAAGTAAACAAACAAACAAATTTTATGGGGGGAGGGGAAGAAACAGAAGACAGAGAGAAATGGTTGACATGTCAGGATTTATTATATAGGGACATGAATGAGATCAGGACCACAAATGATTCAAAAGGGTTTTACTTTCAATGACTTTCATATGCAGTTAAGAGAAAGATTTAACATAGTAAGAAAGATACCTGGAAATGAACAATGTAAAGCCGAATTTAACATTGAGAGGTGTACAACTGATGAACATCTGATTGCTAAAATGTATACACTTTTTCTTAGTTTGAAACTGAAGAAGAATAAGTTAAAAAGTGCATGATAAAATGGACTCAGAATTTTGATTATACCATACAGATGGATCAATTAAAAAGAATGTGGTTAAAAAGACTGAAATTCACATTATGTTATAATTTAGGAGAGAGTCTTTGTAAAATTTTATTTATCTGATTTCAATAGCCATCCATACATGGATGGCATACATCATAAAACATAAACACAATTAAAAACAAAATAATCAAAACTGTACAAAATAAATATATATGGCACCAAGTGAAACTGTTTCTATGGATTTTAGTACAGCCAGGAAAAAAGACCTTTAACATACTTGGGGCCCCAGGCCTGAGCACACAACCATGTCTATACAGTTTTGCAAAAGGCCAACAGAGTCAGGGTCATTATGTTATCTGAAGGAAGAATATTCCAGAGAACAAGGCTACAGCACAGAAGGCATGTCATGTCTCATGGTTCCCACCAATTTATATTCCTCATCCAACATGCCCAACCTACCTGTCCAAATTAGATGTGTAATAATGACTAGGAGAAGATGCTCCCTAAGATAACCTGTCCCCAAGGGCTTTAAAGGTGGTAACCAGTACCATGAATTGGACTCAGAAACACACTGGTAACCAATGCAGTTCACAAAGCAGTGGTGTTACATGAGTCAAATATTTGACACATTTCACTATTCATGCACCAGTTGAAGCTTTCAAATGCTCTTCAAGGGCAGCCCTAGGTAGTATGCATTAAAATAATTCAAACAAAAGGTACAACTAGTACATGACACCAGAAAACATTATTAAGGTGTACAAAGGTATTTCTAATCAATGTTGGAAACATGAAGGAACATTTCACCATGCATGGTGGGGTTGTGGAAAAACAGGAAAGAATGTTGGATACAAATGAATATGATACAAATAATATAAAAAGTCAATATTTAGATGAAACCAGAACTTTGTTTACTAGAACTTATGGATAACCAGTTAGAAAAGACTCAAAGAAGACTGGGTTTGTATGTGGTAATTATAACAATACTATTATATGCACAATGGAGGAATGGATTGTAAAGTTGACCGAATTTGCAGAAAAGGCAAAATTGACCTGCTTGTTCAGAGATAAAATAACATTTTTAAAAAAAATAAAAGACTGAAGACTTTTAATGGATATGGTGAAAATGAAAAAACAAAACAAAATGAGTCTTTCTGGATTTGGTGATTTAAAAGGGTTGAGCTAACATAACATAATCTCAGAAGAGATAATAAGTGTGCTTGTAGCTTTAAAGATCAGACTACCTCTTTAATCTTTTTCTTTCTTTGTTATCTATACGGTTTTCAGATCTTTTATCTTTTGCTTAAATTTTCTTTGTACTGTATTTGTTTTGATGTTTAGCTTTCACATGTGTAAAAATCTTCAATTAAGTTATATATATTTAAAAACTAAGGCACAAGGCCAGTTTATCTGTGAGTCTGCCTCTCTCTTATTAGTATCTGTCCATTCAATATATATATATTGAAAATCAGGTAAACAAAATCCTTAATGAAATGGGGCCAATATTGATTTTAATTTTTAATAGGCTGTAAAGACTGCCCTGGGAATGCTGACTGGTAATATTCATTCTTGGGTTCATTGTCTCCCCACAAATTTTAGAGAAATTTTTGGTGTTCCCTGAGCTTGGTTGTTTGCTTGAGATATTTCATTACCCAACTAGATAACATTATCAGTGTGAGTGAGTAAAATACTTTGCCTGGTCAGTTTTGGCTTTTCTCCTTGGTAATTCCCTGATTAGGTTATTTATTGTTTTCTGCCTTATTGTTTATCTAGTGTTAATTGCTGTTTATGTGATTGTTGGAGGCCATGTGCTCCAGCCTTTTGTCTTGTATAGCTAGTTTTATCTCTACAGTTCACTTCTAAGCTATGGAGTTCAGAGGTATATTATGCTGTTCTTAATTTCATTGTTTTTAATACTGCATGTTGCCCTGAAAACTCTGTTGGATAAAAAAAGCAGTTCAAAAATATTTACATAAATGAATAAGCATAGATTTGAACTACATATTTGTTAAAACAGTGACAATTCTACTCTTGGGTATAGTGAGAAACAGCTAAGATGCTAGGAGCGTCAGAGCACACTTCCTAGTAATCTCCCTCTATAGAAGTACAGTACAGAATTAATTCACAATTAATTATAAATTGACACCAGCGACATCTACAAAGAAAACCTTTACAAAATGATTTACAGGTGGCATCTTCCACCAGGCAGACTGTCAAAAATGTACCCAAATATATCACCCTTATGTTGGAAGTGCAAAAGGAAACAGGTACCACCCCTTTCCCTTTCCCCACCCAAATCCTATGTTATCTTATCTAACCATACTAATATATTGCAAAGTAAATCTATAGATACGAAACCATAAAACGTTAAATGTTAAGTATAACATGAAAATGTACAGTTAAATGTTTAAAACTGATACATAATAAGTTATATATCTTATGCTGAAATATGTCTATTGTTCTGTATAGCCCTTACTTTTTGTATCCCTATTCCCCCCCTTTTTTTCTTTTTCTTCTTCTCTTAAAAAATCAATAAACTATATTTTTTTAAAAAAGAAGTACAGAAGGAAATGTGCTATAATTCCTGTTTTTGATTCCAAAAACACTAATAAAATACTGTCTAAAATCTGTCACTAGTATGAAAGTAAAATTAGTCTCACAGTAAAAATGAAGAACACCAGAGTGGACACTATTTAGATAACAAAGTATCTCTCATTGTTTCAATTATTTGGCCATATTTGTGGTTTTAAGGTGAAATTTTTTTTGTCCTGGCTCCCCATAATTTGTGTATGCACAGAGGCATCTGTGTGAAAGTGGACAAATTAAATCTTCAGAGGATTTATTCCCTACTTTAAAAAAAACTTTGCAAGAACACAAATGGCTGATAGAATTTGGATGTAATATTAGCTACAGTTGCCGTGAATAAGTTAGAAGGGTACTTCATAAGTTAGAAGGGTACTTCGTTTGTCACCACTTTGATCAAATCTCTTGACTGATTGGAGTGCTGAGTTCCTAAGCAGCTATGCGATCCCTGTGAAATAGAAGAGGAAAGAAAGGAAACAGATTTAGTTTGATTTTTTTTTAAAGTCTTACCATTTACTACAAGTATTGTGCTTGTTAAGTAGCAATTGGCTGCACTGCCAGTATTTTTTATTTTAAAAGGGTGCTTAATGCTTTTGTCACTGCACAGGTATGTCAAACTCACATCATCACAGGTGCATCACGTGACATATTGCAACTTTTCCCCCCTTCACTAAACCTGGTGTGAGAGTGGCCAGCACGTGACACATCTGAGCTGCAAATTTGACAGCCCTACCACAGAGTATTTAAATGCCAAAGATTTTAGGGGTGGAGGGATATTCCTTTACTTGACAGTAAACTCCATTGAATTCAGTTGGCTTAATTTCCTGCACATCTACAAAGGATAATTCCAAATTAATCCAACATGGTCAGCTTGTTGTATAAATAGCAAAAACAACTGGACCCTGACATCACTGACTAAAGCAAAAAGTGTGTTCATTCTCCTTGTCTTCCTGCACACCCATCCTTGGCCTTCAGAATTAATTCTTGGATCCCAACTTTTTTCAACAGGATCAAAGACTTTTCCTTTTGAAGGCAACAGACATATTCTTTCTCTTCACAATATTTTTAACAAGGCAGCTGATATTCCAAACAATATACACAATTAGGTGAACAGATGTTGATCTACTATTAAGGTTCCGTAAGCACAGTGTGCATAGGTGTGTAACTCTCATAATGCAATTCACTTGCCACTTAAATTGTTGTATTGAAATATCAGTCAGTGCAGGTACTTAGCAATAATGTTGAACAAGCAGTTAATTATATTTTCATAGGTGGACATTGGCTCTAGAGTGGCTAGGTTTTATGCTTGTCAGGATCCATCTTCAACATGTTATATTTACTCAGTAATCATGTCCAGGTGGTTAAGTCAAATTTAACATGCAAAACATTGACACTTGCTGGGAAGTTTTGAAAAGGTTAATTACAGGAAAAATCAAATGGGCAGAGGTAACTGCAGAAAAGCTCTTTCTCTCTCTCTCTCCCCCTCCCCTTTAGCAATACTGTACTCTCCTACTTTTAAGCTGTTAGTTATTCGGATAACCCGATTTTCTGGATTTGGAAAACACATGAAACCTTAAATTTACCATAAAGCCACAGTTCATGCAGCATATTTGGCTAAAATATAGTTGTCTAGTTTACAATTTATTGTATGTTCTGAAGCATGATGGTGGGGGAAGAACTCCAATTTACAATCAGAATATTCCATATGAAATGTAGGCTTGATATATGTAAATAAGTAGCTCACTGGCTGGAAGTCAGAGATCTCAATCTCAGAAGGAAGGTCTGCTTCCTACATCACACAGGATCAATATTATTATTTATTATTATTTATTTATTTATTATATTTGTATGCCGCCCCTGGAAAGACTTATAGATTTCTAGCTACAAGCAACATATGGGGAGAGACCCTAAACATTTGTATATTATATAGATTACATTTTAAAAGCTAAGTTTCAATTCAGCCCCATTTCCCTTTTCTAAGTCACACTCTCTAGAAAATTTGCAGAGCGCTGTATTTCACCCAGTGTTTTATATACCGCTCAAAAAATAAAGGGAACACTTAAACAACACAATATAACTCCAAGTAAATCAAACTTCTGTGTAATCAAACTGTCTACTTAGGAAGCAACAATGGTTGACAATCAATTTCACATGCTGTTGTGCACATTCAACTTTGTACAGAACGAAGTATTCAATGAGAATATTTCATTCATTCAGATTTAGGATGTGTTATTTGAGTGTTCCCTTAATTTTTTTGAGCAGTATAGTTTCAGTTATTTAAACATAAATATTATATCTCCGTTTATATTAATATATAATGTGAATAAGAATGCTAATACATGATTTGCATGGGAAAAATTGTGCCTCACATAACTGCATGGATTGCTCAGATGGATTTTTTACTATTTCTATTCAAAGTGGCCTGGGTTTAATACAGTGTAATAGGATTGGCCTTGTGTGTCAGATTTTTTTCCTGAGCCAGGTTCCCTCCTGTGATTAAATTATGTCACCTGTCACCTAAATCCACATGCCCTTGTTGCACCGTTCCATCCAGTCAGCAATGGACTGATTGAAAAAATAGTATGATCAGCCAAGGAGGCCCTAGCTAGAATGGGCACCAGAGATTGGCAGGCCAAGATTCACAAATTTCTGATGGTCCAACACATTACACCTTGTGCCACCACCAATAGAAGCAGAGTTATTAATGAGCCGGTGACTCAGGTTACAATTAGACTACCTTCATCCCAACTATACAGTGTTCCCTCGATTTTTGCAGGGGATGCGTTCCAAGACCGCCAGCGAAAGTCGAATTTCCGCGAAGTAGAGATGTGGAAGTAAATACACTATTTTTGGCTATGAACAGTGTCACGAGTCTTCCCTTAACCCTTTAAACCCCTAAATTACAATTTCCCATTCCCTTAGCAACCATTTAGATTATTACTCACCATGTTTATTTATTAAAGTTTATTTTAAAAAAATATTTATTAAAGGTGGATGAAAGTTTGGTGATGACATATGACGTTATTGGGTGGGAAAAACCGTGGTATAGGGGGAAAAAACACGAAGTATTTTTTAATTAATATTTTTTAAAAACCCGTGGTATAGACTTTTCGCGAGGTTTGAACCCGTGAAAATCGAGGGAACACTATATAACCCAAATGCCACCAGACTCAACCAGTAAAACTAGGAGTTTTAAAATAGGGGACAATGTTTATGCCCACAATTATACCGAGGGAACCCTCTGGATACCTGGCAGGGTGGGCCCAAGTCTTACAAAATTGAGTTAGAAGATGGGAGACTATGGCGTTGCCACAAAATCAATTACATGGGCGAATCAAAGACCCCATCCTATGACCACCAGAGACAACTCAAGTTGACCAGTGCCAAGACTCTGAATACCCTGGCCAACAAAATAAAACATTAGCTAAAACTATCTCAAACCCGACCTTGCAACAGTCTCACCCACCTGAAAAACCAGGAAGCCAGCAAGGAATGATGGGAGAGGAGGGCCCAAGCCGGACAATCACATCCAGAGTCGATGCCCAGGTTGACGCCCAGATGTTTCCATTGAAAAATCTGGAGACAACAATAATCTTGTTTGACCAGGCAAACTGTGAAGGGCTAACTAAAGTGTGCAGGTCAAATAGACCATGCCAACACTCTCCCTACTTATGGGACTATGTTCAGCAACAACCTAGATTGGCCAAGGACTAAATCAATGAGGAGGGGTATTAAGTATTCAACACAAGTGAAGCATAGGCTTCACTCAGGTCCACCATTACAGCAGGAAAATACTTAAATGTTATTGGCCAAACAGTCTGACAGCTCCCTATAAAAGGGCTACCTGTCAGATAGGAGCTTGGCTGAGTTACTGAACTGTCAGACAATAAAGAACTACTATTAGCAGGTTCCTGCTTGTCTCACCTCTTCCATGACCGATCCAACATCTTCTGTCTGAGTCTGATTGAGCATGTGAAAGGATGGGGAAATAGAAAGTAATAGCCTGCATAGAAACCTGGTTCTTCCTCCCTTTTGCCTTTAGTTAGATATGTTGCCAGGAGAGAGAAAAAGAGAGCAGATAAGTGCTAGAAGAGAAGGAAGTTGCTTTTTAAAAAGTAAACATTAGAAACATTAGTTTTATGTAGAGCACTGACCTGAACTGTATTATGGTACTGTGTTTTTATATAAGTGATATGTCAGTCGTGCTCATGAGACACTAATTGTTGCTGTGCTTCCTTGTGAAGCAAAGCAGGCAGAACTATGAGACTTGGAAGTTGTGGTTGGACATTTCAGGCTATACAGTGGTACCTCAAGATACGAACCCCTCGTCTTACGAACAACTTGTGATACGAACCCGGGGTTCAGAAAAAATTTGCCTCTTCGTACGAACTTTTTTCGTGTTACGAACACCAAACCCGAACTTCCGGGTTCAGCGTTCGGAGGCTGCTGGAAAGCCGCCCGGCTGTTTTAAAAGGTGACAGCCGGCGGCAGGGCTTCTTTCCGGGTTCGGGAGGCCACTTTGGGGTTTTGTCTGGGAGAGAGGGCAGGAGGTCCGGCGCTGGGGGAGGGAGTCAGGAAGGTCGTCCTGCTCTCCCCCCCCCAGCGAAAAACACAAAGACGGTCTGACAGGCAGGGCAGAGCAGCCTGGAGCAAAGGGAGTCTGAAACCGCCGGCGGCTTCAGCTTCCCATTGCTCCGCGGGCAGCGGCTGACCGCCTTTGTATTTTTGGCTGGGGGGGGGAAGCAGGAGGCGCAGGATCGGCGGGCGTGGGGCGAGGCAGCAGGTCTGCATCCTGGGTGGGCGGCGGGCGAGGAGGCGCGGCCGAGCAGGCCAGCAAGGGTGCATCCAACTTGAGGGGCTGGCGAGAGGAAAGCAAATGTCTCTCTTCGTTGCGCTGCCGCCAGCATGGCCTGGTTGGCAGCGGAAGATGTAACCGAGCCCACAGGGCCGTGGCGGAGACCGCCGGCCGCTCAATCGAGCCGGCAGGGAACAGAATGGAGCCTTCCGCGGCGGGGCTGGTAAGGGGGGGAGCCGAAGGGGGAGCCGAGCCCAGCCCCGTGACATTCGCTTTCCTCCCGCCCGCAGCCGACTGATCGTGGGCTCCTTCGCAACCTCGGAGAGCTTCCTGGGCATGAAAGCTCGCGAATCCAACACGGACGAAAACCAGGAAGCTCTCCGAGGTCGGGAAGGAGCCCACGATCAGTCGGCTGCGGGCGGGAAGAAAGCGAATGCCACGGGGCTGGGCTCGGCTTTCCCCCTTACCAGCCCAGCAGGCAGCCGCCGCAGAAGGCTCCATTCTGTTCCCTGCCGGCCCGATTGAGGGGCCGGTGGGAGGAAAGCAAATGTCTCTCTTCGTTGCGCTGCCGCCAGCATGGCCTGGTTGGCAGCGGAAGATGTAACGGAGCCCACGGGGGATTTGCCTTCCTCCCACCCGCAGCCGACTGATCGTGGGCTCCTTCCCGACCTTGGAGAGCTTCCTGGTTTTCGTCCGGGTTGGATTTGCGAGCTTTCATGCCCAGGAAGCTCTCCGAGGTTGTGAAGGAGCCCACGATCAGTCGGCTGCGGGCGGGAGGAAAGCGAATGCTGGTAAGGGGGGGGCTCGGCTCCTGCATTGGTCCACTGGAAGAAGACCTATCCTGCTCTAGAAAGGGGCAGAGAACCATGAAAATACTGTCATAATTTAGGTAGCAAAGAGGCCACAGGGTAGAAGAGATCTATATTGAGTGCTTTAGGGCAGTGATTTTCAACCTTTTTTGAGCCAGGGCACATTTTTTACATTTACAAAATCCTGGGGCACACCACCAACCAAAATGACACAAAATAACACTCTAAGACAGTACATATTATACATATTATCTCCCCCGTTGTGTGTGTGTGTGTGTGTGTATGTGTATACACTCTTGAACCATTTCCAAAAACAGGTGAGGGCTGGGGAGTTTTCCTCTCTTATTCTTTGGGTGCTTTTTATCATATGCTTTAAATCAAGAGTCACTTCTCTCTCTCTTTTGTTTCTCTCTCTTTCCTTTCATTCTCTGCCTCAATCATTTTCTCATTTATCTTTTTTCTCCCCTTTTTTCTCTCATTTCTCTCTTTCTTTCTCTCTCTCACACACATTCTCTTGCTTGCTTTCTCTCTCTCTCTCTTTCTTTCTTTCTTTCTTTCTCTTTATTTCTCTCTCTCACTCTCTTTCTCTCTCTCTCTCTTGCTTTCTCTCTCTCTTGCTTTCTCTCTCTCCTGCTTGCTTTCTCTTTCTCTCTCCCCTCTTGCGGCACACCTGACCATGTTCCGCGGCACACTAGTGTGCCACGGCACACTGGTTGAAAAACACTGCTTTAGGGTATTTGCCAGATTTATTCAGGATCTTTTAATTATGCCAATTTTCCAGTCCTGTATAGTTGGCTGGAGAAAACTCACACAGAGGTGATTTCTTATTTCCTTGGTATCTCCCCCCCCCCCCACCGCCTCCTGCTTCACTGTTCTTAATCATTTCTCAGGGAGAATCATTTCTCATTTCTTTCGAAGATGGCAACTCCAACTCTGCCATTAGCAATAAAGCAGTAGTATAATTAATGCCTTGGATCAAGCTTCCTGGATGTTTTCGGTTATGAGTGCAGGAACTTGTATCTCTCATAAAATGTAGAGCATAGTGGCATCTGTCTATTCTCATTTTTAAATAAGAAATGTAAATAACCATACAATACTGTACAATAACCTCAATGAAACTGAATGTTTCATTTAGCCAATTGAAATTGCCCAATTTCTGTGGCTCTAGATAACTTTCCATTTTCGCAAGAAATCTATGAGCACATTAGTTAAATGAAAATGTGCAAAAATAAACACCATCAGCAAATAAACACCAGCTCAGCAAAAATTTGCCGTTTCAAGAATTTATGAAATGTTAGCTTTTAATTTTACTCTAAAGAAGGCGGTATCATTGTATGCCATCTCATAATAATGTTTCTTTCTAGGGGGAAAAACTGCTGAACTATGATGCAGAGAAATTTTAGAGTATGAAATGATGATGGCATCTACCAGAAGGCATCTTCCCATATAGTTCTTCATTTCACTCAGCAAAGTCAGCAGAAGCTTGGCTTGTGCTCATGCCACCTCTGTGAGCATATACACAAAGTTTTATCCTATCAGATTTGATCAGAATGAACTGTTCCTGGCTCCAGCCGTGTGTCAGAAGTTTTGAAGTAAAAAACACTAATCCAACAAGAACTTAGGCCATTCTGTATGAAAAGCATAATGCAATGTTGACAAAATATAATTATGGTCTCAGCTCTATGTATACTGAAAATACAAGATTTTAAATATCTGAAATATAGCCTAATCTTAAGCCTAGCTTATCTTTATTTATTTATTTTATTTATTTATTATTTAGATTTGTATGCCGCCCCTCTCCGCAGACTTCATTATCTTCATTGTCTCTAGGATAATTTTAAAAAAATATCTTTTAAGAAGATAATTAATCTGCGTAACTTTTTCAATATGAACCAAACCAACAATTTTCTCCAAGTATCTATGTATGTGTTGCCATTCAGACTTAACTCTTAGATCACTGGATAGATTCGACATGCAATGACTGCAGTGTAACTTTTTAATCACATTAAAGGACAAAGGGCAACATGCAGATAAGCCTATTAACGTAAGTAGCCAAGGAAGTATACAGGACAGTTTCAATACCTTTGACCTACCTTTTGTGCAAGTTAATAATTCAGTTAATGCCAACTTACTTTCAAAACAGTTATTAGACAGCATGTTGCTATGGTAGTATCCTAATTCTGATGTGCAGTTATGTGTTGCAAACTAGAATTGGGAAAAATGAAGTAATAGTACTTTTATTTATTGTGAAGAAAAGTTTAACAACAGAAACTCTTATTATGATCTCTGTAGTAGCTATACAAGAGAAATACACACCTCTTGATACGAATGAAGAAAAGTTTTACTTGTTCAGAAATATCCAACTGTTGAGTCACAAAGGGTAAAAGTCACTAAAATTTTATAACGTGGATAATTAAATCATTTAAGGAATGTCATGAATGGAACAAAGTCTTCATGAGACCAATGAACTCATAATATGAGTTGTATCAAGATTAGATAAAATATAATTACAGAACTCGATAGGGTCAGAGTCCATTATATTTTACTATAACAACATACTCCTGGGGAAATGAACAAACATTAATTAATTAATTCCCAGGAATAACAAGTTTATGTGTGTAGACTACTTTTAGATAATCCATTTTGAGGTGACCATTGCAAAATATTTCTATCTGTATTCTGTACTATAGTTTTGTTTACAATTCTGTATTTTCCATTTTTGTCTGTATCTGTCAGAGGCTCTGGGTTCCAAAATATTAAAATGCAAAATTCTAGAATGCAAGACACATTGGCTCTATTTTCATTGCCATCTTAATCCAGTTTAATGAAACTTCTTTATGTACTGATAATCATAGTTCCCTCTAAGCTGAGCAGTGAGCAATCGCTCACTTAAAAATCATCATCAACTCAGAGTTTTTCAAACCTGCCCAGAAGCCGAGAGGGAAAGAGTGAGAGGGAAGGAGAGAGAGGAAGAGAGGAAGAGAGAGAAACAGATAGAAAAAAGAGAGGAAGGAAAAGAGAAAGAAAAAGAATGGGAGTAAGGAAGAGAGAAAGAAAATCAAAATCTAGTTTGAAACTAGCTCAACTATTTAAGTGGCATTTTGATATTGATAGAGTTGCCCTATTATGAGATCACTGTTATAGACACACAGTACAGTATTTTATTTTGAAATTCTCTGAGGCAAAACAGGGTGGGTTTTTTATTTGTTTGTTTGTTTGTTTGTTTGTTTGTTTGTTTATTTATTTGTTTATTTACTTATTTATTTATTTAATATTTCTGTGCCGCCCAGTCCCGAAGGGACTGCCGCTTAGACACTATACTTTTCCGCCCACCCCCCAAAAAAATTAGAGGGAACACTGCTGATAATCTTATTTTAGGATTGCAAGATGCTATCTTCATCTCATGCTTATTCCATGAATGAAACAATCTAAGTACAGTATACCAAAATAAAAGCAGATCTTTCTTGCTTAAGCCAATATAATATTGACATAGCTTCATGGTATATAAAATCCATAAAGCTTTGTCAGTTATTAGAAAATGAGATTGGTAAACTACATGGTGTTTGGTAATTGCTCAATTTCAATCCATCTCCATTCCTAACATTCCGTTATGAAGTAAAACAATAGTTGTCTACCAGTTAGCTTCAGTTATCCTACCCTATAAGGCCTATTTGCCACTTTCGTCTTTGGGTCTATTTTTACTGTCTTTCTGCATAGTTATTTTTTTGTTTTTAACTTAAATGATACCAAATGGGGGTTAGGGGAAGAGACAACACAATCCAGTCTTGAAAAGACAGGAGAGTCCTATGTCTGACTCATCCCATTCATGTTGCAGTGGCCTCATTTAGAGATATTTTCTACTGGTTGGGGTCATGAGGTGTGGGGCATAGCAAACCAAGCAAAATGGGGAAACAATTTACTGATCGTGACTGGCACATTTACGCAGCAGGGGCAGGATAGAGAATGGAGACTGGAAAGGTCATATTGACAGTATTTTCTGCTGATTCATGGATGGATTGATGGACACTATTTTAAGTTGGGAAAAGATGAAATCTAATCTGCCAATAAGATCAAACAGGATGCCAGAGTAAAAGAGATGCAAAAACGGGGAAAACTTGTAACAACAATTTGATAAGAAAACCATAAAGTAAGTGAACAAACTACAGCAGATGTATTCTAACTTGGCAACTTTGAGACTTATTTTATTTATTTTATTTATTTATTTGTTTTGTCCAATACACAATAATACACAATGAAGGTTTTAGAGGATATATTCAAATAGAATATATTAAAGAAAGAAGAGAAAATATAGGAGTAAAATATAACTAGAGATCAGAGCAGAATAGAAGAGATACAGTATAAGGGACAGAAAAGATAGAAGAGATATAGGAGAGACTATAGGACAGGGGACGGAAGGCACTCTGGTGCACTAGGAGTTGAAGTCCACAAGTCTTAAAGTTGCCAAGTTTGGGGACCCCCTGAACTACAGCAGTTCTCTATTGCAGGCAAAAGTACTTGCAAGTGGACAGCTCCTAATAGTGGATGAAGAGCACTTGTTCTCAATTTTTTGTAGTAAACAAGAAAATCAGATGACATTGTGTGTAAACATTGGAAGATAAAGAATAAAATACAGTTTTATCTGGATTCACTGTAAAATTATTTCTGTGAAACTCACTATGATAATGGCCTTCTGGTAATGAAGGAGTTTCTACCTTAGCATAATTGAACATGGGCAAAATTGCCTCTGTTCTTGACATTTGTCTCACATTCAATCCTGCTTCCTTTTCAACTTAAATTATGAAGAAAGCTATTACCTGCATAAACTGATAGCAGAGGACACTTAGTTCAATCCCAATTCACTGGGTGGCATTTATTACCTTCGCTTTTCCTTCTTTAAACCAATTAGAAACATTTTTTCTGTTTTACTATATTGATGTAGCTGTAGAGAAATCAAGAGTAGGAAGCACTTAATAAATAGGGACTTAATAAAACAATATTTACTTTAAAACACAATGCTGTAACAGCATTCCCGGTACATCCAACAGACTGTTCTAATCTTAAAATACCTACAGATGTTTGGGATATTAGCTCTTCCCTTGTTCAGTGCAACTTTGGAAAACTGCTGTAAAGAACCCAAGGGTCTTTGGTTAGTCTCAAAAACATTAAAAAAATATTTTCCTCCATGAACCGAATCACACCCTTGTGTTCCCAGCATCTTGCTGATCAAACCCCTTATTCTCATGGGCATTTTTAGGGCCCTGATTAGACAATGGCATTGGCATAGCATGTTCTGGGTCCCTCAAAGGGGCCATGCTATCTATCTATCTATCTATCTATCTATCTATCTATCTATCTATCTATCTATCTACCTACCTACCTACCTACCTACCTACCTACCTATTAGTCAATTAGTATTACAGTATGCATTAATATAACATAAGTAGAAAGTAGTGATAGAAAGGATAAAAAGACAGTAGGACGGGGCAGCAGGCACAAAGGTGCACTTACACACACCCCTTACAGACCTCTTAGAAAAGGGGAGAGGTCGATTGTAGATACTGTAAGGTTGAAGATCTTGGGGTTGGGGGAAGAAACAACAGAGTCAGGTAATGAATTCTAGGCATTGACCACTCTATTACGGAAATCATATTTTCTGCAGTCTAGTTTGCAGCTATTTACATTTACTTTGTATCTATTATGTGGCGTTTTTGTTAAATTATACCTCCCTTCTTTCAAGATGCACTTTTGGTAGCACTTTGCCACAACTCACCTGCCTAAAATCAGACAGGCACTGCCTCCCACCATTCTAAGAGCCTTTCTGGTGCAGTAGTTAGAGGGCAGTACTGCAAGCTGCTTCTGCTGATCACCGGCTGCCAGCAGTTTGGCAGATCGAATCTCAGTAGGCTCAAAGTTGACTCAGCCTTCCATCCTTCCAAGGTCGATAAAATGAGGACCCAGATTGTCCGGGGCAATATGTTGACTCTGTAAATTGCTTTGAGAGGGCTGTAAAGCACTGTGAAGCAGTATACAAGTCTAAATGCTATTGCTAAATGCTGCATTCCTGCGGCTGACTGGACCTTATCGGGCACAGTGGAAAATCCAGTTTTCTCGAACTGGAAGGTTCAGTTTCTTCGCATTCTAGCCTAGGGACAAGCTAAGACCGGACCTCCAGATGAGGGGGGGAAACAGGTCGGCTGGGAAGTGTGCAAGTTGCAACTGGCCCCATTCTTGCCTCCGTAAGGCTGCTCTTTCGTACTGTAGCCGGCACTTCTGACAGACCCGTTGCGCGGTCTGCGCCTGAAAGGGGCACCCATTTCAAGTTTTCAACGCTTTTTAATAAGACTTTCAACAGCAGGCGGCGAGAGATGCATCAGCAGGCCTCGGCGGCACTCAATAGGGCTCGGAGGGGAAAAAAGAAGTCTCCGTCAGCCGTACCGTAGAGAAGGGGTCTTCAACAACCTTGGCAACTTTAAGACTTGTGGACTTCAACTCCTAGAGTTCCTCAGCCAGCATTGCAGGCTGAGGAACTCTGGGAGTTGAAGTCCACAAGTCTTAAAGTTGCCAAGGTTGTCGGAGACCTCAGCGGTAGAGGTCTCGAAAGGAGTCCCGGCCACGCCCCTTTCCTTTCCGCTCCCCCCTCGCCGCACTTTCTGCCCGCAGTCCAGTCCCCGCCCCAAGAGGAGCAAGGCCGCTCTTTCCTCCGGCCGTCGCCGCCTCTTTTGGCCCCGCCTCTTGTGTTTGGCAGGTTGGCCAATCCAGCCCGAGCCGGCAAACGGGTCGCTGTGCCGCGCGTGGGTTTCCCCCAGCCCGCCTCCCCCACCCCGTCGCTCTCTTTTGCTTCTTGGCGCTGGCGGAGGCCGGGCGCGCTTTCCTTCCGTCTGCTTTGCTGGACAGCGGTACGGTAAGTGACGCTCCCGCCCACCCCCCGCTCCACAGACACGCATCGCCCTCGCCTCGTTTGTGTCTTCGCCGATCTCGCGCCTTCCGCTCCCTTTTCCTTTCGTTGCTTTTGCAGAAAACGAGACGCGCCGGCGGAGCGGAAAGTAGTTGGCGTGGACGGTAATGCTTTGAATCCGTAGCGGGTTGAAAGCGGGATGGGCAGGTGCCGGGCTGGCGGGGTCTGGAGCGTGTTTGGCTTCTGTCGCCTGGGGGATCGTGTGCACGCCAGCGTTTCTTCCCCCGCCGGGAGCTCCTTCTGCGGGGCTCTCCAAAGGAGTGGGGCGACTTAGGAGCACCAAATGACCAGATCCCGAATCCGGAGCTCCTGGTGGAGGAAGGAAAGAAGGAGGGAGGGAAGGAAGGAAGGAAGGTACAGAGAATATATGTATGTATATGTGTGTGTGTTTATATATGTACAGTATGTATGTATGTAACATATTTTGCTGATAATGAAAATGAATATGAAAATATATATGAAAAGGAACACACACACACACACATATGTATGTATGGAAGGAAGGAAGGAAGGAAGGAAGGGACGGACAGAGAGAGAGAATATATGTATGTATATATGTATGTATATGTGTGTGTGTTTATATATGTATGAAAAGGAACACACACACACAGGTATGTATGTATGTATGTACATATAACCGGCTTCTCCCTGCTTGTTTCTCTGGGGATTTGCATGAAGCAAGGAATCGTGACTCCCAGGCGCTCACCTTGGAGGAACTTTTGACTTCTGCCTGTCATCTTCATCCTCAGCTTCAGGCAGTCCTCCACTGTAGGCCACCTTGGGAGAGTCTCTTCCCTCTCTACTTCAATGTGGAATGGGGTGGTGGTGTTTCTTTAAAGAAGGCAAGGGATTGAAGATGACCTGACTCAGGACATGAGTTGAGAAGGGCCACATCGCTGGAATATTTTTTTTATTTATTTCAAGGCTGTATTGGTGACTGTGTATTGCCAAGGATTTAACTTAAGCATTCATGGTTTCATGTTCATTGGGGCATAAGACTTTATAGTAGTGGAGCACAGAAACCTACCTTGGCCTAGAATTATAATGGGAATGGGATTGGAAGGTCAAAGGAAGCTTCTGCCCCTAGGCATCCTAGTTTCACACAGAGCCCTACCCCCTTGTTTATAGCTTTCACAACTGCCAGTTGAGGATTGTAGGAAATGTAGTCCAACCCACACACAAGCATCGCCCTGCTATCTTCTCATTTGTGTTGAGAAATTGGGAAATGTTCCAGCAAGGAACAACACTATTAAGGAACTTTTACTGTACTCACGTGTTGTCCTTACTGGGATAGATGCGTTTGCTTAATATTAAATCATCCAGTTAAACTCTGTGATTTCTTTTTGTTCAAAAGCTTTCTATGGCAATGTTTACAAGATAAAACAGTCATATGGTAATCCCCTCTTAATGCATGAAACAGAAATACATTTTCTACTTAAACTGCTTACTCTTACACTGTCTTCTCTTCCCTCCCCTTTCAAACCAAATTTTATGAAAACAAGCATACATTTTAGTCATACTGATTCGAGGGCATAACCAAATAAGTGGGAGTATGTCTTAGGAAAATGCTATTTTAAAATTACATTTTCTGAAACTAGCTGCTGTTCTATTTTTAAATGAATCTTTCTTCCCCAGGTTTCAGAAATGGAAATAAAAACAAATGAATTCAGTACTACATGACATAAAACGTGGAATGTTCATGCTATAAATGTAGCTTTTTTAGAGAAGCTGTTTTAGCTTTCCTTTGTGTTACTGTACAGTATTTCAAATTTTATATTCAGGAAAGAGAAAATATTAGCTAACAATATAGAGTATACCAAACTCTTCTTACTCCTAAAAGAAATTACATATTTTAAAATTATCAGTTCATGTTCTGAGTCATATTGACATTTTACAGAAATGCAAGTATTTTAAATTAATCAACTGATTTTAAGTTAGATAAGCAAAATGAGAACTCTTTAAAAGATTAATCTCCAGAATATGCCAAATTTCTTAAGCAAAATTGATCTGCTTAAAAAGGGCATGTTTCATACAAACAATTTAAAAAGACCGGATATATCTCTAATGAACATGTATTTCTGGAGTTTAGGTCAACAGAGTTAGGCAGGTGTAAAGATGCATTGTGAGATAGAATATGATATATAATCACAGGTCATTGTATACGGTAAATCTATCCCTATAAGTCTTTAACAATCTGGAACTTTCAGTTCTACTGCCAAGAAATACCTGAGCTTTCTGATGCATGTGACACTGAGAAAGCAAATAATATTTTACAAATATTTAGGATTAAAAAAGGTGTTTTAATATAATGTAGGTGCAGGTTAAAGCTTCATCCCATATTATTGATTTATGACCTGTTGCAACGTGGGTAAATGGGCATAAACTACACTTTGATTCTTGCATAACTGGAATAGCTAGATGAGCAAGCAGAATGTTCACTGTTTCATCTTATTGTTTTTAATAAGTGCTGGAATTTTTGAGAGACACAGAATTATGTAGTTCACGGTGTAGTTGAAATCACTATACAGGCCAGTGATGGCAAACCTTTTTTGCACAGAGTGCCCAAACCGGAACGCATGCAGGAGTGTCGGAAATCCAAAGGCCAGCTGTCCGGTGCGCATACGTGCACTGGATAGTTTCTGGCGTGCGCAAAGACCAGCTGGCCAGCACACATGCGCAACACTGTAAACAGCAGCTTGTGACAGTAAATGTGTGCACAGAGGGGCTCTGTGTGCCATCTATGGCACGCGTGCAATAGGTTCACCATCACAGATATAGGCAAAGTAATGATTGCAACTATAATGAACCAGTACTGTATGCATAATGCTTTTATAATAGGATCATGTAATTTCATATATAAATTCAGAATAGATATTGCATAGTATCCAGCGGTTTATGGGTTGGGTTTGTTTGCAAATAAAGATTGTTAACTCCAACCTATTTTCCCATGTCTCAGGCTCCAGGATTGCAACATGGGCAGTGAAACTTTCCTTCCCATACAATTCATCCCACTCAGGAGTAAATTGAGCTCAGTGGAGCTTCCTTATTAAGTCTAAATTCTGTCTTTTCAAATCTGTCTCTTATCCCCTGAGCTGCCTCTCTGAAAGCCTGGTCTCTTCTGTGGATGCCCCAAAATACTCGTGGTTGTTTCAAGCAACTGGAGGGGAGGGAGCCTACAGCAGCGGCTAATAGTAGCTAGGCAAATTCCAAACCTGACTTTGTCAACACCTTTAATGAGATGTCATCAAATGGAACACCGAAATTCAAATGTAGGTTAGGCAAATGTGACATTATGAAAGCATGCTTTTTAATGTGGTTAGTGAGGCATTCTCATACTATAGTGAGTAAGTATGTTGGGAGAAGTAATACTGTATTTAATACAGCACTATTTGGATATTTTTAAATAGATATCTTCAGTAGAAGTTTTCTAAATCTGTCCCTGAAGTAGCAAATTCAGCGATCCTGTTCGTATCTGAGTTATTTTCTGAATTCTGAACTGGGGTTTAAAAACTTAAATACAGTAGTCCCTCGCTATACCGCGCTTCACCTACTGCGGCTTCACTTCATCGCGGGTTTCTGAGGAAGGTGATCGGCAGATTTAAACAGCCCGCCGAACTCGATCGGCAGGTTTTTTAAAAAAAATATATATCTAAAATTGTAAATACTGTATTTAAATACTGTATCTAAAATAAATACTGTGTGGGAAGGGTTTATAAACACTTAAAACAATGAAAACTTACCAAACAATTACCATATAAATACTTAAATAAGTACTATCAGTCGATAAATTCCCCATTGCGGATTTCACCTATCGCGGCCAGGTCTGGAACGTAACACCAGCGATAGGTGAGGGACTACTGTATTCAAATTCATCCAGTATCACAGGAGAGGTGTCACAGCCTAGATGAGGGGTGTCAAACTCATGTTGCAGTCATGTGTCATATCAGGACTCCTCCCCCCCCTTTGCTAAACCGGCATAGGCATGGCCAGCACATGACCCATCCAGCCCACCTGCTGGGAGTTTGACAGCCCTGGCCCAGATGGAAGTCTGGGATCAGACTTACTGTACTTTATTTCTCCTGCAGCACGTTGATTGCTGGATGGTTTCCCCCTGCCAGGTGACCTGCTGAAGAGGGAGAGCAGCACAGCTGGATCAGCCAGTTGTTTGTCTTACCAAGTGCTACATACACAAAGCAGGACAACTGTTTAGCTGTAAGGAACAACAGGGACACTAAAGGCAGAAGTAACTAATGGAAAAATGCCCTGTTTCAGGACAAGAGATTCCTAATGAAGGTTAGGGGCAAAAGTGTTCATAAAAATCATATAAGCAATCATTCAGAAAGCTGGCAGGTAGCTTAAGGCAGTGTTTCCCAATCTTGGTAACTTGAAGATATCTGGACTTCAATTCCCAGAACTCCCCAGCCAGCAAATGCTGGCTGGGGAATTCTGGGAGTTGAAGTCCAAATAGCTTCAAGTTGCCAAGGCTGGGAAACACTTAAGGGATATGTATAGGTGAGACCAAACAGCCTTGCTTTAATTTGGATTCTTGCAGTGAGGTGAAGGAGGTTAGTCTCAGTGACAAAGTGGCTTCTTCCAATTGTATGATTCAGTGAAAAAGTATAAATCTATACTTTTAGAAACATAGAAGATTGATGGCAGAAAAAGGCCTCACAGTCCATCTAGTCTGCCCTTATACTATTTCCAGGCATGGGGGAACTAAGACATTTCCCCCGGGCATATACAATTTATGAATGGTATGTCTGTATGTATGTTTGTTTAGGAAATGGGGTTTTTAAAATATTTTTAAACTGTAATTTAGATTTGTTGTAAATTGTTTCATTTTGTTGTGAGCCGCCCTGAGTCTGCGGAGAGGGGCGGCATACAAATCTAAATAATAAAATAAATAAATAAAAATAATAAATAAATATGTTTATCCCAGGCATGTTTAAATTCAGTTACTGTAGATTTACCAACCACGTCTGCTGGTGGTTTTTTCCAAGCATCCACTTCTCTTTCAGTAAAATAATATTTTCTCACGTTACAGTACTTCTAATCTATTCTCCAAGGGTTGGTGGTGGACTTTAACATATCCATAAAACATTAATTTCAAACAGTTTAGATACTGGCAGGCTCAGGCTGTTGTCATATGCATGAAGGGGAGCAGGTGCTACTTCTGGGCCAATTTGCCATTCATAAATCTTTTGAATCTATGCATAATAATAATAATAATAATAATAATAATAATAATAATAATAATTATTATTATTATTATTATTATTATTATTATTATTATTATTTATTAGATTTGCATGCCATATGAATGTGTCCCATGAACGTAGTATGACTTACTCTTGAATAAAGGAGGACTGGGCTGTTCAGCAGAATATGAAGAAACCCATTTCCTTCTTTCTTGGGTATTTATGGATGCAGTCGTCTGATGGCAGCTTTTAAAGGGAGAATGAGGTTGACACTTATGGATAAAGGTTCCAGGGGGGGGGGAAAGGATGCTGCTTGGGTGGGATCCAATGCTTGCCATTCCATCCATTAATACTGAGGCTTGTCAGTTATTTTGACAAGGATGGTTACGTATCTCCTCTAGCTCCAGGTCAACCCTGGAGCACCAGAAGATCTGGTACGTGGGCTTCTCATATTGTTCAGAAAAGGGCAAGAAACAGATGGCAGGAAGCGCTTCCTCTCTCCTTTGGAATTTACAAATGCAGGTGGTCTTCCTCGTCTTAATTATTGGAAACTAATATCGTAACTCTGATTTTTTTTTAGTTAGATATTTTAAAGACTTATTTTGTTTGCAGCACTGCAGGGGGGGGGGGGGGAGATCAGGAACAATTATACCAGAGTTTTATTTTTATGATCCTGGCACCCAGATTTGCCATGGTGGTGCTAGCTTGAATGTAACTTAGCTAGCTGTGGATTGCTTTTGAATTGTTTTTTACCCCCGTGCCTTTTGAACGCGTGATACCTTCGGAGCGTTTCCTAGTTCGCTGCAGGGACTGAAAGACCAACTAAACAGTTTGCAGTCCGGTCGTGTTTTGTGCATCAGCGTAACCTTTTACCTACTTTTCCGAAGCGTCTCATGTGATCCTTCCCTGCTGCGGTGGAAGGGCGGGGTTTCAAGAAGTTGCTGCTTTTGAGAAAGAGGTTTTCAAACGCCTTACTCAATACCTCCATAAACTGAATCACTAGTTGTTGGGGTTTTTTTTAATGGTAACGGGTGGGAAGACAAGGGGGTGGGCTAAGCATATCGTACGTATTTCTTACTTGCCTTGCAATAAGCAAAGGGGATCTCTTCCTGATAGCACTCGGGCTCACGGAAATGATTCAGTTGCACAAAAATAGAGCTAGCAACTTGCACAGTACATATAATTTTCCACTTCGAAAAAATAGAATGCATTGTTACACATTGCAGTTGAAGAAATAGGCAGCTCTGGAGATCGAAGTAAGGCTCTGTAAACAGTTGGAATATAAAAAGTAGTCCACCACGTGATCCCATATACTTGTACTATTTGGGCACATTGTTTATTCGTGCTTATTATTTGAATCCGCTTAGTTTCACAGAAGCACAAGCCGACTTTCAGAAACAGAACTGGAGGCTGATTTGTTTAAAATACAACCTGATCCGGAATTGCAGGAAGCCTCGTGCAGATCTAATGTTGCACGTTCAATATGGCTGATTACTTAAATCAAGAAATACTCACTTTATTGAATTACAGTAATATGTATTATATGTCAATGAGTTTCATCCCGTACTCGTTAACAGTTATTGCAGATTTTATAAATGCAAGACTGAAATTTTAGGGCCTCAGTACTAAATTTGAAGCTGCTGAAAATTAACGTTCCCGTGCTGTAAACTAGAGAACATTGCAAGTTAAAAAATAACCTTGTTCTTCAAGATAGTAGTGTCATCCAGGCATTTGCATATATTATCAGTGTAGATACGGTTTTCCTTTTTTGCATCAGTCTATTTTTCCTACTGCTGGGGTTGCATTTTTCTTATACTGTAGTCCTGATGTTTGAATTTGAGCTAACAGGCTTTTATTTGGTCTTGCAATTCAGGTTGAAGAGATCTCAAGGAAAACAATAGCTGCATATATTCTTGCTTAGTGTACACTTGGTGAGTAGGACTCTATTTCTTTATGAACCGTCCTGTGTTTTTTTTCAGTAAGTGCCATCAATAATAGGATAAGTGTTACTGATATAGAAAATTTGTAAACCTATATTGATGCTATTGTATGAAAAAAAATAAGATACCAGCCTTGTATTTACTCTTCCACTTTGCTTCTTTCCCAGCATGATCTGAAGCTATGGGCTTTGCCAAATAATATGTCAGCAGTGCTAAAAGAAATTTCCTCTTAGTCTCACTGGAGAGATTTGATGGCACTTCTGCATTCCTTGGGCAGTGTGATATTTATTGCATTTCTAAATTGAGACGCATGCTCTGTAATGCTATGGCCTTTTACCTAGTTTTCTGGGACAAAACACATGACCACTTCAGAAATGTGGAGGCGGAGAAAGACTGCAGTAGACAATGAAACCTCTTTTACTATCCAGAGAATGATCTTGAAAAAGAATGAAGTTTGCATTGTTGCAATTGCTTCCCCCCCCCCAAAAAAATTGTTGAATCATGTTTCATAATCAAGACTAGCAACATTAAAGAACTTTCTTGTGAAAAGCAAATATTTAGAATGATACACAGTTAAAGGAATTGGAGACTGAGGAAATGCTATTTAGGCAACATGACAGTTGTGTTTGTCTCCGTTTTGGTTGTATTTATACCTTGTGGAATTACTTCATATATGGGGAAGTTGAATGGGACATAAGCTTTATGTGTGACAGAAAAGTAAAAAATAATTAACAAACTTACCATAAAAATAGTTTGACTGGCTAGAGATAAAATATGTACAATTTACATGCAAATGTGTTTAATCCATCTGCTAAATCTTTAAAACAAGGCTTCTGAAATTTGCTGTTCTCTGGGTTTGTTTGGACTACTGTACCACTCTCAGAAATCCTAGAAAGATCAACACTTAAAGATCTTAGCTAAGCCACTATCTTAGATTGCATACAAATGTGTGTCTCCCTCTTATTTTTCTGTATACCTTTGGAATTAATCATGTATGCTTCATTGCCCTCTATCCATAATGCTGAGGTACTGAAGGGGAGAAGACTTTCCATAGGTATACAGTATTTTGTTTTGTTAGTAACTTTTCAGTATAAAATGTGTAGTGGTCAATTCCTCAGTATCCAGAGTAATTTGACCCTGAAATTTCAACTCTTGATATAGTGAATGTTTAAGGATCTTAAGATAGTATTACATTATTATGTCAATTATTGCTGTTTCTGTCCTCCTTTGGCATGCTGTGCTTGTTCCCTTTTGGTTGTTTCTAATTTTTTAAACATTTATAAAACTTAAGTACTAAAAGTTAGAACTGAAAAGTCAAAACAAGAAAAATAAATAAAAATGAAAACCACCAGGAACAGTGCAATACAACATAGCTAAAATTGCTTATGATTAAAATAGCCTAGAAATGTTTATTTCTCAGTAAGAAAGCCTCTCGGAAGAGCATTTCACCATGTCACTTCTTACAGTTCTCGGAAGATTTATCAAACCTAAACCACAATATTCTTCTAGAATAATTTCTATATCCTGTTTGACAGCAGCCTATAGCAGTGATGGGAAACTTTTTTTGGTTCTCATGCCAAAAGGGTGTGTGTGTGCTAGCATGCATGCACATGCCCTCACCCCTTCCTTCTCCCACACACATGTGCACCTACATGCGCTGCACAGGTGCACAGTCCCCATCCTTGTGTGTGTGCACAGGTCTCACTGAAGCCTAAAACTAAAAAAATTGAAAATTTGTAGAACAGTGTAATCAGCTCACACGTCCTGTCTGGTATACCTGGGAGCATTAACATTTTGTTTCCAATTTAATAACTCATGCCAAAAAATTGCCACTGACTTTTAAAATGTTCTTTCATTTGGCAGATATATTTAAGAATGGCGGAAGCCCATCAAGCAGTTGCGTTTCAGTTTACAGTAACACCAGATGGAATTGATTTGCGCATGAGCCATGAAGCACTTAGGCAAATCTACCTATCTGGCCTATATTCTTGGAAGAAGAAGTTCATCAGATTCAAGGTAACGGAGATAAACCCAGACTTGTATTTGGGGCAGGGCATGCAACAAACAGCCAATGCTATACATCCGTATTATATGATATCAGCTGCTCAGAGTCCTTCTGGAGTGAGTGGCATATAAATACAATAAATAAAATAAATTAATTAATAAGCTATGAAACAATTATGGATACCCCATCTCCTGTGTTTTAAATTCTATGAAAGAAAAATGAAATTCTAGAAATAATTAGGATACTTCAAGATTTTTAAAAGTTTCCTATACATATCTGTATTTCTTTACCTTCATATTATGGTCAGGCAACCATTGGTATTACCTTCTTTCCATTGAGAGTTTTGCTTCACACTGTCCATTAAATAATTTTTTTAACTGATAGAAAATGTATTCTGTAACATTGTTTTGGATGCCTGAAAGTTGACTCATAGCAACTGGACTTGTTCCAGTCCACATGAGCCTGCCCTTTTCCTTCCCATTCCAATAAATATTTTTGTTAACAATGTATACTGCATACTGGACATAAAAACGTCTCAAACCAACAACAGAATAAGTACAATTTCCAGTGAATCTTCATTGACATCATTTTGAACAGTCTTTATTTCATGGCATTACATGTATCCACACCTTTGGTAAGTTGGCTTACAATTATGTAGATTGCAGCTTCCCTGCAAAACTGCCAATTATCCAGCATTTCAATATTGCTTGTCCTTTTTCTTCCCATTCCAATAAATATTTTTGCTAACAATGTATAACATATATCGGACATAAATACATTAGAAAGTGTCCAGAGATACTTTACGAGAAGAGCCCTCCACTCCTACTCACAACAGAATACCTTATGCAATCAAACTTGAAATCCTAGGCTTAGAAAGCTTAGAACTACGTCACCTTCGGCACGACCTAAGCATAGCTTACAAAATCATTTGCTACAGCATCTTTCCTGTCAATGATTACTTCAGCTTCAACCACAACAATACACGAGCACACAACAGATACAAACTCAATGTGAACCGCTCCAAACTTGACTGTAGAAAATATGACTTTAGCAACTGAATGGTTAATGCTTGGAGTTCACTACTTGACTCTAGTTTTGTCACCAAACCTCCAAAACTTTACCCTTAGACTGTTGACCTCACCCGATTCCTAAGAGGTCAGTAAGGGGCGTGCATAAATGCACCAGCGTGCCTACCCTCCCTGTCCTAATGTTACCTTTTATCAGCACCCATCTCATGTATATAAACAATGTTATATCTATGTATATTACCAATATGTACTTGACTAAATAAATAAAAAAACATAGATCTCTACAAGGCAGGCTGCATCTATATGGTAATGTCTTCCAATGTTCTGGGTCCATTCTTTGAAAGTTTATTTTGAGAATGTAAAGGGATGGTTTCAAAAATCAGAAAATAAAATATAGATATCTTCTTTTTCCAGAATGGCATAATCACAGGAGTCTATCCTGCTAGCCCTTCCAGTTGGCTCATTGTTGTAGTAGGAGTAATGTCAACTATGTATGCAAAAATAGATCCTTCACTGGGAATAATAGCTAAAATCAACCGGACCCTGGATACAACGTAAGTATACTTCTGGCCTTAATTTATCAATACCAATTAATCTATTTGACCATTTCTGGGGATGCTGAAGCATTCAAAATTTTGATTTAGAATAGAGGTGTCCTCGATTTACAAACTTTTGTTTAGAGACTGTCTGAAACTAGGATGGAGCTGAAAGAAGGGGCTTACGACCTGTACCCAAAGTTACAGCCACTGCAGTGCCTCTGTGAACACGTAAACAAAGTGTGAATGCTTGGCAATTTATTCTCCCCCCCCCCATAATAAAATGCAGGTGTTCCTTGATCTTCCAACCTCTGAAGTTGACCAAAGTAACAGTGGTGCTGAAAAAATAACTTTACAGCCTCTTTATGATCATTTACAACTTTGCAGTATCCCTCAGTCATGGAATCACTG
Source organism: Erythrolamprus reginae (assembly GCF_031021105.1). NCBI lineage: Eukaryota > Metazoa > Chordata > Lepidosauria > Squamata > Dipsadidae > Erythrolamprus > Erythrolamprus reginae. Next base: position 136,039,642 of record NC_091950.1, on the reverse strand, counting down.
TTACAGTCAATTATATGTTCTCCTGTGGAGGAAAGGGGTTGCAAGAATGCAAGCTGTTTTGCACATTGAAAACAGTGTGAGTGTGCTGGCAACCTGGAACTGGAAGCCATGGGCACACTACACAAGCAGCCTTTCAGCATTCACTTGAAATCTCTTTCTCTCTAATTTCTCTGTGAGGGAGAAAAAAGTGATTTCTGTAAGCAGTCTCCTTTGCCTGGCCCTTTCTCACTGCCAGGGTGATGGCATTTGCTCTTGATGCTTGGAAGACAAGACATCTTGACATTTCTTTCTCTCTGCTCTCTTGATGGAAATAGGAAGAGGAAAAAAGCAAATAATTTCTGTATCAATCAATCAAGGAATTTTTTTCCTCCCTCAGAGTAGAGATTGGAGAGGAAGATATTTTAAAAGAGTACAGTAGTACCTCTACATACGAGCTGCTCTACATGCGAGTATTTCCAGATACGAGCTAGGAGGGGAGAGACATTTCTGTTCTACTCCCGAGCTGAAATTCGGGATACGAGCCGAGCACCCACTAGGTAGCGCAAGAATCCTTGCTTTTGGTTAGAATCCTTGCTTTTGGTTATCTCGGAGGGGAAAAAAGTTATTTGTTCCAGAATACGAGTTGCCTCGAGATACAAGCTCCCTCATGGAACGAATTATGCTCGTATCTAGGGGTACTACTGTACTGTTAAATTTTGACTCTGCCTAAATGTCTGCCCTTATTGCTTCCAAAATTTGAGCCTGTGGCAGATAAAACCATACAGATTCCTTCATTTTTTGATATACACTGAAATATTTTTAATGGATTTGTAAGGATAATCACGGTGGTTTTTTCTCCTTAATATATTGTCAATGATTACAATTAATATTTATGTTTGTTGTATATTTCAGTGGAGGGATACATTATGTTTGCTGTATACCTCCATTGAAAAATAATTGCATTATCGCAATACCATTTTTCTGGACGTATTGGAGAAGGCATAATCAAAACTTTGTTCTGGTACCATTTTTAAATATAAATAAGAGAAAAATGTTTTTGAATAAGTATTCTCTGAAAACCAATAGAACTAACCTTCAGTCTATCTGTAGACTGGAAGTCATCTCACCCTCACTGTTATCTCCACCCTACTTGGGACAGTATATTTTTAATTACCAGTTTGCGTTGATTAATTTGCAGAAATTTGCAATTTTTACCCTTGTGTTCTTTTTTTTGATTAACAGACCTTATTATGGTTTTAAAATTTTGAAATTGTTGACTGATATTTTATTTTTCTCTCATTTTTAACAGTGGCTATATGTCCAATCAAACACAGAATATTGTCAGTGGGATTCTGTTTGGGACAGGGCTATGGGTGACTCTTATTTTCTCAATGAGGTACTCTTTGAAGATGTTGCTTTCATACCATGGTTGGATGTTTGCCGAGCATGGAAAGCTTTCTACAGGAACCAAGATATGGATGGTAAGATAATATTAACATATACTTGAAAGTGACATTGATATAACCTTGCCTTACTATAGCCACTGTTTGAGGATTTGTTTTCAGAAGGGCGTCCTTTATTTAAAATATGCATTTATTATTATTATCTATTAATTGGATTTATATGGCCATCCATTTAACCATAGAAAATTCGGGTGTCTAACGCCACATGACAAGTATACAGTATTTAACATTTTATAATTAAATTAATCACTTCTACAGGGGGATAGAGTTTTTTATATTGTGGAATTTTAATGATTGGATTTCACCATTGGGGAACCATATAAATGTGTTTCATAAATACATAAATAAACCATTTTGTAATTTAGGAGTGCAATGTTATTAGCTAGAGGTAGTCCTTGACTTCCAACCATAATTGAACCTGCAGTGATGGTTGTAAAGTGATCAAAGTAATTTTACAATATATATACTGGTATGTATATATTGGCTATGATTCTTATTAAGAGAATGACATAGTTGTTAAAGGGACCCATTGTTCACACTGGGCCTGTTTTTGCCAGAAACTAGAAGTAAATGCTGGTTTTTGATGAAAACAATATAATTCATGGTAACTTGATTGGGATATGGCAAACATGTGGGCTGGATGTAAAGGACCCAAAATTTGTTCACATGACCATGATATGGGGAGACTCCATCCATCAGTTCAGAATCAGGTCATAAATACCTTTTTGGAGGATCCATCATAACGTTAAACAGTTGCTAAGCAACTGGTCATAAATAGAAGACTCCCTATACTGTAAATCAGCTTTTTAGTTGTAAAGCATACCAGATCTGTTTATCTATATACAGTGATCCCCCGAGTTTCGCGACCCCGATCATTGCGAAACGCTATATCGCGATTTTTCCAGCGATGACGTCACTCCCTTCCTTCCTCATCTTTCTTTCTCTCTCTCTTTCTCTATCTTGCTTCTTCCTCTCTCACACTCTCTTCCTCCCTCTCTCATCTCTTTCTTTCCTTCTCTCTCTTTCTCTATCTCTCCCCCTCTTGCTCTCGAGCGGCAAGCGAGCAGCCGGGCGGGCGGGCAAGCAGCAAGCGAGCGGCCGAGCGGGTGACGGGCAAGCGGCAAGCGATCTTGCCTGGGCAACGGGGAAACCCCATCTTCGGCTCCTCGCTGCTGCCGCGCTGCAAGCGAGCGGCAAGCGAGCAGCCGGGCGGGCGGGCGAACGGGCAAGCGATCTTGGGGTTTCCCCTTTGCCTGGGCGGCGGGAAGACCCAGGGAAGGTTCCTTCGGCCGCCCAACAGCTGATCTGCTCCGCAGCGCGGCGGCAGCGAGGAGCCGAAGATGGGGTTTCCCCGTTGCCTGGGCAACGGGGAAACCCCATCTTCGGCTCCTCGCTGCTGCCGTGCTGCGGAGCAGATCAGCTGTTGGGCAGCCGAAAGGTCTTCCCCGCCGCCCACACGCAAACTCCACCATCTGCGCATGTGTGGCCATGGAAAACAGGACGCGCATGCGCAGATGGTGTTTTTACTTCCGTGCCGCTACATCGCGAGTTATCGATTATCGCGAGGGGTCTTGGAACGGAACCCTCGCGATAATCGGGGATCACTGTACTACTAGGACTCCTGTTTGTTGGTTTGTAACCTTCAATTGGGCAAAACAGTAGCTCATAGGGCAATGATTTTTGAATCAACATTCCTCAAATGGGCTAACTTAACAGAAAGCACCCAAAAACCATTAATCCCATGGAATTGAAATTTAGAAAAGTGGTGGCCTCTTCAATATCACTGCACTGCTACACAGTCAGCTGCGGTCACATGATTGTCATTTCCCATACTCACTTCCCACAAGTCAGGGAACTTCTGGGTTCGGCGTTCAGGAGAACGTCGAGAAGTGCCCCGGTTGTTTCGGGAGATGACAGCCAGGCGGCGGCACTTCTCAGCTTTCTCCCAAACCCGAACCCAAACTTTTGCCAAACTTTTTGGGTTCGGTGTCCCCCAGCTGTTTCGGAAGGTGACAGCTGGGCAGCAGCGCCCAGCAGAGCGCCCGTTTTTGCGATCCTGGGATTTCCCTACAGGAGGTGGGATTTTCCATGGAGGGGAGCCTCGGGGAATCCCACCAGCGCAAAAACGGGCGCTTTGGCTTGAAAAAGGGGTAAATTTTGGGCTTGCACGCATTAATTGGTTTTCCATTGATTCCTATGGGAATCATTGTTTCGTCTTACAAACTTTTTACCTTACGAACCTCCTCCCGGAACCAATTAAGTTCGTAAGACAAGGTATCACTGTATGCATGCATGTATGTATGTATGTATGTATGTATGTATGTATTTTATGTCGAATCACCCTGGTATATTAAAGGAACATCACAGTTCCTTTTTGCCTCTAGGCCCAACCCAGAGCTGATGAGGCCAGAACAAGGCCGAAATAGTGCCATCCTAGTGTCCCTTAATTTTAAAAATTTAGCAAAAAACCATGTGATACATGTATATATATATAAGAAAGTAACTGAAAATTTAAATACTTCTGTGAATAATGAAAAGCAGTTGCATACTAAATGTCTGATAGTTTACTTCAGAGATAATTTCAAGACTTTTTCATTTGAATACAGGCTGTATCTGAAGGGTAAGGCCCAGAGCATTGCTTTGTCATAGCTTAATGTTTCCATTGGCTGAGTATTTGGCATGGCCCTATAGTATATTGCTTTAAATCTGTTTTGTTTAAACAATGCTATGCTTGGGTATTGTTAACAACTGTAACTAATACATTCTGCTGTTTTTACTCCTGTTTATAAACAAGAAATTATTTACCATTACTGAAATGGAAAAGGTGTGGAGAAATTCAGTTGATAATTGCTTTCTTTCTATAAGAACTAAAATCCTTAAGTTTTTGAATAACATTTAACACATAATTGGATGGCTTGTGCCTTCCTAAATCTCATCAGATGTTTTGGATTTCCACTGTTGAAGTCTTGCACATTGAGGAGACACCAGTATAAGACAATTTGTTCTACTTTAAACATTAAATTGTCTTGACCGGCAAGATTTTCTCCTAATCCTTATTTCTCATAATTTTTTCTAATTTAATTATTAATACCGTATATATTTTTAAAATTGAGAGAGACATGTTTATCTTTATCCACGAAGTGAGGAATTTTACGTTCTGCAAAATATCAGAAATTATTTTTGTGATAGCGATGCTTTAAGAAGACAACTTTACAATGCCATGTTAAAGAGACTTCCTACTTGGAGGCAAAAAATATCTCCCATTCAGGCAGTGCCTATCGTACTGAGCCATTGTTTTCTATGAATAAGAAGGTCATGAGCCAGAATTGAACGTGGCCTGACATATTTTTCAGATATTTGTATTTATGAATATTGTCTATATGAGTAGATATAAGCAAACAGAGTAAAAACTTCCCTACTGTGATAAAATGGAAAACTAAAACATCTTCTGAGCAGTCTAAAAAATTATTTAACATTATTCAGAAACTTGATTGACATGCAGGGGTATCTGCCTGTTGGGCGTTTCCTTCTGCGTGTATCAGACAGGAACTCCAGTCTACAGCTTTCTCTGGTGATTTTGATGCTACTTTCCCTCGGCTTATGACATGTCAGCCCATCAGAATAAACCAAAATGGCTGTGGACAGAAGACAGCAAAAAACAAAAAGATGGTAGCGTGCCCACAGGAGCTGAAATTAGTCAGATCATCATGATTACTAGCACAGTAGTGCAGATCACATATCAAGAAGGACTTGTAATGGAAGTGGAAGTAGAAAATGGTAATTCAACATCGTATTAGAAAAATTTGAACCAAGCTGACTTTACCTTTGCCTTGGGCATGAGAGGAAAGCTGTGTCAAGCTGATGTGTCCTTCAGGAACAACGAGTAATGAATATTTGTGCCAGTAGTAAAGGCACATAAATGTATCCAAAGTATACTCCACATGTTTAGGAATTCTTCAAATTAGACTTTAAAAAGTTTCAGGGAGAAGTAGAACAGTGAAAGAGTGGAAATTACCCACTTACAAAACTTTCCCATCTGAAAGAATGTCAATGTCCTTTTAGCAGTTGTGCTACTAACATTTGTTGTCTGTAAAATTTTTTGAAAAGTCTTATTTATGTTGCACAGTCAGTTGTGCATACTATGGACTTTTGCAGAATTAATGAAGGTTTTTCTCCTGAAGCAGTAAAACCGGGGTTGGTAGTGGAGGGAGAACAGGGAAATATTAGATGTAATTAAAGTTCAATTAGAATTGGGAATTATCCTGCCTTAGCCAATGGCAAATATATTTTTATTAAAAGAGGATAACAGTTTCAAATTTTAAAAACTAAAGATTTATGAAATAACAGATGCATAATTTATTCTGACCATTATTTTCAGTAATGGAAGTGCAAAGGCACAATATCTTATTTTTGAAATTTTATGTTTCTTCCAAGTTGAAGTATATAGAAGCAGATTACACTAAAAAGAACAATAAAATATATAAAACAAAATACATTAGCATTTTATAAAACTACATCCTGAATGTTGTTTCATATTATGTTAACATGTAATGCTCTTTCTATATTAAAAGAATGGTGTGAGGAAAAATCATTTGCCAACACTCCTGGTGAAGATACTTTTGTCATCTAATCTGCAAAATGTTATTTTCCCTGTTTTATTTCCAGGCACTTGTGAAACTTTTCTCTGGTCGTAAACCAATGCTGTATAGCTTTCAGACCTCACTGCCACGCCTTCCTGTTCCAGCTGTAAAGGATACTGTAAATAGGGTAAGGTGAATGTTTGCATTTTTTCTCCCTAGACATCTATATCAGGGTGAAACCGCTGGGTGAGATTGTCCGAGGGCACGGGGGAATATGCTGATGATACTCAGCTGTACAGTGAACCCTCGAGTTTCGCGTCCTCGAGCATCGCGAAAGGGCTATATCGCTAGTTTTCAACCCGGAAGTAAACTCCACCATCTGCGCATGCGTGCCCTTCCACGCATGCGTAGATGGTGGAGTTTCCCCGCCGGGCAGAGGCTTCCCTGGGTCTTCCCCCTCTTGCCCCGTAAGACCCCAGCGGCGGCGTGCTTCGGGACACCCCAACTCCGCTTCCCAGGTGGGAAGCGGAGCCGGCAACAGCGTGGGCGGGCGGGCGGTGCGCGCGAGCTTCGGGACACCCCAACTCCGCTTCCCAGCTGGGAAGCGGAGCCGGCAACAGCGTGGGCGGGCGGGCGGCGCGCACGAGCTTCGGGACACCCCAACTCCGCTTCCCAGCTGGGAAGCGGAGCCGGCAACAGCGTGGGTGGGCGGCGCGCGCGAGCTTCGGGACACCCCAACTCCGCTTCCCAGCTGGGAAGTGGAGCCGGCAACAGCGTGGGTGGGCGGGCGGCGCGCGCGAGCTTCGGGACACCCCAACTCCGCTTCCCAGCTGGGAAGCGGAGCCGGCAACAGCGTGGGCGGGCGGGCGGGCGGGCGGCGCAAGTAAAAACACCATCTGCGCACGCGCAGATGGTGTTTTTACTTCCGCACCGCTACTTCGTGAAAAATCGATCATCGCTTGGGGTCCTGGAACGGAACCCTCGCGATGATCGAGGGTTCACTGTACATCTCCACCCCGTGTCTACTCAGTGAAGCAGTGGAAGTGATGTGCCAGTGTCTGGATGGGTGCTGAAAGGCTCAATCCAAACAAGACGGAGGGGCTGTGGGTTCTGCCTCCCAAGGACACCTCCATCGGTCCATCCATTATCCTGGGGGGGGGGGAATTTTTGACCCCCTCAGAGAGGGTCCGCAACTTGGGCGTGCTCCTCAATCCACAGCTGACATTGGACCATCATCTTTTGGCTGTGGTGAGGGGAGTGTTTGCCTGGTGCACCAGTTGCGGCCCTATCTGGACAGGGAGTCTCTATTCATAGTCACTCATGCCCTTATCACCTCGAGGTTCTACTACTGCAATACTTTCTACATGGGGCTACCTTTGAAGACTGTTTGGAAACTTCAAATCGTCCAGAAATGCAGCTGCATGAGCAGTTATGGGCCTTCCAAGGCATACCCATAATTCTCCAGCACGCCTCAGACTACATTGGCTGCTGATTGCCTACATGGCATCGGGCCAGATAACCTCCGGGACCACCTTCTGACGCATGAGTCCAAGCGACCGGTTAGGTCCCACAGAGTCGGCCTTCTCCAGGTCCCATCAACTAGACAATGTTGCTTGGCTGACCTAGGGGAGAGCCTTCTCTGTGGGGGTCCCAGCCCTCTGGAATCAGCTCCTCCCAGAGATTCGCATTGCCCCCACCCTCCTCGCCTTCTGTAAAAGTTTAAAGATCTATCTGTGACGCCCGGCTTGGGGCTATTAGACCCCTGGCCGACAAGTGTAGTATGTCTTGCTGTGCGAATGGGAATGAATGATTTTAAATGTTATTAGAGTTTTAAAAGTTTTTTAGCTATGTTAATTGGATTTTTAAAGATATGTATATTGTTTTGATACGTTGTGAGCTGCCCCGAGTCCTCTGAGAGGGGTGCCATACAAATCCAATAAATAAACAAATAAACTAACAAATAAATATTTTTTTTAATTTGCTTCATTTAAAGACTTGGGCGGGGGGGGACTTCCCAAAGTTAATATGGTATTTTGTTAATTTCAAATACAAGTAGAGCTGTAATTATTATTTTATTTATTCTTTGATCATATTTCTGCATTATATTTATATTGTTAAAGACCAGATATCCAAATGTTCAAATGTCCAGGTGTATATTTCAGAAAGAGTGAGTGAGTGAATGAGTAATTCGGCTATCCAGAATATCTGTTGTAAAATAATACTCAAGATGTTTTGAATATGATAGATGTATTTTTTCCTACTGAAAATGATCCAAATTGATTGTCCTTGCCATGGACTAAACAGTTATGACCTTGGGCAGTTAGAAAGAGGAAATCCAGTTCAGAAAATAGCTTAGCAGTTAATGTTAAAGGTCAAACTCAGTCCACATTTTCAGGTATTATGGCTAGGTTAAGTGAAAGAAATCAATTACCATAGTCCAGAATTTGAAAACTAACTTAAAATCAGTCACTATCTAAGTTTTAAGCCACAATTGAAACCATAGTTTTAAATTAATTGACTCCATATTATAGTTTTCCATCTTGATATAATTGGGAATAATACACATATGTGTTGCTGCTGCTGTATTGTGAAATTATTACTTGGAATATTGCTTTTACCTGTTGTTTGAAGAAAGTAAGTGTGAGGAGACATTCTTCAAATAGATCTTACTGTGTTGATGCCAACTCATTTCTTCTTAATGATTTTAGTATTTAGAATCAGTGCGTCCACTTATGAAAAATGAAGAATTTAAAAGAATGGAAGGTCTTGGAAAAGATTTTGCTGTAAACCTGGGACCAAAGTTACAGTGGTATCTGAAGTTAAAGTCTTGGTGGGCTACAAATTATGTAAGTTGGTTAATCAAGTGCTTTCATGAAATCACACTGTTTTAAGTTACACACATTTTCTTTGTTTCTCATTTAAAATTTCCGCAAGATTTACTTTGTGAAAACAAAAATGCATAACATTTTAGTGTGTGACATCTAGAAAGTAGAAAGTGATAATAGACACTTTGATGTACCCACAAAACAGACATTTTAAATAATTCTATCATACTGGCCGAGGTGGCACAGTGGGGAGAGTGCATTACTGCAGGCCACTAAAGCTGACTGCTAGATCTGCAGGTCAGCAGTTCAAATCTCATCACCAGCTTAGCCTTCCATCCTTCCAAAGTGGGTTAAATGAGGACCCGGATTGTGAGGGCAATATGCTGGCTCTGTTAAAAAGTGCTATTGATAACATGTTGTAAGCCGCCCAGAGTCGTAAGGAGAAGGGCAGCATAAAAAATTGAATAAATAAATAAATACTCAGAATATTGTCTGATACTGTTATGTAATTTTCACTAGCTCTCATCTTGTTGCTAGAATGTTAAAAACAGCTTAGGATGTCTAAATTAAACTTGCAAATTATTTGTTTTCTTGTTTATTTAGAAGATTTATAAAGCAACTAACTCAGAAGGTTTAAGGCAGTATATAAAATCAAAGCATAGCACAAAAAACACAACAATAAAAAAGATGGGGTACTTAATCACCCAATGTATTCTAGAGAAGTCAGGCACTAACTATTCTCTAGAAGGCCATAAAAATGGGAGGCATTGATGCCTTGATAGATAAGCTTTTCCAAAGAAGGGAAGCAATGAAACCTGCCTCTATCCCTCCTCGTGTTATATATCCTGATAGGAGATCTTTAGCAGGCACTTCCTCTTAGTGAAGTTAATTATTTAGCTAATCAGTGTTAGCCTAATCTCTTGGAATCCTTAATCCCAAAACTTCGAACAAATTTGCCAACATTTACTTTAATCTATATTTGACTTAGTTTCCTGGCTTGAAAGATGCAGTTTTGATATGATTTCCCAAAACAATTTGATTTCTACATAATGCCTTTTGATATTGTGTTTGAGTTTCTTTGTTGTAGGTATGTTCTGTTTGAGTTTCTTTGTTGTAGGTTCATTTCAGATCATTCAGATTTTTTCTTTGTTGTAGGTTAGTGATTGGTGGGAAGAATACATTTATCTTAGAGGACGTGGGCCTATCATGGTAAACAGTAATTACTTTGCGATGGTGAGTGAACTATTCAGTTTAACCACAAATTGGCCATTCAGCTGGAATAAGGTCATAACTAGTTTCCCAACTGACATGTGTTACCTGGATAACAATGGATCTTGCAAATCCCTTTTTTATCATCTTGGTTGGTCCTAGTAAAGGTAGATATTTCAGGGTTAATGTGCTAATGTTGTTGTCCTGTGACATCAAAATCTGGACATAGATGGAGGTATTAAAGGTATGTCGAGGGTGCAGGTTCATTCACTCATGGCAGCTTATATGTTATGACCAACATAACATTTTTGATTTTGGTGTCAATTAAACAACACATGCTCCATTGGATCATTATTTCAGAGATATTTCCTTATCTAAACAGAGAAACATAATGAGCAAAAGTGGGCTCATTCCTGAAGCAGGAACAATTTCCCCATTATTTTCCATTCCTTTCCTAGCTGGTAAATAAATGATGGCTGCAGAGTGGGGGAGGAAGTGGGGGATTGTGGCTGGGTAACTATCATGGAAAATTGAAAATGAAGATCACGTAACAGGGCAACAGCCAGTAGCACTGAATCAGTCATAACTTTCAATCCCTCATGAGTCATGTGGCCTGGATTTTGAACACATTCTATAAGTTCTATAAGTTATCCTATTTGAGTATCTTGAGTATCAATTTTGGTTCAAAAATGTTGCCCTGTGATGTACCATTTCCCCCAATTAAAGGTCATGACAACAAGTTTTAATAGTATATAGATTTCACAGTATGCTTTTGCTTCAAACACTTTCAGGATTATCTTGGCCTTTGAAGTATAATCTCTACTTTTTAGATTATGATGATAAGAAAAGTTCCAAATTGCTTGGCTTCCCATGTTTGGTATATTAGGGGTGTGACATTTAGATTCATGTATGCTATTACAGGGATTTATAAGGAAAAAAAACTTACTGTATTTTGTGTGTACTTTTGTTTCCTTATCACTGCAACAATATTATTCCTTCTGGGTATTTAAAAGAAGGTAATATACTACCTCTTGTCATCTTTCAGGATTTTCTGTATTTTACTCCAACTGCTGTGCAGGCAGCTCGAGCTGGCAACGCCATCCATGCTATCTTGCTGTATAGAAGAAAACTGGATAGACAACAAATCCAGCCAGTATGTAATTTTTTTCCATTTTTTTAATCTCATAAATAAGAAGTATTATTTCTATTGACAGATTGCTGAGAGGAAAAATAAGACACCTGAAATGTAAATATACCTGATAAGATAAATGGGGGGGAAAGCAGGATGGTGGAATAACAGCAAGTTAAGGACCAAATTAAAATTAACTATATGAACAAGCCAGGAAGGGTATTTTTCCCAGGCCCATGTAACTAGGCTAATTTTTTAACTTCAGACTCACTCAGTGTTTAATCCTATTCACATAATAGCAGTAAAGTTCCAATCTTACAACTTAGGATAAAGAATTTTGGAGAGACTTTTGTGTATCCCACCAAAAAGACTTGTATCTTTGTGTACCTGTATTGAATGAATGATACCCATTGATTCAGTTTTATTTGTTTATACCTCCATCGTGCGCACACGCATACACACACCAAAATTGTGCCAGGCCATGTATTCTCACAAGACTTTGGAAGAATTGAGCCATTCAATATTTTTAACTTTCTTTTACATTAAAATGGTATTATTTAAAAATATATATTTGGAGGCCTTCAGTATTATACACACACACACACTATAATGCTCAGTTCCTAAAAATGTTGACTCTGCAATACTTGCAATATTAAAAATCCAGAGCTATGCATGGGAAATACCAAATAAAGTAGAGTGCTGGCCTTTGGATCCCATCTTTTCTATAAAAGGTAGCTTTCTGCTAGTTTGCATTGATTAAGAATTGATTACTGCTATAGAGATATAACTTTTTTTATTGAACTTTTCTATTTTACTATAGTTCCTCTTCATGTCTGAAATTTAGGTGTTTATTTCCAAAGTCACGATGTGACCGTTTCAAGTGTATTTCACTGTTTGTTGTCATGAGCAGGTTTTTCGGGCTCTCATAATCGTGGGGTAGATAGAAACGTGGGTTTACCAATATATTTATAGGTATGGAATGAATACAACACATATATATTAACATGGACTATTATATAGAAATAAGTCTACAATTTAACTTCCATTTTAGCTATTCCTGTCCTAAGTGTAATCATTATGAAGTAGTAGTAGTAGTAGTAATAATAATAATAATAATAATAATAATAATAATAATAATTTATTAGATTTGTATGCTGCCCCTCTCCGAGGACTCGGAGCGGCTCACAACATAAACAGTGTACAAATCCAATATTAAAATGCAATTTAAAACCCTTATAATAAAATAAAATAATCACACAACCAATCAAACCATACACCAGCCTTGACAATTGGGGTGTGTGTTAGTTTCCCCATGCCTGGTGACAAAGATGAGTTTTTAATAACTTACGAAAGGCGAGGAGGGTGGAGGCAGTCCTAATCTCTGAGGGGAGTTGGTTCCAGAGGGCCAAGGCCGCCACAGAGAAGGCTCTCCCCCAGGGTCCCGCCAGACGACATTGTTTAGTTGACGGGACCCGGAGAAGGCCAACTCTGGGACCTAATCAGCCGCTGGGATTCGTCTGGCAGAAGGCGGTCTCAGAGGTATTCTGGTCCGATGCCATGTAGGGCTTTGTAAGTCATAACTAACACTTTGAATTGTGACTAGAAATTGATCAGCAGCCAACACAGGCCACAGAGTGTTGGAGAAACGTGGGCGAATCTAGCAACCCCACAATAGCTCTCGCGGCTGCATTCTGCACAATCTGAAGTTTCCGAACACTTTTCAAAGGTAGCCCTATGTAGAGAGCGTTGCAGTAGTAGAACCTCGAGGTGATGAGGGCATGAGCGACTGTGAGCAATGACTACCTGTCCAAATAGATCTGCACCAGGCGAACGTCCCCCTCGCCAGAGCCGAAGGATGATGGTCCAATGTCAGCTGTGGATTGAGGAGCACGCCAAAGTTGCGGACCCTTTCTGAGGGGGTCAACAGTTCCCCCCCAGGATAATGGATGGACCGATGGAGGTTTTCCTTGGGAGGCAGAACCCACAGCCCCTCCGTCTTGTTTGGATTGAGTTTGAGCCTGATCAGCAGCCAGTGCAGGCCGCGGAGTGTTGTTGAGACATGGGCATATCTGGGTAGTTTTAAATCCAGGCTAGTTTCTTTTATATACAGTGGTCCCCCGATTATCGCGAGGGTTCCGTTCCAGGACCCCTCGCGATGATCGGTTTTTCGCGAAGTAGCGGTGCGGAAGTAAAAACACCATCTGCGCATGCGCAGATGGTGTTTTTACTTCCGCCGCAGCAGCGAGGAGCCGAAGATTGGGGTTTCCCCGCCGCCCACGCAAACTCCTCGCTGCTACCGCGCCCGCCGCTTGTCCACCCGCCGCTTGTCCGCCGCCTGCCTGCCCGCCCACGCCGTTCGCTCGCGCCGCTTCCCAGCTGAGTCCTGAAGCAAACTTCCGCGTTTGGCTTCAGGACTCAGCTGGGAAGCGGCGCTGGGGTTTCCCCGCCGCCCACGCAAACTCCTCGCTGCCGCCGCGCCCGCCGCTTCTCCGCCCGCCGCTTGTCCGCCGCCTGCCTGCCCGCGCGCCCGCCCTTCGCCCGCCCACGTCGTTCGTTCGCGCCGCTTCCCAGCTGAGTCCTGAAGCGAACTTCCGCGTTTGGCTTCAGGACTCAGCTGGGAAGCGGCGCTGGGGTTTCCACGCCGCCCAAGCAAACTCCTCGCTGCTGCCGCGCCCACCGCTTGTCCGCCCGCCGCTTGTCCGCCGCCTGCCTGCCCGCGCGCCCGCCATTCGCCCGCCCACGCCATTCGCTCGCGCCGCTTCCCAGCTGAGTCCTGAAGCGAACTTCCGCGTTTGGCTTCAGGACTCAGCTGGGAAGCGGCGCTGGGGTTTCCCCGCCGCCCACGCAAACTCCTCGCTGATGCCCGCCGCTCGCCCTCCCGCCAGCAAGAGGGGGAAGACCCAGGGAAGCCGCCCAGCAGCTGATCTGCCCGGCGCCATCTACGCATGCGTGGCCATAGAAAAAAGGGGTGCGCATGCGCAGATGGTGTTTTTACTTCCGGGTTGAAAAATCACGATATAGCGTTTCGCAATGATCGAGATCGCGAAACTCGGTGGACCACTGTGTAACATAACAACTTCTTCCAAATACAAGGTATCTTTAACACTGTAGGACAGTGATATCGAATCTTCTTTTGCTGGGGTGCCAGTGATGGCGAACCTTTTTTGGCTTCGGTGTGTGTGTGTGTGCCCACACCCATAATGCAGTGCCCTCCCCCAGCGCATGCTCAGATACACACACACTCACATATGCATGCAGGCCTTAATGAAGCATACGAACTTCTGGTAGGCCTGGTGGACCATTTTTTGCCATCCACAGACTCTGGAGGTTTTCCTGAAGCCTAAGGGAGGGCATATATGGCCTCCCGGCCAGCCTCCAGAAGGCCAAAAATCAGCTGGCCTGTGCCCATATGCGAGCTGGAACTGACATAGGACAGTGCCTTGCCTGCCCTCAGATATGGCCCCTTGTGCCACCTGTAACACACATGCCATAGGTTTGCCATCACGGCCGTAAGAAAAAGAACTCGAGTTTCATTTGGTTATAAGGCTGTAGTTGTGCTAATGCTGACATATAGGCCATATTCTGTGGCCAAGGCTCGGAAATATTTGGGAACTTGCAGTGATCAGGTTGGCAGAAAGAAGACATAGATGAGGGCAATGATACACACTGTGCTGTGTTCTGTTTTACATAATTACATAAATATCTGAAAGAAAGCAAATATTTCAATACTACCTAAAAACTATAGGAAGAAAAGATACATTTTGAAAATTTGAAAGGTACTTCATTAACAGAAGGCATCTCTGGTGAAAAGGTCACTTGGCAAACACCCTCAGTTACCAATCTCAAGTTATACAGTGTTCCCTCGATTTTCACGGGTTCGAACATCGCAAAAAGTCTATATCACGGTTTAAAAAAAATATTAATTAAAAAATACTTTGCGGTTTTTTCCCCTATACCACGGTTTTTCCCACCCAATGATGTCATATGTCATTGCCAAACGTTCATCTGCCTTTAATAAATATTTTTAAAATAAATTTTAATACGTAAACATGGTGAGTAATAATCTAAATGGTTGCTAAGGGAATGGGAAATTGTAATTTAGGGGTTTAAAGTGTTAACGGAAGGCTTGTGATATTGTTCATAGCCAAAAATAGTGTACTTACTTCCGCATCTCTACTTGGGGGAAATTCGACTTTCGCGGACGGTCTCGGAACGCATCCCCCGTGAAAATCGAGGGAACACTGTATACCATCTAAAAGTTGTTTTTTTCAAATAGGAATGACTTCTTTTTCGGTTATTGCTCCAGGCCTCTGGGGATTCTCAGATCTTCTGGGTGATCTCTGTAACCTTCGTGTATGTTTTTTTCTTCGCAACCTAATTATTTCTGTAAAACGCAATTGTAATGCTCATTTGCTGCATAGATTCTTCTGATGGGATCCACTGTTCCACTCTGCTCTGCTCAATGGGAGAGGATGTTTAACACCTCCCGTATTCCAGGAAATGAAACAGGTAAGAAGAAATAGCTGACAACATGGAGCCTCAGAGAATTCCATGCCAGAATTATCTTTTAGCTCTATTCTACTAATTACAAATCTTTACATTTACACTACACAGAGTCTGGACATTTCCATTATTCTGATTCAAAGAGGGCAAGGGACCTTTGGGTCTAGCATGGTCAAACTTAACTATATCTGCCTTCTGCTTTTCGAAGAAGTTGTGCCTTTTCTACGGTTTACAGAACAGCCATGTGCCTCAGGATTTTTTGGCAGTAAGATGGTAACATGTAGTTACATCTTAACATCTCTTTCACTCAAATACAGTAGTACCTCTAGATACGAGTTTAATTCGTTACAGAACCGAGCTCGTATGTCGATCAACTCGCATCTCGAACGAATGCCTTTAGACTTTGTTTTTCCACGCCGAGATAACCAGAAGCAAGGATTCTTGCGCCACCTAGTGGAAGCTCGGCTCGTATCCCAAATTTGAGCTCGGGTGTCGAACAGAAATTTCGCTTGCGTTGTGGCTCGTAACTTGGAATACTCGCATGTGGAGCAGTTCGTATCTAGAGGTACTGCTGTAGTGGTTTTCCTGAGCCCACGTAGCTTCAGCATAAGCCTGGAAAAAGTGTCATTTCATTCATCAGCAGTCAGCAAGTACTGTAAAGAGTCCAATGCTAGGCGTGAATCTCCCTTGCCCGTTTTATAGTCTGATGTTACATCCCTAACCTAAGGAAATGGAGTGAATTGTACACGTCAAACAATGTGGTAGCTTGCAAGTAAATCTTCAGCCAATTTAAAATACTTCAAGATTTTAGCTTGTATTTCTACAAGTTTTGCTTGTAGAAAGAATTGCTGTTGGGAAATGGCTTGCTACCTACTATGGAGATTTCTTTTTGTGTGATTATTAATACTTTTGTTTCCATTTCTTTAGGTCCTCTTATTTTCCACCACTTCTTTATTCTTCGTGACAACTACACTTTCTCCTTAATTTGAAACCTTTGTTTGAGGGATATTTTGATTTTCCTTTTTTCTTTTCAGCTAATGATTTACAATACGGTCCCATTGTGCTCCTATCAGTATGAACGTTTGTTCAACACTAGCCGTATACCAGGCATAGAGACAGGTACAGTGTTAGTCCTGTCAATGTATTTGGCCCCTCCTTTACATTCTGTATATAGCAAATTACTGCAACGTATAATTGCCACATTTGCTAAAGCTGTGTACTTTTTCTTGCAGAAGTTACTATGCTTTTAATATAGTATGAAAAGAGATACAGTTATTAAAGCTGTATGGGCCATTTCAGTTTGGGGCATCTCAGTAAAAAGTGGGTAGAATGAATTAGGATGAGATACCTCAGAAATTACAATGTGCATTCCTATACAGATATTGAATCATTTTTTAAAAATAGCAATAGCACTTAGTCTTCTATACCGCTTCACAGTACTTTTACAGCCCTCTCTAAGCTGTTTACAGAGTCAGCATATTGCCCCTAACAATCTGGGTCTTCATTTTACCGTCCTCAGAAGGATGGAAGACTGAGTCAACCTTGAGCCTGCTGAGAATTGATTTGCCAAATTGCAGGCAACTATAACTATACAATAAAATTGAGTACTTTTTAAAAAGTAAAGCTAACAAAGTACTATTATTTGGCTACACAAACCAACTAAAGCCTTCCAAACCAACTTAGTTATCCAAAAGACCTAGAAGCCCAATAAAAATCAACAGGAGTCATCTACAAATGCAGCTTAAAGACTGGAAGAGCAGGACCGATCCATGAACACCAAGTAAAATCAGGAGACGCAATGGAAACTTTTGATCTCACAACATAGGAACAGGTTTAATTATAGTTTTAATTGGGAAACTGAGCATCCTAGACCAAAATTCAAAAATGCTAGGAAATTCCTGGAAGCTTTGCACTCAAAAAAACTCAACCATCAATAATACATAAATAATCCATATTTACACACCATTCAAAAGAGAATAAAAAAACTAAGAAGGAAACAAAAAGACCCCAGAACACAACCTCTCAGAAGCCAACATCTAGTTAATCAAGGATTAACATCAGGCAAGCCATCAGAAAACAATACAGTACCCAAATTAAGAAACTACCAAAGAGAAAACCACGCACCCAACATATCTGATAGAGCAAGTTGCTACATGTAAATAGGGAGAAAATCCCACACTGATGCTACTGTAGTTGGGTAATGAAACATCTTCAAGCCCAGTAAGCACCAAGGATTCCACAAAAAATAATTAGGAATGAAAACGCATTGTCCAAAATATTTTAAAATCATGGAAATGTTAGGATGACAATAATTGCCGTATTCTTCAAGCTAGAAGACGCAGTGGAGTCTCAGACGCACCTAGATTTCGAAGAGAAAACAAGAAAAAAAATAGTTTTTGGCCTCCACACATCCAGTTTTTGCTCTCCCCAGCCTCCAGGAGCACTCTGCAGGCCTCCCAAACCTTCTGTATGTCCCGTTTTCAGCAAAAACTGGCCCGTTTTTAGCCTCCAAAAGCCCCCTCTATGCATTCTGTTTTTACAAAAAATGGGACTGTATTTGGCCTTCCAAATCCCCCATGCACCCCATTTTTGCTTTCCCTAGCCTGCAGGAGCATTCTGCAGGCCTCCCAAATCCTTCACATGTCCCATTTTTGCCAAAACAGGCCTATTTTTGGCAAGAATGTGATGTGTGTGTTGGCTTTTGGAGGCCAAAACAGGGCCATATTCAGTCTATAAGATGCACAGACATTTTCACCCAATTTTTGGGGTGGGGGTGGGGTAGTGCGTCTTATAGTCTGAAAAATGTGGTAATTAAATTCAACATTTCTGGAATTAAATGTATTTCAATTGCATAGCATTAATAATTTGAGAATACTATTTAATGGAAAGGAGCTGGTTTTGATTCCCAGTATTGTGCATTTACTATTAACAGTCCCTGCTGAAAAAGCACAATGGTACTAGAGTCTTCCCACAAATGGAAGAGCTTTTTAAATCCTTTGATCCCCATTTCCCCTATTTTGCCTTAGATATAACCAAAAAAGAGAATAAATTCCCTTAGAGCTTATGTAGAATCTGTTTAATACACATCATCTCAAACTGGGCTTAGGGGGAAGAAAACAAACATGAAACTACCTTTAAACAACTGGAATAAGTAAAAATGTATTTTTCTGTAGTTACTTGATTTAACAAAAAATTATTTTTAAAAAATTATCTTCCAGAAGAGATATAAGTAAAGACATGCATAATAACAGGTCAAATAGTTCATGAAAGTTTGAACTGTCCTCTAGTAAAAAAATCCTGTATAATGTGACTATTAATTTAACTGGAGTAAGTAATGAACCTTGGGCCCAGTCTTCTGATTTTTCAAGCCACTTTTAAAATATTCTCTCAATCAATTCTAATGTCTTCACTAACCTTTTCTCTTTAAAGCTTATTTTTCCTAAGCTTTTATTGGCATATAACTCTTGATAATGAAAAAGAATATAATATTTGCATGGAAATTATATAAAAGCAATGTTATGGCATATATGTCTCTTGACTTGTCTATAAAATATCAGTTTGGTAAGATGCAAACATTTTTATTTTTTGTGATATTGAGCATATTTAAATCTTAAATGACAAAAACTAGGTTTTACTTTGAAATCATCTAGGTAGAATAGTGAATGTTTGAATATTTTTCATGGGATTTAGAAAAACATATCAAGAAGACTTATTTTGCTAGGTTTAAAGATAGTCCTTGAGTTATAACCTTAATTGAGACTGTAATTGCGGTCATATGTTACGAGAGTCTTTAAAAAGTATGGTCACCATATCTGGTCACTGTATGACCAGATCCGATTTTACAATCTATTTTGCAGCAGTCATTAAGGAAATTCTATTGCTATTAACCAAACTCATTGTTTGCTTTGTGGCATTTTTTTTTTACTGGAAATGAATTTTAACACCTGTTTCTGATAAAAACGTCATAAGTCATCGTCATATGACTGCAGGGCACTGCAAATGGCCATAATGCAGGGCAGTTGCCAAGCATGAGGTGGGGGTGACAGAAACAAGATCATAAATCCCATTTTGGAGTCCATTGTAACTTCAAACGATCACCAAGCAATTGATTGTACGTTGAGGACTTCCTGTATATGTGTATATTTCCAAATATATTGCTTGTGCATATGGCAACTTCAGTGGTTCAACCGCATATCTCAACTTGAATATAAAATTGCCTCACTAGTTAGGACAATCAAGATATCTTGCATTAACATGTTGCAGGCTGGAAATTCTGCAGATTATTGTACAATCCCAGAACTTTCCCAGGATCCAACTTCAGGAAAAATAGCACATATAGAAGCCATTAAACCACATAATTGGGTGCATAGATCATCTTGACTATTTAAAAAGAAACTGATTTTTGTCTACTAAACTTTTTTTTTTAAAAACAAATTAAGCTGCTTTTTCATGAAATTTATGGTAAAGGGCAAACAATTCTTATGCAATTGAATGGAATAATTTCATGAATACTGGTAGTTGAAATACCAGAGTCACCTTATCAACGAGATGGACAGTGCATGAATTTAATGAAAAAATAAAATAAATGAAAATAGATGTACAGTGTTCCCTCGATTTTCGCGGGTTCGAACTTCGTGAATAGCCTATACCACGGTTTTTCAAAAAATATTAATTAAAAAAATACTTCGCGGGTTTTTTCTATACCACGTTTTTTCCTGCCCAGTGACATCATACGTCATCACCAAACTAATATTTTTTGCAAATAAATAACAAAAAAAATAATTATTGTTAATAAATAATTATGTTTATAAATATCAGGATCACTAAGTGTCTTATTCAATGGCGAGTACCAGTAATAATGATGAGTAAATGGTTGTTAAGGGAATGGAAAATGGTAATTTAGAGGTTTAAAGTGTTAAGGGATGGCTTGTGATACTGTCCATAGCCAAAAATGGTGTATTTACTTCCGCATCTCTACTTCGCGGAAATTCAACTTTTGCGGGTGGTCTCAGAACACATCCCCCACGAAAATTGAGGGAACACTGTACTTTGTAGCTGCAATATGTAATTGTTTTTATTATTAAATCCTACAATTATTTTAAATTTCTGGTTTTCAATTCTAGACACTATTCAACATTTGAAGGACAGCAAACATATTGCTGTATATCATAAAGGACGCTATTACAAAGTATGGTTGTACTATGATGGCAGACTCCTGAAACCCAGGGAGATTGAGCAGCAGATGCAGTGGATCCTAAATGACAAATCTGAGCCTCAGCCAGGTGAAGAGAAGTTAGCAGCTCTTACTGCTGGAGACAGGTATGAAACTTGGTATTGGTAGGTTTCTTAATTTTTTTTAAAAAAAAATTACCTGATCTCTTCTTTACGTTTAAATGTAGCTTGTTCATTCTTATTGCGATGGATTAATTGTAAAGTGAACATCTTTGGGATTTGGACCTGTGCTAGCAACACACAGTATTGCTTTTTTTAAACTGAAAATTTGAATATCAGCTTTCAAGTGGTTAGAACTTATTTTGTATCTCTTACTTGTAAAGATAAAAAATGGCTGAGTATAGGCTTCGATAGGTTACATTAATTCATTTCAATTATTAGGTGAGGAGGATAGCAGGAAGGCAGCATACTTTATACACAGTGAATTGGAGCCAGACATAGTAAACACAGTACACACAAAGTGTAAGATCACACCATCTACTGAATGTTAGTAGTATTTCAGAACGAAAGACCATGATAAATGGGTTTGATGCCAAGAGAAAGGGGATGCCAGGGAATTGGGGATGGTGAGACTTTGTTCGCCATGGCCCAGTTAACAAAATGGCCTGCAGAGATTGTTTGGTGCAGCTTGATGTTCAAGACATGCTATGGCCATGCTGTTGGAGTTGATTTAAAGATGTTTACTATTGTTAGATCACGTAGGTTCATCTATGTTGTTATTTGTAGAGGCTGAAAATAAGGAGGCATCTCTATAGACCTTCTAATATATGTAGCCACACCACAACAGTAGTGGTAAGTGGGTCGACAATAGGTCGTAGCCATATAAGAGCCGGGGTGGCGCAGTGGGTAGAGTGCGGTACTGCAGGCCACTAAGCTGACTGCTAGATCTGCAGGTCAGCGGTTCAAATCTCATCATCGGCTCAAGGTTGACTTAGCCTCCCATTCTTCTGAGGTGGGTAAAATGACCCGGATTGTGGGGGCAATATTAAAAAGTGCTATTGCTAACATGCTGTTATGCCCTTTGTTAAAAGGACACTATAAATACATGTTTATTATAATTCTAGCCTCTTCTGAGTTGCTGTGGTTTGTTTTTTATGTGCAGTTTTTGGAGGATGGCCACGTCCTCCAAGTTAGGAAACTTATTGGTTCTTGGATCTGCTAAGTGCCTCAACATTGATTTGGCAGATTCTAATAATATTGCCGACCTCTCTTGTCATTTGAGCCTGAAATAGTCAGGGTTTGGTGTCTAGGAGATTCAAGACGCCCCATGGAGGCTTCTCCCCACCTTTTCCAGCCCTGTTTCTTTCCAGGAGATTCCTAGAGAGGCCCCACGGAGGCTTCTCCCTGCCTTTTCCAGTTACAGTTTCAGAGGATCTTTTTAACATATTTTGGGTTTTTTTACTAATCTGAGTGAAATGTTAATATATATTGCTAATCCATGTATGATGTGCCATATGCTAAATAAATAAATAGGGGATTGTGGAGAGAAGGTAGAGAAAGCCAGAGGATTATATGCAGCAGACATTTAATTTGTAAAGATGCATTTAAACATTATGGTTAAATGCATGGTTAAAATTTGAAACTTTATATAAATGTTTTGTTTGATAATTCCATTTCTCTGCAACTTATTTTTCCCCCCCATACATAGCATGGTGAAATTTGCAGTGGTTTTTGTTGTTTCTTCATTAGAGAGAGTCACCTTGGTTAGGAGACTGTGAATTCTAGTCCTGCCTTTAGGCACAAAACTATCTGGGTGACTGGGTGACCAGTCATTGGCTCTCAGCCCTGGGGGAAATGCAATAGTAAACCCTTTCCCTGAAAAACATTGCCAATAAAACTGCAATCCAGGAATTGATACTGACTTGAAGGTGTGCACCCACACAGACTCAGAGTTCATTAGACATCACTTTAAATTTGAATATAAAATTACACCCTTTTTATAAAGATGATTCTTCAAGTGATTTGACACAATGCTTTTATATTCATCTGACAGAGTTCCTTGGGCTAAAGCTCGCCAAACGTATTTTACAAAAGGAAAAAACAAGCAGTCATTGGATGCAATTGAAAAGGCTGCTTTCTTTGTTACTTTGGACGATACTGTACAAGGTTACAGAGAAGAGGAACCAGTTAAATCAATGGATACATATGCAAAGGCACTTCTACACGGCAAATGCTATGACAGGTATACTATGCTTGAGAAGGAGGTATTCTTTCATCTTATTCGTATATATATATATACTGCTCAAAAAAATAAAGGGAACACTCAAATAACACATCCTAGATCTGAATGAACAAAATATTCTCGTTGAATACTTTGTTCTGTACAAAGTTGAATGTGCACAACAGCATGTGAAATTGATTGTCAATCAGTGTTGCTTTCTAAGTGGACAGTTTGATTTCACAGAAGTTTGATTTATTTGGAGTTATATTGTGTTATTTAAGTGTTCCCTTTATTTTTTTGAGCAGTGTATAAATATTGTATGTTTGGTTTTTAAATTAGGGTCTTTTAAATTATTTTAAATATTAGATTTGTTATATGTTGTTTCACTATTGTTGTTAGCCGCCACTATTGTTGTTAGTCTACGGAGAGGGGCGGCATACAAATCTAATAAGTAAATAAATAAAATTCCATTTTCAATAGGCAAAAATAAATGTTCTGTCTGAAATCATGGGTTTAACTACCATTGAAAATCAAACAAATGGTATACTGTTCAATGAAATTGTTTAGTATCTTTTGGTTATAGTGTTTCTCCGAATAATTAAACAATGACACCTTTTAGAAGTCAAGATTAGTTCTGAATTCTGTTTCCTCATTTAAGGTAATGTTGTATTTGTATATCTTTCATTGAAGAGTTTCTGGCTTTGCCAACAAAATGCCTATCTCATACCTCTCAGAGATTACTAAGAATTGTAGGTTTTGGTGATAATTGTATAGATTTTGGGGCCTACTTTCATCTCCATATATAATTTCTGGACAAAGAAATGACTGTGCTGCAGTATAGTTATAGATGATAATACAGTATACAGATACCTATTGCAACAACCACGTTATGCAATGCACAGAAAAGAATTAAGAAATTTATTTATTTATTTATTTATTTTCATAAGTCATGTATTAGATAACAGATATAAGTATAAATATGGTTCTGAATGCATGAAATGGATATGAATAAAAGGGAATACTAGGACAGGGATAATAGGCACACTGGTGCACTTATGCACGCTCCTTAAAGACCTCTTAGGAATGTGGTAAGGTCGACAGTAGTAAGCAAAAGAAATACAACAGGAGTGGAGAGATAAAAGGAAAAGAAAATATAGCTCCATTAAATTTTCTGTACATCAACACCATTAACTGTATTTCTATAAACTTTATCACTGGAAACATGAAAAAATAGCTTTGAAACTGCAACAACCCATTGTATTCTGAACATTTTTTCCACATCAATTTGGGTGAGCCATGGTTTGGTAGAAATTCAGTTCAGAATAGCAATGGCAATAGCTCTTAGACTTATATATTGTCCCCTAGTGCTTCACCCCCCTCTCTAAGCAGTTTACAGATTCAGCATATTGCCCCCAATAATCTGGCTCCCCATTTTACCAACCACGGAAGAATGGAAGGCTGAGTCGACCTTGAGCCAGTCAGTATCAAACTGCTGTCTGTTGACAGAGTTAGCCTGAAATATTTCATTCTTCATTCTAGCCACGGCTGAATGTTTTGGGGGTTCCATGTTTTGGGGAAAACAGAATTCAGCAGGACAAATAAAGCAAGGCTGGTACATATTGTCTATTTCTTCTCCCAACATAGCATCTCTCTCTAGCCCTCATCTCCTAATCCCCAGATTTAGCAAAGCCTTCCATTCCTCTCCTTAGCTACTAGCGATGTCCCAACATGGCAGATTCTGTTGCCTCTTGTCTACAAAAGTAAACATGTACAGTATACACATTCCCAACAAATGTATCTCTAGCTTCAGCACAAGCATTCCTTTATCTTAATTGTAAATACAGTAGTCCCTCGCTCTATCGCGCTTCACCTGCCGCGGCTTCACTTCATCGCGGGTTTTGAAGTCAGCTTCATTTGAATGATTTTACCACACAAACAAGCGCTAGAATCCCCCAGCGGGACTCCCAAATGATAAGCGGGGCGGGGACTGAGCTCCGGCGGAGGCCCGTCCCCTCGTTCAATCCCCCTCGCCAGTGCCGAAAGGAAAAAAAAGAAAGGAACGCGACGCGGCGGGGATTTCCAGACTGGGCTCGAGGGCGGAAGAGGAAGTGCTCGAGGGCGGAAGAGAGAGAGAGAGAAAAAAAGAAACAGCCGGGGCAGCTCACCAGGGACTTTACAGCCGGGGCAAGGCAAAAAACACAACATTTGGCCGAACTTCTGCAAAGAACAGAGTAAGTAGTAGTGGGGGGGGGAAGGTTAGCCGGCCGTTGCTCGCCTCCAGGCATCCGGAGCTGGTGGGAAGGAGGATAAATTCCCCATCGCGGATTTCACCTGTCGCGGCAAGGTCTGGAACGTAACTCCCGCGATAGGTGAGGGACTACTGTATTAAACAAAACAATACGGCACATGTTTCTTTCATTCCCTGCTCAATACTGAATGCTTCACTAAGCTTTGGGTCTTTGGTATATCCAAAGTGCAGTCGCAAATATGTCTCTTGCAAGTTAACATATAAAGTCCATACAAATTGGATAAAGTTGTGATTCCTACATCTGGTATTTTATTATCTTAAGTGTTATCTGTGATATTTTCTAACATGGTGTTTGAAGTGGGCTTGTTAATTTATCTCTCAATTGTTCAATTATCTATAGTTTTCTACCATTGGGCAATTACTTTTTCTAGCTGCTAAAGTTAAGTAAATGATAGATTCATTTGTTTTCAAGGTTGATATCCAATCCAGGGAATAAGTGGAATAATTCTACCTCTGGGTAGTTTTGATTTCTTTTCCCCCCCCAGTAATAATGCTAATCTCATCAGCATTATTAGAATCAAGAGGAAGGTCACATGGCCATCACAAAAGAAAGTCCCTCCAACTTTCATAAGAATAATTAAGATAAATACAGCAGGTGCCAATTTGACTAGAGTCAAGTATGAGTCTTGTGCAATCTTCTACTGAAGATTGAATCAAGAGGTGGATCTCTCATTTTGTAATAGTAACTGCTAATTTTTTGAAACAGTTTTTGCTGGTTGTTTGAGATGGTTAAATATTGACTTCTCCAAACTGGTATAAAGTCAAATTGCTGTAACTTTAATATCCTTACTACCAATAAAATTGGTTTCTGAAAAATACATGATCACTTATTTATTTTTTAAAACTGTCCTTTATAATTCAATTCAATTCAATTTATTAGATTTCTATGCCGCCCCTCTCCGAAGACTCTTGTTGTGGAAATTTTTTATTCTAAATATTATATCTTCAGGGACATCTCATTTAAGTCAAAATATAGTAGTGGTCCTGTTCTCTATATATGATATCAAGGTTACATATTTATTCTTCCAAAATTGGAACATTCTTTTGGCAAACACATTGATTGATCTTGTTTATTTAAAAAAATGTTTTGGCTGAAAGAATTATTGATTTATAAAATTATTTTTAATAACTGAAATAGAGTTTCAATTTGAAACTGTTCTTTCAGTGTGTCACTCCATTCTCCAATGCACTTGCAAGGAGAGTCCAACGTGGGTAATTCTCCAGTCTCATTGGAGGGACTGAGTTTTAATTTAAATATTATGCAGGCACCGCCCCCTAGCCCACCAGTCATGAAAACTCAGTCGCAGTAAAGGGACCTTTTTGAGTTTCTCTGTACTGAAGTATTAGTAATTTTTATATGATTAAATATCTTTGTAGTTTTCTTGTTACTAATGCTTCTTAATCTATCTTTTCTTTATGTTTTGCAGGGGTTTTTTTGGAAGACTGGCTCCCTCCTTTACGGCAGTGGACCAGGCCCTCCGTGGGTGCTGTCCACTGGACTGTCACGCTCTGCCCCCCCCCTCCTACCTTTTTCACATCGGCCCTTGGAAACGGCCGTGGGGGGGTGAAAAAGTGATTTCTCAGCAGAGCCGCTGGGTTCCCGACCCCCGAGGTCGCTCCCGGTGTCGGAGGCGGTTGATGTCGGGAGGGGCCTGCCCCGCCCGACGGAGAATACCAGAGCCAAAAACGGGACTCTCCCAGAGATCAGGCGACCGTAACGAGTCTCCAGCCGAGCAGGGGCTATAACAGGAGGAGAAAGGCCGCCAGAGCTATAAAACGCCAGGAACGGCGTTACCCGCTAATCCTCACAAAGTCTCGGCGGGAGCGGCTGTTTGGTTGCCCGACGGTTGTCATGACGACGGCGCGGTGGCCATTTTTGTTAAATCGGCCGAGTGCGACGTAATTGCCAAGGGGGTGAGAGGAGCGGGAAGGCTCCCAGGCCACACCCCTAGTCTGCCTGGTAACGCGCAGTCGCGCTCGGCAAGCAGATAGAGACAGTTGTACACAGCTCTTCTTCTTCTCTGCTGCGACATAGCTGGGCCTTTGGTTTTACCGGACAACCCGTGCGTGAGTGTAACATTATGGCAGACAATTCAGTCCACTCAGGGGAGGAGGTGGCCAGTTCAATCAGGCCCGGTACCCCTAAGGACAAGCCTCATTCAGAAAAACCCAAGGCAAAATCCTCTCAGAGTGCCTCCCTTAAAGAGGCTGAAAAGCGGATTCGAGCACTCGAGAGGCAATTAGAACTGTCCCAGAGACAGCAGCCAGCGCAGCTGCCTCAGCCTACTCTCATTATGGGACCCACTCCTCCTCCGGCCTCCCCCCTAACCGGCATAGCGGGGTTAGCAGGCTCGGCAACAGAGCATGATTGGTCGCCAGAACGCCCCCTATTAACAACAGGACCACAATATAGCCAGGGAGCGCAGTTTAACCAGCCCATTGCCACCTTTACTCCTTCTGCCGTGGGTCTGAGGAGCTCTTTTGACACCTGGCAAAGTATGCCTCAGAACCTCCAGGACTTAATCAGCAACGTTTATGCTCAGAGCATCACTGTAGGGGCACATCAACAGGCCCCAGTGACTCACATTCCACAAAGACAGAGGAATGTTTGGGCTCCTCCGGCCCCAGCTTCTTTCCAGGGTTCCATGGAAGAGGACCTGTACCTTAGAGAGGACGACAGTGAGGAGGGCGAGGGGTTGTCGGGGGATGAACAACCACCCGAACCACCAAGCCTTGTAGGCCTCTTCAAGCCCTCTCTTTTCCGAATCATGTTGAATAAGGCTAAGCTGGTTTTTGAAGGGGCAGGAGAGGGGAAGTTGCCTAAGGATGTCACCGCACAGGCCTCAACAGGGGTCTTGCTGTCAGTGCCAAAGAAGGAACCAGAAACCATCCCCTCATCTGACATTTTCCTAGACAATATTAAAAAACCTTGGGAAGCACCAGCAGCAGCACAGGGGCCCTCTATGATTGATCGGAAATACTACACTTTCGATCAGGAGATGGAATCCCTTTTGACACCTCCAACCATAGACACTCCTGTGGCAAGTTTGGTTTCTACCGCCTTGGTTCCATCTGAGGTTTCTGATGGCCTGAAGGCGGAAGACAAGAGAGCCGAGACTATAGTTATGAAGACCCATCAAATGGCAGCCTGGGCCTTACGAGCCGCTTCGGCTGCCTCATTTTTCAATAGGGCAACTATCCTGTGGATACAGGACATGCAATCACGAATGAGCCAGGAGGATGGCAAGCTCCGCCAAGATTTAAATAAACTGCTGGCGGCTACGGAGTTTTCCGCAGATGCAACAATGGATGCGGCCAAGTTTGCATCCCGCGCGTTAGCATCCTCATTGTCCTCCCGGAGATTAATCTGGCTACGAAGCTGGCAGGCGGACGTAAAATCAAAATGGCGCCTTGCCTCAGCCAGATTCCAAGGGGAAAAGTTGTTTGGTGATTCCCTTGAAAAAGTCCTTATCGAGGATAAGGACAAGAAGAAAGTTCTTCCCAGATCCAACAGGAGAGGAGAAAGGCGTTTCACACCGTTCTATAGAAGGCAGACCTTTCGTGCCGAGCCCTCCTCAACCGTCTCTCAGGGTTCGAGGACCTTTTCCCAGGGCTCTTTCAATCAGGGAGGCTTCCGTCAGGACAGACCGTACTTCGCGGACCGAGGCAGACCCTATCAGCAGGGACGCCGTCCATACAGAGGTTCAAACTTCAAGGGGTCCAAACGAGGAAAATGACTCTACAGAATCCTACCCTCTGGGGGGCAAGCTCCTCTACTTCGCCAACGCCTGGAGGGCTGCATCCCTCGACCCCTGGGCAGTTGCCACAGCAACACAGGGGTTGCGCATAAATTTTCTCCGTGTACCTCCAAACAGATTCCTTCCTTGTCCTCAGGTGATAGATCCTCAAAAGAGGGCACTGTTACACCGGGAAATAGAGCACCTCCTGGAGATAGAAGCGATAGAGGAGGTTCCCATCCACCTGAGGGGGACAGGTTTCTATTCAATCGTTTTCCTGGTCCCCAAGTCTTCGGGCGGGGTCCGTTTGATTTTAAATCTCAAACGGTTGAATCTGTATGTGCGTTATCAAAAATTCAAAATGCACTCCCTCGGGTCTATTCTGCAGTCCATACGACCAGGGGACCTCCTCACCTCTATCAATCTCAAGGAGGCCTACCTCCATGTACCGGTATTACCAGAGCACAGACAATTCCTCCGGTTTTTCGTGAACGGATCCCATTACCAATATCGAGCGATGCCATTTGGCCTGTCATCAGCGCCGAGGACGTTCACCAAACTTTTGGACGTCCTCACGGCCACCTTGAGACACCGGTCAGTGCGCCTCATGGCATATCTCGACGACATTGTAATTTTGTCAAAGTCTCGGGACCGGGCACAACGGGATCTCCAACTAACCTTGACTACCCTACGAACTTACGGGTTTACCATAAACCTGGAAAAGAGTCATTTAACACCAACAACCAGATTGGCTCACCTGGGCACCATCATAGACACGGACTTGTGCCAGGTATTCCTATCGGAGGACAGACAGGCCAATATCCGGACCCTACTCCAGACACTGTCAGCTCAACCAAGACCTTCCCTGGCCTTCCTATCCAAGATCTTGGGCACGCTGGTCTCTTGCATCGATGTGGTTCCCTGGGCCAGGTTACACATTCGTTCCCTCCAATGGTTCCTCCTACCCTATCAAAGGAGGAAGATCAGCCATACCAGGACACAGGTGATTCTCCCTGCCGGGGTCAGGACTTTATCACTCTCACAACGGACGCCAGCCTGTTCGGGTGGGGTGCTCACCTTTCATCCAGCGTGGCACAGGGTCTGTGGACTCCTCAGGAGTTAGAAAACATCAACATCAATTTTTTGGAATTGAGGGCAGTGTCCCACGCCCTGCTGAGCTTTTCTCACCTGGTGCAGGGCAGTCATGTCCTGGTCTTAACGGACAATGTATCCGCTCGCTCTTACATAAACCACCAGGGCGGGACAAGATCCAGACGCCTGATGCAGGAGGCCGATGCTCTGTTCAGATGGGCAGAGGTCCACTTGGCCTCTCTCTCAGCCGAGCACATCTCCGCCCAAGAGAATGTATGGGCGGACTGGCTGAGCCGCAAGACTCTGGACCCGGCAGAGTGGAAATTGGATCCAGCTGTATTCAGATCCCTGACAACTCGGTTCAACACACCGCTCCTGGACCTGTTCGCCACGTGCCACAACACGCAGCTGCCCCGCTTTTTTTCCCGGTTCCCATCTCCGGGTACGGAAGGGGTGGATGCGCTGCGCCTTCCCTGGCCGAAGGGACTCCTGTATGCGTTCCCACCTACTCGCATCCTTCAGAGGGTCCTACAGAAGATCATACTGGAACGAGCCGAGGTACTGCTAGTAGCTCCCTTCTGGCCTCGACGGGCTTGGTTCTCGGACTTGACGGAGCTGTCGATCTCTCCGCCTTGGAGAATCCCAGACCATCTGATAGCCCTCAGCCAGGGGTGCATTGCACACCCGGAGCCTCAGTGCTGGAGCCTGACCGTGTGGCACTTGAAAGGGACCGTCTGAGACGACTTCATCTCCCTGACACGGTCATAGCTACCATGCAGGCTGCCCGTAGACCAGCTACTAGACGGATTTATCAGTCCACCTGGTCGGCCTTCTGCACTTTCTGCGGAGTCCAGAAAATCGACCCTTTAGCGGCCTTACCTGGGACTGTCTTAACCTTCCTTCAGACAGGATTGGATAAAGGTTTGGCTCCTAACACTTTGCGCCGCCACGTGGCAGCTTTGTCGACGATTTTAAGTCCAGACTATTATCGACCTTTGTCACGTCACCCTTGGATTCGGGATTTCTTAAAAGGAGCGACAAATATTAGACCGGCTACGATCCATCGATTCCCTTCTAGGGACCTACCACTGGTACTTAAGGCCTTGACAGCTCCACCCTTCGAACCGTTGAGGACGGTATCAATATGTTTTTTATCCATAAAAACGGCATTTCTAGTTGCCATTACTTCGGCCAGAAGGGTGTCAGAGTTGTCAGCCCTATCAGTGAGACCTGACCTATGCCTGTTCCATCCGGATAGAGTAGTCCTTCGGTTGGACCCTTCATTCATCCCCAAGGTGAACTCTGGGTTCCATAGGGCTCAAGAAATAGTATTGCCTGATTTCTGTACACACGGCACACATCCATCTGAACTCAGATGGCACAAATTGGATGTGAGACGTGCGGTCAAAATTTATATCCGTAGAACACAGCATTCCCGCTCAACGGAAGCATTGTTTATTTCCTTTTCTTCACACGGTGCGGGCACTAGAGTGTCCTCACAAACTATTAGTCGTTGGATAAGAGCCTGCATCACTGAGGCCTATAAAGCATCAGGACAGGCGATTCCTCAAGGCATAACAGGACATTCGACTCGCAGTGCGGCAGTTTCGGCAGCCTGGTCAACACAAGCTTCGATCGAAGAGATTTGTAGAGCGGCCACGTGGGCAGCTCCCTCTACCTTCATCAAGCATTACCGGATTGACACTTTCGCTTCTGCGGAAGCAGCCTTTGGGAGGCGGGTGTTACAGAGGGTGTGTTCCACTTGAACGCCCTTGGACCTGGTTTCCCTCCCGTTTATTATGTCTTGGGTACATCCCACGTTGGACTCTCCTTGCAAGTGCATTGGAGAAGAACCGTTGAAACTTACCTGAACGGTCTTCTCGATGCACTGCAAGGAGAGTCCAAAACCCACCCATTTGGTGGACCAAGGGCCTTTTTTGCCTGGCATTGTTTAAGTAATTTGGCCGGGCTTGTTGCCTTCCAGTTGTTTAATAAAAAAGTTATAGTTTACTGCTCCTTCGGTTTTTTATGACTGGTGGGCTAGGGGGCGGTGCCTGCATAATATTTAAATTAAAACTCAGTCCCTCCAATGAGACTGGAGAATTACCCACGTTGGACTCTCCTTGCAGTGCATCGAGAAGACCGTTCAGGTAAGTTTCAACGGTTCTTCTCTGTCCTTTCCTTAGTTTTCTTCAGTGTTCCCATCTTGAAGGATTCTGTGCTGAGTGTTTATTAGTCTATGTTTATGGAGAAGTAAGATATATATAATCTCCTTGCAGGTATTTTTATCTAAAGCATATTTTTTTTTGGCACAATTGAAGAGAAAAATCCTTTTGTCAAGTCTGTAGATACATTCCTCTTGTAGTTGAATGGCTCCATTTTGGCTGAATAAACATTGCCGTTTAGAGATTGTTATTAGTGAATATGGTGATAAAACAATTTATGGACATTATTGTTTTTCACAGGTGGTTTGACAAGTCGTTTAATCTCATAGTGTTCAGAAATGGCAAATTTGGCCTTAATAGTGAACACTCTTGGGCAGATGCCCCAATTGTCGGACATCTTTGGGAGGTGAGCCTTTCTATTATCATGAAATTGTTCGTATTAACTTAAATTTAATAATTGAACTGAAATGTAATGAAATTCAGCTTTTGCTTTGGTCATGTTAACTATTTTTGGAGTGTGCATCATTCAAGAGTCAAATTTGATTCTTCCTCTCCAGAAAGTTCAGATCCCTGTTGGAACTGTGCGGTGGACCATGAAAGCATTAGAACTATGATCTAAATTCTATTGCTGTTCCCTATCATAAATCAAATGGATTACAGCAGGGGTATATGCTTTCTTTCTGAAGATGAGGACAATCCTTAACCTCTGATTAGTATTGAAGATTGAATAATAGCAAGTGAAGAAGGCCAGGAAAATAGATAAAAGAGAGAAGGGTGGATGCAAATCTAACAATAATAATAATAATAATAATAATAATAATAATAATAATAATAATAGTGATGTTATTGATATTATGCTACTCGCAGAATAAATATATGGCATAAACAGAGTAAATGAAGTTCATTGATAATGCACATGATTTTGTTATAATAGTATGTCTAAGATGCTTTTAAGTATTTCTCTCATTCTGCCAATCATCTCTAGAATGTCATGCTTTCTGACTGTCTTGAATTGGGGTACACAGAAGATGGACATTGCAAAGGGGAGGCCACTTTAGGCATTCCTATGCCTACCAAGCTGCAGTGGGAAATCTCTGAAGAGGTGGGTACATATCCAATTCTAGATCCATGGTATCAGGCATAATTAGGATGCTACCTATAACATTTCTGATTGACTGAAGTACACATCTATCAATTTTTCAATGAAAATGTCTTTATTTTTAAAATAGATCAATGTGATCACTGATGATTTCGTTTAGGATAAGGTGATAAATGTAGGATTAAATGGTTTAAAAAATATGATCTCCAAATATTTCCAGAATAACACTATGCTTGTTGCTATTATTTAGTGCCAAGAAGTGATTGAGAAGTCTCTCGACATTGCAAGGCCGTTAGCAGATGATGTGGATTTTCATTCTTTTCCTTTTGATATATTTGGGAAAGGATTAATGAAGAAAACCAAAACTAGCCCCGATGCATTTGTGCAACTTGCTTTGCAACTGGCTCATTATCGGGTAAGTATCTTAGGCACTTTTAGTTTAATTTAAACATATATTTTTTTAAAAAAACATAAAGTACCTGATACCATTTTTAAATTTTCTGCTTAAAAAGAAAACGTTTCCCCAGATTAAAAAAATGAAGTGTAATTAATGAGAGCTGATAGTCTTTTCTAAAGCTTCCGTGCTGAAGCCATTTAATACTGTACTATTTTTTTCAATCATCCAAAAATTAAATTTAAGCAGCTCTATTCTGCATCATTTAGTAGTTTTTCTCTATCCACCTTTTCTATCGCATGCATGATTTTATACACTTTGATCAAGTCTTAAACTTAAGACCTCTTAAACGCTATCTTTCAAGGCTGAAGAGACCAAGGCGTTGCAACCTGGTTTCATAAGGGAGGTACAGTGATCCCTCGGTTAGCGCGGGGGTTACGTTCCAAGACCTCCCGCGCTAACTGATTTCCGCGTTATACTGGATGCGGAAGTAAAAACACCATCTGCGCATGCGTGCCCTTTGTTCCATGGCCGCACATGCGCAGAAGGTGGAGCGATGCAAGTTCAGAGGCTGGCAATGCAATGGTGATTTTTCCGGGCTCCTCGCCACTACCCACAGGGCAGCGCTGGCGGCAATGGCAATGGCAACCCTCCCTCCTTCCCTTCCCTTCTCTCCCTCCCTCCTTCCCTCCTTCCTTCCTCTCACCGGCTTTCTTGGGGCAGCGCTGGCGGCAATGGCAATCAGCAATCAGTATGACGTCATCGGGCAGGAAAAACCGTGGTGTAGGGAAAAAAACGCGGACTTATTTTTTAATTAATATTTTTTGAAAAACCGCGTTGCAGCGTTTCGCGCTAATCGAGAACGCGCAAATCGAGGGATCACTGTACTCCATTTCTTTTATCATTACATACTCTGTAATAAGAATGTAGACCCCTGGCTTTCATGTATTTTTTACTGTTGAATATAAATAACTTTGTATTTTTCTTAGGACATGGGAAAATTTTGCTTAACATATGAAGCATCTATGACCCGCCTATTTAGAGAAGGCAGAACAGAAACAGTTCGCTCATGTACTGACCAGTCCTGCAAATTTGTGCAAGCAATGGAAGACCCAAATGAACTTGTAAGTTGAATGTGCTAATCAAGCCTAATATTACCTACACTTTTATTTTAAGTTTACTTTTATTTAAGCCCACAATTTCTAAGGCACCCAGGTAGTTTGCTTTCCTGAGTAATATAATTGTAGTAAATAAAGTGTTGGGAAATATTTCAAGTTTTTTCCTTCAACAAATAATTGGTTGAGGTCAAGAAAAAAAAATTTCAATGCAATTTCTGCTTTTAATTTTATATAAACGTGGTTAGCTTTTTCCAAACAGCACAATAAATTTGGTCAGTGTACATATACAGAACTGTCTGAAACTAAGTACAGTCATACCTCGTCTTACGAACCTAATTGGTTCCAGGGGGAGGTTCGTAAGACGAAAGGTTCGTAAGATGAAACATTGTTTCCCATAGGAAACAATGTAAAGTCAATTAATCCGTGCAACCCAAAAAAACCCCCGCAAAAAAACGGCGTTCGGCGACTGCTGGGAAGCCGCGCGGCTATTTTAAAAGGTGACAGCCGGCCTGGGGGGCTTCCCAGACAGCTCCCGAACCCGGAAGTTCGGCAAACGTTCGGGGTTTGGGAGGTTGCTGGGAAGCCCCCCAGGCCGGCTGTCACCTTTTAAAACAGCCGCGCGGCTTCCCAGCAACTTCCCGAAGCCGAACGCCAAACCCGAACTTCAGCGTCGGTGACTGCTGGGAAGCCGCGCGGCTGTTTTAAAAGGTGACAGCTGGCCTGGGGGGCTTCCCAGCAACCTCCCGAACCCGGAAGTTCGGCAAAAGTTCGGGGTTCGGGGGGGTGCTGGGAAGCCCCCCAGCCCGGCTGTGACCTTTTAAAACAGCCGCGCGGCTTCCCAGCTGTCTCCCGAAGCCGAACGCCAAACCTGAACTTCCGCGTTCAGCGTTCGGAGACAGCTGGGAAGCCGCGCGGCTGTTTTAAAAGGTCACAGCCGGGCTGGGGGGCTTCCCAGCACCCCCCCGAACCCGGAAGTTCGGCAAAAGCCCGGCTGCGACCTTTTAAAACAGCCGCGTGGCTTCCCAGATGTCTCCCGAACGCCAAACCCGAACTTCCGCGTTCGGCGTTCGGAGACAGCTGGGAAGCCGCGCAGCTGTTTTAAAAGGTCACAGCTGGGCTGGGGGGCTTCCCAGCAACCTCCCGAACCGAACCCAGGGTTCAGAAAAATTTTGCCTCTTCTTACGAACTTTTTTCGAGTTACGAACCAGCGTTCGGGAGGCTGCTGGGAAGCCCCGCCGCCCGGCTGTCACCTTTTAAAACAGCCGCGCGGCTTCCCAGCAATCTCCGAATGCCGGTTCATAACTCGAAAAAAGTTCGTAAGAAGAGGCAAAATTTTTCTGAACCCCGGGTTCGTATCACGAGTTGTTCGTAAGACGAGGGGTTCGTATCTTGAGGTACCACTGTACTGTAGCTGGGAAAAGATGAAGCCATCTAGTGGTCGTAAAAAGTACTATTTATGTTTGGCATATTGACTTCAAAGTGTTGACTCTTCCTT
This sequence comes from Erythrolamprus reginae, assembly GCF_031021105.1. Classification (NCBI taxonomy): domain Eukaryota; kingdom Metazoa; phylum Chordata; class Lepidosauria; order Squamata; family Dipsadidae; genus Erythrolamprus; species Erythrolamprus reginae. The sequence goes on along the minus strand of NC_091950.1, from coordinate 136,003,153 downwards.
TTCAGTTATTAAACATGTTATTAAAAAGTTTTCTGTATAAAAGTATTCTTTTTATCTTTCATATTACTTAAACCATGTGTTTAAATTTGCAGAGCAATACGTAAAAGCCATTAAATTTCACTGTTGTGAACCATTAATGATAGGGACCTAAAACTACAATTTTCCTGTGATTAATGTGTGAGTTCAAATAAGTACAGAGAAAATGTAGGACACAATAGATCAAGGTAGTGAAAAATATAAATTTATACAATTAGAATTTTAGTGCTATAATCAAGCCATCATTGAAACCCCATGGAAGTGTTCATAGTTTGAGAGCCAGTTTTATAATAACAGAAAAGTTATTGTGTTCATTTCTTCAATCACTTCTGCCTCTTTATGAGAATTTTGCATTATTGTTGGTCAACAACTCTGAGTCCTAGTACGTTTGTAACATCAATCATAATACTTGTCTTCTGCTGGCCCAGTACCTTAACTTCAGATGGCCTCTTTTTCAATTACTTTATCCATTTTCCCCATCATATATGTCCAACATATCTCAGAATAATTTCAGTACAGTGTTAAAACGTTTCCCATAAACAATCTGGTTTCACTTCCTTTGGTATTGGAAGATCTATGACTGTTCGCCTCCTCCACTTGGCCATGTCTGTTTGGTCCCCAGGCTACCAACCCCCAACCATTCGGGCGCTACCTTTTCACCTTGGCCCGTTCACTGAACAGGCTGAAAACCCCATTCACCTGGCCTTTTGGATGGACAGGATACTTTGCCACCAGCCAATCAGAGGAGCAGGGGGTAGCCTTCCTCCCTTTCCCCCCTCCCTCTCCCCGTGTGCAGTGTGTCTATGATGGGAAGAGAAGAGTGGAGTCTCTCTCTTCCCCCGTGTGTGTGGTGTGTGTGTATGTGGGGTGGCGGCAGTGTGTGGCAGGGGGTGGGATGGCACCTTTTCCCTCCTCAGCCACTCAACAGCAACCCCAGAGCCCAGCGCCTTCACTTCTCAAAAAGAGACTGAACAGGTTGATTGTGTTCTGAGGAGAAGTGAATGCGCTGGGCTCTGGGTTGCTGCTATGCCGTTGAGTGGCTAAGGAGGGAAAAGGCGCCATCCCACAACCCCATACACACTGCCACCCCACACATTCACACATACACATACAGGTGAAGAAAGTGCAGTGGGTGGGATGCTACAATCCAGGTGCTCCTAAAGGGACTTTGGTAGTGGGGTCTGTTCTCTTTGTCTTTTTCTAGAAGTTGGTGTTCCATTTTAATAGAACACTCAACACTCTCGAAAACGTCCAAAGATATTTCACCAGAAGAGCCCTTCACTCCTCCACTCGAAACAGAATACCCTATGAAAATAGACTAACTATCCTGGGTCTTGAAAGCTTAGAACTGCGGCGCCTAAAACACGATTTAAGTATTGCCCACAACATCCTTCCGGTCAGCGACTACTTCAGCTTCAACCGCAAGAACACAAGAGCACGCAACAGATTCAAACTTAATATTAACTGCTCCAAACTTGACTGTAAAAAATATGACTTTAACAATCCAGTTGTTGAAGCGTGGAACTCATTACCGGACTCAATAGTGTCAACTCCCAACCCCCAACATTTCTCCCTTAGACTCTCCACCATTGACCTCTCCAGGTTCCTAAAGCCAGTAAGGGGCGTACATAAGTGCACTGATGTGCCTAACGTCCCCGGTCCAATTGTCTTTCCTTTTCTCATATATCATATATATTCTCTCCCTCTCATCTACTTCTCTTCTTTTTTACTTACTATCTTTATATATATTACTTAATGTCTATTCTCTTCCAAATGTATTGTATATTGGACAAAGAGTAAATAAATAAAAAATAAAAAATAGCATTTAAGCAGAAATAGTGAGTTGTTTTCCCCTTTTAATTTACAGCCAGAAAAGAAGCGTAATCTATTCAAGGCTGCTGCTGCTAATCATCAGTGCTTATATCGTCTGGCCATGACTGGTGGTGGCATTGATCGACACCTTTTCTGTCTTTATGTGGTCTCCAAATATCTTGACGTTGAATCACCTTTTCTAAAAGAAGTAAGCATCCATATAATATTTGTGCAAATTGGGTTTTCCCCTCTTTTTAAAATTTTTGTTGGTATTTTTAACGAGCTGGTATTCAAACAATTGAAAACCTTTTAAAGTATGAAGCATTATAAGAAAACTTTGAGGCTTACAATTCCTTGCAAAACTGAAAATAAGTACATTTTAAGAATTTAATATATTAAAGAAGGCTAAAACATATATATTTATATTTGCAAATTTTAAATATGTACATTCAAATGTGTACATTCAGTGCAGCATTATGAACACTTTAATTTATTGAAACAAGGAATTGCAATCATTTGCATGTGCTATGCTATATTTGGTCTTACCCTTGTTGTGCCTGGAATCATAGAAATAGAAATGTTGAATACAAAGGTGGAGAGTATGCATTGGATTCAACCAAATCAAGAATCAAACTCCAATGGTTTGAAACACCCGGGGATTATGTGAAACAAATTGACTTTTTCTAGGAAGCAAGCCAAATAGTCTGCAGAAATTCTTACATTTTTCTAAAAACACCCTGAATAAGGAAAACTGCACGAGAAAAGTGATAAAAGGAAGTGAGCTGGTGCCTATATGATCAGTTTCCTATAATTTTCTTGGTAACATTTAGTTTGCCATTGTGTTCTGGCATTTTTTGACGCCTACAACCTGACCTCTGGTCTAATTGATAGAGCTATGCAGTGCTTTCGATTTAATTTCAAAAATATCCTTCTTGAGGAAACTACAGCTTTTCCTAAAATTGTGCAGCTATCCTCTGCAATTCCCAAATATGCTGGAGAAGATACAGTTACTATTAGGTACTTGGTAGAAAAAAAATAGGATTTTTAGGTTTTAAGATCTTTTCCGTGGTATACTGCACACGCCATCCATCCTTGAACTACTGTACTTTTTTAAAAAAATTGTGCCACAAGTATTTTTGAGATAGTTTTTAATAGAAAGCAGACTAATATAGTAGCCGCCCCGAGTCTGCGGAGAGGGGCGGCATACAAATCCAATAAATAAATTGTATCTAAACAAATGCAATAAAAATACAAAACAAATACAAAATGTTTTTCAGTCATTATAATTGTTTTATCACATTTTGCAGATTTTTTTTTACCACTTTATACCATTTTTAATAACAATTCCTCATCACTGTCACCAAAATAATTTGGGATATAGGAATCCAATTTCACAAGACCCCAGCTATAATAAACAAGACAAAATATAAATATTTTAAATAATGTTATTTATTTTATAAATAAATATACAAATGAAATAATTCTCTGAGGGTTGAAAACAACATGGATTGCATATTGACACATCTACTATTCCATCCCTTTTGGGGAAATTGTGGTTGTCAGAGAGGTTTTGGCAAAAGTACAGATGGTTTGCTTACTCAAGTTGCACATGTTCTTTGATTTCAAAATAGTAGTTTTTGTTGCAATTTATTATATCGTATTTTCCAGGTTTTGGCAGAACCCTGGAGACTTTCAACAAGTCAAACACCTCAACAACACATTGACCTGAATAAGAATCCTGGAATGGAGTCCAGTGGTGGAGGCTTTGGACCTGTATGTCTGCATGTATTTTATTTTAAACATCTAGTACAGTAGTACCTCGTCTTACGAACCTAATTGGTTCCCGGGGGAGGTTCGTAAGGTGAAACATTGTTTCCCATAGGAAACAATGAAAAATGAATTAATGCGTGCAACGGGAAAAAAACAACGACGCCCAACTGTTTCAATTGAAACAGCCGGGCGCTTCTCAGCGTTCTCCCAATGCCGAACCCAGAAGTTCGGGTTCGGGTGGCCGCCGAGAAGCCCCGCCGCCCGGCTGTCACCTTTTGAAACAGCCGGGGGGCTTCTCGGCGGCCTCCCGAATGCCGAACCCGGAAGTTCGGGTTTGGCGTTCGGGTTCAGGAGGACGCCAAGTAGCCCCCCGGCTGTTTCAAAAAGTTCATAAGACGGAAAACGTTCATAAGAGGCAAAAAATATCCAAACCCCAGGTTCGTATCTCGGGTTGTTCGTATGGCGAGGGGTTCGTATCATGAGATGTGCCAATCACATTTTCTATGAAACAATGCTGCAGTCATATACTCAAATATTTATCAGTGGAAACATGAAATTTATGAACCTTAAGCTTTTATATCTAAGGAAAAGAACAAAAATGCAATTAAATGAGTTGCTGATCAGGAATGTTATATTTTTGAATAACAACATTAGATGAATTATTCTTCTCATAATCTAAGCAATTACCCCAGTTTTCATATTATAATTTTTGAGATGGGTATAATCTATTAATTCTATCAATCAGTGTACAATTTAACAAAAAACAAGTTAATGTGTTTTATACACTGCTCAAAAAAATAAAGGGAACACTTAAACAACACAGTATAACTCCAAGTAAATTAAACTTCTGTGAAATCAAACTGTCCTAGGAATCAACACTGATTGACAATTTCACATGCTGTTGTGCACATTCAACTTTGTATAGAACAAAGTATTTAATGAGAATATTTCATTCATTCAGATCTAGGGTGTGTTATTTGAGTGTTCCATTTATTTTTTCAGTAATATATATTGGAACATATCAGCGAAGGGAAAAGTTCTGTTTATTACTGTTTTGAATTTATTAATCACCCAACCAATAATATATTAAAAATCCATGAAAATAAATGTAAATAATGCACTGCATAATTTAATCAAATCCCAACTAATGGGTTTTGCAAACTGAACATCTTACTGAAATGTGTGTGTGTGTATATATATATATATAATGAAATTAACCATATAATGTTCTGTCGGGCTCTCTGGTAGAATCCTCCCAAAAATTCACAGGTACAAATTTCAGACACACATTTGAAAATTCAAAACAATGTTCTTTATAATGAAAATTCACTTAAACCAAGCCCTCTTTTGGTATAGCAAAGAGCACTCGTCTCCAAACAAACTGGTAATTTGTACAAGTCCCTTATCAGTTCTGTGATACTTAGCTTGCAACTGTGAGGCAATTCACAGTCCTCCTTCTTTCACAAAGTGAAACACACTTTGCCCTGGTTTAGTTTCAAAGCAGGGAAAAATCAGCACACAAAAGGTCAAAGTCAGTAAAGCAGTCACGAAACACAACGATCAGATAATCCTCCACAATGGCCAAACCCACAGGCTGCTATTTATAGCAGCCTCACTAATTACCACAGCCCCACCCAACCACAGGTGGCCTCATTTTCTTTGATAATAATCTCTCAGTTGTTGTTGCCTATGCATCGCTCTCCTCATGCGTGGCTGTATCATTAACGCTTGTTCTGAATCCAAGGAGGAGCTAGATAATTGATCTCCTTCTGAGCTGTCTGCCACACTCTCCTCCTCCCTGTCACTCATGTCTTCTTGGTCAGAGGAGCCTTCATCATCAGATTCCACCGGGGGCAAAACAGGCCTGCAGCATGTGGATGTCTCCCTCACATCCACAGTCCTTGGGACAGGAGCTGGGCCAGAGCTAACCACAACATATAATAATAATAAAGGTAGCGCAGAAACAAAAATTAAGATTCATTGTAGTAAATATGACTGCTCTATATTTCAGTAAATAAATGCCTAAATAAAGTAAACAACATAATAAATCTGTTCATTATTTTAGAACAATGTCAGAAATTGATATAAATTGATGTTATATCATGAATATGATACATTCACAAGTAGATAAAAGGACCACAGTTGTTTAAAAACAATTTAATAGGAAGATGATTTTCAAAAAATTCTTAAAAAGACCATCCATAAATAATTTTCAGAGAATTTTTTCTGATCATGATAACTGTTAGATTGTTTAGGGGAAATATATCAACCACAAAACAAACTTAATACTGAGTAATGTGACATCAATACACAGCTCAGGCAAACAAACCAGACTAATAAATATATAGTACATATATTACACAGATGTACAATAGATTAATCTCTATACAATCCAAATCACAAATATAATCCCAAATATCAAATACAAATCAGATACGTCACTCAGCTCTATACATACAGTAACTACCAGAAATACTCTCCCAAACATGAGCTCTGCTGTGGCCAACAGGCACACTTATATCCCTTAACCATACATTGATAGTTTATATATATTGTAACCCAACATAGTATCATATATTGTACTGACAATAACATTTATAGATTTTTGCCAAATGTTCTGCTCCCCCTCCCCCCGATAAATTATATTCCCTCATATACATTTCCCACACAATTTCCTAAACAAGTCCATTAGATTATTTATAATTCAGTAAGGCTAATGTGTCATTAGCCTTACACATATTTGACTAATAATTGTGATTAATCATAGTGCATGATTTAATTACTAAGATTATATCAGGGTTTTTTTTAAAGCAAAAGGTTCCTTCCCATCACCTTGAGAAGGCACAGTATTAGCTTGACATTCCTTTCAATTCTTCCCAGAAAGATGAACTGTTTTCAAATGATGTCTGTCTTTATTAAAACATAAAAATATGTCTTATTATTGAGCATCTTATATTGGACTTTAAAAACAAAATAGTCTTGAGCTGGTTTGTTATGGACATATAGAGAACTGAGATATTCTACGTATATTTTCTATAGGTTGCTGATGATGGTTATGGTGTATCTTACATTATTGTGGGTGAAAATCTCATCAACTTCCATGTGTCCAGTAAATTTTCCTGTACTGAAACAGTAAGTATCTTATTAATTTTATGGTCTTCTATAACTCTCATCCTATATAATTCACTAATAGCCCCATTTTTGTATCGGGGTTTTTTTGCACCACTTACCGCAAAATGAAATTGCATCTATAAGAAACTGTATAACATATATTATTGGTTTTAAAATACTGCCCAATATTTTTAGGTAATGTACGTCAGTATTTCAAATAAATTCTGGTTACACTAAACAAAGGTAGGAAAATATAGATGCCTGCTGCAATCTACTATAGGTTTTGTTTCTGGTTTTGTTTTTCATTATCAAATTTTTGTGCCAACTGACTCTCAACAACTCTGGGCAGCTCACAACAAATAAAACAAGAGCAGATTTAATCAAAAGGGTTTTTTTTTAAAAAAGAACTGAGCAGGAAGAAAGGAAAAGGGTTTTACATTCTCTTTCCTAAACAAAAGTATATGGCAATCAGCTTCACACATTTAAAAAGTAGAATTATGTATATGCATGCATACTTTAGGTACACTATAAGATTGCTATGTGATTGTGAATCTGATTTTTAACATTTTTTGTAGAATTCTCATCGCTTTGGGAAAAACCTCAAACAAGCGTTGTGTGACATCCGTGACTTGTTTCATCTTGGCAAAAACTCTACTAAATGATTTTTCTAACAGTAGAATGACTAGTTGGTCAATGTTGGAGATGAGAACTCTTCTGTACAGTGACTTAAAATAAGCTATGCTAAGCAGCAATCCATTCCCAGGTATATAAGCAACCATTCTTCGACGGTCCATCCCTTTGATTCTTCAGAAGAATTTTTTTTTTATGAGAAATGACACTTGAGTTTTTATATTTGCTGGGAAGTAGCAACATGAAATTTATTCCTGGTTTGTCTTAATTTAACAATTTTTTATTTGTGTTCTATAAATTAAGGTAATATGTATGTGTATTCCAAGCTCATGCTAATAGAAAAAAATATGACTTGAAATATAATAGCGGAAGACATAATTGATTTAATTGTTGGTGGAGTTTTTTCAGTAAGTTACCCTTTAGGACATACACAATAAAGGCATTTCATTGAACATTTAGAAACACCAGGCAAATGTAGTGAATTGTGCTTGGTGGGGGGGAAATACTTTGCTATTTGAAATTAAGCCTGTCTTGTTATTTGAAATGTCAGGTGAGGCTTTTTCTGTATACAATTTTAAAGCCTATATTTGCTGAATTTCAAAAGTAGAATGGCTGAATTTGAAAAATAAGAATTGCTGAATTTGCAGTAATGTCGACTATAATATCTGCAGATAAAAATGGGTGTTTTCATGAAAAATCTCACAAATAATTTTAAAATAAAAGCTATTTCTTAAGACATTTTTACACTGTTACAAAAAAGTGAAATTATCTTGCTTCAAGAGTTTGTTCAGTTTGTTTCATTCCATCACTCTTTGTGCATTATAATTAATCAGCTGGTTTAAAATCTGTTGGGACAATCTTCAGTGTAAAGACCAAAGTAATTTGACCACCTTCTGCCTTAAGAAATTATAATATGAGTCATAAATAGTCCTTAATATAAATACCTAACACGTAAATGTCATAGATTAAATTGGAATGATCTGAGATTTTTTAAAAATGTAGACAATTACAAATCATGAATAGTATTACTAAAAAATCTGCATTAGAAATTACAAAGAAAAAAGATAGTTGGTCTTATGGTTGGTAGGAATTTTATTCAGTAACCAGAGATGCAAATATTACAAAAATCAGAAAATGATATTTCAACAGTCTTTTTACATAAGACAAAAATTCTTATTAGTCTCTAAGTCTTTACATAAGATCTAAAAGGCCTTATCCATCAATTATCTGCTTTTTTCCCCAAATTTAATGGCTTTAAGACACATCAAGAAACAAATATGGAGGTTAATCTAATAAAACCCTGATGTTCAAGAGCTTTTAATACCAATAGAAGATATGGAACTGAAGTTGCTGTCCTGAGAATTTGCTATTAAATTCTTTGACTTCAATTAATGCAAATGAGTTATATTATTCCCTAAATAAATATTAACGTCTACATCTGCAAAAGAATAGATGGGGCATGTTTCATATGATCAAGAATGATGAACATCACAAAATTGGGGGGCGGGGGGCGGGCAGGAGAAGCAATGTATGCCATGCTGCATTCTTAAGTCAGTGTCCTGTTAAGTATATATGCTTTATTTTAACAACTGACCAGTCTCTATATTCTAAGAATCTTTTTTTATCAAGAGCATTATTAGGTTTGACTCAGGTTTTAGATATTTGAATTGTAAACATGCTTAATTAGTGCATTATCAATGCAATGTTTTATATTTTAAGGAAGTGTAAATGTGTAAGTGGCTGAAGTTAACATGAATTTTACTGTAAGTGATTGAAAGGTTAAATGTCTTTTTTTTTAATTGATACAAAAACAATTTCCGACTTTGGTTTATATCCTCTTAGAATACCAACTGCCTGTATATAATACTGCTTTTGGTTGTAAATCTTTAAACACATAGTAAACAGCTTATTCTTAATAAAAATATTATTTAAAAGTGTAAATTTTATATTAGATATATGGAGTGTTCTCATTATTTATAGCTTTCATAGAAATTTATTGAAATTGAAAGAATTGGTTTGACAATATTTAAACTTTAGATATGTGTATGTATATATCTATGTATGTATAAGCCCTTCTGTTCAAAGTTACTGCAGCACTAAAAAAAGTAACATGACCATTTTCACTTAGAATCATTGCAGCATCCCCATGATCACATGATCAAAATTTAGATGCTTGACAACTGTATTTTGCAGTGTCCCCGGGGTCATGTGACCACCTTTGTTGACCTAGTAAGCAATGAGGAACAATCTCCTACTAAGTTCACAATTGCAGTGTTTTGCTTAACAACTATGGCAAGAAAAGTCATAACGTGGGGCAAAATTCATTTAACAACTATCTCACTTAGCAACAGAGGTTTTAGGTGAATTGTTGGTTGTAAGTCAAGGACTACATATAAATATTTGCTTGTCCACGTAATGTACAAATACAAAACACATAAGAGCCCAAGGGTTTCCTAAGAAATTTTTAAACAATATTTTCCTATATTCATCACTTAAATATAGAGTAAAACTAATACTGTCTATTATTATTTAAGTTGACTCCATTAAATTCTCTATATCTTATTAGCTGCACTGGGAAGTAGTATATTTTTAGAATTTAAAAAATATATCCTGAAGTTTTCCAGTTTTGCTTAAATTCTTAACATCCAAGTCCGATTTATTTTGTAAATGTCTGTATTTTGGTGTGTATCACTTAATCATAAAAACTGAGATTCCTGGAATCTTAAATTTTTCTGAGATGAATTTAATGTTTGGCCATTGATGAAACACCATCTGCTGCTGAAGTGAATTCACAAATTCTTTTAAAGGATAGAAGACTTTTTAAAACTTACCTGGGAGAAATGAACCTAAATCCTGCTGTGGTCTTATAACAGCATCATATATTCACAGGGTAGCAGGCGATTTTGCTGTTGTATCAGCCATTTAAAAATTATTAGTTTTAAGAGGTAGTAGTCGCAAATCAATCAAGGAGCTTTCATTTATTTATAAATGTATATACTGCCCATCTCACCATAACTTGATATTTTTCAATAAAGTAGTACTCTACCTTCATTGCACTAAACTGGTTTCCTTATGAAGATCAAGATTCATCTTTTGTCAGTTCAGGAAGTTCAACAGCTCAATGGGCAACATTAAGTCTTTTCACTTCCTCAAGCTGAAGGCAGAATGAAGACCTTACCCCACTTAGGCACACTTATTCACTTAACCCAGGGGTAGCAAAGTTGGCTCTTCTATGACTTGTGGACTTCAACTCCCAGAATTCCTGAGCCAATCATGCTAGCTCAGGAATTCTGGGGATTGAAGTCCACGTGTCATAGAAGAGCCAACTTTGCCTACCCCCACCCTATTTCAGGCTGCAACAATGTAATAGCTTGCTGTGATATGACCTATGCTCAGAGGTGGGCTGCTGCTGGAATGCCTAATTGTGGGGAAATCTGCGGCTCTGAAACACAAGTGCAGAATCAAATGCAATTAACTTCCTGCACTGTGCAGGTAGCAAAATCGTGTACAGGGGTGCAGGCGCATTTTGGTGAGGTTTTTTGCTTCCCACCATGTGTGCAGGAAGTGTAATTGCTTGATCCTGCACTCACGTTCCAGAGTTGCGGAGCTATGCACAATTAGGCATTCCAAAAGCAGCTCACCATTGCCTATGCTCATTCAGTTGCTGGTTATAAAGCATATTTTCCTTGGTAGAATGGAAAAATACTTTGAAAAACATGATAGGCTAATGGCTCCCTCTCTGGAACATCATTCCCTAAGATTAGAATGGCCCCCACTCTTCCAGAAGGCACTGAAGACCTGGTTCTGCCAGCAGGCCTTGGGAATGCAGAGCGGGATGGAGCCCATTAAAAGGCTTGTGTTGTCACTGGGGCAAGGGGTGGGGAGCTGTTATATTTTATTATTATAAAATTTTATTCTATTTTTTCTATTTCTGTAAGCCACTCGAGTCGCCATGTGCAAATAAACAGCAATATAAATTTTCTAAATAAACAAACAGCCAGTAGCATGTGTTGTCTTCTCTCACTTTGCTCTGCATATCTCAATAAACAAGATTAACCTGGTCAATGTAAACGCAATAGCTCCATTGGTATCTTGAGCAGAAAAGATTTTCTAGATCACCTTAAATCTGGGACTTGAAAGTGGGGGTAAGTTGGTAAGACAGTCACCCTGTTTTGTAGAAGTAATATTAGCACCAAAATCATGTTAATGTAAAAGGCAAATGAAGGAAACTGGCCTCTCTACTGTTTCCTGTTGTTCATTTTTTCTTGTGATTTAACTGCTTGTCCTTTACAGCAATTGAATATAATTAGTAGAACTTAAAAAATTGGGAGTTTGCCATCATCTATAGCAGTGTGTCCCAACCTTGGCAACTTGAAGATACAGTATTTGGACTTCAACTCCCAGAATTCCCCAGCCAGCAAATGCTGGCTGGGGAATTCTGGGAGTTGAAGTCCAAATATCTTCAAGTTGCCAAGGTTGGGAAACATTGATCTATAGAACTACAGTATGTGTGGTTCATTATCTTATCCAATTGGAAACATGACCTTTTCTAAGAGATTTGCAAGGGGCTTGCGTAAGCGCACCATTGTGCCTACCGTCCCTGTCCTATTATCTTTTATCATTACTTTTCTAATGTTATGTTTATACAAATTACCATCATATAATTGCCTGATAAATATAAATAAATATAAATATGCATATAAGCACAAGCCCCACCCTACCCCAAAATAGATCATATGCAATAGAAATGTGTTCCAAACTGTCCTATTCTCACCTGTCTTATATTTCACTGGGGGGAAAGGGATAACATCATACCTGCAATGTTAGCATGTATAACCAAGGCATTCATTCCCTTAAACAAGAAGAGCCAAGTACATATTGTCTTTATATTTTCCTTTTGTGGAATAAGCATAAGTTGCACATTTTTCTTTATTGAGGATTTAACTTTGAAAGTATTAGAAGGCTGTACTTATTGTGCAGAATGCTAATTAAAAAGGCCACCTGAAAAGGATCAAGATATTTTTAATTGGTCTGGTTGAAGAACAAGGAACCCACCAAATTGCAGGCATTTTAAGTACTGTAAGACCAGTGTGTAAGCTATCAATGATAATGTGCGTTAATGACTGTCAATCTTCAGGTATTGACAGGATCTGCTAGTTTGATTTATGGGCGCTATGAATTTGGGTGTATATGGGTTCATGTCGGCAACTACTTCAGCTTCAACCACAACAACACAAGAGCACACAACAGATTTAAACTTAATATTAACTGCTTCAAACTTGACTGTAAAAAATATGACTTCAGTAACCGAGTTGTCGAAGCGTGGAAGTCATTACCAGACTCCATAGTGTCATCCCCAAACCCCCAACACTTTACCCTTAGATATCTACGGTTGACCTATCCAGATTCATAAGAGGTCAGTAAGGGGCGAGTACAAATGCACTAGAGTGCCTTCTGTCCCCTGTCCTATTACTCTCCTATATCACCTATACCTTTCTTCTATTCCTATATCTTTTCTTCTATTCTTTCATTGATATGTTCTATTACTATATCTTCTTTTCTATTCTTTCTTTGATATATTTTACTATGAGTATCTCCTCTATAACCTTCATCATGTATTTTTCTATGTATATATATATTGCCCCCACCCTCCTTGCCTTTCCTAAAACCCACCTCTGCCGCCAGGCATGGGGGAATTGATACTCTTTCCCCCTAGGCCTTTACAATTTTATGCATGGTATGTCTATGTATGATTGGTTTTTTTATAATAATGGGTTTTTAACTGTTTTTAGTATTGGATTATTGTTATATGCTGTTTCATGTTGCTGTTAGCCGCCCCGAGTCTCTGGAGAGGGGCGGCATACAAATCCAATAAATAAATATACCCACTAAAACCCTCATTGTGTATTGGACAAAATAAATTTGGGGTCATGTGCACAGCAACCCTTTTTGCCTATTAACTCCCGTCAGAGAGAATGTTTTTGTCTATTATTATTATTATTATTATTATTATTATTATTATTATTATTATTATTATTATTATCATCATCATCATCATCACCATTAAGATTTGTATGCCGCCCGTCTCCGAAGGCTTCGTCTTCCCCTTCCGTTTTTTCTTCGCAAAGTAAAAAGGTCCGAAAAGACCTCGCCCATTATTTAAATACATTCTCGTGAGAGTGAAAAAACGAGTCTGCAATGGTTCTAAGTGTGAAAAATGGTCTTAGCTCACTTTTTTCAGTGATATAACAGAGCAAAAAAATCGTACAGAACAACAAAACCGTGCATTTGCAAAAAAAAAAAAAAAAAAGCCATTGCTGCTCCGTAAAGGCGCGCGCGCCCAGCCACGGGCGAAACGCTCAGCGAGGTGAAGTGGTGGGAGGTGTTTGTCCTCTCAGAGACTAAGTCATCTGACCCGGAACCAGCGCGTGCCCTCCAGGCTCCGCCTCAGCTCGAGACAGCCGCTGCTCTTCTCCTTCTCCCCGCCCAACGGCTCTTCCTCCGCAAATTAGAGCAGGCGCTCATCAGCGTGATGGAAGAGAAAAGGCGGGAATCTGCCGAGGGGGAAGGTGAGCGGGAGAGACGAGAGAAACGTAGAAGTAGTACAGTACTGTACTGTATGTACGAGTTCGCCTCATGTGACATGCGCACATCCACCCCTCATCCCCCTCCCCCGACAGTTTGGAGAAACTTTTTTTTTTGGTCGGGGAAATCAGGTCAGATCTGTTGCCTTTTCCTTGAGGTAACGCGTATTAGTCTAGCCAGCAGCTGGAACTTACGAGTATAGGTGGACAAAGATAATGCACGCTTATTAAACCCTGACGTACCCACTAGTCCTTTCAGTACAGGTGGCATTGTAAAATCTGAGGTAGTCCAACTTCGATCGCACATGAAAAAAATCCCAACTATTCATTATTTTCAGAAGTGTCTACAGTATATGTGTGAAAAGTAAACAAAAGAGTCAACAACTGAATAACAATGATTTCCATCATGCACAGTGAAAAAAAAAGCATTTCTGAAGACCTGTATAACCCTAAATTCCTCTTTGATTTACTTGGTACACATGAAATTCTATAGGTGTGTCGTTTCACAACATCAATGTATATCTATCCATCTTCATCCTCATTCTTCCACCAGAAATTCAGATCCATCACTCCATGCCTTAGAAAAAACTTAACCTGAGCTGTTCAAAGAACATTTAATATCTTCATTGGTGCATCTCTTATTACTGCTAAATTATCATTTTAAAGAAACATTGCCATTTATATTATTGTATTTTACAATTATTTTAGTTTGTAACGTGCACTACCATGAGTTCCTGTGGGATTTAATGGCATTATATAAGGTAGTTCTCACCTTAGGACCACATTGAGCCCAAAATTTCTGTTGCTAAGAGAAACATTTGTTAAGTGACTTTTGCCCCATTTTATGACTTCTTGTCACAGTTTTTAAGTGAATGACTACAATTGGTAAATTAGTAACACGGTTGTTAATTGAAACTGGTTTTCCCATTGACTTTGCTTATCAGAAGGTTGCAAAATGTGGTCATATGACCTCCGGGCACTGCAATGGCCATAAATCAGTCAGTAGCCAAACATCTGAATTTGGGGATGCTGCAATGGTTCTAAGTGTGAAAAATGGTCTTAGCTCATTTTTTCAGTGATGTAACTGAAGTGGTGTAAATTGAGCACCACCTGTATTAAATAATCTACAATAAATGAAGTTAATATACAAAGTGATTCCCACTCTCCTACCTCCATTGATGTACAGTTTCTGTTCATGTAGAATACTGTCTAAAGCAAAACATTACCCAGATAAAATAGTGTTCTAAAGCTTAAGGTGTAATGCTTTGAAAATTTTGAAAAGGCTGATATAAAAAATATTATTGAATATATCTAACAATATTTTTTGTTGCAATTTTGGTTTACATTAGCTTTTTGCCAATACAGTATTCATATCCAATATTAATTTACTAAGTGAATTTACAGATTTGCATTACAGTCTGATTTGCTTTGCAATTGTATTTCATAATATAAGTTGCATTTACTTAGAAAATTGGGAATATCTGTAATCATAGTTAAAACACTATAATTCACCAAGTGAGATTATTTAGAATCTAGAATAACAAAGTTGGAAAGAACCTTGGAGGTCTTCTAGTCCAACCCCCTGCTTAGGCAAGAAACCCTACACCAGACAAATGGTTATCCTACATCTTCTTAAAAACTTCCAGTGGTGGAGCATTCACAACTTCTGGAGGTAAGTTGTTCCACTGATTAATTGTTCTGTCAGGAAATTTCTCCATAGTTCTAATTTGCTTCTTTCCTTGATTAGTTTCCACCCATTGCTTCTAGTTTTACAGTCAGATGCTTTGGAGAATAGCTTCACTCCCTCTTGTTTGTGGCGGCCCCTGAAATATTGGAACACTGCTATCATGTCTCCCCTAGTCCTTCTTTTAATTAAACTAGACATATCCAGTTCCTGCAACCGTTCCTCATGATTTAGCCTCCAGTCCCCTAATTATCTTTGTTGCTTTTCTCTTCATTCTTTCTAGAGTCTCAACATCTTTTTAACATCATGGTGACCAAAACTGAATGCAGTATTACAAGTGCATTATAAAGTGGTATTGACACTTCACATGATCTTGATTCTATCCCTTTATTTATGCAGCCTAGAACTGTGTTGACTTTTTGGGCAGCTGCTGCACACTGCTGGCTCATTTAAATGGTTGTCCACTAGGACTCCAAGATCCCTCTCACAGTTACTACTATTGAGCAAGGTACCACATATACTGTACCTGTGCATTTTGTTTTTCTTGCCTAAATGTAGAACCTTTTATTTTCACCATTGAATTTCATTTTGTTAGATAGCACCCAATGTTCAAGTCTATCGAGATCCTTCTGTATCTTCTTAAGCCTATCTTCTGGAGTATTGGTTATTCTTGCCAGTTTGGTGTCTCTGCAAATTTGATGAGTTCCCCATCTATCCCCTCATCCAAGTCATTGCTATTGAAGAGTACTGGGCCTAAAACAGGGCCTTTGGTTACTCCACTGCATACTTCCTTCCATGTAGATGCAGTTCCATTGAGAACTACACATTGAGTACGGTGGTCAGCCAGCTACGAATCCATCTGGTGGTGATGCTGTCTAACCCACATTTTTCTATTTTTTTCTAGTAGTAGGTCTACTTTATCAAATGCCTTACTGAAGTCCAAGTAAATTATATTGACAGTATTCCTCTGAGTTCCTTGTGGAAATCTAACAGGAAGCATCAGAAATTTTTCCCTTCCTTTCCCAGCAGGCAGATAAATGGCTCCTATTGTACAAAGGGGGGAGCAAGGGATTGTGAGACTGGTTTGGTAGCTGTCACAGAACATGAATGAAAATGAATATCATATGACCACATAACCGTTCATTTCTTTAGGAATCTAGGATCTTGGATTCGGACACATTCTGTAAATTAACCCATTTGATATAACTGGGTTCAAAAATTGTTGCCCTATTACGCATCATTTCATCCAGTTAAAAGTCATGACAATGAAAGTTCTAGTAGTTTATAGATAAGCAACATACTAATATTTCCAAAGTATAGGATTATATTTATATTGACATAAGTGTATATTTCCATAGAAACAGATATCAGGTATGATAGAATAAAACCTTCACCTATGTCTAATACATTCTTCTTTTGTAACAAAAGCATTTTAGTATTTCAGATGTATAGAAAAAATTGGAATGTGATTGATGTAACACTGCTGAAATAAGCATAGAAGTTCACATATAATCAATTTACAAAATAAATATTGCCATTTACTTAGAATATGATGTTTTCCATATTTATTTAATGTGCATCCCACCTCTATTATTTTTACAAATAACTCGAGGTGGTGAACATATCCAACACACTCTTCCTCCAATTGTCTCCACAGCAACTACCCTATGAGATGAATTGGACTGAGTGTGACTGGCCCAAAGTCACCCAACTAGCTTTCATGGCTAAAGCACAACTAGAATTTAGTTTTCCACTTTCTAATCCAGTGCCTTAATATATAGAACAATTGATATATTTAATGTATAGAATATAACTTAATATTTAATATAGTCCAACTATATATGTTGAAGAGTATTTACATTTATGATGAGAGCTTTATATTACTTTTTTTTGTTTATTTTGAAGCTGATACATTTACCAAGATGAAAACTGCTGTAGGACATGTTTCCATTGAGATGAAACATAGCCAGTCTGAAATGTTTACTGTACCTACGGAAAATCATCTAATTCTTGCTGGAATTTCCAGGACAGATGAAGGACTTGCATTTAGCTCTGAAAACCATAATCTTAAAATTGATTTACTAAATAAACCAGTTGAAAAGGGAGCCCTTTGTAGTCAAGATACTTGTTTAAATTGCACAAGTGAAACTGAAGTTGATAATTTGAAAGATACGCTTGACAAGGAAAATGAAAATATAGTCCTAGAAGTAAAAATGCAGCCATCTACACAAGATTATTGTGATGAAGACCTTGGAAAATATGAAAAAGTATCTGAAGAGGCTCCTTTAAAAGCAGAAAGATGTGTATATTTACCAGAACTGCAACTACATTCATACAGTGTTCAATTTTCTTCATTAATGACACAAGATAGAAATGCTGTACTATCTCTTGGCGCCAACACTCCTGATGGAACAATTAGTACAAATACAGAAATTACACCAGTAAGATTGTGCTTCTATTTACCATTTAGAAAAAACATAGCTATTATATTTATCACAATTTATTATATTTTAATTATATTAAATTGTAACTAATGAACTAATTACATTATTGAGTACTGCTGGTTAAATCTGAAACAACTTTAAGACTGCTGAGTTAAATTATTACATCATGAAGCTATGCAACACAAGTTTCTCTTTGCATCAGAGAATGTTTAATTAGAATAGATTTGGACATAAAAGCTGAAAATTGGGAAAGAATCTGTTGGAGCTGTATAAAACACTTTAAATTCAAAATGATTTGAACTCAGTGTTCTACCTCAAATTCATAACAACTATTTTGAACTTTTATGAGTTGTTGAGCATTTTGAGTGCAAAATATCTGCTTTGAATTCAAATTGGAGTACTTCGAAATGTTTTAAATTTTAAATATTTGGTATAACTGAAAGCTATTAGGTTACCAAATGAAACAGCTCATTATTTTTTAAATGTACAGGATGTAGAATTATGTATAATATTTTAGCATTTAAATTCTGATAATTTGAGGGAGAAAATATGTTAATTTTATAAAAATATATTTGGCATCATAAGTGATCAAAATGTATGTTGAATATAATAATCAGAACAAGATGACATTTTTGTTCTCTATTGAATGGTATTGATAGTATGTTGCCTTTGAATCTGGATTATTCAGTATATTCAAATCCAGATATTTAAAGTTACAAAAGCTTTGGTGCATCCATACCTACTTAGAGATTTCTAATCTCCACTCTTATGCACCATTTCCATTGCAAGCAGGGCCACCATCAGGAATTTTGGGGCCCCATACAGCCTAAGTGTCTGCCCCCCCCCCTGCCATTTTAAAACTATTTTAAGTCGCCAAGCCACTCCATCCCCCGGGGATAATTTCCCGCTTCACCCCAAGCGAGGCGGTCCCATAGGCCAGTGTTTCCCAACCTTGGCAACTTGAAGATATCTGGACTTTAACTCCCAGAATTCCCCAGCCATTCTGGGAGTTGAAGTCCAGATATCTTCAAGTTGTCAAGGTTGGGAAGCACTGCCATAGGCTATTTCAGGAACTGGGTTAAGCCGATTGTGTGGACTCGTCCAGGAGAAAGAAACAATGCCCCTTGGCGGGACCCAGGGGAAGAACCTTCTCTGTGGCAGCCCCGGCCCTCTGGAACCAACTCCCCCATGGGCCTGCCTCACCTCAGCATGGGCCTGCCTCACCTCAGCAAAGTAAAAGGCCCGGCCTTTTACTTTGCTGAGGTGACAGTCTGCGCATGTGCAAGGAGCTGCTGACTGCGGGCCCCCCTAATTGTTCAATTTCGCCGGGCCCGTGACGGGACTCCCATTAGTACCGGTCTATCGGCGGCCCTGATTGCAAGAACTGATAATTTATAGGACTGGCTATCCAAATTGGCTGAAACAGGCTATTTAGAACACATGGAAACCAAGCACTTTTAAAAAATTATTTTGATCAAGAAGCTTTTTCCAAGCTTCTGAAATTGATCTGAAAGCTGTTATCTTCTGTTTATGCATGTATGGCAACACAGTCAATTTGTTTCACTGCAAAAAATGTATTTTCCCACTGCTTCCTGTTCTGTAATTTTGGGGGGCTAATTCATAAAAGGAGCTATCTTCTTATCTTAAATCAATTCAAGAGGTATTGAGATTTATGCAAAGTTTAACCAATTACAGTATAAGGGTTTAAGTACTCCATAGAATCCCTCCACTTTCCTGTTTTCATGTTTCAAAAGAGAGTATGTTAATGAAAGGTTATATCAGGAGCTCAGATTATTGCTAATACAGCCAAAAACCTTAAACTCTTCACTCCCTTCAGAAATCTTTTCTGGAGGATCTGAAATAGTCTCTATAACAATGGATTAAGATAATAGAGAAAAGTTATACAATATAACTACAAAAGATAGTGGAACAGGAAATATGAGGTTCTACAACTTGAGTGAGAAAATATTTTCTGCTAAAGAAAACTCAATATTAGATAATCATAAAGACTTACTTTTACAATGTAAATAATAGTTTTATGCTTTAGTAGTACAGTATGTCTATTTTATTTCCTAGATATTCAGACCTTTATTAACTCCATCAAATGCAAATAGAACTATTTCTTGTGACCAAATCAAAGCGATTGTTAATAATTCTGCAATGTCACAAACCTTATTAGGCTGCGCTGATGGTAAGTGATTTTATAATATCAGTTCTGTACCTGAATAAATTATATTGTAACTAGGATATTGCTCCTGCAAATGGAAAAAATCTTTCTATTTAAAATGGGATTAAGATTTATGTGAGCCTCCCATAGGAAAAAAGGTTAAGAAGGTTTTTAATAGAGTTGCCTATGCCATCCTTCACATTTGAAGTATTTTGCTGAATTAATCTCAGATACTTCCAAAGTTATTTTGCTTTTTGAGTTCAAAGGTTTATACATAATATAATTTGTCTGTATAATTTTTCACATTTGTTTTGTACAATAGAATCCTGCAATGGTATATGTATTTCACCTCAAGATGCAGATCCTGTTTATCATACATTTGTAAGTATTAATTTGACATTTATCGCAACATCTAATAGAACTTTATGAATTCTCATGCAAGCAGAATCACTCATTTGAAGGCCTTCTGAAACTGAACTTTGTTTCTATGTACCATATCTATACATGCCCTGAATTATGTTTTCAGACTATATATTAATTATACATATTAGTCATTTATGGGTTAGTATATTGCTCATCCTTTTTATTGTATCAGTTTTATTCCAAGGGGGAGGATTGGTAATGGAAAAGAATACAAATATTTTAAACAAAGAGACAAAGTCTGATATCCTAATAGAATCTGCTTTAGGATTTTTAAAAACAAACATTCAGAATATAGATTGAATAAAAAATAACATAAAAATGCCCCTACCACTATGTAGGGGTCTTTGATGAAACCCTTAAAAACAAAAGGGCCACAGCTCATAAAGCAGGCATTTCCCTGGAGAAGTTGCAAAAAATTGTCTGCCATATTTTCTTTGATACTCTTTAGCCACTTGTTAAAAGAAAATGAAAATGTTCCTTTAAAAATATTTTAATGACAATTAAGAACAGTGGCAATTTGAAATTCTTATTTACATATCAATGTCTACATATTCTGCTTAAATTATTATATTTTATTCTATCCTTTTTCAAATATGAAACTGCTTCTATTTCAGAATGAGATCAAAGAGACAGCTGTAAGCCTTGTAGTAAATAATACTGAAGAAGGTGTTTTTCACAGTGCTGAGGCAGGCCACAATCTGGCAGCTGCACAAAATGCTATGGAGGAACCCACTTATTCACAGAGAAATTACTCCACTCCTCAAGTGGTAAATATAACCTCTTCATAATAATAATATATATTTGCAATGGATATTTTTGCATGTTTTTATTAAAATTTCATGAGCCATTTATATATTTGTTAGTTTTTTTATGGTTAACATAATTATCCAAATGGCACAATAATATTTTTTAAAGCTTGATTTTAGAATCCTTCCAACCTTCAGAGGTGGGTAAAATGAGGACCCAGATTGTTGGGGGCAATATGCGGTAAATAAGCCCAAGTGCTATTGCTATAATATAAAAAGACAATCCTTATCCATGTGAAAGTCACAAGTGATAGAACAAAATAGATTGAAAGTACAAGCCACTAGCAGGCATGGAATGGATGTAGTTTTTCTTCTCATATGCATGCAAGCACTCAGACTTTTTATCATTATTTAATGCAAAATATTATAGCTCAGTCTTAAAATCAGGGGTGGGCTGCTAGCCAGAACGCTAAATTGGACTCACCGCGGCGGCTCGTGAGGGCTTGCAGAGCCAGCGTGATTTTGCTTCTGCACCTGTGGAGATAGCAAAATCACACACGGAGCTGCAGGTGCGCCCATGTTTCGGTGAGGTTTTTTTTGCTTCCACACATGCTGAAACATGGGCACACCTGCGGCTCCATGGGCGATTTTGCTATCTCTACACTTGCAGAAGCAAAATCGCGCTGGCCCCACAAGCACTCATGAGCCCCGACGGCAAGCCCAATTTAGCGTTCCGGCTGGAACCCACCCCTGCTTAAAATCCATAATTTAGAAGTAATAATACTCTTTCAGTTTAGTAAGACCTGTACATAAAATTGCAGTATTGTACAATAAACAGAAATGTAAAGTATTGAATATTGTTTAAATATGAGTATGGACATCTTCGTGTATTCCTCCAAAACTACACAAATATTCAGTGTTAATACAAGAAATTAATAAGCTAGTTTTAAGTAAAGATTTTAATGAGTCCCTTTTACATAAATATAGTACTTCTGCTACACATAGAATGAAAAATTATAACAAACTAATAATTGGTTATGCATTTTAGATAATATGTCAGTTGAAAAATGGCACTCATATATTTTGTGTAAACAATACTGAGACAAGAGAATTGAAAGCTATTCATTTGGTTCCCCACTATCAAGAACAGCGTAAGTATCTATAATAGATATATTGCTTTTGATATACAAATTATTAACTGTTGCTATTTTTTAAATGTTGATATAAATGTATCAGAGGTGGGTTCCTCCCAGTTTGGACTGGTTCTATAGAACCAATAGAAACTTGGCAGTCTGGGTTACTGGAACCGGCAGCAACCCAGGCCTGCCACCCCCCCGAGTTGGTTCTCTTGATGGCGCCGTCATCTTGTTTTTTGCTTCTACGCATGCATAGAAGCTTTGTTTTAGCGTGTGCACACATGCGATTGAAGCAGCAGAGAAGAAAACTGGAACCCACCCCTGAAATGTATCATTAGAGCTCCATAAGTTGGACATTATGTTACAGTCTCTTCAAGTTGTAATAATATGGAGGGACTGAAATCCATTCCTGTGCAAGATGTGATCAGGTCCACTTTATATAATTTACCTACCTACCCATTGAATTAATCCTTCCCAAAAAATTAAAGTGCATTGGCCAGCTGTAAAAACTTTATCCTTTCTTAGCTTATCAATGATTAAGAATCTGTGGTATTTTTCACCAAAGAATTCCATGATCCCTCCTTAGTCTCTGATTTAAAGGACCACAGAATGCATGCTCCTTTTTAGATTTATTCTATTACATTTTGATATATATATTGTATCATTTTATACTGGTCCTGCCTGTATATTTACAGTAATTTTCATAGGGTAACAAAACTGAGAAAACCATTACATTTTCTAAATTATAGCAATTGCAATTTCAAGAAAATGCAGTGTTACCATAATAGTAGTAACAATGTAGGAGAAGAGAACGTTTTTCACTGAATTAATAAAAATAGGCATTTATATATTATGAAAGGGGAAAGGCTCTGATGAAACTTTAAAAAACCTAACAGCATTTATGCACAAACTATCCACTTGATGTCACTCTTTTAGCAACAATGAAAAACATCTTATATACTAATAACCTGTATCTTGTACATAGCAATCATTCTTTTTGAACAGTACAAAGGCAAACAAGAATAAAGCATTTCAGGATTTTTCAGAAAATATTGATTGTTAAGATAACTACAGTAGTAATAAACAGTAGTAATAACCTATTGAACATATACATTTAAAGTTTTTCCTTACCCACCTCCACTATAAAACTACCTCTACTTAAGAACTTAATTCGTTCCGTGACCAGGTTCTTAAGTAGAAAAGTTTGTAAGTAGAAGTTATTTTTCCCATAGGAATCAATGTAAAAACAAATAATGTGTGCAAACCCTTTAGGAAAGAAATAAAAGCTCGGAATTTGGGTGGGAGGAGGAGAAGGAAGAAGAGGAGGAGTACAGTCACTGCCGAAGGAAGAAGATGAGGTTAGGGGAATAAAAAAACTCCAAAACTTTAAGGCTTAAAAAAAAAAAGAGGGAATCTGAGGCGGCGAGGAGGAGCACCTGCCTCCCATACACCCAGCATGTGGCTGCCTTCCATACACTGCGTCAGAGAGAGAAACCCAGGCGGGTGAGAGGGGGAACCTCCCGCTTCTTTGACTGAAAGGTGGCTGCTGCTGCTACCTGCTTCCTCTTCCTTCCCATGCTGAAGGGCTCCCCTCCTCTCGCTCGCTCACTTTATAGCCGGCGCCTTTCCTTCACTGTGGTGACTCTTCTGTTTGGCTAAAACTGAGTTGACCCGGACGGGGCGGAGCGCCCCCTTTTGCCTTTCTGCACCCGAACGCTCTGGGAGGCAATGTCACGCCAGGTGTATGGGAGGCAGCGTGAGGGAGTCACCACAGCGAAGTGGTTTATTCCCTCTCCAAGCGCCTAGAGAAAGGAAAATGCTCCGTTCGCTATGAATTGCCAAAGCCTCCTTAAGTGCCACCGAAAGGCTCCCGACATTGCCGGGATTAAAGGGGAAATGGTAGGAAACTGGCCGGGCCTTTGTGCCACTCTCAAATTTCCTGGGAAATTTTTCCGGGCTCGGGTTCTTAAGTAGAAAATGGTTTTTAAAAAGAGGCAAAAAAATCTTGAACACCCGGTTCTTATCTAGAAAAGTTCTTAAGTAGAGGCATTCTTAGGTAGAGGTACCACTGTACTAGAAAGTATATATTGTTTAATTTTAAAATGTTATTTTTATATAATATATGTCAATAACTCTTTCAGTAAATGAGTATTAATTTATTAGATCTAAAAACCTGACTCTGCCAGTTGGCATGGGGCCCTGTTTTGGGCTTGTTATATTGGGGGTGCCTGCTGGGGTTGACAGAGATGATATCCACTCCCATGTCACCCATCTTCTTGTATTTTAGTTTGTTATTCAGTCCTTTTAATTTTAATCATTTTGTATTTTGTTTACTGTTTTATTCTGTTGTGAACTGCAGAGTGTTGCTATGAAATGGTCAGCATATAAATAAAATAATAGACAAACAAATAAGAAAAGATCCTTAACAATTTTAGTTAGATTAGCCACTCTCAATATGGTAGCTTGCTACAGCAGTATTGTAAAATAATGGTAAGGTGAATAGTGAGGTAGTAGACCTTATGGAGCATAATAAAAAGAAATAGTAGCAAAACATTCTATAAGCCAGGACTTTTATTGTGCAGTTTATTAAAAATGTGGAAATGTTTTTGTGCACATGTGTTAGAAATACAATGTGTTTTACATTGCTTTATAGGAAAAAAATATTATTTTTTTCTATTATAGCAGTATATAGGGGATTAATTTATACTGAATTATTGATTCATAAAACTAAATATTTATGTTGCTAAGTACAGTAGCAATGATACTCTACCTTTTCAGTTCAGATTTTCTTAGAGTACTTCCCAAGCATGTAACATAGGAGTAATCCACTTCTTTTTTTGCTGCATGACTATTATAACCTCTCAAAGCCTTTCCTCTTAAACATGGGGCTATTAAAACCCATTCACAAGAGGTAGCAACTCTTTCAAACATGGTAAAATATGCTTTTATGTAAGAATGTCTGACATCTTAGGGATTATTATGTCTTTGACACCATCTCCTTTCTATGCATTCTGAAAAACGTAGAGGTGTTTGTGCCTCTTCTGTGACTGGACCCCTTTAAATAAATCTGAGCCCCTAAATTCTTCTGTTGCCTCTTTCATTCTTTTCCCATTGTAGATTACCTTTCCTTTCTGTCTCCCTCCATAGCAGTTCCTCCTGTTTTAATCAAAGTCATTACTGTTGCTTTAACATTTCTCTGATGATACTGACCCAAATATTTGAGCCTAATCCCATTTATTTTATTTTATTTTATTTATTTGTCAAACATGTATAGGATAGTAGTAGTTTATCTAAACATAACATAAGTAAAAAGTAACGATAAAAGAGGACAATTGGACAGTAAGACAGGGATGATAGGGACAGTAGTGCTCTTATGCATGCCCCTTACAGACCTCTTAGAAACGGAGAGAGGTCGACTGTAAACAATATAAGGTTAAAGTTTTTGGAGTTTGGGGAAAGAAGCAAACAAGGTTTGGCTGGTCTACCTTCTTTGGTTTAACTCCAGGCATAGGGTGGATATCTGTACAGTGGTACCTCTACTTAAGAACTTAATTCGTTCTGTGACCAGGTTCTTAAGTAGAAATGTTTGTAAGTAGAAGCAATTTTTCCCATAGGAATCAATATAAAAGCAAATAATGCTTGCAAACCCATTAGTAAAGCAATAAAAGCTCGGAATTTGGGTAGGAGGAGGAGGAAGAGGAGGAGGAGGACAGTCGCTGCCAAAGGAAGAAGGTGAGGTGAGGGGAATCAAAAAAATCCAAAACTTTAGGGCTTAAAAAAAAAGAGGGACTCTGAGGCGGCAAGGAGGAGCACACACTTCCCATACATCCGGTGCGAGGCAGCCTCCCATACACTGCACCCAAAGAGAGAAACCCCGGCAGGTGAGACGGGGGAACCTCCCACTTCTTTGACCGAAAGGTGGAGGCTGCTGCTGCTACCTGCTTCCTCTTTCTTCCCATGCTTAAGGGGTTCCCTCTCCTCTCACTCGCTCGCTTTCTACACAACACCTTTCCTTCACTGTGCCCCCTTTTGCCCTTATGTGCCAAGATGCTCTGGGAGACAATCTCGCGCTGGGTGTATGGGAGGCAGCACAAAGGAGTCATCACAGCGAAGTGCTTTATTCCACTCAGAGAAAGGAAAATGCTCCGTTCGCTCTGAACTGCCAAAGCCTCCTTAAGTGCCACCGAAAGGCTCTTCTGGCAGCCCAGAAAAGACCGACATTGCCGGGATTAAAGGGGAAATGGTAGGAAACTGGCCAGCCTTCATGCCGCTCTCAAATTTCCTGGGAAATTTTTCTGTGCTCGGGTTCTTAAGTAGAAAATAGTTCTTGAGGAGAGGCAAAGAAATCTTGAACACCTGGTTCGTATCTAGAAAAGTTCTTAAGTAGAGGTGTTCTTAGGTAGAGGTACCACTGTATATGCCAAAGTTCTAGTCTCTAAAGAGAATCTGTACCTTCTATCTTTTCCCTGTCTCTCTGTGTGTGGTATAAGTTCTGGTAAGAGGTGCAGCTTCTGCAGCTAGGATGTTGGCTATTTTTTTGCAAAGTTTGAGTTCTGCAAAGGCCAAATTACCTTTATAGCTCATATTTCTTTCCTTTACATGAAGTATTTATTGAACTTGAATTGAGCTTTCACTTGCCACCCCAAGTTGGCTACTCCACCTGTTTATGGATATCCCACTTATAGCACTTAAGACTTATATATCATAGTGCTTTTCAGCCCTCTCTGAGTGATTTGCCTCCTCTCTAAGCAATTTGTCCCCAATAATCTGAGTCCTCACATTTTACCTACCTCAGAAGGAAGGAAGGTTGAGCCAACCTTGAGCCTGGTGAGATTTGATCAGCCAAACTGCTGGCAGTCAGGGATCAGCACAAGTAGTCTGCAGTACTGCACTCTAACCTCTGCACCATCACAGTGGTGTGTAGTGTAGTGTACTAGAACCTACACTACACACAGAGAGAAGGGTTATCTCATGTGTCTCGGATTCTTTTAATTATATCCAATTCTATGGATTCAAGACCCAAAGGAGCCAGCACAGCATATGCCCTTAGACAACATATACGCAAGCATTCCAGTTTATCTTCTACTCACCACTAAATCATTTCCCCCTGTTGCTACAATTAGGACTTATTGTGAGTCCTACTACTGAGCTACTATTCCTGATGAGTCCTACTCTTCCTGCTTCCAAATACTGCTAGAGAAAATTATGTCTTTCTGATTGCTTTACACCAGTGTTTCCCAACCTTGGCAACTTGAAAATATTTGGACTTCAACTCCCAGAATTCCCCAGTCAGTGAAGCTAGATATATTGGGGGGAGGGGGGACTATTTTCAATTTTGTTTCTCCTTATTCTATGATAGAAAACTTGTATATGCTTGCACATTTTCTCTTTTTCAGATAATTATTAAAGAAACAGTTATGCTCCATTCCTATGGATATCTATAAAAGGAAGAGAGGACAAATGACAAAATGTGTATCATGACTAAAGTTCTATTGTATATGCATACAAATATGTTGCATGCACATATACAATGCACAGAGCTAGAATCATAGCACTGCAGTGATTTCATTTCACAAAACTGTCAGGTTCTGTGGATGAATTTAGCTTTCTATTAATGAACTATTTTTAATTTTTATTGCCATTGTGTGTGGTTTTAGGACAGCTTAGAGTTACCTTCTGACTCTGAGGAATCAGAATTCTGAAAGTGATTTGAGAAAAAAGGAGTTGAACAGCTTACTGATTATGATACAAGGTCTCACACGTGGGAGCAATTTCTTTACATGAATGAGTATTATTTTTCTAACTTCTTTTTGCGAATAAGGTCCAACAGAACAGGGAGGTATATTTGACATGGAAGGTTCTGAAAATGGACCATAACTAAGCTATATTTTCTGTTTTCCACCAAAAATAAAAGGAAACTGAATTTATACTGAATTTGGCTCTTAGGCAATTTATAATTCACATTGGAGTTCAAATTTCTCCTCTCATGAAAGAAAAATAATAGTCAAATTGCTACTGTCAAATCATCATTCCCTCATGTGAAATTTTATCTGAGAAAATCATGGGAATCTATACCTTCTGCTCCTTTCAGTCAGCACATTTTGCGGCTGTTTTTTCAGAATATCTTTGACCTTGCCTTATTCTTGCAACCACCAATTTAAGCACATTGTGCAGCAATGATCTTCAAATGTCTATGTAGCTTTCTCATATAGTTTCTCCTACATTTGAAGAAAAGAAGGAAGAAAAAAAATGATTTGGAGGATTACTTTTATTATTCGGCTGATGTTTAATTTTTTTTTAAAAGCATGTCTATTTATTTATTTATTTATTACTTAGATTTGTATGCCGCCCCTCTCCGAAGACTCTAGATGTCTAGTATGTGTTGTGGTTGGCTCTGGCCCAGCTCCTGCCCCAAGGAATGTGGAGGTGGATGTGGGGGAAACATCCACATGCCACAGGCCTGTTTTGCTCCCGACAGAATCTCCCGACTGTTCTGCCGGCATGTCCCAACCGCCCGTAATTACAGGGTAATTAGTCCAAAAAGACACACACCACACGATAGAAGGAAAACCAAAAGTCTTTATCAACAGAAAAGCAGAAAAAACTCCCTTTTTAAATGTCAAAGGGATTTTCTGATACACACAAGGCACAGGTTAAATACAATCCAATTTCTCATCCAGTAACTGGGAAATTGAGTCCAATTCCAAAGTCCAGAAAGGCCACACACAGTCTTGAACAGGGAAACAGCAAAACCACGATCTTGATGAAACTATTAATCGGATAAACTTCCACAAGGCTAAACCAGCACGCTGCTTTTTTTATCTGTAGCACTAATTACAGCAGCCCCACCCAACCACAGGTGGCCTCACTTATCTCCTGTAATAATCCTTCAGTTGTTCTCTTCTATGCATCACTCTATGTATACGTGGGTCCGTCATAAGTTCTTAATAATAATAATAATAA
The DNA here is from genome assembly GCF_031021105.1 of Erythrolamprus reginae. Taxonomy (NCBI): domain Eukaryota; kingdom Metazoa; phylum Chordata; class Lepidosauria; order Squamata; family Dipsadidae; genus Erythrolamprus; species Erythrolamprus reginae. Next base: position 135,973,647 of record NC_091950.1, on the reverse strand, counting down.
TAATAATTTATTAGATTTATATGCCGCCCCTCTCCGAAGACTCGGGGTGGCTCACAACAATAATAAAAACAATGTTACAGTGGAACAAATCTAATATTAAAAGAGAAAAAACATATAAAACCCCATCATTTAAAACCAAACAACACATCTTGTTCAGAATTCAGGGATGATAAGGATGATTAATCTCCTCCTGGGCTGTCTGCCAAACTCCCCTCTTCCCTGCTACTCACGCTTCCTTCGTCAGAGGAGCCTTCGTCGGGAGATTCTATTGGGAGCAAAACAGGCCTGTGGCATGTGGATGTTTCCCCCACATCCACCTCCACATTCCTTGGGGCAGAAGCTGGACCAGAGCCAACCACAACACAGATGAAGAAAAGTTAATAGTAAATATTAATACATCAATTAATAGCAATAGTAATAATACAATAGCAATGATAAAATAGTATGACCAAAAAGTTTAGACTACATTTGTTACATTAGCTTATTTATATTTTTATCAGTATTTTTGTACAATATTAAAAATAATTAGTGCAGGGTTACACTTTGTCAAGATTCTGCTTTCTTTTTATGCCAAGAGATTAGCCTTTTCCTCACCCTCTTTGTTTTCACTGCATTATCTTAACATTGATGTACTTGGCTATTTTATTGGGTTTGTACAAAAATATTTCATAAGATGTCTTAACTTTTTGTATGTTGTTTTACCTCGGAAGCACGCACTCACTTTTTCTTCGCAATGTGTTTACTACCACCACCACTCAGACACTATTTTTACTGTATAACTGCTAACACGCTTCTCAAATTGAGAATCTGAAAACATTTACTAGAATGGAGTGTGATCACATTCTTCTAGGAAGACTTGAATCAGATAAAATATCAGCTGTTCTGATATTGTTTCTCAAATATCTTGTTCATCACTCACTATAAATAATATGCAAAATCTCAGTTAGTTATAAGCTTTAATAGAACTATGCTTTCTTCAGTACAATATCCAATTGCCTGGCTCATCTCCAGTAAGTATAACTTGCTACTTTCACAGAAATTGCACAGAAATTATGGAAAAAAGTCATGAGCGTTTACATAAATCCGAGGTTATTTAAGCTGTCATCTCCGCATTCAACTAATCTATCTCCCATTTCTATAGAGATATTACTATTCTTTTTAGAATGTAACTATTTCAGCTAATAGTGAGAAACACTTTGAATGAATAGAGGGAGATGGAGACAATAACAACAACAACATCTGGAGTACCCTCTTGAAAGGTGGGCTGAGGTAGAGTGCAGTACTGCAGACCACTAAAGCTGACTGTAGATATGTAGGTCAGTGGTTCAAATCTCATCACCTGCTCAAGGTTGACTCAGCTTTCCATCCTTCCAAGGTAAGTAAAATGAGGGCCCGGATTGTGGGGGCAATATGCCGGCTCTGTTAAAAAGTGCTATTACTAACAGGTTGTAAGCTGCCCGGAATCTAAGGAGAAGGGTGGCATAAAAATCAAATAAATAAACAATAAATAAATACCATCATCATTGACCAAATCATCACCAGTCAATTGCAAAAGGAAGTCTTGCTTGGAACAGCTTATATCCTGTGATACCTTTAACACCATCAAACAGTAACTGCCTATCCCATATCCTTGGGAATGACTTAATAGGAGAACAAAAATGCCAAATCCAGTCTGACTGACTGCAAGAAATCATAATAATAGTAATAATCCCTCCTCTCTGGAGCTTTGTCAATGGTACAATATAGAGGCATGCAAATTCATTTGTGGGAACATATGACCACTTAAAGAACTTCAGCTACCAATAAGCAGCCTGACCTATTTTGTAGTATTGTCATCTATTTTGTTTTCCTTTTCCCTATTTTATTTCAATCTGTTCTCTAGTTTTGTTTCACAGATATGAACAGTTTTTCTTGTTTTCTGTATACATTTATTTGTTGCTATTGGCATCTGAATTTGTAAGAATATTGTTACTCCACTAGGCTGGACATTTCTAGATTTCTGTCTATCAAAGTAGGATATATATCCTTTTAAAGGATTTCCTTCTATTTCAGAAATAAATATATCAGTTGTTACTTTTTATAACAAAAATCTTCAGTCTTAGTTACCTAGATATGTTACCCAGTTATGTACTGGATATATTGTTGCACCAAATGTCATTCAATAAGCACTTTCTTATTAGATGCAAGCAACTCAGTAACATCTGTGCTTGGGCAGTTTTTGCCAGTTGCAAGTAAACTGAATGCCTGTGCTCAAGATGTAAGTATATTTTTTTTCCTTTTCCTCCAACTAAGTATTTATAATCTTATACTATATGTTGTCCATTTTTTGTGCAAAGGGTATCTCTATATTTTATTACTTTGCCATTATCTGCCCAGATGCATGGATTTACCTTTCTGTGACTTTATTGTAGACTTTCTTTGCAAAAAGCTTAATCATGCAATTAAGAATAACTTCCCAGCAACAGAATGTTTTTTTCTTTTCATGCTGAGAACTGTAAGCCACCCAGAATTGATGTTGGAGTTCATCAGTTTCTAAATTTGTATGAATAAATAAATAAATTTCACATATTAAGATTATGGTTATCATCCCTTGTCTGGAGCCGCCAATTGCTACTGCAGGGTAAGGATACCCTGAAGCAAGTATCATGTTTCATGAAACTGAATAGAATAATTTAGAAGGAGAAAAAAGGTCCCCTTTTGGAAAACAGCTAGAATACAGAAAAAGTATAGGAACTGTCAACACTAATAGTAGAAACAATATACTGTACTTGAGTCATAAAATGTTTGAAGATTTTTCTGACCCACCTTGTTTAATAGAACTAGTATCCTTCCCTTCATATGAATAGATACCTCCAGCCAATAACCATAGCTGGAGCTTGAGTTCTCCCTGATTTTGCCCTCTTGCCATCCCCTTACCATCCAGTATCTGCCAAAGTCATTCATGGTACTCTATGACTATAATAAAGATTTTATTTTATTATTTTATTTTGCCAAACTAATGGCAACCATGTTATACTGTCTAATATAGAGCCAATTCTAATCCTTATCCTTTACTTTGTTACTTTTATCTATCTAGTCTCTCATTGCTTTGGCTTTGATCTTTTTTGCTCTCCATTTCATCATTCATTATTTGTTTTAATTACAAGATAAAATAAATTTTTCTCTTTTGCTTCCTCCTCTTCTTTTTTAATTCCAACTCTCTTTACGTTGCTATAGTTTCTTTTGTTTCACTTATTCATTTTTTCACTTTTTCAAACATTTCCAACATTTGTAGTATTATTGAGCAGCAGCATATGCAGATCATTTTTTTGATTTTTTGGATTATGCTCAGCAATCTGGAGCTGCTCCTAATCAGCAATGTGCAATATGTAGTAACATAAATAGAAGACTATATGCTACGAAAGCAATGTTTTAAAATATCATTTCTTTCAAATGATGTTCTCTAAGATTATTAATTGTTATTAATATTATATAGTGTGTAAATGTATGTTAATATAATGCAAATTGAATGTTTGGATTTTATTTTGAGCAGCTTGATAATGGATCCATACATACAAGCAGTTCAGATCTGACTCTTCAGGAACCAACCAAACTAACTTTAGTTGGGTAAGAATTGTAAAAATGTACAGTTTCCTGGTATCATTATATGAAATAAGCATTATAGAATTATCTCCCCAGACTGAAAAACTTATTGTTTACAGTTGTTTTCAATAAAGCATTTTTATACAGTACATATATTTTATTGATACCTACACCTAGTTTCTAATGAGATTTTTATTATTTAATTGGACTTTTATGCCGCCCCTCTCTGAGGACTCGGGGCGGCTTACAACATATAATAAAACAATGTATACCATTTTAGATCCAATTAATTAAATCTAAAATCTAAAAACCTAAGCCATAAAAAGCAGTCATTCCCATTCAATCAACTTTCTCTCAGCACATTCATCAGCCAGGGGGCAAGAATCTAACAGCCCCAAGCCTGGCGGCATAAATGAGTCTTAGTCTAGTTGACGGGACCAAGAGAAGGCCGACTTTGTGGAACTTGACCGATCTCTGGGATCGTGCGGCAGAAGGCAATCCCATAGGTATTCTGACCTGATGCCATGTAGGGCTTTATAGGTCATAACCAACACTTTGAATTGTGTCTGCAACCCAATTGGCAGGCAATGCAGTCCACAGAGTGTTGGAGAGATATATACATATCTGGGCAAGCCCATGACTGTTTGCGCGGCTGCGTTCTGCACAATTTGCAGTTCCAAACGCTCTTCAGAGGTAGCCCCATGTAAGAGAGTACTGCAGTAGTTGAACCTCAAGGTGATAAGGGCATGAGTGACTGTGAGTAAAGACTCCCTGTCCAAATAGGGTTGCAACTGGTGCACCAAGTGAACCTGTACAAACGCCCCCATCACCACAGCCGAAAGATGATGTTCTAAAGTCAGCTGTGGATCGAGGAAGACACCTAAATCACGAACCCTCTCTGAGGGGGTCAGAAGTCCCCCCCCAGGGGGATGGACGGACAGATGGAAGAGTCCTTGGGAGGCAGCACTCACAGCCACTCCATCTTGTCAGGATTGAATTTGAACCTGTTAGCACCCATCCAGACCCCAACACCCTCCAGATACCGGCACATCACTTCCACTGCTTCACTGAGTATATACATATTTTATATATGATATATATATTTCATTTCAGTCCAGTGAGTACAAGGTTACATTCTGAGATATTTTGTTAAATTTTGTAAGAAAAATTCATTTTAGGAATCATATTGATACATAATCAACAATGAAAATACTATATATATTGGAACTAAATATATTTGGGCACTTTCTCCAATACCATGTTTCCATGAAAATAACCTGTCTTATATTTTTTAAACTCTGAAATAAGCACTTGGCCTTATCGTCATGCACTCAAAACCCTGTTTGGGCTTATTATCAGGGGATGACTTATTTTGGAGGAAACAGGTAGCCAGAGTGGCACAGCAGGTAGAGTGCTGTACTGCAGGCCACTGAAGCTGACTGTAGATCTGTAGGTCAGTGGTTCAAATCTCATCACCGGTTCAAGGTTGACTCAGCCTTCTATCCTTCAGAAGCAGGTAAAATGAGGACCTGGATTGTGGGGGCAATAGCCTAGCTCTGTTAAAAAGTGCTATTGCTAACATGTTGTGAACTGCCCTGAATCTAAGCAGAAGGCCGGCATAAAAATCGAATGAATGAATGAATGAATGAATGAATGAATGAATGAATGAATGAATGGATGAATGAATAAGTAATATGTTTTGTAATTGTTAGATAATTTAATAAAAATGTAAAAGTAATACAATTTAAACATCATTAAATAATAATTATTCTTGCTTATAATTTAATTATTCTACCAAAAAGATACAATTCATGGATGCCAAAAGAAGAAACTAAACAGAATTGGAAATGAAACAATTGTATTTATTTTGTAACCTTATCACTATGCGAATGTCATCTTTCTAGTATGCACAATTCCATAAATTTTTCATAATAGTTTAGATGCAACGTGTGTTTGTTTAGGTTTCCTTGTGCTTCCTGGGATACAAAATCAAAGAAGCCATGCAATTGCACTAAATCACAATGCCTCAAACTGTGAGTATTTGTCTATGTAAGAAAGGAGAAGGTTAATATATCATGCAGATGTTATTGTAGGAAAGTCAGATACAATATTTGAATAAACATAGATATACTTTTATACTACTAAAGCAACTTTTTCTTTTTCTTCAATTTAAAAAATACACCTAATCATGTATTAACTAATCAATGACAAAATGCATATTATACCCTGCTTTCCCCAAAATAAGACATCCCCTGATAATAAATTGGGCTTTTGAGTGCATAGCAATAAAGCCAAGCACTTATTTTATGGTTCAAAAAAATATAAGACAGGGTCTTATTTTAGGAAAAACATGGTAGTGCTAAGTTTCTAAACATTTTCTTTATAGTATTAAGTAAAAATAATTGTTGCTTTTTGCTTTTATTTTCTAAATACTATGCATGGTCCAGTATCTAAACTTCATTTAGGCCTTTCATTTTCTATATATTTTTTAAATAAGATGGGAAGAATGCTTAATAACTTTTGCATTAAATTAGATGCATATCAAAACATAAAGCAATAGCATGTAATGAAAAGGAATTTCAAAGATAGCATAACAAATAAATGATAATAAAATGTTTGGAATATATGAATGTATCCCAGAGCCTTTTAGTGCAACTGATTTTCTGGAAATGCATTTGTTAACAGTCTTCTAGGTACCCACATATGTGACAAAATATATAAAGGATAAAACTAATAGTTTAACTTATTTGTTTCTCAGTCTAGTAGAGTGGATTTAGTCCAAGTTCTTTCCCTACCTGGTTGGGCTTTACACAGCAAGCCTTTCCTGCAGCATCCTGGGATCTAGTAAGCCTCCATTCCCTTAGCCTTTAAGTGGAGGTTGAAAACCTGGCTGTTCCTTCAGGCATGGGGGTAAGGTGAGGCTGGAGCCCACTAATTGCAGTTGTGGATTAGTCAGGAGCTGTTGGTTTAAGTGCAGAGATTCTTTTTTTCTTTTTTGTATTTTAATTTTACTGTTGATGGATTTTATTATGGTTCATGAACTGCCCAGAGTTGGGATGTTAAAACAAGTGGCCATGCAGGAATTTTAAATGAATTAAATAAATAAAAAATAGTAGATAAGAGTGAGCATTACCTGAAAATGCTGAACTACAAACAATTTAATGCACTTCTTTCATTAAACATAGATACTGCGATTGTTTTGCCAATGGTGAGTTCTGTAGTAATTGCAACTGTAATAATTGTTATAACAATCCAGAGCATGAAATAGAACGGTTTAAGGCTATTAAGGTAATTCAACTATGTTCTCTTTTTATTTTTATATGAAAATTATTTACTTTATATTCATTAGGTGTTATTTTAAAAACATTTTGAATGAATAGCACTTTTATATTCCGTCAGTTTGGGATATCAAACTGAGGAAAGATGTTAATTAAAACAATCTTTTGAAATACAGGTAGTCCTCGACAGTGATTGTTCAAAGTTACAATGGCACTTTAGAAAGTGAATTATTACCATTTTTCACACTTATGACCATTGCAGCATCTCCATGGTTACATGATCAAAATTCAGATGCTTGGCAATTGACTCATATTTATGATGGTTGCAGTGTCCCAGGGTCATGTGATCCCCTTTTGCAAACTTCTCACAAGCAAAATCAATGGGGAAGCCAGATTCAACCATATTAACTTAACAACTACAGGGATTCACTTAACAACTGTGGCAATAATGATTGTAAAATGGAGCAAAACTCAATAAATATTTCACTTAGCAAAATAAATTTTGGGCTCAATTGTGGTCGTAACTTGAGGACTACCTGTAGTGATATCTTAACACCATCTCATTTTTTACATATCACTTGCATTAGGGAAAGAAAAGTTAAACACTTTTCTCTGTTCAGTCACTTTGATGCAGTTTCATTTCACCACAGATGATTTGCATTGGTTTTCAATTCAACTTTACAGTATTGGAAAATGCTGGAAATAATAGGAATGGTACTGCAATTAACAGATTTGAGAAATATTTTAGATACAAAGGCAAAAAAACATGATTCGGAGCATATAGGTATAGGAAAATAATAGTTTGCAACTCATAAACAAGTTGTATTTTTCCTGGGATCATATGGCAGCTGCATTTCGCTTCAGGCAATGGTACTTCTGAAAAACCTTACCCCAAAAATTTCAGGGACTTACTTGTCCAAACAGTCTCTAGAATCTGACATGATTGAATGGAAGAAAAAATGTACTGTTAATAACCTATAATGATAGAATATTTCCCCTTTATAAATAAACAACACTTTGGTAGGAAAAAAAGGAACTGAACTGAGACAGGAAGGAAGTGATGAAAATCCTGTAAAATAATCAATCCAACCAATAGGACACATATTATATAGAACCGTGATGGTGAACCTAGGCATGTGTGGCAAGCAGAGCCATATCTGAGGGCACACGAGGCTTTGCCCTATGTCAGCTCCAACATGCATGTGCACGCTAGCCAGCTGATTTTCAGAAGGCGGGGGAGACTGTTTTCACCCTTTATTTTATTTTATTTATTTATTTATTTATTTTGTCCAATACACAATGAGGGTTTTAGTGGGTATATATCTATATACACATAGTAAAATACATGATGAAGGTTATAGAGGAGATACTCATAGTAAAATATATCTAAGAAATAATAGAAAAGAAGGTATAGTAATAGAACATATCAATGAAAGAATAGAAGAAGAGATATAGGAATAGAAGAAAGGCATAGGAGATATAGGAGAGCAATAGGACAGGGGCTGGAAGGCACGCTAGTGCACTTGTACTCGCCCCTTACTGACCTCTTAGGAATCTGGATAGGTCAACCGTAGATAATCTAAGGGTAAAGTGTTGGGGGTTTGGGGATGACACTATGGAGTCCAGTAATGAGTTCCACGCTTCAACAACTCGGTTACTGAAGTCATATTTTTTACAGTCAAGTTTGGAGCGGTTAATATTAAGTTTAAATCTGTTGTGTGCTCTTGTGTTGTTGTGGTTGAAGGTGAAGTAGTCACCGACAGGCAGGACGTTGCAGCATATGATCTTGTGGGCAATACTTAGATCTTGTTTAAGGCGTCTTAGTTCTAAGCTTTCTAGACCCAGGATTGAAAGTCTAGTCTCATAAGGTATTCTATTTTGAGTGGAGGAGTGAAGGGCTCTTCTGGTGAAGTATCTTTGGACATTTTCAAGGGTGTTAATGTCTGAGATGTGATATGGGTTCCAAACAGATGAGCTGTATTCGAGGATGGGTCTGGCAAAAGTTTTGTAAACTCTGGTAAGTAGTTTGAGATTGCCAGAGCAGAAGCTACATAGGATTAGGTTTACAACTCTTGAAGCCTTCTTGGCTATATTGTTGTAGTGGGCTTTGGCACTTAAATCTTTTGTTATTAGTATACCAAGGTCTTTAACCGAGTGGGGATTATCTGTGATAATTTGATTATTCAGTTCGTATTTGGAGTTCAGATTCTTCTTCCCAATGTGTAGGACAGAGCATTTGCTAGATGAGATTTGGAGTTGCCATGTGTTAGACCACTCAGAAACAGCGTCAAGTTCTTTTTGGAGAGTAGTTGTGTTATCGGTGGTGTTGAAGAGTTTTACATCGTCGGCGAAGAGGACCCTCCCTTCACCCTCCCCAGGCTTCAGGAAAACCCCCAGAGCCTTTGTATGGTGAAAAACTGGCCAACCAGAAGTTTCTTTCCAAACTTCCAGTTGGTCTGTTGGGGAATTTTTTCACCACCCACAGGCTCCAGAGGTTTTCCTAAGACCTGGAGAGGACAAAAAACAGTCCAACAGGCCTACCAAAAGTCCAGATGCTTCAATGAGGCCTGCGCACATGTGCAGAAGGAGCAGTGTGGGGGTTGTGCATGCATCTGCCAGGGGAGAAAGCTGCATTATAGGTGTGGGCACATATGTGCACCCAATCTTTTCCACAAGATAAGATGGTAAAAGTGCAGAGCAATTCTTAATAACCATCTCTTCATTTATTACCCTAGTATTCAATTGATTTATAGATGCAGATAGCTGGGTTCTGATCTGAATTCAAAGTGAGCTATCTTAAGATTTTTCTAACCCTAAAAGTCTTCATCCAAGAGTTGACTTATTGTTGTCAGATACATCAGGACTGCAGGTTACCTCATTGATATAATGAAGTGAGCCGCAGCTCACAAAAACTTGTTTTTTAATTTTGAAAAGAAAACATGGTATCAGATCCTGATTTTCTGTTCTTGTTAGGATTTCTTCGAACATGCCAAACATGCAAAAACTCTTAGGACTAATGGTTCAGATCAAGGATTCTTGGTGTACTAATAAAATACATATCAGAGCTTTAGATAATTTGACAGTGAATTTCTGCTTGATATACACTTTGCCTTATATAATTCTATTTCATAGGAGCAATAATATGCTTAGAAATTTCTGCCTCTTGAAAAGAGTGAAACATAATCTGTTTTAGGAAAGGTTTGCTTTTAGGAAGCAAATAAGCTATTTTTTTCCATACTGCTTGAGAGGTATATTCTTTATGAATAATATGTTTTATTTAGGCTTGTCTTGACAGAAATCCAGAAGCTTTCCTGCCAAAGATTGGAAAAGGAAAACTTGGCGATATTAAACCAAGACATAATAAAGGTTGTAACTGTAAGCGTTCAGGGTGTCTAAAAAATTACTGTGAATGCTTTGAGGTTTGTTGAAAATATTTTTTATTAGTTTTATAAAAGTATTATCATAGTATAAGAATATTTAGACCAGTGATGGTGAACCTTTTTTCATTGGGTGCCAAAAGAGAGTGTGTGTGCGCAATTGTGCATGCATGAATGCCCACACCCAATTCAGTGCCTGGGGAGGGTGAAAACAGCTTCCCCTGCTCCCCGGGACGTCCTCTGGAGGCAAGAAACAGCCTGTTTCCTAACTTCTGGTGGGCCCAATAGGCTCATGTTTCACCCTTCCCAGGCTCCAAAGCCTTCCCTGGAGTTAGGGGAGGGTAAAAACGCCCTCCCCCATCCTCTTGGAGGCTCTCTGGAAGCCAAAAATGCCCTCCCAGAGCCTCTGTGTGTGCCAAAAATCAAGTGCCCAGCACACACATGCATATTGGAGCTGAGCTAGGGCAACGGCTCGCGTGCCAGCAGATATGGCTCCACGTGCCACCTGTGGCACCCATGCCATAGGTTCGCCATCACTGACTTAGACTAAGCATTAAGAGTCTTTATTTGGGGGAGCATCCAGAATATATGATCAGGGAAAACTGGAGTAAGTAATTGTGGAAAAACGTTTTTAACATTTTTAAAAAATTTAAAAAGGGATGAGAGAATGGCAAATAAGAAAACAAGCAGGACAAAGACAAATGCCTACCTATGGCATGCTGAATGACAGTAACCAGTCAATTTTTATTGATCCTTAAAAGCTAGGAGGTGGTCAAACCTTTTTAATACTTGGATAGGACATAGGTGCAATAGTGGGTTGCTACCAATTCGACCTGGTATGGCAAACTGTTAATGGCGGTGGTGGGAGGCTTCACCCAGCTGCCCAGATATCATTAAGAACACTCTGTGTATGTGCAAAAGCTGCTGCACATGTGCAGATGCATTGCATGTGCTCCCATTCCCAAAACAGTATCAAGGGTAAGTAGAACCACTACTGGATAGGAGGCCATCAAGAAATCCCAAAATTGGGAAATCTGAAAAAAATCCTAGAAAAATATAATGGCAAATCATTTTTACATTGTAACCAGGAAGATAACACAGATATTAGGTCTGTGCAATGCACTGGTTTGAATTTAAACATTTTGAAGTGCAATAATGTATGAATTAAACAGCAAAATACAACATCCTAACAGGACAGAACTGGTTTATGTCTTGCAGACTTTTGCTACATTCATGTTCCTACTCTGAACTACTTTTAGAGATAAAATCCAAAACACTATATAGCGCTAATATATATATCTATGAAATTACCAGGAGTCAAACTTATCTAATCTTGTCTATACTTTCTTTTAGATATGAATGGTACTGTTTGCTATGTATGACTTCATAGATCTGGAAAAGCTATAAATAAAGATGTAAAATAAATGTGTAGTTTTAGGTCCTATGATTTGTAGTTTTAGTCTATGATCGTATTTCTGGACACAGAAATACATTTCTGTTCATTTACAGAACAGGGAGTGAGATTTTTCTTTTCAATACACCCCTCATCTTCCAAACAGTTTGAACCCCAAGCCCTTTAAAGAGGTTGAAAACCCTCCATAATAATAAGGCAAGGGAAAGTTGGACTGGGGTTAGGCAAATTCCTATCATTTAAAAATATTTAATCATTCTCTGGATAAAAGAATATTTGTTCAATGGAAAATTACTGGACTCAATATTTATTTCCGACAAAGCAACTGCATGATTGAATTATTGAACAGTCCAATCTCATTATTTTTTTTAATTGTGTATTAAATAACACGTCTTTTTAGGAATTAAAATATTTTGTTCCCCTGTAGGCTAAAATTATGTGCTCATCTATCTGCAAATGTATTGGATGCAAAAATTATGAAGAAAGCTCGGATCGAAAAACATTAATGAATATGCCAATTCAAATGGAATTTAATACCAGTGAAGAAAATGATTCTGATTCATTTTCTAACTTTGATATATCAAAAGTCAAAAAAGAAAGGTAAAAATTAATTACCTATGTAATATTTTTATAAGACATTTATTTTGTATTATAGGAATATTTTTAGATTATTCTTTGAGTCTGGACTTTCAATCTCTGTTCTTTTCATTTGTAGTTATCCAAACCAGACTCAGTAATTTGTTACAGCTGTACTTTCTAACATGTGTACAAATGCATATGTTTTATGTATTATACAACTACAATTTTAGAACTCTTTTAGAATTTACTGTTATCCTGTTTATACTGAATTATAATATGAATGCAAACAGCAAACATGAAAATATCCTGAAAATTTCCCTAATCTAGATTTTTATTACCGTAATTGAATCCAGTCACTCAAAGGCTAGTAATCAATAAGGGAAAGTAATCGTTGAAGAATTTACTATTTTCTCTGTAATTACTTCAAGAATACAGTGGTACCTCTACCTACAAACGCCTCTACTTACAAACCTTTCTAGATAAGAACCGGGTGTTCAAGATTTTTTTGCCTCTTCTCAAGAACCATTTTCCACTTACAAACCTAAGCCTCCAAACCTGTAACCAGAAAAAGCAGGGAGAAGCCTCCACTGGGCCTCTCTAGGAATCTCCTGGGAGGAAACAGGGCCGGAAAAGGCGGGGAGAAGCCTCTTTGGGGCCTCTCTATGAATCTCCTGGGAGAAAACAGGGCTGGAAAAGGCGGGGAGAAACCTCTTTGGGGTCTCTCTAGGAATCTCCTGCGAGGAAACAGGGCTTCCATCCTCCCTGTGGTTTCCCCAATCGCACGCATTATTTGCTTTTACATTGATTCCTGTGGGAAAAATGGCTTCTCCTTACAAACATTTCTACTTAAGAAACTGGTCATGGAACGAATTAAGTTTGTAAGTAGAGGTACCACTGTATAAGTGTTTCAGAAACAACTATGAAACCTACCTATTTATGTGGAAAATGATTGCCCTAGTTTGGTATTTTTAAAAGTACAGTTATTACTAATTGATATAGTCTGACTAAAGACTAACATTAAGATTTGGTGTTAGTTGAGTTCTGAAAGAATGAACTAAAACATTGAAAAACTACATTAAAGGTGCAAGATGTGATGGGTAACAGTAGGAGCTTAATTCATCATTTCTTCCCTGTGTATTCAATACCCATAGATAAACAAGAAGATGCCAAAATATGTGTATAATTCAAAATCCCCCTTTTCATAGGCCTGTCCCAATCTGATCATTCATTGAATGACGTTTTTGTCTGCATACAAGTATGCAGCAATTTCAGCAATTGTCGTCCCTGTAGACAACCTGAAAGTTTCCAGCCACCTGTATAAAAGGAGATTGGTTGCAGAAAGAAAGCTGAAATTGAAAAAAAATGTTTGGTGTCTCTCAGACTGACCTCTGCTGTCACTTAACATCTATTCAGGGATCAGGGGGACCTTTGCACAAGTCCACCTGGTGCACCAGTTGCAACCCTATTTGAATCAGGAGGCCCTTTTCATGATCACTTATGTCCTTATCACCTCACGGTTAGACTATTGCAACACGCTCTACATGGGGCTACCCTTGAAAACATTCGGAAACTACAACTAGTCCAGAATGTAGCCATGTGAGCTATTGTGGGTGCACCTAGGTACACCCACATCCCACCAACTCTCCGCAAGCTGCAGTGGCTTCCAATCAATCTCTGGACACAATTCAAGGTGTTGGTTATCACATATAAAGCCTTACATGGCTTAGGGCCAGACCATCTTCGTGACTGCCTTTGCCACACAGCTCCCAGTGGCCAATAAGGGCCAAGTGTTAGCGGGGTTGCAGGGGAGAGCCTCCTCTGGCGGCAGTGGCTCTCTGGAACCAGCTACTTCCTGTGATCCATACTGCCCCCACCCTACTGGCCTTCCAGAAAGCCTTAAAGACCTGACTCTGCCAGCAGGCCTGGGGCCATTGATCAAATGATGCATCTTTTATATCCAGCCAAAAAAAAATGCATTATCTTCTTAAGGGTTTTTTAATTGTCTTTTTAGATGTCCCTTCTAATAAGCTGCCAAGAGTCCTCCAGGAGTTGGGCGGCATGGTAGTTATGTATGATAATCCTCTTTGCATTAATTTATATATTTAAAATGTAATTATATATTGTTTTGTTATATTAGACAATCTAGTACGTGTATATCTTGGGAGGTGGTTGAGGCAACATGTGCGTGTCTTCTCGCTCAAGCTGAAGAGGCAGAAAAACAAGATTATTCCATTTGCTTAGCTGAACAAATGATCCTAGAAGAATTTGGGAGATGCTTATCGCAGATTCTTCACTCTGAATTTAAATCCAAAGGACTGAAAGTAGAATAATGTGTTTTACTTGCACTGCTAAAGTATTGCTTGAAATTACTTTAATTTTGATAAAATATATATAGTAACCCACTTAGTTTATTTTCTAATTCTATTTATCCTGCTTTTATATTATCATAATTGATAATTATTTTGTTCCAAATTAGCAGAGCAATTAAAAGTTCATTTAAATTACTCCTTAAATGTCGGACCAAAGTTGAAATAAAACTAAAAAATTGCGAGGTCCCAGTTTTAATGTTCAATTGTTAGAATGAAAGGAACAGTTTTCCATTTGCTTTATTTACTAGTTTTGTAACAATGGCATACGTTTCAGCTAATAAATATCCTTAACAAGATTATTTGTGTGTGCTAAACAGTATTGTGCATATGTGCATATGTACCTCATAAAACTGAGGCATGACATTCAAGACGTTCCCATTCAGTGCAGTGGTGGGATTCAAACTTTTTTACTACCATTTCTGTGGGCATGGCTTTGTGGGTCTGGTGTTGCCTGGTGGGCGTGGCTTGGTGGGCATGGCAGGGGAAGGATACTGTAAAATGTCCATTTCCACCCCACTCCAGGGGAAGGTTACTGCAAAATCCTAATTTCCTCATTTCCTCCCGATCAACTGGGACTTGGAAGGCAGAGAATAGATGCGGTTGGGGCCAGTCAGTGGTGGTATTTACCAGTTCTGCAAACTACTCAGAATTTCCATTACTGATTCTCCAGAACTGGTCAGAACCTGCTGAAACCCATCTCTTATTCAGTGAGCAAGGAGCTATGTTCTTTAGGCGTCTAGAAGATATGTGGCAGAAATAATGCCTAGAGTACCATTAAAGAAAGACCAGAAATCAAAGACTGAACATGAGTTCATATTCAAGTCTACAATCTGGAGATAAAAGTGGTAAAACATCCTTATTTCTTCCTTATTGTGTAACTGATTCATCAGTCAAGTGCTCATTTAGAATGATCCACTCCCTGTGAGGAAGAGAATTGCCAGTAGATCTTTTTCCTAACAGTATTTGCACAGTATTTTGCGATTAGTCCATAGGAAGAGTATGATTAGTCACAGAGATGCACCTCCCTCCAGCTATATATTAAGTTATCATAATTTAATGTTATATGTTATATCATAATTTCATATATTTTATGATATGATATGATATATGATACGAAGACTTTTGGTAGCTGGTTTGCAGCACGACAAATGAAACATGCATCAATCATTGAAATTCTAGTTAAAATCTAGTTAGAAGCAATAGATTTGCAAAGGATCTATTATAGGAAACAATAAACCTCATCCAGTTTCTTCTCCAAAACTGAGCTATGTCTGTTTTCTACTTTACTATATGAGACAAGGCTAAAAAAGGAATTGCCTAAATGCATTTCATAAAAAGATACACCGAAGTGTCATAACTGAGAATTCAACTCAAAAATAGCTATGAAACTAACGGGGGGAAATCTACAGACATTGTCTAGTTCACATTCTCTGCTTATGGAATTGAATATTTATCTGCTTAAATATTTTAAATGTAAAAAAAAAAAAAGTATCTTTAGCGTTCAATTAAGACAGATATATGCCTTGATTTTCAGGAGGCAGTGTAATACAACCAAGAATGGCATAAGAATGACAGAGAGATACAGATTTATTTTGGAAAACTCAATAGTACATCTCAAAAAATGGTTCTCATATATCTTAATTATAATGTGGACTTTTGCTATCCTGTATTATCCACTTCAGAGATAAACGTGACTCACTATTAAATTAGTACAATGTAGAAACAACTCTAACACTGTCTCTTTGTGAACCATTTTTGTTGGAGTAATTACATTAGTAATAGCCGATTACTCAACAGTCTTGTTTCTATGAAATTAAAGTAATTACTGCAGCTAGAAACATATCTATCTATATTATACTGTAATAAGAAAACTAGTCAGGGGTGTGCAATGTTTTCAGTATCTTTAAGGCATATATCATTATGGTAAAATTATATTATTAAGCGCAAGTTTTGGAAAGTCTGGAAAATCTTAAATCAAGAAAGAAAGGGGAATAAATCCTTTTAAATGACAAAGCTAATTAGACAGAATAACATAATTCATAGCGGGTGGCTTAAAGAGTGGAAAAAAATAAGATTCTGACATTATTCTGGAGCAGAAGATGATTAGGAACACTAGTTGGATTTAATACAAATATACACCTTGAGTCACTAAAATTCTCTGCAAAGCTCTTGCAGACATAGATCTTGATATGTATGGGTGAGTGCTTGTGTCCATGTCAGGGTTCTTGTAGCATCTGATGTTTAGTTCACATTCAAGGAATTTATACTAAGTTGGAGAAGTTTTTTTCTTCCAAAAAGACATCTAGTTCTTATCTATCCACCCATTTCTTGTATCAAAATTTTAAATAGATCTTATTTACAAGCGAAAAGCTCTTCTTCAAAGCTGCATTCATATTTATATAGATACTATAATTTTAATATACTGTATACTGCTCAAAAAAAAGGGAACACTCAAAAAACACATCCTACATCTGAATGAATGAAACATTCTCATTGAATACTTTGTTCTGTACAAAGTTGATATGCTGACAACAAAATGAAATTGATTGTCAATCAGTGTTGCTTCCTAAGTGGATAGTTTGATTTCACAGAGGTTTGATTTACTTGGAGTTATATTCTGTTGTTTAAGTGTTCCCTTTATTTTTTTTGAGCAGTATATTTTATTATATTCATTATTTATGTATTATTTATTTTATGGTTGTCAGTATAAATTGTGATGCCTTGATAGCCAAACTCTGTTTTCCCTTAATGGTGACTGCTGTTATATCCTTGCAATTTTAATATGGGTCAGTTGAAGGCAAGAGTTGGTGGACTCTACTTCTCCCAGCTAGCATCAACTGACAAGGGGGATGGGGGTGGGGTGGGCCTCCAGCCACTGTTCTTAACATGCAGTTAGGTAAGTTCAACATCTCTGGGTCAACTTTGTCAAGTTGTTTGAACCTGAGGATTTCAATCCCATTGACCTCTGAGTTGGGATATTTTTGAACATAGGTGTAGCATTCTTTTAAGTGGACCGGTTTTAAATGGACCTGTTCATTTAAATCAAGGATCTCAAAACTGTTCAGCTCATAATATTTCAGATTTTTCATTGACCCCCTAAACTTCTATGGTATCAAAATAATTTCATAAGTACTATATTACTACAAATGATAATCATCATTCTGACCTACATTGTGACACACAGGCACAGACACAAGTTGCTAAGGAGTTGAATTATTTACCTCAAACAAACAAATAACAATAGACAAGTTAATCAAGCAAGGTTTTTGCAAAGAGTGCTTGCCTTAATAATTCCATTTCAAATTTAGGTAGCAAGAAAATACTCCAAATTCATTCTAGGAGTCAAAGAGCCAAATCAGATAATTAGCTGATCCAATAGACAAGAATTCAAGAGTAGGGAAACACAAAAACAAGAGTCATGAACTGGAATTCCAAACTATTGATTCCAACTAAAGCTGAAGGCAAAATAGTTCCATAAATCAATCCATAGATATCTGGCTTAAATACTCAGGCTTCACTTCTTGTATCAGCCCTCCCAAATAAACCAGATAAACAAGATGAACTAATACTATTTTATTGCAAGGCTACATTAACAGAATCTTGCAGGTTTGAAGACACAAAACCCTACACAACTGGATAACTGTGTTCCTTTCAAACAGACAACGAGTGGTCAAAATAGGGAGCACCCTATCTAATCCTGTTCCTGTTAACAGCAGTGTACCCAAAGGCAGCATACTAGGACCAACACTCTTTATACTCTATATAAATGGCCTTTCTGATCACATTACAAGTGACTGTTCTCTTTGCTGATGATGTACAACTCTTCAAAACCACCGATAACATTGCTATCCTCCAAAAAGACCTTGACTTTGTGCCAGAATGGTCAATCATCTGGCACTTCCAAATCACAACCAACAAATGCTCTGTCCTACACATTGGCAATACACCAATACACCAATACAAGCTGAATAAACAAGACCTTGCAGATAACCCTCACTCTGTCAAAGACCTTGGAATACTCATATCAAATTACCTAAGTGCCAAAGCCCGCTGCAACAACATTGCCAAAAAGGTTTCAAGAGTTGTTAACCTAATCTTATGTAGCTTCTGCTCTGGTAATCTCACACTATTAACTAGAGCATACAAAACATTTGCCAGACAAATCCTTGAGTACAGTTCATCTGTCTGCAACCCACACTGCACATCAGACATAAATATATTAGAAAGTGTCCAGAGATACTTTACGAGAATAGCCCTCCACCAGTAAAGGGTAGTAATTCGCGGCCCTACTGGAATGCTCTGGTGGGGGGAGCACATGCACGCACACCCACCATTCAATTTCCTGTGCATGCGCAGAATCGTGGCCCAAAGCAGTCTCGCCCAGGATCCACCAGAAGGAAGAACTCCTCATTGGGGACACAATGCCACTCCTGCTTCCCCCACTTGCCAGGAAGGAGAGCAGCTCATCAGGGAGACAACGTCACTCCCGCCTCGCTCGCTTGCCAGTCTCCCCGATGAGCTGCTCTCCTTCCTGGCAAGTGGGCAAAGCAGGAGTGACGTCTCCCCAAAGAGCTGCTCTCCTTCCTGGAGGATTTCTTCTCGCTGGTGGCTCCTGGGTGGGATTGACCGGGGTGCCTCTACCGCTGCTACTGCAGCAGTGCGAGTAGCTCATTGGGGAGACTGGCAAGCGGACGAAGCAGGAGTGATATCATCTCCACAACAAGCTGCTCTCCTTGGAGGATTTCTTCCCGCTGGTGGCTCCCGGACCAGACAGACCAGGCACCTCTGCAACAGCGCCCGTCAATCCCATCCGGGAGCCACCAGTGGGAAGAAATCCTCCAGGAAGGAGAACTGCTCATCGGAGAGACTCTGGCAAGTGGGCAACATCGTCTCCCTGAAGAGCTGCTCTCCTTCCTGTGTGGGGCGCTGCGATTTGGCTTTTGCATATGTGCAGAAGCCAAGTCTCACATGCATGCGCGTGCACCACTAGTGGTGACAAGGCTGCGCGTGTAGCTTCATTTCCGCCGGTGGAATGACATTCCATGCCATTCCAATCCTGCCTCCACCCACAACAGTATACTTTATGCAAGCAGATTTGAAATCCTGGGCTTAGAAAGCTTAAAACTACAATCGCCTTCGGCATGATCTAAACATAACTCATAAAATTGTCTGCTACAACATCCTTCCTTTCAACACCTTTTTCATCTTCAACCACAACAATACACAAGCACACAACAGATACAAACTCAGAGTGAACCGCTCCAAACTTGACTGTAGAAAATACAACTTTCACAACAGAGTGGTTAATGTCTGGAACTCACTACCCGACCCCCCAAAACTTTACCCTTAGACTGTCCACTGTTGACCTCACCCAATTCCTAAGAGGTCAGTAAGGGCTGTGCATAAGCGCACCAGCATGGCTACCATCCCTATCCTAATGTTTCCTCTTATAAGTACCCATCTTATGTATATATACTATATTATATCTATGTATTTTACCAATACATACTTAGCAAACAAACAAATAAATATGCCTGTGGTTAAACAGCCCCAGATGAATCGTGGTTTGATGAATTCTGAGAGCGACAATCCATAGGCTCTGTTGGAACAATGTTATGAATTAGATTCTAAATCTGAATTATAGCTCATGACCATAATAATAAATAGTTCGATTAACCCTTAGAGATCAGTACTGACCACTTTGGGGAATTCAAAATACATATCTAGTAATCTGTTATTTCTACTTTGTCCTATGCTTCTCTCCTATATAGACAAGCTGGTTTTTGATTACTGGTTTAGCACTCTTCCACAAATATGACAAAGGTTATCAAGACCATTGGGAAAGTTGTTTCTTATTTCAATCTGCATTCTCTATTGTGCACACAATATATTGTTTGGAAGTTGAAGAAACGTAAAATAGAAAAGTCCAATCAATAATTAAGTAACTAGGTTCATTGTTTGAGAAAGATTTCTATTTTGAACATTTAGACATTCCTCTTTTATCAGTCAAAAAATGGCCCTTTAGTTCACACAGATTATGGCTAAGCACAAAAAAAAGTTCCCACCTTAGCAGGCTGGGAGACAAAAGTTTCTGGACTTGAAAATAATTCCATTGTTGGGATTTCTGTAACCTAATCCCATTTTCTTTCAATAAATCTGGCTAAAGAAGCCTATGTGACAATCTTGGTTTTGGGTGAAATCAATTGTCCACTTCTTGACTGCTGCAAAGAATGTAAGTTTTGGCAGTGAGTAGCTATGGTCAGCAGCACCTCATTCTGGCCATGCCCATTGGCTGTTCCTGTGACCTGTCATTTGGGCTTAGAGAAGAAACATACTATTTTATACCTAATCATACAGTAAATAGTTTATGCAAAACTTTTAAAAGCAAAGTAATATACATTTTGTAAATTGTAGCAAATGTAATTTTTGCTTTTAACAACACCACAACTTTCACTATCTCACAAAATATAAACAAAATATAGTAAAGATTCTGGGTACTGGTGTGATGTGGGTCACATAAATATTGCATATGAATGTCAAGAGTTGAATTTTGACTAATATTGCAATCAGTGGGTAGGCATTTTGGTTTGTGCAATTTGTCAGCATTGTAGCTTGAACCCTGTGTGCTCTTACCATAATGAAAATTAATGGCCACTAATATTTTACAATAAGCTATCCTGCTGAACAAGGCTTCTACTCACTGCTGGTAAAACCAAAACACCACAAAGGAAAGCATTTTTCAATTATAGGACAGGAGGTTTTTTGAAAATGCAGATGAACACAACATATCATTTAAGTACCTTTGCTATGGAATAATATTATTATGGATCGAAGATCACACTGTCATTTTCTAATAAAATGTCCTTCTGATCCATGAATTACTGGATACCAGAGCATTAACTAAAATTCATTTTGCATCATTAGTTATACAGTCTCATGCACAACTAATTAGAGAAAAGCTGGACCCTGGGTTTTTTCAACAATGAATGCAGTGACACTAAATAGACAAAACGTTTGCAAACTTTATGTGCCATTACAGCAGTGTGGACATTTTCATAGAATCATAGGGTTAGAAGAAACCTTGGAAGTCTTGTCCCTCTTCTTACCAGTGCAGGAATCCTCAGACCAACCAAGACAAACAGCTGATCAACTTTTGCTCAAAAACCAGTAGTCATGATTGCAGAAGGCAGGCAGTTCCACTGCTTGAAAGTTCATTGAGTGACAATTTTTGCATTAAGAAATAGAACTTTTTAAGGTTATTAATATATAGTGATCTGAATTTGTTCCATATTCTTCTACTTGTGAGAAAGATAAGAAGAACAATCAACATTCTACACAAAATAAAATAATGTTATTTAAACATGAACCTGAAGAGGTACTAGTACCTTCCCTGCAATATTTGGATAAAAGAAAATACTTTTTTTCCTTGTTTTAATATGATTTTTATTAGGAATTTTGATTACAATAGTAAAACCTAATAGAAATTAAACTTAGAGAAAAAGAATACAATAAATGAAAAGAAATAAAAAGAATAAAAGATGAAGGAAAAATAAAAAGAAAGAAGAAAAAGAAAGAAAACGTATAAAGAAGTTACTTCCAAACTTTACTACATGCATAAACAAATTCAGTAATTCTTTATCCCCGATAAAATTACCAATAGATATCTCTGCATTCCATAACTCATGCTTATCTATAAACAAATTCATAAAACATCAGCTTTTCTATCATGTTGTCAGCAAAAACTTCATAGAGGGTCACCAGAACTTTCAAAAATGTATTATTTGAACGTCAATTAAATAAATCAACTTTACATTCCTTTTTATTCTAACAGTTTTCCTCTTAAATGTAATCAGATATTGTCATAGGATTTGATTTATCTTCAAGTCTCTTTTTTCCCCATCACACAGATTTCTTCAAGGCTTTTAACAAGTGTCTTTTGCATAGGTTTATTCTACAAAAAGAATGTAATGGTAAATCACTGAAAAATAAAACCTATTCTGCCCAGTGGTTGCTGTTTTTTCCTCATAGTCTTTTACCTTTGAATTGTTAGATAATTTAACTACCAGAAGACAAGCATGATGATCAAAGCCTACATTAATGAGATTTTAACTTTCTAAAAGAGTAACATGATGTATTTGCCTTCATTCAGCAGGTGAAAATCCAATATTTTGGATCAGACCTGATCCTAAAATTTCACCATGCTGGTTGAATCTTTATCAGCTTTATCCAAAGATTATCCAAGTTCTGATTTGGGACTTTCAGTTTTCAATTGGTGATGATGACATTAGATGCAAGATGAGCTGGGCATTGTGGTTTTGTCTTTCCATCCTCACCCCCTCCTCTATATCTCAGATTTTGGCTTTATGCCAAATTGAGAAGCAGCATTGAGAGAGTGTAATTTAGCCTTCTCAATTATCAGCACATCAAAATTAGTGTCAGGGGTTCTGTAACAAAAGGGCAGATAATGAGACTTCTTCTGTACCTACATAGGGTGGGGTAAAATAGAGAGAGAAAATATCATTATTGGTGTATGTCAAGCATTTATATTTGTACGTCACATATTGCATTCCCCTTTTATTTTCTGCAGTAGTAAATACACTTTCAAAGAGAAGGGCTGTACAGACAGCTCTGTCCTTGTATATGTGATCACAGCTATAGAACTATGTTTTGACTATTTAATAGTCAATTTATTTAATAATTTGGGCTAATTCCTAAATTATTTAGTTCAAACATTTAGGTAACTTAAAACTTCATATTCAAGCTCTAAGGTATCCAGAATGATCAATGGAAAAATCGTTGGGTAAAAGGATGTATGTATGTATGTACAGGGGAGTGGACAAGAAAATGGAAACACCTTGAAAAAATCATCACAATATCTTTTAATATGGTGTTGATCCCCCTTTTGCGGCAAACACAGCTTCAATTCTCCGAGGTATTGATTCATACAAATTGTGAATTGATTCCAAAGGAATTTTAGCCCATTCTTCAGTTAAAGCACCCTCCAGTTCTTTTAGAGACGATGGTGGTAGAAATTGACCTTTTACTTGAATCTCTTAAATCAACCATAAATGCTCAATAATGTTGAGGTCTAGTGATTGTGATGGCCAGATGAAATGCTGAACTTCATTAGAATGTTCCTCATGCCATTCTTTAACAATTCTTGCTCTATGGATTGGTGCACTATCATCTTGAAAGATGGCATCCCCCTCTGGAAACAGTTCTTGAACCATAGGATGAATTTGGTCGGCCAAAAGTCCTAAATAGTGATGGCTGTTAATTCTTCCATGAAGGGAAATCATTGGCCCAGCGGATTTCCAAGAAATAGCACCCAACCCCTGCCATGTTTGATGGTTGGGAGAAGGCAGTCTGGATGAAATGATTCTTTTGGCTGTCTCCAAACGTAAACACGGCCGGAGGTTGGAAAAAGGGTAAACGATGATTTGTCAGAGAAAATCACATTTTGCCACTGCTCAAGGAACCATTTCTGGTGGTTTCTACACCACTCTAAACGCTTTGAAACATTTGTCTTTGAGAGCAGAGGTTTTCTAATTGCAGCTCTTCCATGGAATCCAGATTTGTGAAGCTCCCTTCGAACAGAAACTGGATTCTGTATGCGTCTATTGAGCTCTGCAGTGATTTTAGGAGCTGCGGTCTTGCGATCCGCTCTAACAATTCGCTTTAGAGTCCAGAGGTCTCTCTCAGACAACTTCAACTTTCGACCTATGCTTGTCGGAGGACGTTTTCCCTTCTCTTTCAAAAGCAGTCATTACTTTTTGAGACATTACCTCTTGAAACGCCAAACATTCAGGCACTTCCTGTTACACTAGCGCCTGCCATTTGAGCACCAACAAGTTGGCCTCTTTGAAAGTCTGAGAGGTCTGCCATTTCTAGAAGGTTATAACGAATTTCCTTAAATTTCTGTTTAAAAAAAGAAATCAAATAACAGAATTAACCAAAAAAAACCATTAAAATATGTCAAGTTTTGATTGATTTGAACATGTTCAAACATTATAATGCCAAAAAGTCAAGTGTTTCCATTTTTTTGTCTACCCCCTGTATGTATGTATGTATGTGTGTGTGTGTGTGTGTGTGTATTTATGTATGTATGTATGTATGTATGTATGATGAATGTTGTACTTGATACTCTGGTGTAGACCTAAAACCTAACAAATATCATTGTTTGGTCGTCTTCTCAAGTGATCTGGAACTTGATTGCTAGAAGCCCAGGTAATCTGAAATTTATTTGCTAGAACTTGTTTGTGTCTAGAAGAAGACACAAGAATTAAAAATAAGTTACTTCTACTAATCCATATATTGCCTCATTACAGTACTAGTAGGAACCCCCAGAGTCCAAGTTTGTCCTGGGTATATTTGCTGTGTGTGCTCTCAAGAGAGTTTATTTATTTGTCCCCATTTATGGTGGCCTGCTTCCGTCCCCTGTCCTAATTTTCTTTTTTCCTTTTTTTACTAGTATCATATATATAAATATTATTATATCTTTGTATATCACCAATAAGTATATGACAAAACAAACAAATAAATTAAAAAATATGGTCGTATCAAACAGACAACAAGTTGTCAAAATAGGGAGAATCATATTTAATCCTGTTCCAAGAAGCTTGTTTGACACTTAGCTTGTTTTGGGAAAATTTCTCTTTGTCATCTGTACAACTGTTCCCATTTTTTTAAAGGGGGGAAAAATCAGCAACCACAGCTGATTCCGGTGGATGAAAAAGAATGCACGTATGGCCTCAGCTATTCAGTAACTTTTTTCTCTCATTCTTCAGCCTTGCCCTGACATGCTACCTTGTGATCATCATAACTAAAGTTTAACATACTTGGTGGCCACCAGGTTGGGGACAATTATTTATTTACTGGGGGGGGGGGAATCAATATTATAAATAAATATTATCCATTCATAATAAAATGAGGACATAGTGTAAAACTAGTTAGGTTTACCTACTGTAAGTCCTTTACTGCAATATGAATTTTTGTCAGATGTTCTTCAACCTATCTAGATTCTTTTTGTTCAGTCATTTCCACTCTCCTGTCTGCTCCAGTTTAATTTCATCCCTCTATATTCTTCTTACAGCCACGCTCATGAAGGACATAAATTATACCCAGCAAATGTCAAAAACATTCGTTAAAAATATCTCATATTGCACGTGAGAAATAACTCTCCTTTGATCAGGTTCTTCTTGTCAATGTGTACCAATAGATCAATAATGCTGAATGGGTGCTTCTGTCCACATTCATTCTACATCTACACAGTGAAAATTGATATAAAGTGATTACTTATTTCTTCAGGCTGGAAGTACATAATAAAAATATTCTAATTTAATTCATTTCTGTTATCTCCCTCCTTCCCAATTTGTCCATTTATTAACATTTCCTCATTGCTTAGGAAGCTCATATCAAAACAATTTCTGTTTTAAGTCATGAAGCTATGAAATCCATTCCAGTCATTGCAACATTACGATGTTATATTATGATGACAGCTTTGGGTTGATGCTATTAAACTAATCATTTTTGTTTAGCAATTACATGAAATGAACTCCTGGCTTTAAGCCTTTCTTTTTAACAAATAGCTGGTTTTATTCTGTAGGTTGAATTATAGTTTGGAAGCACACAGTAATGAAGAGGCTAATCAGTATACAAATCAGTAAATAATACACCAAATCCTTTTAAGGAAAATGAATGGAATTTTGCAGCCGGTCATCCCAAAGGCACAACAAGTTTCCGGTTCTCAAGAGTTTCCCTTTAATCATCTCTATCCTATTTCATTAACAGAACAAACTTAAATATCTATATAAATGCCTAAATCTGCACTTCTATTGTACTAGATTTTCTCATCATTCCTATCACCCATTTCCTCCCATGTTGACTGTATGACCGTAACTTGTTGCTTATATCCTAAGATTTTTATTAATATTGCTTCTTCATTGCTTATTTGACCCCTATGACAATCATTAAGTGTCATACCACATGATTCTTGATAAATGTATATTTTATTTTATGTACGCTGAGAGCATATGCACCAAGACAAATTCCTTGTGTGTCCAATCACACTTGGCCAATAAAATTCTATTCTATTCTATTCTATCATGCTCTTTCTTTGCAGGGCAAGCAACTTTATACAAAACAGAGAAAACTGATAGTAAATAGTCAAGCTCAAAATGTAAAGAAATAAAACAAAAGTAAGGGAGATAGAGCTAAATCTAGTTTATACCAATATCAAAATCAATAATATACCAATATCAATAATTCTCCATAGCTTACTATTGTTTTTAAATAAACCATCTTTGTTCCTACTACATTCATATTGTTTTTTACATTGCCTTTAATTTTTGAAGTGACTCCTTGGCCTTTCTTCTAAAAGAAAAATTTAAACCCCCCACCTTTTTTCCATAGGAGAAGGATATATGTGCACATATATTGAGTGGTCAGAAAAAAGCTTGAGAGTTTGCTGTGGCAGGAAACGATGAGAGGTGTTGAGCAGCTCCAGAGCGTCAGAAGGAAAAACATCAGCCTCACCACTTTGTCACCTACATGCTGGGTCAATTGCTGATGGGAGGGTGTTGAGGAAGCAGGACAAGGGTTTTCTGGCATCCTCATACTTATCCTGCCGCATACCTCCCAGAGACCAATAAGAACACATAGAGTTAGCCTCCTCCAGGTCCCATCGACTAAGCAATGCAGATTGGCGGGGCCATGGGGGAAAGCCTTCTCTGTTGCTGCCTCAGTTCTATAGAATGAGCTGGGGTGGCGCAGCAGGTAGTACTTGTGTACTGCAGGCCACTGAAGCTGACTGTATATCTGCAGGTCAGCAGTTCAAATCTCATCACCGGCTCAAGGTTGACTCAGCCTTCCATCCTTCCCAGGTGGGTAAAATGAGGACCCGGATTGTGGGGGCAATATGCTGGCTCTGTTAAAAAGTGTTATTGCTAACATGTTGTAAGCCGCCCTGAGTCCAAGGAGAAGGGCGGCATAAAAATCGAATAAACAAACAAACAAACACATAAATAAATAAATAAATAAATAAATAAATAAATAAATAAATAAATAAATAAATAAATAAATAAATAAATAAATAAATAAATAAATAAATGAATGAATGAATGAATGAATGAATGAATGAATGAATGAATGAATGAATGAATGAATAAATAAATAAATAAATAAATAAATAAATAAATAAATAAATAAATAAATAAAATTGACTCCCCTCCCCAATGTCCATACCAGTCTCACCCTACTGGCCTTCCGCAAAGGCCTGGGGACCATGAATTGACATCTATCATGGCCAAATTGTGTGAATGGTATGCACAGGGATGGGCTGCTGCCCGGACCGGGGGTGGGGAACGCAGTGGGGTAGCAAAAATGGAGCTCCACCCCAGAGCACCCAATTTGCATAAAATATGTTGAAAGAAAATGCAGGGCGTCCTGCATAAGCCACGCCGACAGTGTGGTAGTAAAATAATTTGGTAGCCCTTCACTGGATATGCATGTATGCTGACAGGATAGTTTAACCGTGGATTTTAATTGAGGTTGTATAGTTTTAGACTTTATATGTGACTTCTTTTTTAAATTGTATTTGTATTTATATTATTATTGTAAGCCGCTCTGAGTCCTTCGGGATTGGCATAGAAGTCGAATTAAATAAATAAATCCCAAGGAGTGACCTCTATACCAGTACAGAGAATGCAGTAGAAAGCTCACCAGTGCCAGTAATGTTCCTATTCAACCTTAAATTTGTGGATGTGGTTGCAAAGACAAGGGAAGCTGCATGAGGTGGGCTTGTTTTCATTTACAAAAGCTGGCAGTTTTCAGCTGCAACATTTCCACCCACCCAGAAAAAAAATAGAGGCAAGGAGAAGCAGGCTGGGCAGCAGAGCCATGATATAGTTCACAGAGGCATTTCATGAGGCATAGACAGCCTGCCTTGCCAGCCAGAAAGAGAAACGCAGGGCCGTAAGCAGTGATGGGCTACCAAGATTTTTACTACCACACTGTGGGCGTGGCTTATGCATTTTGTTTCAACATCTTTCAGTGCAAATTGGGTGCTCTGGGGTGGAGCTCCAAATTTTGCTACCGGAACTGCGTTCCTGACCACTCCCGTAGGAGCCCATCACTGGCCGTAAGGCAAGACTTGTTTCCTGATTGCTTATTTGTACCCTATGACAATCATTAAGTGTTGCACCTCATGATTCATGACAAATGTATCTTTTCATTTATGTACACAGAGAGCATATGTACCAAAGAAAAATTCCTTGTGTGTCCAATCACACTTGGCCAATCAAGAACTCTGTTCTGTTCTGTTCTGTTCTGTTCTATGATGATGGCAAACGTATGGCATGGGTGCCACAGGTGGCACACGGAGCCATATGACCTGGCACGTGAGCCGTTGCCCTAGATCAGCTCCAACAAGAAGGCTTCAAGAGTTGTAAACCTAATCCTACGTAGCTTCTGCTCCGGCAATCTCACACTACTTACCAGAGCTTACAAAACTTTTGCCAGACCCATCCTCGAATACAGCTCATCTGTTTGGAACCCATATCGCATCTCAGACATTAACACCCTTGAAAATGTCCAAAGATACTTCACCAGAAGAGCCCTTCACTCCTCCACTCGAAATAGAATACCCTATGAGACTAGACTTTCAATCCTGGGCCTAGAAAGTTTAGAACTAAGACGCCTTAAACAAGATCTAAGTATTGCCCACAAGATCATATGCTGCAACGTCCTGCCTGTCGGTGACTACTTCAGCTTCAACCACAACAACACAAGAGCACACAACAGATTTAAACTTAATATTAACCGCTCCAAACTTGACTGTAAAAAATATGACTTCAGTAACCAAGTTGTCAAAGCGTGGAACTCATTACCGGACTCCATAGTGTCATCCCCAAACCTCCAACACTTTACCCTTAGATTATCTACGGTTGACCTATCCAGATTCCTAAGAGGTCAGTAAGGGGCAAGTACAAGTGCACTAGAGTGCCTTCCAGCCCCTGTCCTATTGCTCTCCTATATCTCCTATACATTTCTTCTATTCCTATATCTCTTCTTCTATTCTTCTACTATACCTTCTTTTCTATTATTTCTTAGATATATTTTACTATGACTATCTACTCTATAACCTTCATCATGTATTTTACTATGTGTATATAGATATATACCCACTAAAACTCTCATTGTGTATTGGACAAAATAAATAAATAAATAAATAAATTTAAAAAACATACACATGTGCTGCCCAGCTGATTTTTGGCTCACACAAAGGCTGTGGAAGAGAATTTTTGGCTTCCAGGGAGCCTCCAAGGGGATGGGGGAGGACGTTTGTATGCTCTCCCAGCTCCAGGGAAGCCTTTGGAGCCTAGGGATGGAGAAAACAAGCCTACTGGGCCCACCAAAAGTTGAGAAACAGGCCAATTACAGCCTCCAAAGGGCCTCCGGGGGGTGGGGAAAGCTGTTTTCACCCTCCCCAGGCATTGAATTATGGGTGTGGGCACTCATGAAAGCGCGATAGTGTGTGCACATGCTCTTTCAGCACCCAAAGGAAAAAAAGTTCGCTATCACTGCTATAGAAGATGGTCCAGGGGGTTGCAGTGGGGGAAGTTAACCAACTAGTTGTAAAGCAATGTGATGCTTCAGAACCAAATTTCAGTTCTTATTTAGTTTTGCTGGTACTGCATGTAATACAATGGAGACTTGCGAATGTTTTTTTTTAATGTTCAGCTATTAAATTAAAAGAGAGGAAATGATGCAAGCACCCCATAAAGCAGATGGCTCTGGGTTGTAAACTGACATATCCATTAAGCTAAGATAGAAACAGCTATGAAATGACTTGCATATATTATACGCAAATTGGCTTGATGAAGGACCATTTAGACTTATTATCAATAAGACAATCTATTTTCTCTTGGTTTTCTCTCTCAATATTTTTTTCCCTACCCTACAGAACTTAAGGACGGAAGTAATTTATTACAAACTCATAATTTTATACTCCCTGTTAGCTCTTTCTTTTTTTGCAAAACGCCTTTGTAGGACAACTTTGCTTCTTAATGTACCCTAAAGTGATTTTAGAGGGGGACATTCTAGAACAGGGATCCCCAAACTTGGCAATTTTAAAACCTGCTGGCTGGAACTAAGCTATGCTGGCTGGATAATTTTGGAAGTTGAAGTCTACAAGTCTTAAAGTTGCCAGGTTTAAAGACTTATGTTCTAGAACAATGGTGGGCAATAGACTCCGGCCTGAATAATGATGACCTTCTTGCCCCTCTACCTGTAGCCCTTTATTAAAGCTGGATGGTGTTGGGGAGGCAGTAATGCCTAGGATGGCATTTTATTCAGGGCTCATATTCAGAATAGGTTTCTGTTACATCTTTTGTCAGGGTCCTCAAACATGGTTTATAACCCCACCAGGAACAGTTTTGAGAGGTTTGCATGTTGTTTCAGCTTATGTCCAGAAAACTGACACACTATCAACATTTATTCTTATGTCCCTGTGCAAACTGGATTGCCCAGCAAAATGTGAAACAAGGCCCAGAAAAGCTCCTTCCTCTGAGACCATCAAATAAACTCTGCACCAGCTTGTATCAGGAAATGGGTAAGGTTTGCAGCCTGGTCTTCTTTTCAACTGGGAACGGCCATGAACATTGTGCCAGATTCAGAGGACAGACACATTCCCTCCTTACTCTAATGTCCGCTGTCACATTTGGGCCAGACTTTTGATAGGTGAAGGTGGTTGCCTCCATGATTGGTGTGAAGGAACATAGTCAATGCCCAAAGTAAAAATTGGTCATTCTCAAATGGCAAATTCATGGGAATAGTAACCCTAGTTGGAATTACAGTACTTGGAATGGAAAGGACTGGTAGCCCAAGCTGTTTCCCAACCATTCTAGACTGAAGTCAAAACTAGCAGGTGTAATGGTCTGAGGGCCACCTCTCTGCCGGCCTCCCACCTCAGCCTCCTTTCATGTAAAGTGACCAGATGTTAACATTGCTAAGGACACCATTAACCAGGAGAAGGGGTCTTGATTAAAAATTGGGGGAATATGGAGCAAAAAAAAATCTTTCTCTCTCTCTCTCTTCCTCCCTCCCTTTCTCTCTCTTTTTCTCTCTCTCCTTCCCTCTTTCTTTCTCTCTTCCTTCCTTCCTCTCTTTCTTTCTCTCTCTTCTTTCCTCTCTTTCTCTTTCTTTCTCTCTCCTTCCCTCCTTCCCCCAATCACTCTCTTTTTCTCTCTTCCTCCCTCCCTTTCTCTCTTTCTCTTTCTTCCTCTCCCTCCCTCTTTCTCCTCTCTCTCCTTTGTTCTCTTCCTTCCTTTCTATCTTTCTCTCTCTCTTTTTCTTCTTCCCTCTTTCTCTTTCTTTCTCTCCCTTCCTTCCTCTCTCTTTTTTCTCTTTCCCCCTCCCTCTCTATTTCCCTTTTTTCTCTCTCTCTCTTCCTCCTTCCCTTCCTCTTGCTCTCATTCTTTCTCTCTCTTCCTTCTTCCCTTTCTCTTTCTTTCTCCTTCCCTCCTTCTCTCCCTCTCTCTCTCTCTCTTTCCCTCTCTTATTCTCTCTCTTTCTCTCATGATGCTTAGACCTCCTCCATGCAGCTGCCAAATGGGAACATCGTCAGAGCACCTAGCGTGCCACCGATGAACCCCCGAGCAACAGGAGTGTCTGACAAAGAAGAGGGCCAGGACAGCAAATCCGCTGCTTCGGCTTCTATGGGAAGCTACTCAGGACTAGCTGGCCACCTTGCCCATCCCATCTCTCTCTCTCCCTGTGAGGGGGCGCGACATTGGCTGCTCAGCGATGAGCCAGGCAGGCTGAGGAGCAGTCGTGTCAGCCCCTTCTTCAGCAGCATCACCACCGGGGCCTCCACAACATCCCTTGCGCCCATCACAGCACCCCAGTGTGGAAGCTGAGCTACTTGCCGGCCGATCCGTTCAAGCCACGTGATTGCACAGCAAGCAGCAATCTCCAGCCGGTGTTTAAGCCACCAGCTGGTATGTCAAAAAATCAGGAATTTTAAAAAATCCATCAGGACGTGGGACGAATTGGCAAAAAGCAGGACTGTCCCACCAAAAGCAGGACGTCTGGTCACCTTACTTTCATGGTAACAAGGAGGGCAGATTTGCTGTCCTGCTGAACCTGCTTTAAGCACTCAGAAACCAAACAGGGAAAGTAGCACAGCAGAACAGCTCATTTTCACTTAGAAGCAATATTGGGCTGAAGCACGTACGGTCAGGTGTGCACTCCCAGTTGAAAAAATTGAGCTGTGCATGCAGCTCCAGTTGTCTGGCAGGCAGGCACATGCATTGGAGTGAGATTTGGCTTCTGAGCTTTTCTCGCAGAAGCTCGCACGCATGAGATTTTGCCAATTTTTGGCATTTTCTGTTTTCACGCATGCGCGGAAACAAAGAAATCACCGAAAATTGGCGAAATGTTGTGCACGCGAGCGTCCTCACACAAGATTAACTTCTGCACATGTGCAGGAAGTTGAATCTCGTGCCGATGCCCACATCTGTGTGTGCCAGAGGCAGGCAGGTCCTTGTGCACACCCGCACTCACCCCTGGGAGCACACCAGTAGTGCCGGCGATGGGCATTCCTTCCCTGCTTCGAAGTCCATAGTGAGAAGGTAAGTGAGGAAGGGCTGACATATTCCCATGGGATGCAAGGGTACCAGTTCCCCAGATCAGCATGGAGTGAGTCTTCTAGGCATAAGAAGTGAAACACCACAAGGTCTTTCTGAATGGTTCTGCTCAGCTAGCAGCAAAGAGGTCTTAGGTTGGAGCTGGTCGAGAGGTGGGCAAGTTGAGGAAGTCCCTTGGCCTTTCTTCTTGCATGTTGCAGCATGGCCATTGGTCCATTCAATTGCTCACTGGGAAGTCCTGTTTTTCCAAATGGGATGAAGTACCAAATACTTCATTTATGCTTCACCAGTCTATTGGAAAAAGTTATCAAGGAAAGTGCTAAAGGAGCTTTCAGAATTTGAATAGCAGCTCACTTTCTTAAATCCAGCTGAAGAACAATGATTAATATGAACAATTACAATCCATGTACAAAGACCTTTTATTTAAGTATGGTATAAGGAAGAAATGCTGTCTTATAATATTTTTTGGGGGGAAAGGACAGCATTCCCCCCCCCCCCCCCCATATTCTTAAATAAAAAGTCTTTGTCCATGCACAAAAGGCAAGAGAATACAAGCAGGTGATATACTAACCAAGCCCTCCTTTTTTCACAAAATCACCACCTTTTTGCCATAAAAGATTCCTTTTCTCCAAAATACAGTTTTTATGATTGGTGGGATTTTTTACTCCAAAAAATGAGCTTCTGATAAAAAGAATTCTACAAAATCTCATTCAACTCTATCAGATAATGAGATATTAGGGACTGTTCACATAATTGAATGCTCTTATTTTTATAAAGCTCACTGATGATAATAACAAGGCTTTTTCAAATTAAGGAAAAACTATCAGATTTGGGTTCAGTTGTTTGGCTTTCAGGGCTTTTTTGGTAATTGACAATTTAATTTTTGGTCACACAATGGATCTGTGCATCATAGATTACTGCGAACTGCTGCTACAGATACAGATAAGAAAACTGAACAAATGCCTTTCATCAGAACTGTATGGCAACCAGTTTTAAGAGAAATAATGATAAGCTAGAAGGACTGTCCTGTTCTGCATATCATGACAATCTGCCAGCAAGTCCCTCTAAAAACTAATAAAAACTAATTTACAAGCTGACCTAATAAATCTACTTAGACAAATGAAGATCCTGAATTCTGGTTCCAGTTAATCAGTTCAGAAGGGACAAGAGGTTTGAGGAGGTCTCTTTTCCTCTCTTGTGATTACATTTGTTGTCCATTTCCCATTGATGTCCCTTTTAGCTTAGTCAAAAACTCCCTGAGCATCCATAAGGAGTCCCTAAATTCTTCCCCCCATCTTCTTTGGAATGGTATGCAATTGTACTTCAATTTTCTTATTTATTAGAAGGTTTCGGTGCTACTGCAGTCTCTTTGGCTTGGGAATTTTTATCAATGGGATCCTGAGTATGACTTTTATAAGCTTGTTGAAACTGGCTCTCCTGAAATCTGGTGTGCATATGTAGCTATGTTCCTGTTTTTCTTTTGGCAGTATCTTGACACGCTACATTTATCTCTTCAACCAGCCTTTCTCTATTGGTTAGGATAAGCACTAAAAAAACCCTGAATACTTTGTCTTTTCTTCAGCATTTGGAAAATAAAACTGTCAGCTATGCTATTAAAGATGATTTTGGAATCTGCAGTCTTGGCCAGGTTATTACAAAATCTCTACTTATTCTGATGTTTCTCCATTTGTATTGACTCCATGTGTGATGTTCAGTATAATGCGTCGATTAACATGTTGTAAGGAAAGTGAATTTTCAAATGAATGGGACCGTTTAAGACAAATGGAAACTTAAAATGAATAAGTTGGAAAATAAGGAATGTGCCATAGCTTCGAAGCTTCAGCCTGTTGTATATCTTATTAGAACGTTCCTAAGGTAATTCTTGGCACTTTGAGCATTCCCCTTCTTTTGAACTGTTTCATCATTTGAGGCAGTAGAAAGGCAGTAACCTAAGATCTACTACATTATTATTACTTATGAATATGTATATCTGCATCATTTCCCCTCCTTTCTGAAATGTATAATGTATTTAATGTATAAATATCAGTGGATATCTGAATAGAATAGAATAATATACAGTGATACCTTGTCTTACAAACTTAATTGGTTCCGGGACGAGGTTCTTAAGGTGAAAAGTTTGTAAGACGAAACAATGTTTCCCATAGGAATCAATGGAAAAGCGATTAATGCGTGCAAGCCCAAAATTCACCCCTTTTGCCAGCCGAATCGCCCGTTTTTATGCTGCTGGGATTCCCCTGAGGCTCCCCTCCATGGGAAATCCTACCTCTGGACTTCTGTGTTTTTGCGATGCTGCAGAGTAATCCCAGCAGCGCAAAAACGGATGCTTCGCTGGCAACGGAAGTCCAGAGGTGGGATTTCCCAGTGAGGGGAGCCTCAGCGAAATTGCAGCATCACAAAAACACGGAAGTCCTCAAAATCCCACCTACAGACTTCCGTGTTTTTGTGATGCTGCGATTTCACTGAGGCTACCCTCACTGGGAAACCCCACCTCCGGACTTCCGTTGCCAGTGAAGTGCCCATTTTTGCACTGCTGGGATTCCACTGCAGCATCGCAAAAACACGGAAGGGGAGCCTCAGGAGAATCCCAAAAATGGGCGCTTTGCTGGCAACAGAAGTCCAGAGGTGGGGCATCCCAGTGGCGGTGGCTTGGGTTTGTAAGGTGAAAATAGTTTGGAAGAAGAGGCAAAAAAATCTTAAACCCCGGGTTTGTATCCCAAAAAGTTTGTATGACGAGGGGTTTGTAAGACGAGGTATCATGTATATGTATGTTGGGTTGTAAGTGCCTTCATATACTGTATGACTATATTGTGCTCAAATATATCAGAATATAGAATGGCAGTGTTGGAAGGGATCTTTGAGTTTTTGTCCAATACCATGCCTAAGCAAGAGACCCTATACCAGTGGTTCTCAATCTGGGGGTCAGGACCCCTTTGGGGGTGTAATGACCATTTCACGGGGGATGCCTAGGACCTTGGGAAAAGACAAATTTCCCATGGTGTTGGGAACTAAAGCTTCTATTCTTGCACCTTGGAATATATTTTTACAATCCGACCAATCAGGCATTTACAGTGGGGGTATCCCTCTGACCTTCCTGCCAATCAGCTTAAATCTCTGTTGGAAGGATTGGTGCTAGACTTATGGTTGGGGGTCACCACAACATGAGGAACAGTATTAAGGGGTTGCGGCATTAGAAAGGTTGAGAACCACTGCCCTAAACCATTCTGGACAAATGGCTGTCTAATCTCTTCTTTAAAACCTGGAGCACTCACAATTCTGGAGACAAGCTTTTCTTTAATTCTAGGTTGATTCTCTCCTCAATAAGTTTCTGTTATTTTTATTTATTTATTTATTTTATTTATTTATTCGATTTTTATGCCGCCCTTCTCCTTAGACTCAGGGTGGCTTACAACATGTTAGCAATAGCAGTTTTTTAACAGAGCTAGGCTATTGCCCCCACAATCCGGGTCCTCTTTTTACCCACCTCGGAAGGATGGAAGGCTGAGTCAACCTTGAGCCGGTGATGAGATTTGAACCACTGACCTTCAGATCTACAGTCAGCTTCAGTGGCCTACAGTACCTGCTGCGCCACCCCGGCTTTCAGGTGTTTTGAGGAATAGGTGTACCCTCTCTTCTTTGTGACAGCCTCTCAATTATTGGTAGACTGTTGTCATGTCACCTCTAGTCCATCAATATATGTCATGTCATCAGTAACTGCAGGGCCCAAATCTACCCTCTTATTTTGCATGTTGTAGCTATGGAGGTATGTGTCCATATGTGATTAAATCTACGTTTGGGAGGTCTGAAATATTTGTTCTAGACATTTTCAGACAATATATTCAGAGTCTTGAATTTTAAGGCCTGCCATTCACTTTTTTCTGTCATAAGACTATACTTATTTATAATAAGTCATTTAATATCAACTTGCTTATATGTTATATTTGCTACAATTTAATTTAATTTAATTTGTTTTTATTTTTTCATTATAACAGCATCAAGGGGAATTATTCTCCTTCCTATGCTTTCTTTTGTTTTATATCCATCCATCCTAGCTGGATTGTACAACCTGCAATGCTTTTTCTAACATGAACTATTTACTTGTGACGCATTGCTTTGTCAACTTAGTAACTAACTGATTGAATAAACAAAGCAATTTTTTTTCCTGCCCCATTAAATCTGATAATTGAATTACACATATCCCAAATTATGATAGCTTTTAAAATGGGGGAAAAGTTTTCCAGACACACCAAATTCCATCTCATTTTTCTGCAGCCCATAGTTGCGTTTAGCATAATATATGGGACAATATTCCACTTATATACTGTATGTAATATAAAAACAGAATTATAATTTATTTTGCTACAAGAACCAAATAATATTATTCCCACCAGAATATTATTTCAAATTCAAATTAAATTTTAAAATAAATCAAAGTATTGTTTTCGTTTTATTAATGGTATCAAATAAATCTTTGAAGAAACATAATTTTGTGCTCACATTTGGTCATATCTCATTTTTAAGATTTGGTAAACTAATAATGAATGTAATATGTGAGAGTATATCTAAGAAACAGGACAAAATGCACTAAATAGATGATTAGACAGATAAAATGTACTGCTACGGGATCTTGTGGTCATGTAATTACAATTAACTGTTTTTGCTGAATATAAGGAATTTTCTTCCCATTTTCAGAAAAAATGAACTATAGCAAATAATATGTTTGCTTGATGACTGCCACATAAAAGATCATGAAAATGAGTCTGGTTATGTGACAG
Organism: Erythrolamprus reginae; assembly: GCF_031021105.1. Taxonomy (NCBI): domain Eukaryota; kingdom Metazoa; phylum Chordata; class Lepidosauria; order Squamata; family Dipsadidae; genus Erythrolamprus; species Erythrolamprus reginae. The sequence goes on along the minus strand of NC_091950.1, from coordinate 135,935,614 downwards.
CCCACTTTACGGCTGTAATTGGCAGGGTTGATTATAGTCAAAAGTCCAGGACTACCTGTCTCTTAAGGAGAATTATGCAAAAGGTCTTTCCAGGCACCGAGAGGAGGGTAATGCCCTGTCCGTTGGTGCATTCTGAGATGTTAACCTTCCTGGGGGATTTTAATAATATCCCCTCTTCACCAGTCTTTTGGAACTACACTGTTTTGCCAACATTTATTAAACTAAGTTGTCATTTCTTTCACCACAGCCTGGCCACCATATTTTAAAGTCTCATCTAAGCCAGCTGCCTTGTTGTTCTTTAGGCTTCTAATCGCCATCTTTACCTCTTCAGTGGTAATTTCATCAGTATTCATCTGAAGCTCTTGTTGGACATACAGTTCATTAAAGTTATATATAGTGGATGGTTTTGCCTGGTTAAGAGTTTAATGGAAGTATTCAACCCATCTTTTATTCTGTTCATCTAGGCCAGTGACAAAAAGGTGAGATATAATAATTAAAGTATTTATAATTGCATCTCAGCGGCACCTTCACATTTTAAAATTTGAATATCCCAACACAGGGCAGTCATGAGATATCCCAATACTGCTCTAACAAATATCTAAACACAAATTAGTTAAATCTTCCTATTTCCATATTTGTGTCACCCTAATTCTTCTGGGAATGCTATGAGGAGAAAATGCTTACAGCCACTCAATTTTGTAAGCCTGAGAAAGTTAGGAAATAAAGGGATTATAGGAGCCTCCAGAAATCCAATATATTTCATTAACCAAACTCTTCTGCTCATTTCTGCAGCGCTTGAGCATTGTTAAGGCAGCAAAATGAAGCAGTTTATCTGGCAGATTCCATTTTGTCCCAGTATATAAGCAGGTGGGAGAAATATGGTGGCCAAATTTTGGTCACCTTTGCACAGCTGTAGGATACATGGCTCTCCTTCATTTCCCAATAAGAGGTCTGGAAAACCTCAAAAGGTGCGATAGGTGATGGACCTATGGAGGAGGTCCAAGCACTGCAGGTCCTGGTGGGCTAGGATGGAGGGAGAGCGGCAGGTTTCATGAGAGCAAATGACTGCAGAGCCATTGCTGCCATCATAATTTTGAAACAGGGTCATATGTAATTTTGGGCTGCCTATTGAAACTTCACTTTGAAGTTCATTAAATGACTTGTCATATCTCAAGGATAATCTGTATCCCTTTTCAGGTTGAGAAGCTTTTTTATTTTTTTGAAGAGTCAAATATTTAACATAATACAAGAGATAAAGGAGGCACTTCATCCTTTTTACTATTTTTGATTTTTTGTTTCAAAAGTTGTATGTTCAAAACCACTTCACTTTTTCCCTCCTGATGGGCTGTTTCCAAAAAAAAAAAAAAGGTATGTCAATTGGATCGTTGTTGTTCTCTCCCCAGTTCATCATTCAGGTCATCATCCCCAGTCCATCATTCAAACCTGAATATAATGGAGGATAATGCAATATTTCTTTAACATTCTGACTGCTGTTTTGTGTGCTCTCTGTAAAGGAACAAGCAATCTCTTCCACTGCATTGGTACATTGTTTATGTTGGGTTTTTTAAAAAAAGAATAGATGCACTTTGCTAATGGATGGATTCAGCACCGCATCTCACTTGATATAAATTGCATATGAAGAGATTTAACAGAGCTTGTACACATAGAAAATGTTCTGTGCTATGAAGGAGGACTTTATAATTTGATATTGTTTCAGCTGAGTTGCTCTTAATTCTTGGAAAGAGACCCAGAAAAGATTTCTATGATTTGAAAAAGATTTCTGTTCATTTTAAAATGAATTTACAGCCAAAGACCAAATTAAATTGTTTATTGTGTGCCTTTTTTGCTGTAAAATAAAAATGAGATTTCTCTTATCACCTTAACCTCCTCTGAAATGAGATTTAAAAGAACAGAAGCCCCATTTCTGGGAAAAGTAGCCCAAGAAGTAGCTGCTATTTTTTTTATTGTCATTTATCCAAAGCAATTGATTTTATTAAGGATAAATCTTATAACATCACTGGGGAGAAAAGAATTAGACAATTAGCCAAAATGTAAGGTCATTGTAAACAATAAATAACGTCTTATTTTATTCAGGGTTCTGATGAGATCAATTCAGAGTATAAATGCAATCTCTTTCAGGACTGATCTCTTTCTTCTGAAGAAACTGTTGTAACTATGTTGTCAAGAGTCCCGGCTTCTGCATCAAGAAAAGAAAAAGTAAAAAACATGTTGGCATTAGCAAACAGGGAAAGAGCACTGACAGTGGCTGTACTTTTACAAAATAACGTTAACAAGATTTTTGCACAGTCGTTCTCAGAAAAATTAAGAAATCCTTATGCTATTATTTTGATCTTGAGAAATAGACTGTTGCATTAGCACATATTGCATCTTTACCTCTTTAGTTATAATTTCACCAGTATTCACCTGAAACCAGAAAAGAGCCTTTGATCCATCCAAAGTAACCTTAGGGCCCTACTGGAAAATACCTTGTGCAAAATTGGCTGGCTTTGACTCAGAGATCATTGCTCCATTGATAACAGTGCTTTTAGCACACTTGCAATTATAGCCTTAGCCTTTCATCTTCTCGTTATTATTTTTTCCTCTTACAAATATTTTTCCAGCTTTGAAAAAAGGTAGGGAAAAAAGATTACATCACCTAAACAAATGAAAGTAGCTTTGGGATTCATAAGTACAACCCCCCCCCATTGTTTTCCAACACAATGCCCCTGAAAAGTTATTTATCACTGAAGCATTTATCATTGAAAACCTGTAATTACATATACTTTTCTCTCCATTTGATATTGCATTTCTCTCTTCATTTTGATACCCGAGTATCTCAAAAATTTATTAAAACAGATGCTTACTAATGTCAGAGCTGAAATGCCAACACCATTTTATAATCAATCTTTATTGCTATTAGTAAATTATTAATATTAATACTGACAATTTTAATTATCAATTGATATTTGATGATTGATTCTTTCTATTTGGACCCTCAACAGAAGCCCTGCTTGCCATATCTGATAATTATTTAAGAAAAAGCATTAGTAGGATGCTAAAAGGAAATAGTGAGGAAGCCAACCTCAACATTCTTGGGAGCATCAGATTCAAGGGCCAGAGACTCATATTCAAAAACATTCATCTCAGTCAATCCTACCCATGCCTAATTCTGAACAACTGAGAGCTTTGTAGACAACAGCTATCAAGATTAGGTTTTGTACAGCTAAGGAAGACCAATATCTGGTCTCAGCATTTAGATTGGGGCACCAACCTAAACTGAGCAAAGACAATCCAAATCCCAGGGGCCACACCAGATTAGATTCTTTAAATTGTAAATTCTATTCCTGAGAATGAATGTGACCCTATACAACATACCCTGAGAGCTAATAATTTTATTAATTTTCATTTGTAGATCCTGTATAATTCTGGACTTGGCTTCTCGAACAATAGTGTATTGACCATTACCTGGGATAGGAAGTTGGCATATATCACTATACTGTATGGATACTAAGCTGTTATTTTCTTCTGAGGACCCCTCATAACTAGATAACTTGAGCTCCGAGCAACAGCAATTTGTACATGCAATTTTGTATGTCCCTATATTAAAGTAGTAGCATAACTATTCACTTTATATAGGAGAAACTACTAACCTTTAAGATGTAAATAGGCCAAGAATTCAATTATTGTACGCATAATATTGTTATATGTCAGCAGTCTCGTGGAAGTATCTGGGGGGGAAATATCAAGTATTACTGATTATAAGAGAGAATGAAAGTGAGAAGGCGACATAAAAGTGGTAGTTAAGAGCTAACTTTGGACAAGTCTCTATGAACAATGTTCTAATCTTGAAGCAAATGTAGGGGTTGCTTCTTGGAACTGAAAATGGGTGAATTATAACAAAACTGGAGGGGGGTGTTCTCTGGAATTTATAAATGTTTATGAAAAGTTTTGGTTAGCTTTACATTTTAAAATGTAAACTGTTCTGTGGGTGGAATTATTTTTATTTTATGTTTCTACTTTTAATTAGTTATATATACAGATTTTTGCTGCCTGAAAAATGCACTGCACAGACTAGGATTTTTCAACCCTGACAACTTTTCAGATGTGGGAGTTGAAGTCACACATCTTAAAGTTGATATGGTTGAGAAACAGTGGTATAGACCAGGGATCCCCAACTCTAAATTCATAATTTTAAATCCCATGGACCACTATCTGCCTAATCTGGGTGGGTGAGCATGGGTAGATGGGCATGTGACTGGCCAACTTGATGTCAGTCATGTCAAGGGGTGCCCTCACTGGTCTCTAGTTGCCCCTTCTCTCCCAGCCACACTTTGCCTGCTCCCACAGGCTCCTTAGGGCCCCAATAGGAATCAGCTGTTGGAGCTAAGCAGCCACCATGAGAAAGAGTTGACAAAACACCTGGCTCAGTTCAAACTGGCTCTGATCAAGAAATAGGCTCAGCGGAAACACCTCACTGAGGACTATGAGCATAGGCTTTCCAAGCAGAGGGAAGACCTGTGGAAGTGCAAGACCAGGTACCGGCCTCTAGAGGCTCAGTGGGCTGAGATGGTCAGCCAGTTCCAGGCCATGATACAGACCCATTGGGACAAAGCCCCCCTGGCTCTTTGCCACCAACGATGTTTCCCTCCAGCCTTCGCCCAAAACCCCGCACCAGGAGGCTGTATCATACTCCAAGTCAGAATTTCTGTCCCTTCTAACTTACTTACTTACTTACTTGTTTATTTATTTATTTATTTATTGGATTTGTATGCCGCCCCTCTCCGTAGACTCGGGGCGGCTAACAACAGTGGTAAAAACAACATGCGACAATCCAATACTAAAACAGCTAAAAACCCTTATTTTAAAACCAATCATACATACAAACATACCATACATAAATTGTAGAAGCCTAGGGGGAAAGAATATCTCAGTTCCCCCATGCCTGATGACAGAGGTGGGTTTTAAGAAGCTTACAAAAGGCAAGAAGGGTGGGGGCTATTCTAATCTCTGGGGGGAGTTGGTTCCAGAGGGCCGGGGCCGCCACAGAGAAGGCTCTTCCCCTGGGTCCTGCCAAATGACATTGTTTAGTTGACGGGACCCGGAGAAGGCCCACTCTGTAGGACCTAACTGGTCGCTGGGATTCATGCGGCAGAAGGCGGTCCTGGAGCTTGCACAAAAAGGGAGACTCTGTAGCAACATAAACATTCATTGCACGTATCCTACCTAGGGGGTGTAGTTTGAGGACCCCTGATTTAGTGCAATATAAAAAAATGCAAATATTTTTTCTGCAGACCAGTTGGTGACTGTTGGTATAGACAATAGAGAATAGCTTCTCTAGCTACACACACTTTTTTCATGCAGATTTGAAGAAGTGATTGGAGGAGGGAGAAAGGAACCATGGGCAATACTTGGAGGAGGGAGAAAGGAACCAAGTCAATACTCACAATGACAACAATCATATTATCTATTTAATTTTAATTAAATACAATGAAATCTAACTTGGATTTTATTCTACTCCTAACTACTACTGCCAGTGATATAGCTGCCCAGCTTAACCCTAAAAAAAAATGCATGATTAATTTTGTATAGATTACTGAATCTTTCTTTCAAAACAGAAATATCACCTTGGGAAAATAAAATTATCCACTTAAATCATGTTTAATTAAAATAACACCCACACCCACAGCTCTTCAAGCAGAAAAGTTGTCCATCATGATTTAAGAAAGAAGAAACCAGTCACAGCTTTTAAGACATGCTTGGAAGTACACAGCAGAAAGGTATCAGAAGAAGAAAAATTTACCTGCTTTTACATTTTCTTCGAGGTTTATGTCACGTTTACCAGCTAAACCATGCTTGACACTAAAAATTCTGTCTATTGCATCTGCAAATAAAACAAGAGGTGACACCAGGTTTTATTATTCTAACATTCACCAGCATATTGTGAGATATCTCCCCACTAGGTAAAAAGATTCTGAACAAAAATGTGACATATATTTTTGATGGAATGATGCACATTGAATGAGGAGGGAAAACATTTCACTAACTATAAAGCAAAGTATCTGACCTATTGCAACATTGGCATACAACACCAGCAAATTCAGCACAATGTCATATTTTGAGTGTAATCATGCAGCTGTTGGTGTAATGAAAAGACAAGCAAGGAGTTGCCTTTCAGGTGCTGTTGGACTGCACTGCTAACATTTCTCAGTCTTCACCATTTTGGCTTGAATGGAAGTTCAATGGCATCTGGAAGGTCACAGCTTGCTCATCTCTGGCATAATGCAAATGTTTTGATTCAGCCAAATACGGGATTAAGCCATTGCCACTAAATTAAAGAAAAGCATCTCTGGTACAATAACCACTTTATAGCCATTTGTCTGCTCTGGTTGAAAAAGGTGGACATATTTGGGTGCGCATAATGTCCTGCCTTGTGTTCAGTCTGTTTACTTGAGAACACGTGGCACAGTGATTGCTTCCTTTGATTTTAAGAAACATATTAGATTTATTTTAACAGTAAACTGCAGTTAGTTTACACAAATAACCTCCAAAAGCCATCTTACATTCCCCAGGTAGCTCTTCTCTCCCCCTTGCACTGGGCATCTCCTTGAGGAGCTGTTCAATACGACCTGAAACAGATGATGGCTATTACCTATCCTTAGAGAAAATTGAACTTGAAAAGTAGATTTCCTTTGTAAGGCAGGGAGGGTTGGCCATCTTTCACCCATTTTGCCACCATTCATTCAAAACCAACATAAACGGAATAAAATGTTCCAAGAAAAAAAATATTAAGTTCTGTTCTCTTAGAGCAGTGATTTTCAACCTTTTTTGAGCCGCGGCACATTTTTTACATTTACGAAACCCTGGGGCACATTGAGCGGGTGTGGGGTGGGGGCTAAAAAAAGTTTGGACAAAAAAATTATATCTCTCTCTTCCTCCCTTTGGCTCTATTTCTCTCTCCCCCCCTCTTTCTCTCCCTTCCTCTTTCTTTCTCTCTCTCTCCATCCCTCTTTCTTTCTCTTCCTTCCTTCCTCTCTTTTTTGCTCTCTTTCTCTCTCCCTCCCTACCTCCCTCTATGTCTTTCTCTCTCTCTCCTTCCCACCCTCTCTTTCTCTTTCTTTCTTTCTTTCTCTTGCTCTCTCTCTTTCTCTCTTGCTTTCTTTTTCTTGTTCTCTTTCTCTCTCTTGCTTTCTTTCTCTCTCTCTTGTTCTCTTTCTCTCTCTCTCTTGCTTTCTTTCTTCCTTTCTTTCTCTCTCTGAGCTTCGCGGCACACCTGACCATGTCTCGCGGCACACTAGTGTGCCACGGCACACTGGTTGGAAAACACTGTCTTAGAGAATGTATTAATCTTGCCTTTCTTTTCATACGTAATTGGCACCTATAAACCATATATTATATGGTTTTAAAGTAGTGTCCAAGCCTAATAATGTTATTAAAATATTGAATACCGCATTTTTCAGAATATAAGACGCACCCTTTTCCTGCCTAAAAGAGGCTGAAAATTTGGGGGGTGTCTTATATTGCGAATGTAGCTTTTTTGAATCTTTTCCCCCCAGCCCTAACTAGATGTTAACAATCTTATTTATTTATTAATTGGATTTGTATCCCCATCTTCCTGGCTTCCTATTCCCTCCGAAGATTTTTCCCCCTGCCCTAAGTCTTTGCAGGCTTGTTTTCATTCCTATTCCTTCTGAAAAAGGCTTTTTCAGCCCTAATCAGGGGATAAAATAATGTGCTGAAACTGAACAGATCAAGGACGCTAGCCAGATGAATACCTGGTAGGTAGATTTCTCCCCCTATTTTCCTCCCCCAAAAGTAAGGTGTGTCTTATACTTCAGTGCGTCTTGTATTCTGAAAAATACAGTGTCTAATGTACACATCACGTAGCAAAGAACATCTGTAACGTGTTTGATCTCCTGAAATATTTTACATTAATGTATTGCATATACTGTATTTGTATACCGCACCCAAAATTAGTTTCAATTGATTCAGCTGCTGATTAGCAAGGGATACATATTGAGACAGAATCATAGAATTCAAAAGAGCTAATTGGACTGTCAAGTTCAAACCCTACTTGATGTAGGAATCAACTAAAAGAGCCTCCAACAGAAGGCCAGTTAGTTTCTTCTTGAACATATTCAAAATGTCAGACATTTATAATTTCCCCCGAAAAGTGATTCTACTGTCAAATTGCTGGGTTAAACTAGAGTTCAACCAGAATCTGCTTTCCTGAGACCTTTCAGTTATTATGTGTCCTGCTATTTAAACGATAACTGAAAAATGACTTTGTTATGTGCTGTCCTGCCAGATATTTTAAAAATGCTGTGTTATCATGTTGCCATTACCCCTTATTCCTTGTCAAGGATAATCACACCCAATTTTCTCAATTTTTTCTCATACAACTTTATTTCCAGTCTCCAATCCTCCTCCTTGTTGTGTCCTGCACTTCTCAGGCCACATTTGTTATACTGGGAAGGTAACTAACTAGGAACATTTGTTCCTGTGATTTGGAGACTATTTGGTCACCTAAAATCACATTTGCCTTTTAAGCCACAATGAACAGTACTGACTCATATTCAGTGTGATCAACTACGTGACAAGATTTTTTTTCCATGCATATTGTTGCTGAAGTAGATTGATACTATCTGTTGGTCATTCTATGCTTTGCATTTTATTTTATTTTTTCTTAAGTGAAGAACCTTATATTTGTCTCCATTCAATTTCAAACTGTAATGTTCAGCCCACTTCTCTAACCTATAGGTACTGTTTAAAAAAGTATTTTGTTTTCTTATTGGTATCATGAACGGAGGTTGTTTTAAAAAATAATAAAAGCAAAATCGTTGAGATGTCCTATACAATTATTCTTTCCCCCACTCAGAATTGCCTCTCAAGAACAGGGTTTCTTTTGTTTCTGCTTATGTTTTAAAATGGCAGGCTCTCGGGCTAAAGGGAATATTCTCCCTTGCCTTTATTTTTTAATTCATATCGGATTAATTTTCTGAAGCAAATATATCTTTGATTATTGGGAAGTTAGGGAAATTGATTGGGAAAACAAATAAATCCTTCCACTTGATCACACTGCAGAGAAAGTGGGCAGGCTGCTGTCACGTGAATTGATGATAAGTAGCTTCTGTGTATTGTACCATTTTTGTCAAAACATTTTTTTGGTATGTTACGGAAACCTTACCCACATTCCTGCTAATGTGGAACTTCATAGCTTTTCTAACAAACAGCAGCTGCCACCCTCTCAGCTGCTCCACTGAATGGAAAAATCATTTTTCTTCAATACTGAAGAAAACTCTGGGAGAATTTCCACACCATCTTTTTGAGGCAACGTAGCATTTTCTATGGCTATGTTTTTATAGGGCTGATAAGCGTAAATTGAAAAGATTTTCTCAATTTCAATAAAATGGTTTGAACTGAAAGGGGTGGTAATTAAATGTGTGTGGCATGTTGTTGCCAGGGTTGGTAGTGGAGGGACATTTATTATTTGATTATTTTCTTCTATTAGTTTTATTTTTTATATATGCTGTTTATATATGCTGTTTATATATGCTGTTTTTATATTCGTGTAAGCTGTCTTGAATTGCCATGCACGAATGGGAGGCAATATAAAATTTGTAAATCAATACTTTTCTAAAAATCACGTAGACCTAATTATGTTGAAAGAAACTTGCAAAAAACCACAATAGGCTGTTTAAACTCTGTCCCAACATGGTGCCCTCTGAAGGTTTTGAATGGTTACCACCATAGTTCCCTCTAAGCTGAGCAGTGAGCAATCGCCCACTTAAAAGTCATCATCAACTCAGAGTTTTCCAAACCTGCCCAGAAGCCGAGAGGGAAAGAGTGAGAGGGAAGGAGAGAGAGAGAGGAAGAGAGAGAAACAGATAGAAAAAAGAGAGGAAGGAAAAGAGAAAGAAAAAGAATGGGAGTAAGGAAGAGAGAAAGAAAATCAAAATCTAGTTTGAAACTAGCTCAACTATTTAAGTGGCATTTTGATATTGATAGAGTTGCCCTATTATGAGCTCACTGTTATAGACACACAGTACTGTACAGTATTTTATTTTGAAATTCTCTGAGGCAAAACAGGGTGGGTTTTTTATTTATTTGTTTGTTTGTTTGTTTGTTTGCTTGCTTATTTATTTATTTATTATTTCTGTGCCACCCAGTCCCAAAGGGACTGCCGCTCAGACACTATACTTTTCCGCCCACCCCCCCAAAAAATTAGAGGGAACACTGGTTACCACTAATTTTGATGATCAGAGCTTATAGGAAGAGATGTATAAACAGTCCTCTATGCACATAGCTGTTTACTTCTATAACAGGATATCATTTTGATTTATACGAATAGATAAGCATATGATGTTGATACCTATGATAAAGACTTTGTTAGTGTAAGAGTATAATTTTTACTTCCTGTTTTACGAAAATGTTAATTGGTCATGGCTGACAATGCTAACAGTATTTGTCATGTACATATCAATAACCAAGGGTAAAGCAACATAAATATCTTCTGCCAGCCCATAATAATCACTTAAATCATGTAACTGAACTCCCTTCCTCGGTTTTATTGTATTGTTTTACTTCAAAACTGTAGAACTGCAGAAAAAACAATTGCTGCCAACCTGCCTTCCATTGAAGACCTGTGTACCACACGTCAAAAAGAGGGATGTGAAAATATTTACTGACCCCTTGCTTCCTGGACATAAATTGTTTCAGTTCCTATCCTCAAAACATGTTGTAGAGCACTGCACACTAAGACAACTAGGCACAAGAACAGTTTTTTCCCAAATGCCACCACTCTGCTAAACAAATAATTCCCTCATCGCGATCAAACTATTCACTAAGACTGTATTACTATTAGTCTTCTCATCATTCCTATCACTCACCTGCTCCCACTTACAACTGTATGGCTGTAACTTGTTGCTTGTATCTTTACGATTTATATTAATATTGATTTTTCTGATCGCTTATTTGTACCTATGACAATCATTAAGTGTTGTACCTCATAATTATTGACAAATGTATCTTTTATGTACACTGAGAGCATATGCACCAAAGACAAATTTCTTGTGTGTTCAATCACACATGGCCAAAAAATAATTCTATTCCTATTCCTATTTTATTGTAGCGCTATAATATATGACTCTTACTAAGACAGTTGCAGGAAAAAAGGCAAATAGAAAGAAGGAGCTTGAAAATAACAAAAATATTTTCAAGAACTATATTCTTTCTATTTATGAAATGGAATGGAACCAAAAAGTTGATCAGTATATCCAAGGAACACTGGTACATCAGATTAGTGCATTGACATGAACTGGAAGTGAAAATGGAGCTCAGATCAAATTGGTTTGCTCTTAAGAGTTCAAGTGAGGTAATGGACGACTTGTTTCTTCAAAATATTCAGAAATAGTTTAAACCAAGCCAGGGAAAGCTGTAACTGAAAAATTTCATACCCTCTCCCATCAAGAACAGGGAGTGAAAACTAATATAAAACACACACACACACACACACACACATACATATATTGTATTTTTTTTCTTCATTTCAGTTCATATGCAAAGAACTTTAGAAATTACCATTCTTCCACATTGTTTAATTAAATATACTGTACTGTATATTAAATATTTTAACTCACGTGGGCCAAGCAGATAGCCAGCACTATTCACAGTCCATCCCCTTTTCTCTTTAGCCTTACAGAAGGAAAATGCATGATTAATTTTGTATCTATTACCCAATATTTCTTTTAAAACAAAAAATATCATCCTTGGAAAATAAAATTACCCACTTAAATGGATGTCATTTACATTAAAATGACATCTATTTATTTGGGGGGGGGGGAATGCAATTAGTCATAAGTTATAGTTATTTATACCAGAATTTACACAGGATACTTTTAAAAACAAGCTGTACATTATTAAGAGTAAATCATTTGTGTATAAGAATCAGTTTCAAAGTTATTTGTGATTTCAGAGAATTCAGAAGGAAGCTCCACATACTTTATAAAAGAATGACCAGTAATGACTTTCTTTGGGATAAAAGTGCTTTTAGGAGATAACAGTTAAGTATTACATATGCGTCTCAGTCCCGAGGATTTAATCTTAGGTCTGCTCCTGAGTTTTGCCAAAAGATCTGCGTCTTTTTCATTTCAGTCCCTCCGCTCTTCTTTAACAAATTGCTTGTTCCTGCCCAGTTGGACCTATCAAATCTTTGCCAGGGATTTTTCTCCTGACGCTGCCACACGCATTTAAGAGACAGACAGCCGGGTTTGTAATTTTAAAAGACAGCAGATTTACCCCCACACCTCGTAAACGACGCCCTGGGTTTGTAAAGCGACCAGGAGGTCGAGTCGGAGCACGTGTTACGGGTCTCTTCGTAGTCCGCTGAAAGGCGCGCGAGCAGCCGAGAGCTACTGCATTCGCTTGTTTAAGTTACTTACGGATAAAACCAGCCCAAACGTCTCCGAGAGAGCAGCACAGAAGATCAAGCCGACAAACAGGAGCCTGGGGTGCCGCTGCATCTAAACAAGAAAGAAAAGGGGGAGGGGGGGAAGAGGCCGGAATTATTTCCTTCCCGTCCCCCAACCCGGGACCCGTGAGGGTCTTTCTGCCTTTCCAGAGACGGGCGAACGTCCCTCGTGGCAATGGCCCGTCTACCAGAATCCTGAGGTTTTGGGGGTGTTTTAAAAATCTCCTGGTCCTAGAAATCAGCGAGTGCTCCCTAGCCTAAAGTTGGAGTACGCGACAGAAAGAAGCGCGAAGGTGGGGGCTCTTGAAGGAAAGTACCTTGCCCCCGGAGCTAAGGGTGCCCTCGCCTATCGAAGCAACCTGCTGGACTCGCCCCGTCGCAGCTGGGAGGAGGGAGGAGAAGGGGAAGGGATCCTTGGGGCCGATCTCTCCACCGGATCTCCTCAAGTCACTGCATGGCTCGGATGCCGGCCCAAAGATGAGCTCGGGCAGCGCCAGGCAAGGAGATCGCAGCGGAGATCAAGACGGCTTCTCCTCGGCTATTTATGAGCTGCGGTTCAAACATCATTATTGGCGCGCTTCGTCACTCGCCTCGGGGTGGGGGAGGGGGAGATCAGGAGACGCCCACACGCTGGGGCCGTTTCCCCGCGGAAAGGCAGTCCATTAGGAAGGGGCAAAAAAAAAAAAAAGACGGCAACTTAATTAGAGGCGTTTGGAAGCCTACAGATGGCGCGCAGCTCGGCCAATTACCTTTCATTAACGCTCGGGCTGGTCTCCTCAACGGAGCTGCGAGGAGGCCGCGGTTCGCCTCGACGCTTCTTCCTCTTCAACTTCAGAAGTTCTTCGTTGCTGTTCGCGAAGGAGGGAATGGCTGTCAGGGAGTCTGCAGTGAAATTCGAAGGGGAAGGAGGCCTTTGTATTTACATTGTGGCTATTATTATAATACGACATCAGATTTCACAGGTTTTCCGGTTACAGGTTTCCTAGCTTCAGCCTTTTTCCCATCTCTCGCTGTTCTTGTGAGGGAACAAGTTTTACCTATGGAATTCATTTTTTTCTGATTCAAAGCTTCTTCTCTTGGCTTTCGGCCTGAGGGTTTTTTGTTCTTTAGATTAAAGTTTGTTTTGTCCCCAAAGGCTCACCGGTGCACCCAAGAGAGGCTGTTGGTGGAGGCAAAGGTGATTTTATTTATTTATTTATTTTATTTATTGATTTTGTCCAATACACAATGAAGGTTTTAGTGGGTATACACATAGTAAAATACATAATGAAGATTATAGAGGATATACTCATAGTAAAATATATCTAAGAAAGAAGAGAAGAGAAGATATAGGAATAAAACATATCAATGAAAGAATAGAAGAAGAGATATAAGAATAGAAGAAAAGTATAGGAGATATAAGAGAGCAATAGGACGGGACAGAAGGCACTCTGGTGCACTTGTACTTGCAAGCAAGAGCTCAGCCATTTGAGCACCCACAATTAGCCAAGTTATTTTGACTTCTGAGGCAGAAAATCCTCAAGCACTCCTAGCAGTAAAACTACAACCGTGCATTCAATAGTGAAGGATTCCTTGCTCTTCTACAACAGTCCTGCTTATCGTTTGTCTCCCTAATGGTAGAGCAGGCCCTACTTCTAGAATCATTTTCTCTGGAGCAATAGTATTGCAATGCAAGACTTCTTTTATTTATTTACTTATTATTTATTATTTGGATTTGTATGCCGCCCCTCTCCGAAAACTCGGGGCGGCTCACAACAAGTGAAAAGACAATCCAATACATAATCCAATTTAATTAAAATATTATAAATTTAAGAAAAACCCCTATACTAACATACACACACACAAGCATACCATATATAAATTCAACGTGCCCAGGGGAAGATGTTTAGTTTCCCCATGCCTGACGGCAAAGGTGGGTTTTGAGGAGTTTACGGAAGGCAGGAAGAGTAGGGGCAGTTCTGATCTCCGGGGGGAGTTGGTTCCAGAGAGTCGGTGCCGCCACAGAGAAGGCTCTCCCCCTGGGGCCCGCCAACCGACATTGTTTAGTTGATGGGACCCGGAGGAGGCCCACTCTGTGGGACCTAATCAGTCGCTGGGATTCGTGCGACAGAAGGCGGTCTCGGAGATATTCTGGTCCAGTGCCATGAAGGGCTTTAAAGGTCATAACCAACACTTTGAATTGTGACCGGAAACTGATCGGCAGCCAATGCAGACTGCGGAGTGATGGTGAAACATGGGCATACCTGGGTAGGCCCATGACTGCTCTCGCAGCTGCATTCTGCACGATCTGAAGTTTCCGAACACTTTTCAAAGGTAGCCCCATGTAGAGAGCATTACAGTAGTCGAACCTCGAGGTGATGAGGGCATGAGTGACTGTGAGCAATGAGTCCCGGTCCAGATAGGGCCGCAACTGGTGCACCAGGCGAACCTGGGCAAACGCCCCCTGTTTCAAAATCTAGTCTACAGGATCGAATGGCTCAAAAGGGTACATTAGTTTACCATGACTTTTAATCAGGCAAGCATGGAAGAGCCAAGAAGTACTTAAATAAAAAAGCTAGGTTAAAGCTGTGAGATCTGCATCTTCAAGAGTTTCAGAATGAAGATAAAGTGAAATGCAGATGACATTTTAAATACTTTCAAACATTTAGTGGTGGTTTGAAGTTAAAATAGGACTGACAAAAGTGATTTTGACTTATGTGATGGAAGATAAAAAGACACTGGCTGGAATGGAATACAGTATATTAAAAGTGGATATCAAAATACTGAAACATAAAAGAGACTTATAAACTTTAATCCAGAGACATTTTGAGTGTAAGTACAAAGAATTCGGTTATTAAAATATATTTATGAAGACATAAAAACTTATATCTTGGAAATGAATAACAAGAATGAAGAACAAGAAAAGCACATTGAAGAAAAAGGGATTGATAATTTTAAAAAACTTCATTCCATCATCGGTGCTACTCTTAAACTTATATTTTTCCTATCTACCTACCTACCTATCTATCTCTATCCTTCTAGGTATAATTACTATTCTAATGCTGCCTCCTTGCCACCCATTTTTATCGCCTGGGTCTACCACCTTTAATTTTCAATTTTCTTCCAAATTAATTGCTGAAGTTTATCTTCCATAGATATTCATTGTACTCAGGGAAGGGATAAGAGGGAGGAAGATGAAGTAGAAAGGAAGGGGAGAGGAGAGAAGGGAAGTAGGTAAGAGGGAGAGAAGGAGAAAGAAGGTAGAGGGAAGAGGAGGAGATAGAGGGGGAGAAGTAGAATGAAATATTGAAGTAAAGGAGATGGATAAATTTACAAAAGGTGCAAAATTAGGAAGTTTGATTACGCTATATTGGATAGAAATGTATAATTATATGTTTTGATATGATGTATGGTATACTGTATGTATAGATGCTTATCTGAAGTTGGTGAAAAAATAAAAAAATACAAAAAAAAAGTTCTTATCCTCAGTCTGCTCGATATTCATAGTCTTTGAGGTAGGCTGGGGCCCACGAATCCTGGTAGACTGCCATAATGTTACTGGAGAGTCCTATTTAAGTTAAGTATTATCCATCTCCACTTGGACAGAGTTTTGATGGCCGTTTTGGTTGCCCGTGGGTGGTGGTGGCTCTATGGCCCTCTGTTTCTCCGGAGGTGGCCACATGGGTATAGCAAACCTGGAGGAAAACAGATTTCTAATGGGTCTGATAAAGACTTAGGATCCTCATCTGGGACTGGCCCAACCTGCTGATACTGTAACTGATCAATGTGATGTCTGATTGTATAATCATTCCACAGAGTAACCTCGTATGACAATGGGCCCATTACCTTAGTTACTGTACCTGCCACCTAAGGTGCCCCACTCCCATAGTTCTTGGCCCAGACCAATTCACCAGGCTGTAAGTTCCTGTGGGGGGCTTGGCTGGGCTGTTCCTGCCACTACTCTGGGTGAAGTCCGTCAAGCTTTGTTGTGAACTGGCAGCAACACCTCACCTCTGCTGAGCTGCAACCTATTGCTATGCTGGGAGTTAGGTGTTGACACAGGAGGAAGTTCCCCAGTGGTGATTTCAATCCAGAGGTGGGTTCCTCCTGATCCAGACTGGTTTGCCCAAACTGGTAGCTACCTGCTGGTGACATGATGACATAGGGTCATTCCGTGTCAAGTGGACCAGTGGTCCCTATCGTACCATCTCAGATTTTGATGAAATTTGGCACATAGTTTCTTTATAATATAAAACTACGCTGTGCAAAATTTTAGTTCAAAAGACTAAAAATTGGGAGTTCTAGGAAACCTCAAATAAAGGGTTGCAAAATGCTGAGACGGCTAAAATGACATTTTGGGCCAACTTCTAGAAGCTGTAAATGCAGCGGTTTCAGTAGTATGTTGGAGATATTTGGAGAACTTGCACACCTTGTAGGGCTTTATAAACTGGCCAAACCCCATGTACCCAGTCCTCTTACCTTTTACATGGTTCAGGCTCAAACTTTGCAAAAAAACCCCTTGAAATGAATTTACCACAATCTTCAGGCTGCTGTAGTTTCAAACCTACTTGGCCTTTCAGGTTGATTTTTGGTAGGTGTACTCAGTACACAGCTGCAACGAGGACTTCCAATTTGCAGGACTTTCCTACAAGTTGAAAACAAGATACATTGCAAAATAATCAAGATTCCACAGGGATCGAGTAACCCCAGGTACTGCTTAAACTCTTAATATTAAAGGCGAAAGAGAATAGAGAGATCGGAGTGGCCGCAATTAATAAAATCCCGAAAAAGACGTAAGAGCTTTAAATCGCATGCTGGAAAACTGTCACCCAGCTAATCACGCAGCTTTCTATTTTTTTTCCTTTTTTATTTTCTCCCCCTCTGTGGATTATAAATAAATAAAATAAAGAAAGAAGATCTAGTATCTTGCGGATTTATTGAGAGAGAGACTAAATATCCATAGCAAGAAACGGAGACCAGAAAGAAGGAAGGGAAAGCATACAGGAAGTTACTGATTGCGGACGCTATTGCAACATAATTACAGCAAGAAAGTGACTGGGCAGAAAATGAAAGTCATCGGAATAAGCGAAAGAAAGAGAGATCGGGTTTCGGTAAAATACGGGGGGGGGGGGGGAATAGAAGTTTTTTGACAGAAGAAGATACCAAAAAATTCTTTTTTCCTTTTTTTCCTTTTCCTCCGGATTGGATAGTTTTTTCTTTTCAATTGCTCTTCCTTCTCTTTTTGTCTCTCTGTTGAAGTTTTTTTTTCCTCTTGGATCCACTGACTTTTATTGGACTAATTAAACAAAGACTGAAATATATTAAGAATTTTTCTCCCCCCCCCTCTTTTTTTCTTTTCACTTTTTGGGCAATATTTTCATAGATACAAAAAATTTATATATAATTTTTTCATTTTGACTCTTATTTTTGCCATTTCATGAACTGGACTTATTTTGCCCAGTTATTCGTTAATTTTTGGACATTATAATATTTGCCCTTCATTTTTGTTTTTGTTTTGTGTTTTTTTCTTCCCTTTCTTACTCTTTTTTCCTCCTCCATTTCCCCCTTTCCATCTTTTCATTCATTCTCTTTTTTCTTTCTTTTTTCTTTTCTCTTAACTTCTCTCTTTTCTTTTTCCTTTCCTTCCTTCTGTTTTTCATTTTTTTTAATATGTATTTTTTGTATTTTTGACATGAATAATAATTAAATATTCTTCTCCTTCCTCCTGGCTTGAATTTTAACCCCTCCAAACCTCTTCCTTTTTAGATTAACTTTGTCCTGAAATTCCCTATAAACTGTTGTTCTAAGGCAAACACTGCGAGACCTGAGCTGCCTTCCTTCTATAAATACTGGTGGCTGGGTGTGGTTTGATGGCTCAGCAACTGCCTGCTGTGTAGAAACTTCCTGGTGAGTCAGTGGGGTAACATCTGGGGTCGTTGATGTAGCTGAAGTATGCTGATTAGTTAATGGTTGTTGATTAGGCGTGATATCCTGAGTAGTTGGAGCTTGCTTGATTGTTTTGCAATGTGTGTTCTGAGTCTGTGTAGTTTCAGTTTTTATGGCTGGGTTACATTTGAGGGCTAGTTTCCAGATGTCTGGTAGGCGGGAGGTATCATCCCGCTTGTTCATATTTTGGGGATGTTTTTCTATCTCGATGGCTTCCACGATTATTCTTTTGCTGTAGATTATGCCAAGAATAATCATGGAAGCCATCGAGATAGAAAAACATCCCCAAAATATGAACAAGCGGGATGATATCTCCCGCCTACCAGACATCTGGAAACCAGCCCTCAAATGTAACCCAGCCATAAAAACTGAAACTAGACTCAGAACACACATTGCAAAACAATCAAGTAGCCTGCAAGCTCCAAGTACTCTGGATATCACGCCTAATCAACAACCATTAACTAATCAGCATACTTCAGCTACATCAACGACCCCAGATGTTACCCCACTGACTCACCAGGAAGTTTCTACATAGCAGGCAATTGCTGAGCCATCAAACCACACCCAGCCACCGGTATTTATAGAAGGAAGGCAGCTCAGGTCTTGCAGTGTTCGCCTTAGAAACACCAGCCTGAAGATGATGAGTGGGACCTCGTCGAAACGTCGCCAGAAATTTCCAAATCTACACGGGAAAAAACCCGAATATACCAAGACCGTCATACCTGTACCCATGAAAATCTACATACATACATACATACATACATACATACATACATATATATATGTCACATGTTTTTTTGCTGAATTTGAACATTAAGGGAGACTAGGATATATCTATTTCGGCCTTATTTTGGCCTCATCAGCTAGCCATACCCACTGGGACTTGAACCTGCAACCTTTGCCTTGTAAGGCAGAGAATTATCCTCTAGGCTACAGTATCCAATCCCTTCAGCTCTGCACCAGGAAAGGGTTACATATTTTTGTGTCGAATCACCCTGGTGTATTGAAGGAACATCACAGCTCCTTATTTGCCTCTCGGCCCAACCCAGGGCCATTTCCAAGGCAGTTAATTTTATTGATAGCCGACAATTATATCTGTATGTGTCACATGTTTTTTTGCTGAATTTGAACATTAAGGGAGACTAGGATAGATCTATTTTGGCCTTATTTTGGCCTCATCAGCTAGCCATACCCACTGGGACTTGAACCTGCAATTGCATATATATATACTTTGCAAACTTAAACACTAATTTTTAAGGTAATTGTTAGTTAATGAAACCTACAGTGGTACCTTGAGAGAATTATCTATAGAATCTAGGCATCTAAGGCCTAGATAGATACGGAACACTCTTATTGGAGTACTAAACTTCCGACCTTTTGGACAGCAGTCCTTGCCAGAAAAACAAACAGTACAATAACATGTTTACATCCTGTATCAAGATGAAGAAATCCTATTGTTTAGGCCAAGAAACATTCATAAAGGCTTGATGGATTAATCTAGAGAGTTCCAAGGAACTATGATGAAATTGGATGCAAGACAACCCCATATATGGACAGGAGGAAGGGGGTGTAAACCAGACATTAAAATACTATAAAAGATGGTTCTTGAAGTTAGGTACTTTACCTTTTGAGTACACCTTTTGAGTGTCTTCAATTGGTCCTGGTATGATACGGTATTATCATACTGGCATTTTTATGTTATGTTTGATATTTGTTATGTTTGATATATGTTTCTATGATATATATATATCATGTGGTTAATAAAGAGTTTTAGCTTTTATTCTCATGGTCTGGGGATTTTTTTCTTACATACCTTTACTTATGAACTTAATTTGTTCCGTGACCAGGTTCTTAAGTAGAAAAGTTTGTAAGAAGCAGCAATTTTTCCCATAGGAATCAATGTAAAAGCAAATAATGCGTGCGATTGGGGAAACCACAGGGAGGGTGGAGGTCCTGTTTTCTCCCAGGAGATTCCTAGAGATGCCCCATGGAGGCTTCTCCCTGCCTTTTCCAGTTATAGATTCAGAGGCTCGGGTTTGTGAGTGGAAAATGGTTCTTGAGAAGAGGCAAAAAAATCTTGAACGTCCGGTTCTTATCTAGAAAAGTTTGTAAGTAGAGGCATTCTTAGGTAGCGGTACCACTGTATTTTGTTAAGTGGGAAAGGACAGGTTAAGTAAAGGCCAAAAACATTACAAATAAAGTATTGTAGTATTTGTTAGCATTACTCACTTAAGTATTTTTTTATTCTGACCATAGGGTGCTACAGTGCTTTTAAATCAGTCATTTGAACTTGGATGATCTATGCATTTATTTCTCAAATCTGGTAAAATAACAGGGTTTTTTTTCCAGATGAGTAGACAATGAAACCTTTTGTATTAAAGATTCAGCCCAACAATTTTCTACTTAATTTTTTTTTACTCTCTTCTTTTCTCCTTTTACCTCAACTAGATTATCAGGACAGAGTTAAATCATTTTCTTCTCTGCTCAGATGTACATTGTTCCTTCAGTTCTGCTTGTCAAGAATTTTATTAGTCCTTTTTTATTTTTCAGTACTGACATGTCTAGTTGTGCAGGCAGGGTAATTCACTGTGAGCTATACTTTTATGTTAGCATTCAAATGAGTCCATTGTCTAAATCAAATTGCAGTTTAATATTGTGGGTTGACTTTCTAATACATTTACTTCTCTCTATTCCTCAGCATGAAAAATAACTTGAGGTTTTTAAACCTCTTCTGAAATCACATCACCGAAGTTGATTCATCTTCCAGTTAAAGGTTGTGTAGGAATGTGAGATAGAATGTCCCAACTTTGACCTCTGTCCTTTTGGAAAGTAATCTTTCTGACTGCTCTGGACAACCATCTATGTTTTCTTTACTTCATCTCCAAACTTTTTCTGTTTCTGAAGAAAATAACTGATTTGGAAGGGACCTTGAAGATCTTCTAGTCCGACCTCCAGCTCAAGCAGATTTGTGCCATTATAATATTGTTTATATCGTTGTGAGCCGCCCCGAGTCTTCGGAGAGGGGTGGCATACAAATCTAATAAATTATTATTATTATTATTAATTATTATTATTATCTTGATTTTGAACCAGGGATGGGCTACTGTCCAGACTGGTGGGTGGGGGGACGCAGTGGGGTAGCGAAAATGGAGCTCCATCCCAGAGCACCAAATTTGCACTGAAAGATGTTGAAAGAATATGCAGGGCGTCCTACATAAACCACGCCCAGTGTGGTAGTAAAATTTTTGGTAGCCCTTCACTGTCCTTAATCCTCCAATATTGAATTCATGTATTGAATTCATGTATTGAATTCATGTATTCAGATCGTGCAGAATGCGGCTGCGTGAGCAATCATGGGCCTTCCTAGATACGCCCATGTTTGGTCAACACTCCACGGCTTGCATTGGCTGCTAATTAATTTCTGGTGACAAGTCAAAGTGTTGGTAATGACCTATAAAGCCCTACATGGCATAGGACCAGAATACCTATGGTACCACCTTCTGCCACACAAATTCCAGCAGCCAATTAGGTCCCACAGAGTTGGCCTTCTCCAGGTCCTGTCGACTAAACAATGTCGTCTGGCGGGCCTTAGGGGAAGAGCCTTCTCTGTGGTGGCCCCAGCCCTCTGAAATCAACTCCCCCCAGAGATTTGAATTACCCCCACCCTCCTTGCCTTTCGCAAGACGCTGAAGACCCATTTATGCTGCCAGGCATGGGGGGATTAATTCTCTCCCCCATCCTTCTGACTTTAGCATTTGAGAGTGGTGTGATTGTGTAGAATTGATTGTTTTTTTAGTAATAATGGTTTATTAATTTAGTTTTCTTAATATTGGATTTGTATTGTATTGTATTGTTATTACTGTTGTGACCCACTCCGAGTCCTCGGAGAGGGGCGGCATACAAATCTAATAAATTATTATTAATTATTATGTCCCACAACTATGGAGTAGAAAGGGAAAAGGACACATCGATAGAACATATTATTCCAACTCCTTATTCAATATTGGAAATTTAACGCAATGCTAAATAGTTTTTGAGGGTTTTTTTGTGGCAGGCCTGAAAATACCCTAAAAAGAATAATTAATTATAATGATTACCTATTTCAGTATGAATCACTATGGATATAGCTTCTGTACTACTACTTACTTGTTTTCCCAGTATATTGTAATGTTCCCATCTTTGATCTAGTTCAAACACTGCTCTAAGCCAATATTTCTTTAACTATGGTTCATTGAATAATTTTCAATTGGATTTATGTAACAATGCAGTAAGGCACAAATCATGGTTTCTAAACCATAATAGTTTTAGCCATACAGTACATTATCTAGATCATAAACCATTAGGAAAATCTGATAAACGAAACTAGTCTCTAAGAAACAAGCTGCAGTTTGGTTGGGAGAGAAATGTGATAAACAAAACAGGTAGTCCTGGACTGAAAGCATGCAGCCCTCCCCCGGTGGGTCAACTTCTAGGGAGGCACTGCATGCCATGATTGCCACATCAGAATGAAATGACAGAAAGTTTTCTCGATAAGGCGACCTTGAATGAATCAAGACCTCTCCTTTTTATTGTGTTTTACTTCTCTGACATGTGGTACAGAATAACCAATTCGCGAACGCCACATACATTAAGCCATCCTCCAACTATTCATTCCTATACCATATAAGGCTTCCCTTTAGGTAATTAATGGAAGCTACATTCCTTGCCTTTTCCCTAGATTGTATGTTTACTGGTGATTAGCAAATGAATGTGAGAGAGGCATATATTTCCTTATATGGAAGTTCTATAGGTTTTCTTTAAATGCTTTCCATACATGGTCATGATTCTGCAGAATGCTTGCTCAGCCTAGACATTGCTGCCTGCCTTTCCATAGAGGAAGAATTAAGGCTTTATTCAGCACACAACTTAGGCCTAAAACATCACTCTCCAGCAATATTCTATTCCCAAGAATCAGTGCTTAAAAACCTATGATTACAACACTGGACTTATGACTACAATTGAGCCCAACATTTTTTGCTGTGAACCAAGACTGGTGAATTTTGCCCCATTTTATGACCCTTCTTGTCATAGCTGTTGAGTGAACCACTGCAATTGTTAATAACGGTTATTAAGTGAATCTGGCGTTTCCATTGACTTTGCTTGTCAGAGTTTGCAAAAGGTGATCATACTACAACTGTCATAAATACATGCCAGTTGGCAAGCATTCAAATTTGAATCATATAACCATGCAACAGTCATAAGTCACTTTTATCAGTACTGTACTGTTATAATTTCAGAGTCATTAAACAAATGGTTGTAAGTAAAGAACTACCTGAAGTACTGTTCTAAGTCTAGAAGATAAGGTTGTACTTTAGAGATGAGAGTCTGTAATCTTAATCCACAAAATAATGCACTCAAATAGAAATACTGTAAAGGAAGTAGGCTTGAAACATGCTGGGAGAAGTGTAGAAATGTATGCACATATCAGCTTTAGTTATTTTTATTCGCATCATACTAATGGTATTTTGCTAATATGAGGCACTATGAATTTATATGTTAAACAATCAGAAGATAAACTGCTTTAAAAGTTTCAGCTATGAATTTTAATACTAAAATCTAAGCTGGTCTTTTGTGTTTATTATGTATACTATGTTTAAAAGCATCATCATAACTCAATTGAAATGACCAGTGCCGCATAGAAAGCCCTTAAATTTTATTCATGCTTCAGACTATAATAGGATCCTATTACTGAATTAGAACTTTGCATTTATATGACAGACTGTTTTTTTATTTCTGCAATTTTAAATTGGTGAATTGAATCTCCCTGCAACATACATTCTTAAACTGTATTCTACTCTGAAAATAAAGTTAAAGCTTGATACTAATCTTTCAAAAGTGACACAGTTAACCTATATATAGGTTTGATTTAAGGAAAGGACTAGAATTATGAAGATCATTTCAATTTTATGTTAGAATTTAATCAGAATAAAAAGACAATATAGTAAGTTCCATGACATATTAAATATATTTCATTTCTTTATACAAACACCTCCAAACTCTAATCTAAAAGTCTTTTTATACAGACTGTTTCTATAAGAGGTCCTTGGAAAGGATTATGTTTGCATATTGTACAGGTTAATATGTGTTCATATGTTAGCATTTAGCCATTTTCACTTGTGTGTTATACTTTAATATTTATTATCTGTATTATCAAAACCACCTATACACATAATTTTATCTTTCCATAGTCCAAGATTTACAGTTTAATGGTGGCAATTCAAAAGTCTGGGGGGAGTCGATTCCAGAGGGCTGGGGCCGCCACAGAGAAGGCTCTTCCCCTAGGACCTGCCAGATGACATTAAACTGTTACAACTCCTGGTTTCCGACAATCCAACTGATATGGGTTTCTTTGCTATAATTAATTCTGGCAGATACAGTATTGTTCACTGTTGATTGTAAACATGTAAACATGCTTATGATTTTGGCATTTTAAATATCAGCATATATCTGAGAAAAAACTAATTTGAAACTAATCAAAATTCAGTTAATATTAATTAGAAAGCTGAACGGAATTAATGGGCTTCAGGACTGAACTTCACAATTGAT
Source organism: Erythrolamprus reginae (assembly GCF_031021105.1). Lineage (NCBI taxonomy): Eukaryota > Metazoa > Chordata > Lepidosauria > Squamata > Dipsadidae > Erythrolamprus > Erythrolamprus reginae. Next base: position 135,910,638 of record NC_091950.1, on the reverse strand, counting down.
AGATTATCCCTGTGCTTTTGTGTGTGTACTGTATTGTATTCAATGATTTCCCTTAAATACTGAGTTCTAGTCAAATGAATCTTTTCTCTTAAGTTTTTTTCTCAAGGGAGTCACCACTGGAACTGCAGGCTTCTAAGGGAAAACGTGACTAATATTATAATACAGTATGTTGAATTTGTCATCCAACACAGTGTAATCTAGATCTTAATTTTGTACATGAGGTATTGCTATTTAGTTGCAACTGTTTTCAACCCACATCAATGCACTCCACTGAGCTGAATCTCTATAGGATACAATTTCTATAAATGGAAACATTAACATTTTGAAACTTAATATTTAAGCGAGTATTTCCATCTTTTGCAAAATAAATAACAACAACAACAACAACAACAACAACAACAACTATTTATTAGACTTGTATGCCACCCCTCTCCGGAGGGAAGGGAACTCTCAAATAGTTCTAGTTTATTAGATTTGTATGCCGCCCCTCTCCGAAGACTAGATCCTAGATCTGAATGAATATTCTCATTGAATACATTGTTCTGTACAAATTTGAATGTGCTAACAAAATGAAATTGATTGTCAATCAGTGTTGCTTCCTAAGTGGACAGTTTGATTTCACAGATGTTTGATTTACTTGGAGTTATATTCTGTTGTTTAAGTGTCCACTTTATTTATTTATTTTTGAGCAGTATATTTGTTACAATGCTGCTCCTTGGAAAACTCGCTAGCAAATATATCACTAATTGATATCCACTGTTTATCACAAAGCGCCAAAATACCAGAAGTGGGGCTGACAGACGTATTTCTAAATTATCCAAAACAACGTGAGCAGCTGGCAGCCCATTTTCAGTACTGTAAGTACACGGCTCGCAAAATGCCTTTTGTGTGCCGCGCTTAAGAAGACGGACGCCATTCACAAATCCACCTTAACTCTCAGAGCAAGGCGCTTCTCCCGCCTTCCGGCTCTTCGCGGTCGACGAACCACGTGCTGGCGCAGAGTTGGAAACGCCAACGGCTGGTCGCGCGCTTGCTCCACGGAGACGCCGAGAGACCGTTCGCGGACTCGGAACATTTGCGGCAACACGTACTACTCCGCCCCCCACCCTACTGGCGTCACTCCAACGGTTCTCCCGCTGGGAGGAAGCTCTTGAAAAGCGATAGCTGAGGGTGGGGGAAAGAGGGAGAGAGTGGTAGCGTGTGCGCGATAAGGAGGTTCCCGGATTTCTGAAGTCGTAATTTGGCGGGAAAGGCAAACTCTAGCCTCGTCTGAACCTCCCGCTTTGTTGAGGGTGTGAAGTGGGTAACATGACTTTCTCAAACTTGAGCCTTGCTGCCACCGGCGCCATTGCAGGCGTTATTTCTCCGCGCCAAGGAAGTAACTTGGACGACAAGTATCATGACAAATATCACATCATCCCTAAGGACAGACCGATAATTCTGTTGATAATGTGTGCGAGCTGCGCCATGGGAGGTAGGGAAGTCGGAGGTCTTCTCTTAGCTCTTGACGAAGCGCCCAGAAATAGCCTTTAAATAGCCTTGAGCGCTCCGGATCCTAAAAAAGCAATAACTGAATCTTTAGCTTGCATGTACATTGTTACAATATGGGTTACTTATTAAACACATTAGTAGTCACGCAAAATGTCTTCAGATATTTAGAAATTGCAACACTCAGATTTTGCATTGGGCAAAATCAAATGAGCCGAATGAAGGCTTCATGGGATACAGTATGCCAATTCAGTTTTCTAGTAGGTGGATGTACTATTTTAGATTTCTAATGTGGAGGTGTTGCCCTAAATGCAGTCTGAAACAAAAAAAAACTTGTTTAGTATTATATCACAATGTAATTGAACGGCTGGGTTGTACACCCATCTGTCTATTTTATTTTAAACAGTTTTTTTCCAAAATGCAAAAAGCTCTTTGAGCAGTTTGCAAATTATCAAATTTATAGGCAGAGGTGACTATACATTGAATAAATAAAATAGCAGTATGTCCAAATTCCAATAAGAAATATAAAAAAATATATGTAACAAATTAACAAAGAAAACAAAATAATTAAAATATCCTAAATGGATTAATTATAAAGTTTTCACTGGATGCCAAAAATTTGAAATTCAGCAGGAGATGACTTTTGTTGGGGAAATGTTAGAGAATTAAATTCTATAGTTCAGTGGTTCTCAACCTGAGAGTCAGGATCCCTTTGGGGGTCGAATGACCATTTCGCAAGGGCTGCCTAAGAACATGGGAAAAGACAAATTTCCCAATGGTGTTAGGAACTAAAGCTTTTATTCTGGTACCTTGGAACATATTTTTACAATCCAACCAATCAGGCGTTTATAGTGGGGGGTATTCGTCTGACCTTCCTGCCAATCAGATTAGAGCTCTATTAGGAGAATTGGTGCTAGACATATGGCTGGTGGTCACCACAACATGAGGAACTGTATTAAAGGTTGCAGCATTAGGAAGGTTGAGAACCACTGCGGATGAGAGCATGTAGTTTGCAAAGCATATTCATGTGGTTTATTCAATCTGATTTTCTGGATTCTTGTGATGCACAGAAGCATAAATTATATACATTGGATATATTTACATAAAGTTGTGAGTATCTGGATATTAATGCTTCTCTTTTGAAGGTGGAATTTTCAGCCACTTGGACTAGGCTATATAGGTAGTCCTTGAGTTATAAACACAATTGAGGTTAGAATTTTGATTGCTAAGCAAAGGAATTGTTAGGAAGTTATGCTCAATTTTACAATCTTTTTTGCCATAGTTGCTAAGCAAATCACTGCAATTAAATAAATCTGCCACCCCCCACTTTACAGAAGCCAGTTGGGATGGGAGAAAATGGTGATCATAGGATTCCAGGATACTGCAACTGTCTTAAATGCATGCTGGTGGCCAAGTGCTCAAATCTTGATCACCTGATCATGTGACTGCTGTGATAGTTGTCACTTTTTTGACTGCCAGTGTAACTTTGAACAGTCGCTAAATGAATGGTTATGAGTTAAGGACTAACTGCATTGAATTAAAGCAGGGGTCCCCAAACTTGGCAACTTGTGGACTTCAACTCCCAGAATTCTCCAAACAGCTATGCTGGCTGGAGAATTTTGGAGTTGAAGTCTACAAGTCTTAAAGTTGCCAAGTTTGAAGACCTCTGAATTAAAATAAAAAGTTAATAATCAAACATTGCAATTTAATACCATAAAAATTGGTTTCAGACTACATTTAGCACATAGTCATAATCTGTAGGAAAAAGATGGGTAATAAACCTCCCTCATTCCTGCGTCTCTGCAGCTTTTGTGTCTATTCAAATCCTTTGAAGGAAGTGTTTTTGAATGCATATATTTTTCCTGATGTTTGCATAATATACCTATCAGTTTTGCATTCCTGCTTAAGTACTCTGAATTGCCTTCTTAAATTTTATAATCTATTTCATAAATGTGTGGATTCATTTTTTATTTTCAAACAGTAACTACCATATTGTGTTATACAGATTGTTAACAATTTAAATGCAGAAAACATGGTTTTCCTCCCTTGTTTTGCTCCTGCCTCATATTCTTTGCCTAAATGTCAGTAATAAGGTAAACATTGTGTTAGAAATGGGGGGAGAGCTATGTACAAACTACTACTAAGCTGGGTATCCTTGGATTAGTTGAAACATCAAGTGTCCCTAGCACCTTTTCCAACTAAAACATTTAATTAAAAGGATATATTTTTGTGGACTGCAGCTCATTTCATTAGATGTACAGAGTGCCTGAATTTATCTAGGATTTAAATGTGGGTGGGTTATGGAGAATGTAGGTTGCACGTCAGACACATTATTTATGAATTAATAATTGTAATGTATTAAAACCCAATATGTTTATTAAGATCATTTGTGATTGCCTGTAACTTTTGATATACAGTATAAGTAACTTCAGCACTCTCTGGCTGAATTGTGTTAGTCTCATATGTCTTTTAATAAGATTTGCTAATTGTAAATGTTATTATCATGTTCTTTCTTTTTTGCCATCATAGACTATCATGCCATCTATAGGGTCTTGGATTAGTCACTGTCATTATTCATTAGCATTCATTAGCATTAGTTATGATAAATGTAGGGGTTAGTAAATTCTGTAGAAAATTGGAATAAAACGAAACTTTGCACAAGGTGACAATCATGTAATGCCATCTCTAGTGTCCTGATGTAATTGCACAATGCCATCATGCATATTTTATCATTAGCTTCAGGGGTAAAATGTTACTGGTTTGGAACAGTTCGAGAGAACTGATAGGAGACATGTAGCATGGGTTGCCAAACTGGTAGCGACCACTGGCTGGCCATGCTCCCGAACCAGTCTCCTGGTCACTGCCCCACCCAGTCTCTGCTCTGTAGCTTGCCTGCCTGAAGCGCTGTGCCCCTGATCTGCCTAACAGGTAAGCCTGTAAAGTTGCAGTCTACTTAGCTGCCCCTTTCCCCTCCCACCGTCCTAGGCTGCCTTCTCTACTCCATTCCCTATGGCCTGCAGCCCTGACATTCCACGCAGCCTTCTTGGTGTTCCCATGGCCAGTTTGCTAAGGCAGATAAGCATGTTGGGCCATGGGAAGGGAGCTAGCCTATTCCCTTCCCCGCAGTCTTGCCATGCTCGCTTGCCTTCCACACAGTCTTCCTGGTTGTCCCCGACACCTGCTTGTCTTAAGGTCGGTGTCCAGCCCAATCCAGTCAGTGACTGTTTGGGTGGCCCTTTGTGAAGACACAGCCACTGTTTGGGGGCTAAGAGGGGCAGCAGAGGTGGTGTTGGTGCTTTGGGAGAGCAGTGTCAGCCTGATGTCCTGGGCTGCCGCCGTTAGCCTTACCAATGCGTTGGGTCTGTTGGGATGATGGGCATGCTGAATATGCTGGCTTAGGGTCTAGAAGGTAAGCTGACGCTAGCAGCGGGTGGGGGGGAGACTCGCTATGCTCAGCCTCTGCAGAACAAGGTAAGTTTCACCTTTTGGGTCTTCTGCGCTTGGCTTCCACAGGGCCTTTGGCTGACTGCCACCCACTTGCCTTCCCTTTTGCTTCTGGTCCTGCTCCCCACAGACCATGACGAAAGGCAGGGTGTGCTCTGCTGGTGGTGGTGGTGGTAGTGACACCACAGCTGTGCAGTAAAACTCCCTGGCATGGCGCAATTTCAGGATGGTGGAGAACCCGGGCATGCTCTGCCCCAACCGCCACCACTGCTGCCAGGTGCGTCTGCCTGGGAGAACTCCCTGGAAGGGTTCCATCTACGTGCCCAGATCAGGGATGTGTGTGTGTATGTGTGTGTGTGAGAGAGAGAGAGACAGAGGGAGAGAGAGAGGAAGAGGAAGTGGGGAGAGAGAGAGACAAAGAAAGAGAAGGAAAGGGAGGGAGAGAGAGAGACAGGAAAGAAAGAAAAATAAAGAAAGAAGGAAAGAAAGAAAGAAAACTAATGACCACAATTAAGCACAGCAATTTGGTTGCTAAGCAAGAGCATTGTTAAGTGAGTTTCACTACATTTTACAAGTTGGCCATGCCCACTTGGTCATATGACCACCAAGCTATACCCACAGAATCAGTAGGAAAAATTTGCCACCTCTTAGGATGACCAAAAGAGATAAAGAGAACCACATGTGTTGTCTTTTATTACTCGAAAGAAAGATGGAATATAAATGATGTGGTTAACATAGCAATTTATTGCTTTAGTGGAACAGTTTAATGTAGAGTTAGCTTTTGTGACACATGAATCTCTTTACAATTGTCAACTAAATTATATTGCCTTTCTATTAAAATTGATGTTAACATTTTGAAAATTATGATTTTACAATGCAATTCTTAGAACACTGAAACTTAGTATTAGAATGGTCTGGCCTTTTGGATGTCAGTTTTTCAGAAATCTCTTATTTGTAGTACATTACACCAATGAAATAGGCTTGGAGCTTTATATGTAATTAGGATAATATTCATAGAGTGTTAGTACAGTCACTGTGTGTAATTGTAATCACTCAGTGTGACAGCATGCAAAGTGTAAAAAGCCCTGATTTGTAGAGAAATAAAATGCAACTTTCCCCTTGAAGAATGCCGCATTTCCATATTTCAGCAAAATTAATAAAAATATAGAAAATAGTTTACTAATGATTGCAATATAGTGTATAAGCATACTATTTAAAAAATTAATGTAGCAGATGCCTTCATTTTCTAGACAACAGTTTTAAAAATAGATTTTCAGCACAGTTGATAGAGTTATTATGTGTCATTAAATATAATAGAATTCTGTATTCTTTATTGGCCAAGTGTGATTGGACTCCCAAGGAAATTGTCATTGGTGCATATCCTCTAAGTGTACATAAAAAGACACTAGATACAACATTTAATGGTCATAGAATACAAATTTTCTGCAACTATCTAGTAAGAGTCATTTATTTTAGATTGCCTGCAAGTATTTGAGACATTGTTAGGACTGTTATATCCCAAGTAGCAGAATAAGCAGTCAGGTAATACACAGAACTAGATTAGATTAGATTAGAATTGAATTCTTTATTGACCAAATATGGACACACAAGGAATATTGACCAAGTTTTGAACACATAAAAATGACCAAGCAACTCCTAATAGAGCTGACGACTTGGAGGAAGAAAACAGATGGACACATGTCACCCACAGAAAAAAGCACAAATGAAATACATAACCTGTCAAAACCAACCCACCCAGATCCAACCCCATTGGCTATAAGCAACCAATACCATGTACCCCAAATAGAGGAAAATTGAACAGGCAACTGAAAAAGAAGCACCAGAAAGAATCCTCAACAAAGCAGCACTACCCAATGCCACTATGACAAAGAAAAAAACTCCCCAAACAATGCCAGGCCAAAAAATAAAGGAGAGTACTGGTACTAAGAGATTCAATCTTCGACATTGGGGGTGGGGTCTCGTGACTGAAGCACCGGGATATTTCCCTCTCTCCTGGGCAATGTCCCTTTTGGACCAGACCGGATCTCTTCTGCAGGGAGAGTGATGCTTGGGACGCTGCCAGGGGTCTGGCAGGGGCGACATGCCCCACTGGGTGAACTGGCTTGTCTCGCACCGGCTGTGGTGAAGCTGGCCAGGCAGCCATGCCTGTTCCGACACAGCTGCAGAGGCTACCAACCCCAGGAGGATAGCCGAATGATTCCATCTGGAAAGAGAATTGGAGGTACAGTACTTACTTGCAGAGAGGGGTCAGAGTTTTTCTGTCTATGATGGTAAGCAGAGAATGCCTGAATGGGATTTTAGACCTTTGTTTCTCGCTTGGTTGCTGGACAGAGTTAAAATGGCCTGATATTGAAGAAGGCAGCTAACTGAGCAATGTGGCATTTCAGTGAAAGCTTCTAAAATAGTGAAATTGCCCATCATTTGGATTATTCTGAACTACCTAATTGGATTTCTTTGAAATTAGCCTTTTGGAATTTGGAATTTTTAACTTTTGTTTCAGAATTCTTATCTTTCCTTTCTTCTATAAACAAAGAACAACGGCAGAATAAAACAGGAAGAGACAGCAACAGGAAGTAACAGCCAAAGAGTCATTTAATGCTATTCACAGAACAGCTACATAGAGAAGACTTGGAGAATTGATCACCTAGTGACATTGTGTGGCCGGAGGAAATATAGCGGTTCGCTACTGGTTTAGATACAGAACTCTAGAGAAGAATGACCAGCCAATGCTTTAAGGAAGTTAACGTTCAAGACGAAACTATTTGAACTGAATTAACTGATTTGAATTGATTCGATTTAATTGGACTGATTGATTTGACTGAAATTACATTTCTCATAGATTTAAAGATAGTATTCTTGCCGTGGGAAGACTGATCAGCTAAACCGAAGGAAGATAATGTTCAAGATGAAATTATTTGAACTGAATTAAACTGATTTGAATAGATTTGACCTAACTGGACTGATTGATTTGACTGAAATTACATTTGGATCATCTGATCTGACTGAAATTACATTGAATAATATAAATTGAAATTAAATACTTTTAAGAATTAAAATGTTTTAAAGAAAATTAAAATTAAAATACGTGTAAGAATATTTAAAAGTTAATAAAAGATATTAGCACTTTCTTTTTTCTTTACTTTGCTCTTACAAAGTTATAAATTACCAAAAAAATTGAGTATTCTTAATGAATTGGATTTTTTAATATTTTAATCTTATGGGATCTTATATATATAAACAAATATACAAGCAAGTGATATAAAGTGTAAAATGGAAGAATGATATAAGAGGAAAAAATTGAATGGCTTATAAATGAAAAATTGAAAATAGCTTTGATTACTGCGCATAACATAGATGAGATATTTGATTATTATTATGATTATCTTTGGATGACTTTTTAAATTTTTCTTTTTCGCTTTTTTGTCTTTCTTTTTAAAATTTTATTTAATTTATAGTGATAAATAAAGTGGGAGGAAGGGGAAAGGAAAAGGGAAGAGAATTACAAAAACAGGAGTAGGATTAATATGGGATAATAACTAGGCATTATATAGGAAAGACAGAAAATCAATAGATTAGGGAAGATTATCACTGAGTTTGATAGTGGAAGACATTTAGAATTAGGGATAATATATAGATTAGGGAAATATATAGATTAGGAAAGATTATGTCATTGCATTTAGCAGTGAAAATAATTAGAATAGGGAAGATTATTGCACTGATATGACAGTGACACATAGATTAGGGAAGATTATTATGCTGGGATTGGCAGCGGGGTTTATAGATTAGGGAAGATTATCATACTAAGAACAGCAGTGGAAAATATCTAGATTAGGGAAGAATATTAATACTTTGGTTCTTTGTTTTTTTGTTTTGTTTTTTTAAAAGGAGGATACATTTTGCATAAAAAATGGAGCAATAACGATTTATATTTATTTTGATTTGTTAAAGTAGAAATGACATACTGATACAATTAAAGAAGTGGAATAAATGAATTGAGTAGGGAATGTATTTTAAATTTTTTAATAACAACCCTTCTTCCTATGTATGGATTAAGATATGATACGAATAACATTTTTCCTTTTCCTATTCTTTTCCGCTCTTTTTTATTTTATTTTATTTTCTCTTTTATTCTTTGTTTATTATTATTTTTTCTCTTTCTTTCCTGGGCTTTTAATAAAGAGTCATAAATTTGGATATTTTCTATTGTTAAGGGCAGTTATGATAAAATGAGGTTTTTGTTTTTTAAAAAGAATGAAAGTAGGAATGTGTTTTCTAAGAAGGGACTGAGATACGATGGCATAGTTAAGAAAAACAGGAAACAGCCAAGAGAAATTTAGATAGCTATAGCACTTTAAATATAAATGAAAGCGAAGAACATTATCTAAAATCCGGATGATAGCATTTGGAAAGGAGGTAGCCTAGGATGAATGATATGTACCAGAAAATAATTGGATGAATAATTTGAAAAATTTGATTAATTTGACTAAGAAATTGGCATTTGATATTGTATTGCATTATATTTTAATTTGAGGTATGTAAATTGGAATCCCTGCAAGGTGTGAAAAACAATTAAAAATTTATACCCAGAAAAAAAAGAGATTCAATCCTCAAAGGAACCGAGCCCGCCATTTGTAGACCAGACAATCAATCCAGAGAGGTATACTCCCTCCCTGGCGCTAAAATCACCAACATAGCTGAGAAACTAACCAAAATAATAAAACCCACAGACTATTACCCCCTACTATTACACCATGTAGGAGCAAACGACACAAAAAGGACTTGAAAACAATAATGAGGGACTGACCAGCTGGGCAAGAAAGTCAAAGACATAGGTGCACGGGTAGTTTTTTTCGTCTATATTACCAATGAGAGGACAACAACTGGCAAGGGAACAAAAAATTCCACAAGTGAACCACTGGTTAAAGGGTTGGTGTCTCCAAAAAACTTTGGATTCCTGGACCACGGATTGTACTACCTCCAAGGTGGGCTTTTAGCAAGGAATGGGTTATACCTCACTAAGACTGGGAAGAATGTCCTTGGAAAACGATTGGCCCAACTTGTCAGAAGGGCTTTAAACTATAATTGAGTGGGGAGGGTGACCAAACTACAGGATCCCCAAGACCTAACTCCAAGCAAGAATCCTTAGTAAGCAAGGCAAATAACGAATTAAAGAGGGATGAGAAAGAAGACAAACTCAAACATCAATCAGGAGACACAGAAAGCACACCCAGAATCGGGCACAAAGAACTCAAATGCCTTTACACAAACGCACAAAGTCTGAGGAACAAACAGGGTGAGCTGGAAATATTAATGTATGAAGATGAATACGACATAATTGGAATAACAGAAGCCTGGTGGATGAAACAGACGATTGGAACACACAGATAAAAGAATGCAAACTTCAAGAAAACCAGATCACAGAAAAATTAGGTGGAGTTGCACTGTATATAAAGGACCACTATGTTGCTACAGAGCTACATGTAACTAAAGAAGAAAATCCCTTAGAATATATATGAGTCAACATAAAAGGAAAAAAAGTATGACACAAAAATAGGAGTATACTATAGGCCAGTGACGGTGAACCTTTTTTCCCTCAGGTGCCAAAAGCGTATGTGCATGTACTATTGCACATGCACAAGTGCCCACACCCATAATTCAATGTTTAAGGAGGGCAAAAATGGCTTCTCTGTCCCCCGGGGGCCCACTGGAGGCCAGATATGGTCCCAGTAGGCCCATTTTTCGGCCTCCTCAGGCTCCAGAGGCTTCCCTAGGGCTTTTTGGAGAGTGAAAATGCCCTCCCCTGCCCCACAGGGGTCCTCCGTCAGCTAATAAACACCCTCCCAGAGCCTCCACTTGAGCCAAAAAATCAGCTAGACAGCGTGCACATGTGCAATAGATCTAAGCTAGGGTAAAAACTCGTGTGCTGAAAGATACGGCTATGCAAGCCACCTGTGGCACACATGCCATAGGTTCGCCATCACTGCTATAGGCCACCAAATCAAACAGAAACAATGGACAGACTTTTTACCAACCAGCTAACAAACATATGTACGAAACACAATGCAATAATAATGGGAGATTTTAATTACCTAGATATCAACTGGAAAACTAGCTCTGCACCAAGTGAGAAATCAAACAGATTCCTAACCAGCCTTGCTGACAACTTTGTTGTCCAAAAAGTGGAGGAGGGAACTAGAGGAACAACCATACTCAACCTAATACTCATAAACAGAAAAGAAGTGATAGAAGGAATTGAAACTGTAGGAACATTGGGTGAGAGTGACCATATCATACTAAAATTCATCATAATGTAAACACAAATAATTGAACACAACAACACCATATCCCCAATTTTAGAATAGCTGATTTTAATAAACTCAGAAAACCTGGGAAATATTCCTTGGATGAAAGTCTTAAAGGGTAAAACTACACAAGAAGCTTGGGAGACTCTGAAAAACATGATCATAAAAGCCCAGAACAGCACAATTCCAATAAGGAAAAAACAAATAAGAAATCCAAAAAGAAAGCAGCATGGCTACACAAAGACCCAATTGACAAATTGAATGAAAAAAAATAAATACAAAAAATGGAAAGAGGGATACATAACTAAGGCAGAGTATCAACAGATAGCCAGAATCTGCAAAGAAAAAATCAGAACAGCAAAAGCCCAGAATGAACAAAGACTTACAACTAAAGTCAAACATAATAAAAAAATGTTTCTTCCAACACAAAAACAACAAGAAAAAAATCAAGGAAACAGTTGGTCTACTAAAAAGAGAAGACGGAAAAGAAGTAACAGACAACAACGGCAAAGCAGAGCCACTTAACATTATTTGCATCAGCCTTCACACAAAAAGAAACCGAAGATCAGTAACACAACTAAAAAAACAGTCAAAACAAAATTCAACAAGCAAAAATACAGTAAGAGACTACCTGTCTGAACTTAACAGATACAAATCACTATGACCAGATGGACTACACTTGAGAGTCCTAAAGGAACTAGCAGATGTCATTTCTGAACCACTGCACCACATCTTCCAAAAATCCTAGAACACAGGAGAACTACATGAAGAAATGAGCTGACGTGGTCCCCATCTACAAAAAAAGACAAAAAAACTCAGATTCAGGTAACTACAGACCAATCAGCTTAACATCAACACCTGGGAAAATAATAGAAAAAATAATCAAGAAATATCTGCCACCACTTAGAAACAAACAAGGTAATAACAAATAGCCCACATGGCTTTGATAAGAACAAATCATGCCAAACCAATCTCATTTCATTCTTCAACACTGTGACCAAATTAATAGAATTCTTTATTGGCCAAGTGTGATTGGACATACAAAGAATATGTCTTTCGTGCATGTATGATTTTCATAAGAGTCAAATAAGCAATCAGGAAACAATATTATAAAAATCTTAAGGATACAAACAACAAGTTACAGTCATACAGTCATAAATGGGAGGAGATGCGTGATAGGAATCATGAGTAAAAAACCTAGTAGTAATAGTAGTGCAGACTTAGTAAATAGTTTGACAGTGTTGAGGGAATTTAGCAGAGTGATGGTGTTTGGGGAAAAAACTGTTCTAGTGTCTAGTTCTCTTGGTGTGCAGTGCTCTATAGTGTCATTTTGAAGGTAGGAGTTGAAACAATTTATGCCCAGGATGTGAGGGTCAGTTAATATTTTAATCACCCTCCTTTTGACTCACATGGTATACAATTTCTCAATGGAAGGCAGGTTGGCAGCAATGGTTTTTTCTGCAGTTTTTTATCCTCTGAAGTTGGTGTCTGACTTGTTGGGTTGCAGAAGCAAACCAGACAGCTATAGAGGTGCAGATGACAGACTCAATGATTCTTCTGTGGAATTGTATCAGCAGTTTGAGCTTCCTGAATTGGCACAGAAAGAACATTCTTGATTGTGCTTTTTTGATGACATTTTTAATGTTAGGTGACAATTTTACGTCTTGAGATATGAGAGAACCTAGAAATGTGAAGGTCTCTATTGTTGATACTGTGTTGTCTAGTATTGTAAGAGGTAGTAGAATGTGAGGGTTTCTCCTTAAGGCAATGTTGACTCTTTGTGACCAGATGGATAAATTATTTTCCTTGAGGATCGGTTCCGAATCTGATCTGTCAGAATTTCAGGATTCATTGTGTGAATTCAGCCCTTATTGTGTGTAAATTCAAGTGCTTCCATATGTGGAGAATTTGTCAAATGTACAATAATTATACCATGACTTCATCCTATTATGGCACACCAAATATTCCAGCAATGGATTTTTAATGGCTCCTTTAAAGAGAAAGACTCAGCAGGTTCCTGTAGTCCTCAATTTACAATAGGTTATTTAGTGACTATTTGAAATTAGGGTAGAACACCACTAACCCCCCCCCCCCCAATGTACATATATAACCCAGCTTCTGCTTATCAGCTATAAGTTCCGTTGCTTGGCTGAATGGTTGACTTGGGTGCAGGCCAAGGCCTGGAGTGATTCTGAGGGACAGGGAGAGGAACACTGGAGTATGAGAAGTATTGGGAAGCTCAGGGCCGGCATGGGCCTGTGCTAGGCCTCCAAAGGCCGTCTTCATCCATGAGGCATTCTGTGCTTTACAATGGCTGTTGCAACATGCGACTGTAATGGGCAGACTCCACTAAGGTCATAAGTCAAAGACTTATGACAAAGAATATGCCTTATAATAATATGGCCATAGGGGAAAAAATGGCAAAAAGGAAAATATTGTTTTCATACTTATTTTTTAAAAAGTGAATTTGCATTTTTGCTTGTCTGCTATTGCTGTATTGAGAAATTTCTGATAATTTTTATTACATATTTTCATATTAGCCTTTTTCTTTATTTGCCATGAACAGAATTGAGTTATTGAGTTATTTCTAGGCTAGTTCTAGTTATTATATTTTAATATATCAAATATAGTTATTTATTCACAAATATAAAATAGCAATAACAATAGCACTTTAGACATATGCTGCTTCATGGTGCTTTACAGACTTTTCTAAGTGGTTTACAGAATCGGCATATTGGCCCCAATAACCTGGGTATTCATTTTACTGACCTGGGAAGGATGGAAGTCTGAATCAACCTTGAGCCTGGTGAGATTTGAACCACTGAACTGCAGCTATCATTCAGCTGAAGTAGCCTGCATACTGCACTCTAACCACTGTGCCACCTCAGCTCATGGGAGCAGTAGTTTAGCTTTCTAAGTAGAAATGCAGTTTGCTTACAACATGAACAATATTTTTTCTTCATCTCCTGTCCTGCATCATGATTCTATAAGAAAAAGAAATGAATTTGATTTTTAAAAAAATAGAGGTTTTATAAACAGAAAAATAAGATATGTAACTTATACTTTGATTCTGTAGTAATATTTCTAAAGATAAAATTCATCTATGGTGTTATACTAATCAACTGCAATACACCCTGTTTCTTTTTGAATCTATTTCAGAGAGCTTTAAAATATTCTTGATTCAGAAACAAAGTAACTGATTTTTAAATATGATATTCAGATTATCATCAGATTAGTTTCCATTGCCATGTGAGTTGAAATGGGTAAACACTTAAGAGATTACTTTTGGTGATAGCATCTTTATTGTACAAGACTTTCTGATTCATTGGGCACAAAGTAAAAACTTTTCCAAACCGTTGCTTTTGCTCTTATTTTATTTTATTTCATTGTAGCTTAGACTACATTAATACTTTTTTATATTAACTGCACTAATTACATGTTTGTTACTTCAATTAGCTCAGAAAGCTTAAAATTTATTTGAATGCTGCATATGAATTATTGCTATTATCATTTAAAACAGAGATAATGCCTTAGGATTCAGCACAAAATTACATATTTAATGGTAATATTTTCTTTCAGCCTTATTACGAACTGTTTTGAAGGAAACAAAAATTCCTATTCTTGTAATTATATTCCTGTTTGGATTTATTCTTGGAATAACAGCCCATTATTATAAAGAACAGGTACAGTATTAAAATAGTAATATACTGTATAGAGAATCAGGTAATATATAGTACAGTAATAGCAATAACATTTAGGCTTATATACCACTTCATAGTGCTTTACAGCACTTTCTAAATGGTTTACAGAGTCAGTATATTGCCCCAACAATTTGGGTCCTCATTTTACTCGCCTTGGAAGGATGGAAGGCTGAGTCAACTTTGAACCTGGTGAGATTCGATCTGCCAAACTGCTGACAGTGGCGATCAGGAGAAGTAGCCTGCAGTTCTGCACTCTAACCACAACAGCTCATTATCTTATCACAGTTTATAAATAGGCATTGTAGATTAATCTATATTAGGCTGGGATGTCAAAAGGATCAAGGAAATTCAATCACCTTCTAACAAATCCATTGGGTTCCTACTCCCAGAAGATATTGGAAACTATTCCTGTGAATCTATTGTTCTAGAATCTTTATGGGTTCAATGGATTTAAGACATAGACCTGTCTCAACCCTGTTTTAATGAAATTAATTTAAAGAAACCAAGTGCAGTACAATTGGTTAACTTTATTGAATTTTATTTATTATAGGAACTTTAGATTTAAAAGATTTACTGTATTTTTCAGTGTATAAAACACCTTTTTCCTTCCTAAATGAGGCTGATAGATAGGGTGTGTCTTATACTCTGAATGTAGCTTTTTTTTCCAGGCCCTAACTAGCTGCTAACGATTTTCCCAGCTCTTACCTTGCAGGCTCTTTCATTGTTCCTCTCTGTGAAGAATGTTTTCCAAGCCCTAAATTTTTGCAAGGTTTATTTCATTACTCTAACTTGCTCTAAGTTTCTTTCCAGCCCTAACCAGGTGCTAAAATTGTTCCCAGCTTTTAGCAGCTTGCAAGCTCTTTCATTGCTAATCTCTGCCAATTATGTTTTCCAAACCCTGTCTTTGATTTTTTCCCCATTCTCTATTTGCTCCAAATGTTTCTTTCCAGCTCTAACCAGGTGCTAACAATATTCCCAGTTTTTGCCGGCTTGATGTTACTCTCTGCCAAACCCTGTCTTTGTAGGGTTTTTTTTCCATTATTTACTTGCTCCAGATATTTCTTTCCAGTCCTAACCAGGTGCTATTAATGTACCCAAGCTCTTTCATTGTGACTCTCTGTGAATAATGTTTTCCAAGCCCTAAGTCTTTGCAGGGTTTTTTCCATTACTCTAACTTGCTTTGAGTAAGTTTCTTTCCAGCCCTAACCAGGCTTTCAAGCTCTTTCATTTTTACACTCTGCCAAGAATCTTTTCCAAACCCTGTGTTTGATTTTTTTTCATTCTCTATTTGCTCCAAATGTTTCTTTCAAGCCCTAACCAGGTGCTATTAATGTACCCAACCTCTTTCATAGTTACTCTCTGCAAGTAATGTTTTTTAAACCCTGGGTTTTTTCATTGTTTTACTTGCTTGGAATGTTTCTTTGCAGCCCTAACCAGGTGCTAACAATGTTCCCAGTTCTTACCCACTTGCAAGCTCTTTCATTGTTAATCTCTGTAAAGAAAAATGTTTTCCAAGCCCTAAATCTTTGCAAGGTTTTTTCTATTGCTCTACTTGCTCATAATGTTTCTTTCCATGTGCTAATGTTGATCCCAGCTCTTACTGGCTTTCAAGCTCTTTCATTGTTACTCTCTCAGAATAATAATAAAATAAAGCCCTTAATCAGGGGATAAAATAATGGGCTGAAGCTGACCAGACTAAGGATGCTAGCCAGATGAATACTTGGTAAGCAGATTCTTTTCTCTATTTTCCTCCCCCAAAACTGTGTCTTATATTCTGGTGTATCTTTGAAAAATACAGTAAATCGACTATCTTGGAATAACAGGGACAAAATATTTCCCATCTGATGAAAAAATATACCTTGGGAGAATAAGATTTATTTAAAAATATTAGGACATAGATTGGCTAGTACATCTTTATCATCTGATCTGTCACTTATTCCTGTTGATCTTTGGAGAAGAAGTTGGTATGGTAACTTCCTCAACTTCCAGAAGCTCTGCAAAGCTACAGTGAAGAGTGTTTGGTCATCCCCTCTCCTACACTAATAACTTGTCTTAGAATTCATAAGACATGTTCTTCAATCTTAGTAATATTAATTGCAAAAGTTTACCGGAATATATTAGGAAATATATGTATTGATGGGGGAGGAGTCTTTAGGGATTGATAAATTAGGGTATCTCCCCTAACATAAACGTAAGTGCTGTTGAAATCATTTCTATTTATCCAGTTTCCTATGTATTAGTTATCAACTCTGAATTAATATGCAGTAGTGGGATGATTTGTGGAATAATAGTGAGGTATTATCATTATTTCTAAATATATAGTCAAAATGACAATTGAATATGAATAAGAAATTACTTATATGTAAGATGTATATGTTTTGGCTTTAACAGTAATCAAAGGGTTAGTTGTATGGTGATCAAAACAGAATAAGATTTATTAAATCATCTAGACTATAGGAGTCAGTACAAACAGACTTTAGCCCTGGCTACAACAGTGTCCCTGCTCCATTAATGGTCCCTCCCTCCCAGTACTCCTTTGGAGTCTAAAGAGAAATGCTCAGGAATCAGCATGGAATAAATTAAAACCTACTCTGGATCCTGTGACCCCAAAATTACAGAATGGGTGTATCATTTTTAATTTGCCAAATTAAAATCAGACATACTAAATTCTTGTTGGGATGGACACAAGTTCAAATGGATGCTGTCCAAGGTATTGTTAAAATAATGATTTGCAAGAAAACAATTTCTGTGAGAAAAGAACATACAGTACTTATTATGCTCTATTCAAATTGTATATTTCTATTCCTCCTGAGGGAGGGAGAGGGAAACCATCTTAAATGGCTTCAATTTGATTTTTTAATGAAATATTATTCTATTGTTGTTGTTGTTGTTGTTGTTGTTGTTGTTGTTGTTATTATTATTATTATTATTATTATTATTATTATTGATTAGATTTGTATACCGCCCCTCTTCGAGGACTCGGAGCAGCTCACAACAAAATACAATGTCACAAATCCAATATATTAAAAAACACATTAAAAACCCATTATTAAAACCATACAACTCAGACAGACCAAACACAATTCTACCATAGCCTTAGCATAGCCTAGGGGCAACTCAGTTATGCCATGCCTGGCGACATAGGTGGGTTTTGAATAGCTTACGAAAGGCAAGGAGGGTGGGGGTGGTTCTAATCTCCGGGGGGAGTTGATTCCAGAGGGCTGGGGCTGCCACAGAGCAGGCTCTTCCCCTGGGTCCCACCAGACAACATTGTTTAGTCGACGGGACCCGGAGCAGGCCGACTCTGTGGGACCTTATCGGACACTGGGATTCATGCTGCAGAAGACGGTCCTGAAGGTATAATAAATATTTTAATTTTGCAACACTACATTTCATCTTCTGTTTTTTATGCCATTATTCATTGTGAAGATGTAAATTCTATGTCTAACATGAGTGAAATTCTATTTAGAATATCTGCAGTTTGCCTGGCATATAGGTGACCATCTGAAATACTTTGAATATAATTTAAGTTCTCAACAGTAGTAAAAGTATGCTTCCAAATGGGAAGAATTATAGGGAAGCACCAGGATCCTATCATGTTTTTAATGACTTTAGAAATATGCTATAGTTTAGGCTTAGGGCTGGTTTTGAAAAAATACTTTTAAAAATTGAAAATAGTGTGGTTTCCTGAGCCCAGCTCCATGCTCTGCCAAGGCACATTTTTTATCATCAAACTTTATCCTCCAATATTTATAACACAAAGTTACTATTAATGAATCGATATGCAGATTATTCATTCATTCAATATTTGAAGCTAGTATTTAAAAGTAATCTTACATTATACAGTATTCTTACAATATCTTTTACTCATTTTTATTGCCAGTTGCCTTTTATGAAAAATATTGCCGATATAGATCCAGTACTTTTCCTTCATTTATTTACACCAATCATAATATTTACAGCTGCATTTGAGATGGATTTATATATATTTCGAAAATCATTTTGGCAGGTAAGTCCGATATGTTTTTATTTTTTTTCTTTAGAAACATGATAATCAGTGACAATAATTTGCTATCCCCCCCCCCTCAAATTTCCTTAAATCTTTCCAGGGATTTATATAGTTTTAGGTGTTCTGAGCCTTTTTTTTCTAGTTAGAGTTCATTAAGGTAATGAGGAGCTGCAGATTCTTCATTTCTAATTTGGATGGAAACATCTTACTTCAATAGAAGTAACAGATGAGGTGAGAGCTTTTGTGAGGAAAACAGCATTATTGATTACAAAAAGGCAAATTTCAAGGTAGTTATGGCTCCTTCCAGAATTGTGAAAAGATATGGAGAGGAGAAGAGGTTAGACAAGAGTCCAGGGTGGTGCTTCAACATTTGTGAGGAAAAGGAATTGAAGTGGAGACTGAATAGCAAGATACATCAAAAGAAAGGGGAAGGTAAGACTCCTCTTTGTTAGGATGAATTCAGCAAGAGATTAGTGCTGCGGCTGCATAGTCATAATAATTGTTTGAGTATAAAATCTGATGTGTTTCAACTTTGGTTTTTCACTAGATCTTAGCCTACATTCTTACAGTTTTCATTGCAGTTCTAAGAACAAGTCACAATTGTATTGATATGTGTTCATAAGAGTATTGCAAAATTTTCTTTGTACTTTGTCAGCCCTGGTGCTATTATCTCAACAAATAGTTGACTATAGTTTCAGTTGGGAAAATGTGATAATCCTTCATCAGGCTAAATCCCCCAAAATGTCAGGGAATTTCTAGAAGCCAGACACTCTGACAAATCAGCCATTAATAGACACATAGACATCAACAACATTTATAGACTATGCAAAGGAGATACCGTAGTTAACCAGCCCAAAAGAGAAAGAGTCCAAAACCTCTCCACCAGTAATCGGAACACAGATCAGCACAGATTAACTCCAAGGTCAACTTCAGACCTGCAATCAAGTAAGCAATACCCCATTCAAGAAACTGCCAAAGAACCATCAGTAAACAGTGCAACCAAAGAATCTCCACCAACACAGATAGACAATACAAATTGACAGCAAAAAGCATTTCTCACTAGCATTGATGATGTTACCTAGTTAAGTGTAGTGAAACTTCTTTAAAAAAAACAAGCAAGCTCAGAGAGCACCAAGGACCCTTCATTATTATTATTATTATTATTATTATTATTATTATTATTATTAATTAGATTTGTATGCCGCCTCTCTCCGTAGACTCGGGGCGGCTCACAGCAATAATAAAAACAATGTACAATAACAAATCTAATATTTAAAAATATCTAAAAAACCCTTATTTAAAAACAAGACATACACACAAACATACCATATATAGGCCTGGGGGAGATGTCTCAATTCCCCCATGCCTGATGGCAGAGGTGGGTTTTAAGGAGTTTACGAAAGGCAAGGAGGGTGGGGGCAATCCTAATCTCCGGGGGGAGCTGGTTCCAGAGGGTCGGGGCCGCCACAGAGAAGGCTCTTCCCCTGGGTCCCGCCAGCTGACATTGTTTAGTCGACGGGACCTGGAGAAGGCCAACTGTGGGACCTAACTGGTCACTGGGAGTCGTGTTGCAGAAGGCGGTTCCAGAGATATTCCGGTCCGATGCCATGAAGGGCTTTATAGGTCATAACCAACACTTTGCATTTTGACCAGAAACTGATCGGCAGCCAATGCAGACTGTGAAGTGTTGGTGTAACATGGGCATACCTAGGGAAGCCCATGATTGCTCTCGCAGTTGCATTCTGTATGATCTGGAGTTTCCGAACACTCTTCAAAGGTAGCCTCATGTAGAGAGCATTACAGTAGTCGAACCTCAAGGTGATGAGGGCATGAGTGACTGTGAGCAGTGACTCCTGGTCCAGGTAGGGTCGCAACTGGTTACCCACTTGCTGCTTTAAAATTATAAATAGGCCTAATTTTTTTAAAAATGGGCCTGTGATTCTGTGAGCAGGAAATGTTGGCTGAATGTTGCAAACTGTTATAATAGTTGTTATCACTTTATCATGCATTGCTCTTCTGTTAATTTTTATTTGTTCTTAGTCTGGAAAATTAATTTTTAATAAAATTTAAATCATTTTTATCCATTTCAGTTTGTTATCATTCTCAAGACTAGCTTAAATCAAGTGATTTAGTATCATTCTGTTACTCACATGCAGACACAGTGGAAATCTCTGTACAGTATGTTAGTTTGGGTTAGCTTCTTGGATTTATTTCATTTCTATCATTGGAGTGAATTGAATTCAAGAACTATTGACTGAAGAGATAAAATCCCTTGACAGAATAATTGAATTAGGAAATGTAGATACTGGCATCCAAATCTCAGGAGTTGCAAAAATGAACAATTCCAGCTAAATATATTCCATTGAGATTGAAATACAAAATTTCAAAAATGATAGAACCCAATGTATTAAGCTCAAATACTAGAAGCCCTCTCCCATACCTCATGAATATCTGCCTAAAGTTTCTCAGATTTTGAAATGTAAATAGGATGCTTTAGGAGAGAAGAATCTAATAGAATATAATCTAATATTTCCCCACCTTTCTAACTGGGGTTCTATATCTTAATACATTGGGTTGCATCTGTGGAATTCAGAATTCAGAGATGAAGACTTATCTCTAGTCTTTAAAAAAAGTAGACTGTCCTCTTTGTGAGGTAGCTGTCGGGTTTTTAGGATTTGTTAGAAATTTAGTGCAAGACACTACTCCAGTGTTTTCATCTTTTTTATGAAGCATATCAAAGTGAGAAGCTGTTGCATTTTCTTAGCTTCACCTGGCAAGCAGTTCATTGCACTGCATTCCATTGCAACCTCTTTTATTCTCCCAAGCCTCAACTGGTAAGTATTAAACTGCTACACAGAAATGACTTATTCTACTCAAGGTTTCAATCTAAAACAACTATGAGCATAATATTTGCCACATTCCATGTGATTTGCATTAATTACTGACATGCTGTACTTTTCTCCTTCTACTTCCTAATTTTAAAATTAAAAGTTTAAAATAGATTGATGGGACTTTTCTTTTAGTCAGAATGGAAGGCATTTTTGTTTTCTCTTTGGCAAAATCTTTCAATTTTTTTTTCTAAACAGTAGTCCTCACCTCCATCAAAACCTTTTTTGTTGGGGGAAGAGTTTTAAAAGACTGCTTAAGTCTATTTTATGTGATAGTTGGGACATTATTTCACCTAGAGTTCTATATTTGGATTTGGAAGTACAGTACAGTAATACCCCGGTTATTGCGTCCCCGACCATTGCGAACAGGGTAATTTGCGATTTTTCAACCCGGAAGTCAAAACACCATCTGCGCATGTGTGCCCTTTTTTTCTATGGGCACGCATGCGTAGATGGCGCCCGGCAGATCAGCTGCCGGGCGGCTTCCCTGGGTCTTCCCCCTCTTGCTGGCGGGAGGGCGAGCAGCGGGCATCAGCAAGGAGTTTCCCCACCGCCCACGTAAACTCCTCGCTGCCGCCCACCCTTCGCCCGCCCACGCCGTTCATTCTCGCCGCTTTCGAGCTGAGTCCTGAAGCGAATTCGCTCCGGGACTCAGCTCGAAAGCGGCGACAGCCAGCGCGGAGAAGCCGTTCGCTGGCGCTGGCTGTCGGCGCTTTTGAGCTGAGTCCCGGAGCGAATTCGCTCCGGGACTCAGCTCGAAAGCGGCGACAGCCAGCGCGGAGAAGCCGTTCGCTGGCGCTGGCTCTCGGCGCTTTGGAGCTGAGTCCCGGAGCGAATTCGCTCCGGGACTCAGCTCGAAAGCGGCGACAGCCAGCGCGGAGAAGCCGTTCGCTGGCGCTGGCTCTCGGCGCTTTGGAGCTGAGTCCCGGAGCGAATTCGCTCCGGGACTCAGCTCGAAAGCGGCGACAGCCAGCGCGGAGAAGCCGTTCGCTGGCGCTGGCTCTCGGCGCTTTGGAGCTGAGTCCCGGAGCGAATTCGCTCCGGGACTCAGCTCGAAAGCGGCGACAGCCAGCGCGGAGAAGCCGTTCGCTGGCGCTGGCTGTCGGCGCTTTGGAGCTGAGTCCCGGAGCGAATTCGCTCCGGGACTCAGCTCGAAAGCGGCGACAGCCAGCGCGCAGAAGCCGTTCGCTGGCGCTGGCTGTCGGCGTTTTGAGCTGAGTCCCGGAGCGAATTCGCTCCGGGACTCAGCTCCAAAGCGCCGACAGCCAGCGCGCAGAAGCCGTTCGCTGGCGCTGGCTGTCGGCGCTTTTGAGCTGAGTCCCGGAGCGAATTCGCTCCGGGACTCAGCTCGAAAGCGCCGACAGCCAGCGCGGCGCGGCTGTTTTAAAATGTCGCCGCCGGCATGGGGGGCTTGCCAGCACCCCCGGACCCCCAACCCGGGTTTGGGGGGCTGCTAGGAAGCCCCCCATGCCGGCGGCGACATTTTAAAACAGCTGCGCCGCCCCCAATCTTCGGCTCCTCGCTAGCGCTGCGGGAGTAAAAACACCATCTGCACATGCGCAGATGGTGTTTTTACTTCCGCAGCGCTACTTCGCGAAAACCCGCTCGTTGCGGGGGGTCCTGGAACGGAACCCTCGCAACGAGCGGGGGATCACTGTATTCCTGGCTGAGCTTTCTTCTTTCAATGCCCATGTGCCTCTATTAGCTTAGATCAGCAGTCCCCAAACTACGGCCCGCGGGTAAGTGACAGGTGCACAGGATGCGTCCGCATCTTGTGCTCCTGGCCACTGTTCCCTCTAGCCCGCGCCGTGCAGGCAAAAACCAAACTCCACATAGGTTCTCTCACCTGACAGCTGGACGTGTTGCTGGGATAGGTCCTTCCCCCTCCTCACGGACGCGATTCTCCTGCCCTCCCCACACAGCCAGGACGCCACCTTTGCCTTCGCCACCCTCGCCTCCCCCGCCCACCGCCTCAGGCTCCTGCGATTTCACCGCCCCGTGGGGAGGACGCTGGCCTCTGCACTCAGCCTGGAAGCCCTGCAGGAGTGGCTAGAGGTGCTGAAGGCGCTGCAGGGCCAGTACCTCCGGGGCCGTAAATATCTGGTGTTCTGCGTGTGGCTCCCTTGCCCCCCCCCACGACTTCCTCTGTGCTTCGGCTGACGCTCCTCATGTGCCCCGGCAGGCACTTTACCCAGCTGCCCCTCGCCGCCTCCATACGAGCTGCTGGCCTTGGCCTCCGCGCGCCAGGGCCTCTCCGCCGCCGCCGCCTCCCTCTCGGGCTGCTGTTACCGGCGTGGTGTACGAGAGAGAGAGAGAGATAGCAAGAGAGCAAGAGAGAGAGAGAAAGAAAGAAAGAAAGCGAGACACAGAGAGAGAAAGAGACACAGCGAGCAAGAGAGAGAGAGAGAAAGAGAGGGAGAGAGATAAAGAGAGGAAGGAAGAGAAAAGAAAAGGAGAGGAGAGGAAGGAAAAATCTGGTCACTTTACTCAAGCCAGGAATTTGGGAGAAATACCACCCCCCTTACCTTCCTATTGGCTCAGACAGAGATGGAGGCAGAGAGACAGAGGGGCAGAATGGAGAGGGGAGTGAGAGAGAGAAGGAAAAAAAGGGAGAGGGAAGAGAGAAGTGGAAAGGAAGGAAGGAGAAATGGAGGGAACAAGGAGGAAGAAGGAAATGAATGGAGGGACAGAAGAAGGAAGTACTTTTTTTGGGTGTGTGTGTAAATTTTTAGAAATTTTCTCTCACCATACATTTAAACAATACAGGTTACCATCTAATTTTCCATGAATAAAATGCAGATTTTGTCAGTAACTAATATCAATCATCAAAAAAGTTGCAAAAGTTCTTTTTCTAATGTTTTCATCCAGGTACATCCTTTTCTTTTAATTAAATTCCCTCCTTAATGTTCCTTCATAAAGTACAACACCAATTATATTTCTAACTTATTAACCATTACGCCAAAGTGCTTCCTTCTTGCTTTATACATTTTTCTATAAGCCAACAAAATCTTGTATAGCCAATCAGATGTTAACATATAATTAAAAACAAAACATAAACATATATGAATTTCAGACTTCTTCCCCCCCTCTAAATAGTACATTTCCTTTTTGTTTTTTATTTTAAAATAAGGTATGTGCAGTGTGCATAGGGATTTGTTCATAGGTTTTTTTAATAGTCCGGCCCTCCAACAGTCTGAGGGACAGTGACCTGTCCCCCTGTGTAAAAAGTTTGGGGACCCCTAGCTTAGATCCAGAGACCTTATTGTCTGGCTTCACAGATAAAATAAAACTAAACTATTTCCCATTATTTTGGAATTTTTTTAAAAAGGAAATGTACTTTTTCTCCTTTGACATTAGTGCCACCTTGTGGTTCCACATTGAAAAAGCACTTTCACAAATAAGATGAGCAAAAATTTCTACCAGATTTCCCTCTCCAACCCTCATCTTCTGAGGAAGTTATTCTTTGTACTGAAGAAGCAGGTCCAGCAGTCACGTGGGTTGCTCGCTGTCCAATCCACATAGGACCGAGCCTTGTCTTTTAAAAGATTGCTGGATCTGCCCCTTCCCCAGAAGTCGCTCAGTACTCCTACCGGCAGGACGCGTGGTGGCTCAGCTCCTCTCAAACACCTCTTCTTCATTCTTTCCATCTGCAATTCAACAAGATAAGTAAATTAGTTTGTCATTATTTCCTTGAAGCCTTAGACTTCGCACCAGCTCTACTGGGCTCGGTGCCAAAAAGAGAAGCCACGACGCGGCTAAAGACGTGAATTTCATAATCGCCCTGCTTGCGCCGCTGCCGGATTGCATTTATAAGTAAATCTACTCAGCTGGGAGGTTTATTCATTGTGGCTTCCTTTTTTTCCTCCTGCAGTGTGGGACGCTTAACAAGCTGTCTTGTTCTGTCTCCTGGACTTTAGTCGATTCTCCATTTTTAAAAAAAAGATTGGAGATTTTTTTCCTTGGTGCCAAGGCCCTCAGCGCCCAGTAATCCAGCACTTGCAGCTTGCCCACGTGCAAGCCGCTGTGTGGCCCAGAGTAGTACTCCCTTGCTAGGCCTCTTAACCAGCGTGCCTTGGTTGTTCATTTAGGGAGGCTTAGCTCATCTGTACTCATTGGCACGAACTTTGGATTTGTCCAGATTGTCTTTGAGCCGCAAACACTCATGGGTCTACAAGCTTGGGCCTTATCCTCCTGGGAATTTTTTGCCTATTCATAGTAGCTTCTCTACCCTTGGCTCAGACCTTGTTCTTGTAGTTTGTTCAGGCCATGGCTTCTCTAAGGGTCCCCAGGATGGTAGGCCTACTGGTGGTGATATTGAAACTATTCCCCAGCCCTCCTCCTCCTCTTCCTTAGCAGCTCCCCCCATGGCTAGGGCTACTAGAGCTGAGAAGAGGCAGGACAAAGCTCTTCAAAAAATCCACGAGCAATCTGCTAAACAATTGAGAGTGCAGGCCCAAGTGCATATTAGTCCTCCTGACCCTCCAGAGGCCTCTGATCTGCCTCCTTCAGGTGTCCCTGTGCTTTCCCTGGACGAGCCAAACCTAAATAGACCGCAACCTAATTTATGGGTCTTAGGTCCAGGTGAGCCAGAAAGTTTTATGGAAGATCCCCCCTCCCCCAGAGGACAGGGATGACCCATTCCAAGGATGAGGAATCCCAAGTCAAGATTCCCTCTCCTGCTACCATTTTTTCCTTTCCAACTGTTCAAGTCCCTTCTATTCAAGGCCAGAACAGCCACAGGCCTTGCTGGTCAGGACAAACCTGCTGCATCGTCTATAGCTCCCCAAGAGGAAAATCTTCCATTTTTCATGCAGAAGCAAAAGGACACTAAGGTCATCCCCATGCCTAAGTTGTTTAAGGATGCTCTGTTGAAGCAATGGGATCACCCAACCTTGGGTTGTAACCCCACTTCCCAAAACAAGAAATTATACAAAATCTCTCTATCTTATGAGGATCTTCTTTTATTTCCCAGAGCAGATGAACCGCTGAAAACTCTCCATTCTGCAGCAGCCATGCCTGGCGAACCAACACAAAACCAATTGTGTTTTTACAAAAATAAGACCTATAGGTATCGTGCTTTTGAGCACATGCACTAAAATGACTCCCACCACCACCAAAAAATAAGACCTAGTGAAAGGGTGGCCGTGGCTGGCATAGTCTCGCTGCAGGGCTGCCACGGAGCTGCTGCTTGCTGAAACAATAGCTCACACAACCCAATTCTGCCTCCATGCCACACCCTTCTCATATAAACCAGATTTCCACACACACACACACCCTCGTGCTCATCAGCCCCACCAGCCCTTTACACACAAACATCCATGGTTTTGGTATAAATCATCCCCAATGAAAGGATGACAGGAAATTGTTTGTTTGTTTGTTTGTTTGTTTGTTTGTTCGTTCGTTCGTTCATTCATTCATTCATTCATTCATTCATTCATTCATTCATTCATTTGATTGATTTCTATACCACTCTCCTCAATCGACTCAGTGTGGCTTGCAACAGATGTGGATGTGCAGGGAACCCCTAGGAAAGAAGGTTCCTTACACACATGAAAGAGCTCCTACCATACCAAGTAAGCAGCAACACCTGAATCAAACAGAGTACTACGAGTTCAGGCACCCTTCCTGTTCATTGCTTCCCTTTCAGGAAGCTTTTCACTGCTGGTGGTGTTATTCAGATTACATCCTAGTATGTTTTGGAAGGAAGAAGGTGTAGCTGCTGTTGCCCTTGCTGAGGTTTACACAGCTGCTGTGAAAGACTGCAGGATTTAGTTTTATCTTTCTTCCAAAACATGCTGGGAAGGCACCAGCAAAATGCAGAAGCAGAGGGTGATTTAATCAAACCTCTCTGTGTGTGCTTGTGTGTGTGCTTGCGTGCATGCATGTGTGAGAGGTCCAATCTAACCAAAGTGCTGAACTTTGATAACATGATAGGGGCACTACAATATTATAATTTTGAGAACTGGATGTGACAATCATTTATTCAGCTCTCTCATCTTTGAACAGTTGCTGAACGTATGGTCGTTAAGCAGGAACTAGCTGTATGCAATTTACATTTTAGTCAATTTGAGAAAATCATATTTACAAACTTTTATTATCATTTGTTGCATTGTATTTAGCAAATGGTTTTGAGATAATATAAATGAATTATAGCCATCTGAATTCCAAAAATATAAGGATACATTGTTTTTTACAGGTGGTAATTCTGTCAGTCCCTGGATTTTTGATGAGTTGTGCTTTCCTTGGAGTGATAACTTATAAAATTAATAAATATAATTGGTCTTGGGATGATAGCATGTTGTTTGGCCTAATTCTTAGTACAACAGATCCTATTCTTTCTGTGGCCTCTGTAAAAAACCTTGGTGAGTAAGATGTTAACTTTTTTATGCAGAATGCAACTTCCTCCTTTTTTTCTGATGGTATCATTTCCAGAGTAGTACTTGTACATGATCGTAAGAGTGGAAGAAGCCACAGCCAGTTCAATGAACTTAACTGATGCTTAGTATATCAATGTGGAGCCTATTCATTTCATTCTTAATAATATTCAACTTTCCTTTTTGCTGTTACATGTTCTTAATTTGAAGGTCTTTGAACAGTGGAGATATCTCTTTTTACTAAGAGCTATGTCAACTGCTGGAGGGCCCATTAGGATTCACCCCATCATGATAGCATCTTTGCTCTTTCCTTCTAGCTTTATTGGTACTTCCCAGCCAGGGGAAAACACTGTTTGGTACCATATTTCCACATTTTTGGGTTGATCCGTTATGTTTTTGGCCGGGGAACACTGGAGTAGGTCCCTAGGTCTTTCTCTAGGCCAGAGTCATGTTGGTCAGTATACGGCCTTATACTGTTCACCTACCAGCAGCACAGTGAGGTATGGTTGTGGATGGGGCTGCTAAAACAAATGTGTAGGTCCAAATCACATCTTAAAAAGTAATTCATGACTACAGGATTCATAGATTTGATAGAGAGAACATTAGAATTGATTTCAATTTCATAAAGTCATAGAATCCTAGATCTTTAATTCAACCTTTAATCCAAACTTCTGTTCATTGCTGAAGTACAGATTAATGTACTTTTAGAGAAGAATATTCATCCCCTTAGAACATCCACTAAAGGGAAGGCCACTAACTCCTTGGATAATTGATATTCTGGGCAATATTATATCAGATACTGTAATATATCTTCCCTATGACCTCGCAGTGCTGGTCATCCCCCATCTCTTCAATTTGAGCAACATCTATAGTGATTGTGTTACTTTAGTTTGAATATAATTAAAGAAGTCTAGCTTCCTTTGCCAATTTCACCTCATTCTGAGGTTGGTCAATCACAGTAAATTTGAGACATTGAGCATGCATAATGTAAACTGGTAATGGGATTTATATTGAAAAAATTATGATTCTGATACTTCATCATTTTTTTTAGTTAAAAAAATTAAGTGTGGTAATGTCCCTCCCCATTAGATTTCTTTACTTGTTAACATTAAAAGTGAATCTTAATTCAGCTATATAGTGGTCTTTGGGGATGGGGGTGTTATGGCTTTTTTACTGTATTTTTATTTGGCTTTTATCTTTGTAAACGGCCCAGAGTCACTGAGAATCAGTGGGACAGTCATAGATTTTCTTAAATAAATGAATAAATGACATTAATTTTCATATTTTTTTCTTAGGCCTTTCAAAAATAGTTATCAACTTAATTAAAGGTGAATCTTTGTTTAATGATGCGACTACAATAGTTGTTTTTGAATTGTATAGGGACATTGTCCATCAAAACCATGAATTCGGAGGTATGTATCTATTTTTATGTAACTTTTTTGCATAGAATAGTAGTACCATGATTTGCAACAAATAATTTGAATTATATATTTGCAAGGCCATTTGAATTACAATATTTAGTACCAGTATGTATTAATCATTGTTGTCATGCTGCCTAATACAGTGATGAATGATAATTACTTTATTATTTCACTCTCTATACATTATGAAAAATAAATGCTGTATAGCAGGGGTCCCCAACCCCTGGACTGTGGCTCGCTATAGGGTTGTGGTCTATTGGGAACTGGGCTGCTGAAAAATGGGTAAATGGACAAAGCTTCATTTGAGCATTCATGGAATTTAGATTGTGTGTGTGTGAAACCATTCCCCCACTATTGAAATCGCCAAAGCCACTGCCACCACTGGTCTGTGGAATCAAAACAGTTGGAGACCACTTCTCTATAGAATCTCAGTTACATGTAGTTTGCAGAAGCTGTAGGTTGTGAAACAGGAATTCTATTTTATTGGATTTAGATCAGGGGAGGGCAATTAATTTTGCCATGGGGCCGCATGAGAAATTGGAATGGTTTTAGAGGGCCGGACTAATATAATTAACTCAGTTCTACCCAATACTGTAAAGACCCAGACCCTGTGACCGGCCTAAACACCCAAGCCCATTCTACAGACCCACAATTCTTTGCTTTACGGCAACACGGTGCACCACAGTCACTGCGCTGGAGTGTTTGCGTGGTTTCTGTGCTTGGCCGCTCTCAGTAGGAGGTTGGGGTCCACTCCAGTGCGAGGATGAAAGAGCTCACTGCGTCTGCCGGGACTCCTCTGGTTCCTGTTTTCCTCATGATTCATCTTTCAAGAGCTCTTTCATCTTCGCACTGGAGCGGACCCCGACCTCCGCAGACCAGTCTCAGACAGCGGACCTCCCCTTGCCCAGGTCTGATTTAGATGTTACCTAACTTCAAAATGAGCCTGAGCACCACAACACCCCCCCAAAAAAACAAACAAACAGCACACTAGCATCTGACCATTCAGTACAACATTTACAGAAAATCATCCATTCACCTACCCTAATGGAAGACCTGGAAGAAAAATCAATTTGTTTATTTTGTGTGTGTGTGTGTCTGTGTGTGTCTCTCTCTGTGTATGTATGCATACAGTGATGGGCTCTTACGGGTATGGTCAGGTATGCAGAACCAGTAGAAAATTTTGATTTTTTTCTTTTTTTCTCTTCTGGGCTCTGGGTATGTTTTTCCTATTGCAGTAAATGAACTTGAATGTGTATAATTTTAGAAGAGTTCTCTCTCTCTCTCTCTCTCTCTCTCTCTCTCTCTCTCTCTGTGTTTGTACACATAGTTTATATAGTAGATAATGTATATTTTTGTGTACCTGTGTGTAATATGTATGTATATATATGACATATATAAATAGAATTAAATAGTATATTTTGGATGTTCAGTAAGAGTAAATAGATAGGGAAATTGTATCTCTTTGAGGCGAGGAGAGACACCCTAACCCTAATCCAAACCCTTGATGTGAGTGACGTCAAGTTGGCCACCTTTAAGCCAGTCACATGACCTTTAAGCCACTCCCAGTCACATGATAATCAGGCCACTCCCACCTGGTCACATGACCAGCAAGACACACCCACAAAATAAGCCATGCCCACGGTGTGTTAGTAAAAAAATGTTGTCCTCCACTGTGTGTGTGTGTGTGTGTGTGCACGTGCGTGCGCGTGTATATATTGAGCATCACAGCTCCTTTTTGCCTCGAAGCCCAACCCAGGGCCATTTCAATGCAGTTAATTTATTCATAGCCGACAAACTATATTCTGTATGTATCACATGTTTTTGCTGAATTTTTTAAAATTAAAGGAGACTAGGATAGCACTATTTCGACCTTGTTCTGGCCTCATCAGCTAGCCATACCCTTACTGGGATTTGATCATGTAGCTTCTGCCTTGTAAGGCAGAGAATTAACCTCTAGGCCACAGGATCTGATCCCATTCAGCTTTGTAACAGGGAGGGGCTATATGTTTTTTCTTTCTTTTCTGAAAAAAGGAACTGTGATGCTCCTTCTATGTACCAGGGTGATCCGGCAGAAAACCCCCCCAAATATGCCAATACCTTCATATATACAGTAATCCCTCATCTTACAAACTGAATTGGTTCCAGGATGAGGTTCGTAAGGTGAAAAGTTCCTAAGATGAAACAATGTTTCCCATAGGAATCAATGGAAAAGCCAATAATGCGTGCAAGCCCATTAGGAGAATCCAAAATATTAAGGCTTAAAAAAAAAAGTGGGGGCCAGACAAAGCTGAGGCGAACACCTTTCTTCTCCCTTGAGCTCCATGAGCCTTTTCTTCCCGTTTTTGCCCACCTCTCTCTCCTCATCTCCCCCACACCTTTCTTCTCCCTTGAGCTCCATGAGCCTTTTCTTCCCGTTTTTGCCCACCCCTCTCTCCTCATCTCCCCCACACCTTTCTTCTCCCTTGAGCTCCATGAGCCTTTTCTTCCCGTTTTTGCCCACCCCTCTCTCTCCTCATCTCCCCCACACCTTTCTTCTCCCTTGAGCTCCATGAGCCTTTCCCTCCCGTTTTTGCCCACCCCTCTCTCTCCTCATCTCCCCCACACCTTTCTTCTCCCTTGAGCTCCATGAGCCTTTTCTTCCCGTTTTTGCCCACCCCTCTCTCTCCTCATCTCCCCCACACCTTTCTTCTCCCTTGAGCTCCATGAGCCTTTTCTTCCCGTTTTTGCCCACCCCTCTCTCTCCTCATCTCCCCCACACCTTTCTTCTCCCTTGAGCTCCATGAGCCTTTCCCTCCCGTTTTTGCCCACCTCATCTCCCCCACACCTTTCTCCTCTCTTGAGCTCCATGAGTCTTTTCTTCCTGTTTTTGTCCCCCTCCCCCTACTTTGCCCAGCAGAGTGCCCGTTTTTGTGATCCTGGGATTCCCCTCCTGGGATTTCCCTACAGCATTGCAGAAACGCGGAAGTCAGGAGGTGGGGTTTCCCATGGAGGGGAGCCTCAGGGGATCCCAGGATTGCAAAAACCTGTGCGTGGCTTGCAACGAAAGTCCGGAGGCGGGGAATCTCAGTGGCGACTTGGCAGGTTCGTAAGGTGAAAAAAGTTCGTAAGAAGAGGCAAAAAAATTCCAAACCCTGGTTTCGTATCTCCAAAAGTTCGTATGATGAGGGATTCGTATCATGAGGTACCACTGTATATATATATACAGTACATACATACATACATACACACACGTGTGCGTGCGCACATACACACACACACATATATACAGTGGTACCAAGCACCCAGAGAAAGGAAAATGCTTTGTTCACTCTGGACTTCCAAAGCCTTCTTAAGTGCCATCAAAAGGCTCCTCTGGCAGCCCAGATGGCTGGGATTAAAGGGGAAATGGCAGGAAACTGGCTAGTTTTTCCGGGCTCAGGTTCTTAAGTAGAAAATGGTTCTTAAGTGGAGGCAAAAAAATCTTGAACATCAGGTTCTTATCTAGAAACGTTCTTAAGTAGAGGCGTGGGTGGAGGAGGTGGGAGGAGGACAGCGGAGGCTGCCCAGAAGGAGCCTCCCAGGTGGATTGACAGTGCAGGGAACTGCTTGGCAGGTTGTCAGTCACCAGGGCTTCCACCCTCCTTGACAGCCCCGCTGGGGTTTCTGCCCTCTTTGACAGCCCTGCTGCCTCCTTCTCCTTTTCTTCCCCCTTCTTTTCTCCTCTTCCTCCCCCTCCTTTCTTCCTCTTCCTTCTCCTCTTTCTTCCCTCCTCTTCCTTCTCTTCCTCCCCCTCCTCCTCCTTTTTTTCTCTTCCTCCACCGGTGTCCAAATGACCTCCTGTCTCCTCTCCCTTCAAAGGAGGGAGGAAAGGAATCCCGCAACCAACCCCTCCACCCCCTTCCCAAAGCCCCTTCTTTCCTTCCTTCCTTCCCCAAGCTTTGCCACTGCTGCCCTGCGGCGCTGCAGAAGACACAGGCAGGGAAGAGCAATTGCCTTTTATTCCAGTCCTGCACACCAGCAAAAGCGATCGAGCGACATTGCGGGGAGAAAAAGTGGAGGGACAGGAGGACGATGGGTAGTCGTTGAAGAAAGGAGGAGGAGGAGAAGGGGGAGGAAAAGGAGAAGGAAGAAGAGGAAGGGAATCCTGTAACCAACCTCTCTGTCCCTTCCCAAAGCTCCTTCCTTCCTTCCCCAAGCTATGCCAGTGCTGCCCTGCGGTGCTCCAGAAGACACAACCTGGGAAGAGCGATCGCCTTCTTCCCAGCCCTGCATGCCAGAAAAGGCGAGTGAGCGAGTGACCTTGCGGGGGGAAACAGCGGAGGGACAGGAGGTGGAGGAGAAAGAGAAAGAAAGGAAAAGGAGGGGGAAGGAAGAGGAGGAAAGGAATCCCGTAACCAACCCATCCTCCCTCTTCCCAAAGCCCCTTCCTTCCTTCCCCAAGCTGTGCCAGGAAAAGGGAGGAGGGGTTGGTTGCAGGATTCCTTTCCTCGTCTTCCTCCCCCTCCCCTTCTTCTCTTCCTCCCCCTCCTCCTCCTCCTCCTCCTTTCTTTCTCTTCTTCCTCTACCGGGTTCCAAACAATCGTTTCCCCTCATCCTCCTGGATTTGTCCTTGCCACCGCTGAGATTTCCCCTTTGCTTGTTTTAAATCCTGCTATTAAAGTGCCTCCGAAGCCATGGGAGGGGAAAAAAAGAGACTTTGCCATGCAGTTTGGAAGGGGAGGGGGTATCGCACTGCAGAATAGGGTCTGGGGGCAGTGCTGTGCACTCCCTCTGATTGAAAAGACTTTTCACTTTTTTTGGCCTCTTGTTTGTTCTGTGGGGAGCGGGATCAATAGGAGGAGAAGGAGGGCACGTGTCTCTCCTCGCTTCCACTTCTCCTTTCCCCGATACCCAGCTATACATCTCCACCCCATGTCCACTCAATGAAGCAGTGGAAGTGATGTGCCGGTGCTTGGAGGCTGTTGGGGCCTGCATAGGTGTCAACAAACTCAAACTCAACCCAGACAAGACGGAGTGGCTTGCCTCCCAAGGACAATTCCATCTGTCTGTCCATTACCCCGGGGGGGGGAAACTACTGACCCCCTCAGAGAGGGTTCGCAACTTGGGCGTCCTCCTTGATCCACAGCTGACATTGGAATATCATCTTTCGGCTGTGGCGAAGAGGGCGTTTGCCCAGGTTCGCCTGGTGCACCAGTTGCGGCCCTATTTGGACAGGGGGTCACTGCTCACAGTCACTCATGCCCTCATCACCTCGAGGTTCGATTACTGCAACGCTCTCTACATGGGGCTACCTTTGAAAAGTGTTCGGAAACTTCAGATCGTGCAGAACGCAGCCGCGAGAGCCATCGTGGGGATTCCAAGATTCGCCCATGTTTCCTCAACACTCCGTGGCTGGCATTGGCTGCCGATCAGTTTCCAATCACAATTCAAAGTGTTGGTCATGACCTTTAAAGCCCTACATGGCTTTGGACCAGACTACCTCCGGAATCGCCTGCTATCGCACGAATCCCAGCGACCGATAAGGTCCCACAGAGTTGACCTTCTCCGGGTCCCGTTGACTAAACAATGTCGTTTGGCGGGCCCCAGGGGAAGAGCCTTCTCTGTGGCGGCCCCAGCCCTCTGGAACCAACTCCCCCCAGAGATTAGAATTGCCCCCACCTTCCCTGTCTTTCGTAAACTACTCAAGACTCATTTATACCGCCAGGCATGGGCGAGTTGAGATATTCCTTCCCCCTAGGCCATTACAAGTTATGCATGGTATGTCTGTGTGTATGTTTGGTTTTATAATAAGGTTTTTAGTTGTTTTATTATTGGATTGTCACATGCTGTTTTTATCATTGTTGTTAGCCGCCCCGAGTCTACGGAGAGAGGCAGCATACAAATCCAATAAATCATTATTATTATTACTATTATTATTATTATTATTATTATTATTATTATTATTATTATTCCAATTAAGACAGTTCTCGAGCCTGCAGGAGAAGGGGGAGTTTGTCACCCTTGTGTACATGTGTGTGTGTGTGTATGCCACTGCTGTCTATTGGGGAATCCCGGCGGTGGCAATCACAAGGCAGGCAAATCCCTGTGGCAGTAAGAGAGCGCACACACCTGGGCTCGGATTCGTAAGTGGAAAATGGTTCGGAACTAGAGCCAAAAAAATGTTAAACACCTGGTTTATATCTCGAAAAGTTCATCAGTGGAGGCATTCGTAGGTAGAGATAGCACTGTATATGGATTGAGTTTTATACAGTAATACCTCGTCTTACAAACTTAATTGGTTCCGGAAGTAGGTTCGTAAGGCGAAAAGTTCGTAAGACGAAACATTGTTTCTCATAGGAAACAATGTAAAAGCAATTAATGCGTGGAAAAAATATATCGCAAAATGGCGCTCCGCTGGCTGCCGCCGCCCGTCTGCCACCTTTTAAACCAGCCGGGGGGCTTCTCGGCATTCTCCTGAACCCGAACCCAAACTTCGGGTTTGGGAGGCCGCCGAGAAGCGCCGCTACCCGTCTGTCACCTTCTGAAACAGCCGGGGGGCTTCTCGAAGTTCGGGTTTGGGTTCCGGAGGCCGCCGAGAAGCATCCGGCTGTTTCAGAAGGTTACAGCCGGGCGCTGCCGCTCAGTAGAGCGCCGTTTTTGTGATCAGCGTCGTCGTTTTCGGCCGATCTGGAGACTGGAAAAGAGGTGGGGAATCCCAATAGGGAATTCCATGGGCGGAGCTTTGACATCACGGACGGACGTCTTCATGACGTCAAAGCTCCGCCCATGAAAAACGTGCGAAAACGCCACTGCCGATTGCAAAAACGGTGTTCTGCTGAGCAGCGGTGGCCAGCTGTAACCTTCTGAAACAACTGGGCGCTTCTCGGCGGCCTCTGGAACCCGAACCCGTTCTGGAGAACGCCGAGAAGCCCCCCCGGCTGTTTTAAAAGGTGACAGCTGGGCGGCGGCACCCAGCGGAGCGCCATTTTGCAATCTGCGGTGGGTTCGTAAGCTGAAAATAGTTTGTAAGAAGAGGCAAAAAATTTCCGAACCCCAGGTTTGTATCACGAGGAGTTTGTATCACGAGGGGTTTGTATCACGAGGGGTTTGGATCACGAGGGGTTCATATCACGAGGTACCACTGTACATTACCATGTTCCTGAGCCAGCCAGAGATCATTGACAAGTAAAATCAATGTTGTCTTAGTACCGTATTTTCCGGCGTATAAGACGACTTTTTAACCCCTGAAAATCTTTTCCAAAGTGGGGGGTCGTCTTATAGGCCGGATACTGCGCCCATTCCACAGCCGCGGGCGGGAGGAGGCCGGGAGCGGGATTGAGGGGGGGGAGCGGACCCGCGCTCACTTTCGGCTCCGGGGACTGCTGGTGGCTATGGCGCCGAAAGGAAAAAGCGCTGCTGTTGCTGCTGTCGCTGCCGCCTGAGGCGGCGGCACTCGAATCTGGCGTGGTGGAAAATCTGGAGGCAGGCAAAGATTTTCCACCACGCCAGATTCGAGTGCCGCCGCCTCAGGCGGCAGCGACAGCAGCAACAGCAGCGCGTTGATGAAGCCGGCGAGGGAGCTCCGGAATCGGTTGGCGCTCGCCCGACGCCTTGTTTTTTTATTTCCCCCTTTGGTTTCTCTTCACAGGCGGGAGTTCGGGAGGCAAGGGAGCTCTCGAGGAGACAGCGTCTTGCGGCATCGCTCAGCAACTTCTTTTTCCTTTAGGCGCCATAGCCATCCTCAGTCCCCGGAGCCAAAAGTGAGCGCGGGTCCGCTCCGCCCGCCCGGTTTGCAAGCGGCGGAGATCCCGGGCTGCTTGGCCGAGCGGGGCTTCCATTCAGGACGGGGGCAGGAGGGAGGGAGGGAAGGGAAACGCAGCCCTTTGCCTCAACCCGCCGGCTCCGGGGACTGCGGGTGGCTATGGCGCCGAAAGGAAAAAGAAGTTGCTGAGCGTCCCTTCGTCGTAAACCCGACGGGAGGCGATGCCGCAAGACGCTGTCTCCTCGAGCGCTCCCTTGCCTCCCGAACTCCCGCCTGTGAAGAGAAACCAAAGGGGGAAATAAAAAAACAAGGCGTCGGGCGAGCGCCAACCGATTCCGGAGCTCCCTCGCCGGCTTCATCAAAGCGCTGCTGTTGCTGCTGTCGCTGCCGCCTGAGGCGGCGGCACTCGAATCTGGCGGATAGCTGGCGAGGCGCCGGCTAGAGGGCGGGGGGTAGCCGGCGTAACGAGCCCTTGCCGCAGCTATCCGCCGCTTCTTTCTTCTCTGCCTTGCCTCCGCTACTCCCGCCGCCGCCTTTGCCTCTTGCCCGGCGGGGAGAGCAAAGGCGGCGGCGGGAGTAGCGGAGGCAAGGCAGAGAAGAAAGAAGCGGCGGATAGCTGCGGCAAGGGCTTGTTAGCCGGAGCGTACGCCGGCTACCCCCCGCAGTTCCTGCCGCCGGGAAGCAGCCCCTTTATATTAGCGGTGGCTGCGACGGCACTGGCGATCCGGCCGCTAGCCGCTCCGAGCGGTGTGGGAACGCCCATCTCACAGTCCGGTCCCGGGCTGACAGTAAAGGGGCTGCTTCCCATCCTCCTGCCAGCTTGCTCAGAAGGAAACCTTCTGAGAAGGAGGATGGGAAGCAGCCCCTTTACTGTCAGCCTGGGAGGAGCCTCAGAAAGAAAATAAGAGAGAACAAGAGAGAGAGAGAGAGAACAAGAGAGAGGGAGAGAGGTGATTCTTGAAGCATATGGTAAAAAGCACCCAAATAATAAGAAACACCCCCCCCCAGCCCACACCTGTGTTTGAAAAGAATAAAAGAGAAAAAAACCCCAGCCCTCAACTGGTTTTGGAAATGGTTTGAGTGTGTATATATATATATATATATACACACACACACACACACACACACACGTAAGGGGGGGAGAGAGACAGGGATGGAAAAAGAGGAGAAGTGAGAGGGAGAAGGAATGAGGGAAAAAGGGAGGAAGAGAGAGAAATGAGAAACATGAGAGAGAAAAGGGGGAAAGACAGGAGAAGAACCCAGAAATGAGACAGTGGTATAAATTTGAGGAGGGATGATTGATGATTGACTGTATTTATAAGGGGATGTTACATGGGATTGTATATATGAGGGGGTTATTTGTGTGTGTGTGTGTGTGTGTATTTATTTATTTATTTATTTATTTATTTATTAGATTTGTGTAATTTTGGTTGGTGGTGTGCCCCAGGATTTTGTAAATGTAAAAAATGTGCTGCGGCTCAAAAAAGGTTGAAAATCACTGCTCTAGCAGGTGGTAAATCAGCACTCTTTTTAACTGACAAGGGACCCATTTCCCAGACTTTGATCATTTCCCCAGGTATTTTTGTACCTACTTGACCAACATTATTAGTGGTTGCAAAATTGAATGTTAAACTGGATGCATTTATTTCTGCCTGTTTGTATTTGTTCTTATGTTTAACCATTGAAAATGTACTTTTCCTCCAAAAAGAATCATCTTTCCATATTTCTTAGGCAACATTTTAAAATAACTTTAAAAGCTGAGGTCATATTATTCACCCTGCTCTGTATCATAGCACACTGCACAGTACTGAAAATTGGCAGGGTCACTAATTAAACCCGACAAGTTAAAATCTGTTTAAGTGACATTGCAAGAGGATAAAGACAGAAAGTGCGGAAAGAGGAAAAAATGGATGGGCTGTTTGGATTGCCATATCATGATATCACATACAGATTCTCATTCCATAATAGATTCTCACATAGGTGTCAGCATGCTTCATGTTAGACTGAAAGATACCTGCAGAATAGATGGTAGGAGAAAGAAAAATAGCCAGGTTCACCTTTTTGTGTTGACAAATTATGATGAGTTATAATAATAAACTTAATTGTGGTGAGGAGAAATATGAGAGGCAGACAAGACAGATAGACAGAGACATATGGAGAGATAGACAGAAGAGTGCTCCCACTTGGCTCTCTCTCTCTAAATAATTCATTCATAATTTTAACAATAAGATCTTCATCATTAGTAATTAAAATATTGTGTTATCATGTTCAGAAATGATTTTTTTCTCAATGCAAGTACATCATAGACCTAGACTCAGTCAGGTCTATGATGTACAGAAGAGGGGTAGTCTTATACGGCGAGTATATCTCAAATTCTATATTTTAACTGGAAAAGTTAGGGGGTCGTCTTATACGCCCAGTCGTCTTATACGCCGGAAAATACGGTACTATAATCAGACCTGAATAAATATTGTAGGTTAGGGGTAGAGCTTTACAACGTCCTTTGGAAAGCTGACAAGATCAGAGCCACATAGACCTCATGTTAGATATTTGATTGATGATGATATTGTATTCAGTAAGTTTACTCCTCTCTCTACATACAGTGGTACCTCTACTTACGAACTTAATTTGTTCCATGACCAGGTTCTGAAATAGAAATCTTCTTAAGTAGAAGCAATTTTTCCCATAGGAATCAATGTAAAAGCAAATAATGTGTGCGATTGGGGAAACCACAGGGAGGGTGGATGCCCTGTTTCCTCCCAGGAGATTCCTAGAGAGGCCCCATAGGCTTTCCCCCAGCTTTTCCGGCCCTGTTTCCTCCCAGGAAATTCCTAGAGAGGCTCCATGGAGGCTTTTCCCTGCCTTTTCCAGTTACAGTTTTGGAGGCTGGGGTTTGTAAGTGGAAAATGGTTCTTGAGAAGAGGCAAAAAAATCTTGAACACCCGGTTCTTATCTAGAAAAGTTCGCAAGTAGAGGCATTCTTAGGTAGAGGTACCACTGTATATCCATGACATCCATTCTAAAATATGCTAAATATAAATGAATATATTTAACTGTTTTTTAAAATAGATATTAGGCTTAATTATCTTGAATGATAGGCAGTGCTATAATTTCTTTAAGATAATCACAATTGAGTGATACACTCCTAAAGCTATTCAAATATTTACGTATTTTTGTTGCCTACTAAAATTTTATTTATATTTATTTATTTATTTATTTGTCAAACAATTATAGGATGGTAATTTGTACAAATAAAAATATTAGATAATTAATGATAAAAAGTAATGATGGAAGACAATAGAACAGTAGGATAGGGATGGTAGGCACAATGGTGCACTTATGCATGCCCCTTACAAACCTCTTAGAAAGGGGGAGAGGTCAATTGTAGATAATCTAAGGTTAAAGGTTTTGGGGTTAGGAGTAGAAACCACAGTCAGGTAGTGTATTCCAGGCGTTGATTACTCTATTGACAAAGTTGTATTTTTTGTAGTCTAGTTTGGAGCAGTTGACATTTAATTTAAATCTATTTCATGCTCGTGTGTTGTTGTGGTTGAAGGTGAAGGTAACAGGTAGGACATTTTGGTATATGATTTTATGAACTATAGTTAAGTCGGAATAAAGACGATGGAGTTGTATGTTCTCTAATCAAAAATTTCAAGTCTGGCAGAGTAGGGTACAGTGGTATCTCTACTTAAGAACGCCTCTACTTAAGAACTTTTATAGATAAGAACCGGGTGTTCATGATTTTTTGCCTCTACTTAAGAACCATTTTCTACTTAAGAACCCGAGCCCGGAAAAATTTCCCAGGAAATTTGAGAGTGGCACGAAGGCCCGGCCACTTTCCTGCCATTTCCCCTTTAATCCCGGCCATCTTGGGCTTTTCTGGACTGCCAGAGGAGCCTTTCAGTGACACTTAAGGAGGCTTTGGCAGTCTAGAGCGAACAAAGCATTTTCCTTTCTCTGGGTGCTTGGAGAGGGAATAAATCTTTGCCAGCGCCAAGAGAAAAGAAATGCTCCCTTCGCTCTGGGCATCCCAGAGCGAACGAAGCATTTTCCTTTCTCTGGACGCTGCCTCAGAATCCCTTTTTTTTTTACCTTAAAGTGTTGGATGTTTTGATTTTCCTAACCTCACCTTCTTCCTTCAGCAGCGACTGTTGTCCTCCTATTATTCCTCCTCCTCCCACCCAAATTCCGAGCTTTTATTTCTTTCCTAATGGGTTTGCACACATTATTTGCTTTTACGTTGATTCCTATGGGAAAAATTATTTCTACCTAAGAACGTTTCTACTTAAGAACCTGGTCACGGAACAAATTAAGTTCTTAAGTAGAGGTATTTTGTTGTGAGAAATGAGTGAAGGACTCTTCTTGAGAAATATTTCTGGACTCTCAAGTGTGTTGATGCCAGATATGCAATATGGATTTCATACAGTTGAGCTGTATTCTAGGATTGTCCTGACAAATGTTTTGTAAATTCTTGCTAGCAGTTCAGTATTACCAGAGAAGAAACTCTGAAGGATTAGGTTACCAACTCTTAAAGCCTTTTGGCAATGTTGTTGCAGTGGGCTCTAGGACTTAAGTAATTGAATATTTGACAGAGTGAGAGTCATCAATAAGTTCAGTTCTTCCAAGTTTATATTTAGTATTCTAATTCTTTTTACCAATGTGTAAGACGGAACATTTAATAGTGGAGATTTGAAGTTGCCAGGTTTTAGACCATTCAGCTACATGGTCAGGGTCTTTTTGAAGGGTGGCAGGGTTGTCGGTAGTATTAAATAATTTAACATCATTGGCAAAGAGAACATAATTGCTAATTATGTGATCACAAAGATCATTTATATATACAGTGATCCCCCGCTCGTTGCGAGGGTTCCGTTCCAGGACCCCCCGCAACGAGCGGGTTTTCGCGAAGTAGCGCTGCGGAAGTAAAAACACCATCTGCGCATGTGCAGATGGTGTTTTTAACTTCCGCAGCGCTAGCGAGGAGCCGAAGGTTGGGGGCGGCGCGGGTGTTTTAAAACGTCGCCGCCGACATGGGGGGCTCGCTAGCACCCCCCGAACCCCCAACCTGGGTTTGGGGGGGTGCTAGCAAGCCCCCCATGTCGGCGGCGACGTTTTAAAACACCGGCGCGGCTTTCCAATGAGTCCCGAAGACAAACGCGGAAGTTTGACGTTTGTCTTCGGGACTCATTGGAAAGCTCCGATCGTTTTAAAGCAGGCGCACCGTTCTCCGCTGACTCCTAGTGAACTTCCCCGCTTTAGAAGTCAGCGGAGAACGGTGCGCCTGCTTTAAAACGTGCGCCTGCTTTAAAACGCGCGCCTGCTTTAAAACGCGCGCCGTTCTCCGCTGACTCCTAGCGAACTTCCCCGCTTTAGAAGTCAGCGGAGAACGGCGCGCCTGCTTTAAAACGATCGGAGCCGGCCGGGCGAAGGGCGAAGGGCGAGCGGGTGGGCGAGCGGGTGGCCGGGCGAAGGGCGAAGGGCGGGTGAGCGGGTGCTGGGGGGGGCTTCGCCCTCCCGCCAGCAAGAGGGGGAAGACCCAGGGAAGCCGCCCAGCAGCTGATCTGCCCGGCGCCATCTACGCATGCGTGCCCATAGAAAAAAGGGCACGCATGCGTAGATGGTATTTTGACTTCCGGGTTCAAAATTCGCAAATTACCCTGTTCGCAATGGTTGGGGACGCAATAACCGGGGGATCACTGTATAGTATGAAAAGTGATGATCCTAAAACTGCCTTGAGGGACACCACTGTTGACAGGAGCAGGAAGAGAAGTGGCACCTTTATTTTGACCACTTGTTGTCTGTTAGATAGGAATGCTGTTAACCAATTGTGTAGTAGTCCAGAGATGCCATAGTATTTAAGTTTCAGAAGAAGTTTGTAATGAACAACTAAGTCAAAGGTTTTGGAAAAGTCAGTATATATAGATTGCATCAATTGAATTACCTTGGTCAAGTTGAGTGGTCCAAATGTTTTTACAGTGTAAGAATTGTAGATTACAGGATAATTTTTTTCTGAAACCAAATTGTTTATTGGAAAGTAGGTTATTAGCTTCAAGGTGGAGTGTAATGGATTGGTTTATGATTGATTCCATGACTTTGCAGGTGACACAACACAAAAAAATAGGTCTGTAATTTTCATCGTTGCTTGGATCTCCTTTTTTGAAGATAGGGATGACTGTGGCAAGTGATTTATTAAAAATTATGCTTAGAGGTTCAGCCAAGGTAGAGGAGACTTTTTAAAGAAGTATGCACATAGTCTATCTGGTCCAAGAGATAAAGATGGTTTTAGGTCGTGTAAGGTCTTTCTGATGTTATCTTCTGTAAAATCAATTTATGTAAGATCATTGAGGTTATTTGTGGTGCGGCTAGGAAATGTTGGCCATGAGCCATTGTTGTTAATAAAGATTGAGCTGAAGAAGGTATTAAAAGGTTGGCTTTGACTGATTCATCATTATGGTTTATGTTGTTTGGTCCTTTAAGGGGTGGGATAGATCTAGAATACAGTGGTACCTCGTCTTATGAACGCCTCTTCTAATGAACTTTTCGAGATAAGAACCCGGTGTTTAAGATTTTTTTGCCTCTTTTTCCGAACTATTTTCACCTTACGAACCCAAGCCGCCGCCGCTGGGATGCCCCACCTCTGGATGTCTGTTGCCAGGGTTTGTGTGAAGGAAACAAGGAGAACAGAGTACTTGGAGAGGCAATGAAAGGGTGTGTTTTGAAGAAAGAAAAGGGAGGGGCAGCTTGGAGAGAGCGAAAGAGTTTGTGTAAAGGAAGCAAAGCGAATGGAGTGCTTGGAGAGGCAATGAAAGGGTGTGTTTTGAAGAAAGAAAAGGGAGGGGCGGCTTGGAGAGAGCGAAAGAGTTTGTGTGAAGGAAGCAAGGCAAACGGAGTGTTTGGAGAGGCAATGAAACGGTGTGTTTGAAGAAAGAAAAGGGAGGAGCGACCCCCTTGCCTTGCTTCCTCCACTCACCCCCTTTCGCTGCTCCTCCCC
Organism: Erythrolamprus reginae; assembly: GCF_031021105.1. NCBI lineage: Eukaryota > Metazoa > Chordata > Lepidosauria > Squamata > Dipsadidae > Erythrolamprus > Erythrolamprus reginae. The sequence goes on along the minus strand of NC_091950.1, from coordinate 135,866,279 downwards.
ACCCTCCGTTCGCCTCCCTTCTAAAGTTTGGGATTTTCCTCAAGGATTTGCACGCATTATTCGCTTTTACATTGATTCCTATGGGAAACATTGTTTCACCTTACGAACTTTTCTACTTATGAACCTCGTCACGGAACGAATTATGTTCGTAAGACAAGGTACCATTGTAGTTTCAATACATTTGCATCCTATGCTGATCATGTTTTAGTCCCATTTGAATCAATGAATTTAAGGCTATAATTTTGTTTCACTGTAACACTATATTGTTTTAAATAGTATTACTTTGATTTGAGTAAGGCAAGAATATAATTTTGATATAGGCCAGTGATGGCGAACCTTTTTTTTCTTGGGTGCCAAAAGAGTGTTCACACCTTGTATTGCACATACCCAAGTGTCCACACCCATAATTCAATGCCTGGGGAGGGCGAAAACAGCTTCCCCCACTCCCTGGAGGCCCCCTGGAGGCCAGAAATGGCTGTTTCCCAACTTCTGGTGGGCCGAGTAGCCTCGTATTTCACCCTCCCCAGGTTCCAAAGACTTCCCTGGAGCTGTAGGAGGCTACAAATGCCTTCAAAATCCCCCAGAGGTTCTCTGGAAACCAGCCCCTGCTCCAAGAGCCTCTGTGCAAGCCAAAAATCAGCTGGCTGGCACACACATAGACATTGGAAATGAGCTAGGGCAACAGTTCGCGTGCCAGCAAATATGGCTCCATGTGCCACCTGCGGCACCCATGTCATAGGTTTGCCATCATTGATCTAGGCAGTATAGGATATAAAATGGGATTGTTAAAATTAAGATAGATATGCAATATTAAAAGTAATTTAATGAAAATAATAAAATTGTACTTATTTTTTTCTTTTATAGCTGAAGAGATTTTTTTAAAACTGTTTTTAAAATTTTTTGCAAGTTTTGCATATGGATTTTTGAGTTCAAGACTAGTTCTTTATTGGTTGCAACATGTTTTCAATGATGGAGTAATTGAAGTAATTTTAAGCTTATCCATGGTATACGTAATTTTTTTTATTGGTAAGTTCACAATATCATCTTTGTCAAATGCTTAATTTTAAAGTAGACTTGTTTACTTTCATATAACAATGACGTTTTCCCCCTTTCTATCTTCAGGTGAATGGCTTGGCATGTCTGGAGTTATAGCTATTACTATTGTGGGCCTTCTTTTAGATTCGGTATCCTTTAGTCCAGGAATGGATATTTTTCTTTATAAGTAAGAGTTTATCTCTTTACCTTAATCACTTTGTAAAATTTAGTTTCTTTCATTTACATATGATATAATAAAAATTAGAGCCATTAAAATGGTTGTAGAATGGTAGAATGAATTTCCATTTTGCAAATTCTGTATTTATAGTTGTCATTGTATACCAGGTTTTTATAAAAGAAATGGTAAATTTGAATATTGATAATTTATTATAGTTGGTGTTTATAGAATGTATGTTTTGCTCACAAGAAATATTATGAAAATGTGCTTGAGTTTGAGAGTCAGAGAAAAGAAAATTATTTGCATGCCATCTAAACTGCTGCTCACTGACTGCTATGGCCAAGCTGATTGAAGTGGCACAATGGTGAAGGTATAAATCTTGAGGCTCCTTTGAATTACCCAGTTTGGATAATATGCTCCAATGAAAATCATGGGGCGACCTTAGTGCATCTTTTCCCAATATTGGCCATGCAACATCAGCTGTGACCTGGTCTTTTCCTCTGGATGTTAGGTGAATGGTCTGAAAGTAGGGGAATTTGAAATACAGCCAGAATCTTAATTAGAATTCTTCCTAGTAAAGAATGATGCCAGTTCAGTGGTGATTAATTTCCAGACTAATAGGCTGCATTCTAATGATTTGATATCCAGAGGTATTACTAGCAACTGTGATTGGCAACTTCAGAGATAAAATTGGTCTGCTCTGTGGAATACTTTTTAGAAGTTCACAGATTACTGAGCAGGAATTGATTTGGGTTCTTGTATTTGTAACTGAATTGATTTTTAATTGTACCATGCCATTGGAATTCTGGAAGGCTAGCTTCTGACTGATTCTCCATCTGAATGAAATTATAATTGATCCAATTTTAAAAAGTTCCAGAGGAGCAATTTTTTTTGATTGGTCTTCTCTAGAAATACACTGTTGTTTATTATTTTACAGGTGAGATTGCTAAAGATTTTAAGTTTAATTAAGGGATATTTTATTTTGGTGTGATGTAAAAGCTGGAAATCAAACTTTATTAACCTCCAGATTCTTCTTTTCCTGTAAAAGTAACGTGTTTATAAATCTCAATAGTTTCTCTGTGGAACTCTGCATGATAATTCAACATGATTGGTAGTACTTGTGTGTCTTTAAACTAAATTTTGTGCCCATTATGTAGCAGTAAATGTTCAGCTACTGTGAAATTTTCAAATTATTCTAATGGACAATATTTTTCATGTTCTTTTAGATAAATTAATATTATACTTTATAGTTCCACTATATACCTATCCAAGTTGCTAAGTACGCAATAAATTCCTGATGACAGATGTAGATTTCTGTCAGTTTCGATGACTGAATCCTTTCTTGGATATTTCTTGTAAAGAAAGTTGTATTTCTTTAGTTCTAAACTTTTCTTTTGTGGTTTAATAAGCCCACTATAGTAATACTTTCACTTATTTCTGCTGTGTTCTAGTCAAGTCCTTTTTACTCTCATTATGTCACTCGTAATAATCTAGATTTTACAGTGGAGACCATATTAAATCTGACAGGACGAGCCAGACTTTGCTTGAAGTCCATAGATTCTTACACTCCATATTCCCCCCATTCCCATTTTCAGAAAATCCCTTTCCAGGTATTCGTAACAGCTTGGTATTCACTATACCATTTACTATACCATTCCAATTGGTAGAAAAACCATTTTCTCATCCTTTTGCAAACTTTATCTGGAATCCATCATCCTTGTTGCTAGTCAACTGTCTGTTTTGTTTTGAAGGGTTTATAAATTCAATAAAGATATTGACAAAATTGAACGGGTCCAAAGACGGGCTACAAGAATGGTGGAAGGTCTTAAACATAAAACGTATCAGGAAAGACTTAATGAACTCAATCTGTATAGTCTGGAGGACAGAAGGAAAAGGGGGGACATGATCGAAACATTTAAATATATTAAAGGGTTAAATAAGGTCCAGGAGGGAAGTGTTTTTAATAGGAAAGTGAACACAAGGACAAGGGGACACAATCTGAAGTTAGTTGGGGGAAAGATCAAAAGCAACATGAGAAAATATTATTTTACTGAAAGAGTAGTAGATCCTTGGAACAAACTTCCAGCAGATGTGGTAGATAAATCCACAGTAACTGAATTTAAACATGCCTGGGATAAACATATATCCATCCTAAGATAAAATACAGAAAATAGTATAAGGGCAGACTAGATGGACCATGAGGTCTTTTTCTGCCGTCAGACTTCTATGTTTCTATGTTTCTTCTTCTCTGAGATACAAATTTACTTGATTAATCTATCCTCAGCCAGAGATGATGATGAATTGGATTTGACATCAATGGATTCATAGACTTCAATAATTTTGCTTAGTATCTGACAATAATTCTACACAGAGTTCTCTCTTCGTTGATATGCCCAACTCATCTCTCATTGTTGATATGCCCAACTATTCTTGTGACAGTTCCAATAATTTAACTGACCACATCCAGTTCTGCCTCTTCAGTTTGCATTCTAACCCTGCTTGCTCTCTTATAGTTGATGATAAAAGTTTCACAAAACATATTATTATTCCCTCTATTTTTTGAATGCTTGAAAATTCTGTATTGGATTTATGGGTAGACCATGGAATTATCATTATAGTCACCCTGCTCCAAATTTTTTGTGATGATGGTAGCAGAAATCAATATCTCTGATCCAAATCGTTATTGACATATGGGACTTGGCTTATAAGAGGAGCAAATGGTATAAATCGTAGATTAACAAATGTCCTGGGCCAGGAATTAGCCTTCAGTGGGCCAGGAATTAGCCTTCAGTGTCCCCTAACATCCTTGGAGTCTGTGCAGACTCTGCATTTAGCTGTGTTGTGCTTGCCAGTGAAGGGTTACCATTTTTTTTACTACCACACTGTGGGCGTGGCTTATGCAGGACACCCTGCATTTTCTTTCAATATCTTTCAGTGCAAATTGGATGCTTTGGGGTGGAGCTTCATTTTCGCTGCCCCACTGCGTTTCCCGCCATCCGGGCAGTAGCCCACCCATGTGTGCTTCCATCTCTTGTTATGAATCTGCCATATCATCAGCAAGTATAAGTTCGTAATCATTCATGTTTGTGACATACATTGATAGCAATGAGGGCTAGGTTGTTTATTTATAACTCTGGTTTATTGGCTAATCATCTCTGGTGACTTTATTTGGATAGAAGGACAAGATACTTTTTTGGGATCATATTCCATCCTTCCTCTGCTTTCACAGTCATGGCCACTGTTCCCTCTAACCATCAGACATCAGAAAAGACCCGCACAGGATTTTTTGAAGGCGCGCAATCGCTCAGTCATGTCTCTGCTTTGGTCGCTCGCTCGCTCGCTTCTCACCCAAAATTTGGGCCCCCACCAATATCGTCCCAGACAAGATGGTGGCACCCATGAGGCACTTCTGCCCCTCTTTCTCACTAAAACTTCCGGCTGGCTTCGCTGAGTCCGGGCGGCAACGGCGTCGGCATTTAGGGACGGGGGGATGGGTATTACCACTACAGATAGAAAGGAGCCAGCCAGCTGAGAGTGAGGTAGGAGAAAGCTTTCTCTTGCCGGGGTGCCCAGCTGTGCTGTTGATTTCTCTTTGTGGTAGTGTGGTTAATGTTAAACCAAAAGGGCAGAGCTGCCTGTGGGGGATGGAACGGAAGCCATCCCTCTTTCATACAAGCTGCTTAAAACTTTTTTCCCTCTCACTCTAAGAACTTTGCTGAGGAAGGCAGAGAAGGAGGGTGGAGCAATGCCGGGGGCTTCTTTCCAACCCCACCTCCGCTCAGCAGGCGTTTGGCTGAGGCAAGACCGGCAGGCAGAGAAGGAGGGCGGGGGATGGCCGGGAGCTCCCTCCCGCCCCCCTACGCTTGTCGGACCTTTGGCAAAGGCAAGACAGGCAGGCAGAGAAGGAGGGCGAGGTGAAGCCGGGAGGTTCCTCCCAACCCCCTACACCCGGCGGACCTTTGGCTGAGAAGGAAGGAAGGAATTAAGAGAGGGAAGAATGAAAGGAAGGAAGGGAGAGAGAGAAAAAGAAAGCAAGAGAGAAAGAGAGAAAGTAAAGGAGAGGAAGGAGGGAGGGAGGGAAGGAAGGAATAAACATATATAAATTTCAGACTTCTTCCCCCCCTCTAAATAGTACATTTACCTAATCCAAAATTTAAAAATTATTTCAGCCCATCTAACATTTAGCCAATTAATATTTATCTACATTTCTCACTTAATTATTAATCTTACATTTCAGTCAATTTGAGAAAAGAAAAAAGGGAAAAAATTCTAAATATTCTCTATTTTCAATCAATTAAAAATCATCTCCCCAACAATTCTAAATTCAATTCCATTTATGCATTAATTCAAATCAGTATCACCTACTACATATCTTATTATAATAAATACTTCTAACTTTATTAAAACAGTTCAGCAATTCCTAAATTCATATATCTAAATAGAAAAAATAATTAAAGTTAAAAAAGAGCAAACAAAACAATACTGCAAGTTTAATCAACCCTTCTCAAACTCCAATTTCTTTAATCTAAGCAGAGCTTTGAAATGAACCCTTTTCTTTTTTCTTTTTTTGTATTTTCCATTTTATTCTTTCTATTCTTCCTTCTAGAAAGGAAGGACTTTGTTAGAAAAATAAAGGGGGTTTTGGATCAAACTTTGGACACTTAACAATGTAGTTATGATGGTGGCAATGTCCCAGAGTCATGTGAACATCTTTTGGGATCTTCTGACAAGCAACTGCAGGGATTCACTTAACGACTGTGGCAAGAAAGGTAATAAAGTGAGGCAGAACTCACTTAATAACCGTCTTATTCAGGAGATAGAAACGTTGACTTCCATTGGGGTCAGAACTCAGAACAGAAGTCGAGGATTATCTGACCAGTGCACTCTTTTAGAAGCAGATCAGCAGATCAGGGAACCATTTTGAAGCTCCACAGAAAACATCTAGGGGGGAAGGCAGGTTGTCCTTGACTTACAATGATTCATTTACTGACCGTTCAAAGTTGCAACAGCCCTGAAAAAAGTGACTTATGCGCCCTTTTCACACTTTGGACGTTTGCAGCAGCCCGATGATCGCAGGGTCAAACCTTTGCTGCCATTTCATATTTATGACCGTTGCTGTGTGTCCTGAGGTCACATGGCCCCCTTTTGTTTCTAATCGATCCACGCCCAGGCATGAAAATGTGCTGCTCAGACATCATACTTTTCCACCCACGCCGAAAAAAAATTAGACGGAACATTGGTCATGGCTGATACATCAAAGGCCAGTTCATTAGCAGGGAGGTCACTGAGAGCCTATTGCACAAGTTACTCAGGCCTTGCCCCCACTTCTTACCTTGGGATCTTGCCTGAATTTTGAACCTGACAATCTGCTATCAACCAGTCTGTCTATTTTTAGCTCATGAGCCAAACGACTGGTGATGGGCCAATTTGGCCTGCAGGATGTAGTTTGCTAACCCCTAATATAAGCACATAGCCACTGTATTCTGAAACATTGCTGTTAATGAAGAAAATGAAAATTCAGTGTTAGTGCCCAAGAGCAAGTATCACAGGATAAATATGAGGCTTCCTAAAAAAAAAAATCAGTTGTAGAATACCATATACACTCGGGTATAAGCCGAGTTTTTCAGCACAAAAAATGTGCTGAAAAATCTGACCTCGGCTTATACTCGAGTCACTGACCAGGAAACTCCCACACAGCATTTTCCAAAGCTGAGCAGTTCAGATGCAAAAGGTAGGGAGGAAGGAAACCTGATGGCTCTGGCAACACGAGGCTTTTCCTTGTACGTCTGCTTCTGCTCTTGCTAGAGCCCAGCTGGCAACACCCCTCATCTGCCTGATTGGCAGCAGGTTGAACCAATCACAGCTCCTCTACACAGAAGGAAGCACTGGGGGAGGGGGTGGGAGAGTTGAAGGGACTTTTGAAAGGAAGGAAAAGTGTGTGAAAACATGATCTTTCTCCAAGGGGAGCAGCTTCAGGGGACCGTGGCTTCCTCTCCTGCTTAGAAATAGAAGTCTCTTCCAGCAAGCCAGCAACATATTTTACAAGTAAAATGTTGTGGTTAGCTCTGGCCCTGCTCCTGCCCCAAGGAGTGTGGATGTGGGGGAGACATCCACATGCTGCAGCCATGTTTTGCCCCCGGTGGAATCTGCTGATGAAGGCTCCTCTGACCAAGAAGATATGAGTGACAGGGAGGAGGAGAGTGTGGCAGACAGCTCAGAAGGAGATCAATTATCTAGCTCCTCCTTGGATTCAGAGCAAGAGTTAATGATACAGCCACGCATGAGGAGAGCGATGCATAGGCAACAACAACTGAGAGATTATTATCAAAGAAAATGAGGCCACCTGTGGTTGGGTGGGGCTGGGGTAATTAGTGAGGCTGCTATAAATAACAGCCTGTGGGTTTGGCCATTGTGGAGGATTATCTGATCGTTGTGTTTCGTGACTGCTTTACTGACTTTGACTTTTTGTGTGCTGATTTTCCCCCGCTGATTTTCCCCCGCTTTGAAACTAAACCAGAGCAGAGTATGCACCAGCTCATCAAGCATAGTCTCTGAGAAGCCATCCTGAAACGCCTCCATCAAGGCGGCCTCATTCCACTGCACCTGTCCACTGAAGCTACGAAAGTCACTTAAATATTCCACTAAGGGGCCCGAACCTTGTTTCAGCTGTTTCAACGCCCTCGTGGCTGTCTGCTCCCACACCGGATCCAAAAACTGCCAGCGCAACTGGGTGCAAAAGGCGGTGTAATCCTGCAGTATCGGATCATCTCTGTCCAGCAATGGAGACACCCAGGAAGCAGCGGGGCCGGCCAACAAACTGCAGAGGAACGCCACCTTCTCTGCATCTGTTGGAAAATGGGGCAGTTGTGCATTAATAAACAACTGGACCTGACTGAGGAAAGCTGCAAACATGCGTCTGTCACCCCAGAATTTTTCCGGCAGAGCCACAAAGCATTTCGTCCTTGGTAGGGGCTGTGGGGCAGGAGTTGCTGGCTGCACCGGTGGAATGACAGGCTGCTGAGATAATGTTGAAACATTTAAATATATTAAAGGGTTAAATAAGGTCCAGGAGGGAAGTGTTTTTAATAGGAAAGTATACACAAGAACAAGGGGACACAATCTGAAGTTAGTTGGGGGAAAGATCAAGAGCAACATGAGAAAATATTATTTTACTGAAAGAGTAGTAGATCCTTGGAACAAACTTCCAGCAGACGTGGTAGATAAATCCACAGTAACTGAATTTAAACATGCCTGGGATAAACATATATCCATCCTAAGATAAAATACAGAAAATAGTATAAGGGCAGACTCGATGGGCCATGAGGTCTTTTTCTGCCGTCAGACTTCTATGTTTCTATGTATCCACCTGGCTCTGTAATTGCAGCACTATCTGCATCAACCCTTGGATTTCCAACTTCAGAGCCTCGAAGACTGCTTGGATGTCTGCCATACCAGCAGCCAGGATCAGATAAATGCCAGTAAAAAGAGAAGCAAACAATCCAAAATACTTCCCTCTGGAACAGTGTGTGTCTGGGGTGGAAGAATATGCTTTTCTGATAGGCTCTCTGATAGGAGCCTCCCGAAAATTCAAGGGTACAAATTTCAGACACACACACATTTGAAAATTCAAAACAATGTTCTTTATCACAAAATTCAAAATAAACTAAAGCACTCTTTTTGTATTGCAAATAGCACTCGTCCCAAAACAACCGGGTAGTCTGTACAAGTTCCCTTAAGCAGTCATTAAGTACTTAGCTAGCAGCTGTGAAGAAACTTCATACCCCTTCTTCCAACGAAGTGAGACACACACACACGCTGCTCTGCTTTGGTTTCAAAGGCGTGAAAAAGCAACAAAGTCCAGCAGCACAAGATTCCTGACAAACTGCGATCAGATATTCTTCCACAATGGCCAAACCCACATGCTGCTATTTATAGCAGCAGCCCTAATTACTGGAGCCCCACCCAAACATAGGTGGCCTCCCTTATTTCCTGTAATATGTTCTTACTTGGTCTCTTCTACACATAATCCTGCGCTTGCGTGGGTCCAAAACGTCGTCATCTGAATCAATGGAAGATAAGGGAGATTGACTGCCTTGGCTGTGTGCCAAGCCCTCCTCTGCCGAGTCACTCCCATCTTCTTCTTTGTCCGAGGAAACTAAACTCTGAACTGATTCTGTCGGCAATAACACAGGCCTGTGACATGTTGAAGTTTCCCCTGCATCCATGTCCCCATTCCCCGGGGCAGGAGCTGGGCCAGAGCCAACCACAACAAGTAGGTGCCTCGGCTTATCATCAGGTCGACATATACTTGAGTATATACGGAATTTCAAAGTTTGCTCTGTGCAGATGCAGAGACTGATATACAAATACAATCACTTAGACAGGACAATTACAGCTAAGCAATCTGTTTCTTTATAAGCCTCCATATTATAATATCTGTAGTAGTGATGGCGAATCTATCGCATGGGTGCCACAGGTGACACATAGAGCCATATCTGCTGGCATGTGAGCTGTTGCATGTGTGTGCTAGCCAGCTGATTTTTAGCTCGCACAGAGAGTCTGGGTGAGTGTTTTAGGCTTCCAGAGAGCCTCCAGGGGGATGGGGGAGGCCGTTTTTATGCTCCGCTGGCTCCAGGGAAGCCTTTGGAGCCTGGGAGGGCAAAACACGAGCCTACTGGGCCCACCAGACGTTGGGAAACAGGCTGCTTCCGGCCTGCAGAGGGCCTCCAGGGGGTGGGGGAAGCTGTTTTTGCCCTCCCCAGGCATTGAATTATGGGTGTGGACACTCGCGCATGCATGATAGCGCACACCCATGCTTTTTCGGCACCCAAGGGAAAAAGGTTCACCATCATTGATCTATATTTTTCTCAATAACTGAAATGAACATAAAATATTTCAAATATGTTATGAATAGAATAGAATAGAATAGAATTCTTTATTGGCCAAGTGTGATTGGACACACAAGGAATTTGCCTTAGTGCATATGCTCTCAGTATACATAAAAGAAAATATTTATTTGCCCTTCCTCTTTTATTTATGTAATATAATAAAAACTATTTAATATATATATATATACATTTGTCAAGAATCATGTGGTACAACACTTAATTATTGTCATAGGGGTCAAATAAGCAACGAGGAAATATTAATATCAATATTGATAAAAATCTTAAGGATACAAGCAACAAGTTACAGCCATAAGTGGGAGAAAATGGGTGATAGGATGGGAAAAAACTAGTAGTAATAGTAGTACAGACTTAGTAAATGGTTTGACAGTGTTGAGGGGATTATTTGTTAGCAGAATGATGGCATTCGGGGGGAAACTGTTCTTGTCTTGGTGTTCAGTGCTCTGTAGTGACATTTTGAGGGTAGGGTTATGTCCAGGATGCAAGGGGTGAGTAAATATTTTCACAGCCCTCATTTTGACTTGTGCAGTATACAGGTCCTCAATGGAAGGCAGGTTGGCAGCCATTTGTCAGCACCCCAAATAGCCTCTGAGAAACAAATAAAATTCCAGTCCAATTCTCTCATCAAAGGTTCGATTTATTAACAGAGCCATGTTGCCAATTCCAATACAAACTTCCTTCCAGTTCCCCACCCAGGTTAAGGTTTATTCTCCATCCCCACAGATTCATCACAAGGACCAGTCCGAGTGCAAGGATTTCACAGACCACCTCCTTACACCCATGGATTCAGAACAAAAGATGACCTTGGACTCTAAGAAAGGAATTTGTTGTTGCTAGTAACTTTCCCTCTCACGCAAGCACCCCTCTCAGTTCCCGTAATACTATTCTACTGTGGCAGGCTAAACTAAAGTCTACAAGGAGGATCATAGTGTAGGTCTTTGGAGATTCAAGATGGTGTAGGATATGTTAATATGTGGAGACATTTTTTTAAAATTTATTCTTTGTCCAATATACAATACAAATGAAAGAGAATAGACATTGAGTAATATATATAAAGATAGTAAGTAAAAAAAAAGAGAAATATATGAGAGGGAGAGAATATATATGATATATGAGATAAGGAAAGACAATTGGACAGGGGACGTTAGGCACACTAGTGCACTTATGTAAGCCCCTTACTGGCCTCTTAGGAACTTGTAGAGATCAATCGTGGATAATATAAGGGAGAAATGTTGGGGGTTGGGGTTGACACTATTGAGTCCGGTAATGAGTTCCACGCTTCGACAACTCGATTGTTAAAGTCATGTTTTTTACAGTCAAGTTTAGAGCGATTAATATTAAATTTGAATCTGTTGCGTGGTCTTGTGTTGTTGCAGTTGAAGCTGAAGTAGTCGTTGACCGGAAGGACGTTGCAGCATATGATCTTGTGGGCAATACTTAAATTGTGTTTTAGGCGCCGCAGTTCTAAGCTTTCAAGACCCAGGATAGTTAGTCTATTTTCGTAGGGTATTCTGTTTCGAGTGGAGGAGTGAAGGGCTCTTCTGGTGAAATATCTTTGGACGTTTTCGAGGGTGTTGATGTCCGAGATGTGGTATGGGTTCCAGACAGATGAGCTATATTCGAGAATGGGTCTGGCATAAGTTTTGTAGGCTCTAGTCAGTAGTGTGAGATTGCTGGAGCAGAAGCTACGTAGGATCAAGTTAACAACTCTGGAAGCCTTTTTGGCGATATTGTTGCAGTGGGTTTTAGCACTTAGGTCATTTGATATTAGTATTCCAAGGTCTTTTACTGAATGTGGGTTGGCTGTGAGAATTTGTTTATTCAGTTCATATATGAGGTTTGGATTCTTTTTGCCGATGTGGAGGGTAGAGCATTTGTTGGTTGATATTTGAAGTTGCCAGGTGTTAGACCAATCTGAAACAAAGTCAAGGTCTTTTTGGAGAGTGAATGTGTTGTCAGTGGTGTTGAAAAGTTTCACATCATCGGCAAAAAGCACACAGTTGCTTTCAATATTATCACAGAGGTCATTGATGTATAGGATGAAAAGAGTAGGACCTAGTACGCTGCCTTGGGGAATGCCTCTTTTGACAGAGACGGGGGTGGAAATGGTGCCTCCGATTTTAACAACTTGTTGCCTGTTTGACAGGAATGCAGTAATCCAGTTGTGGAGAAGTCCTGAGATGCCATAGGATTTGAGTTTTAGGAGAAGTTTGTCGTGGACCACTGAGTCGAAGGCTTTGCAGAAGTCGATATAAATTGCATCAATGGATTTTCGTTGATCAAGGTGGGTAGTCCAGATGTTTTTGCAGTGAAGTAGTTGTAGGTTGCAGGATAGTTTATTTCTGAATCCAAATTGTTTGTTTGAGAGTAGGTTATTAGATTCTAAGTAAAAGGTGATTGATCGATTTATAATTGATTCCATGATTTTACAAGGGACGCAGCATAGTGATATTGTTCTGTAGTTGTCAACTAGTGATGGGTCTCCTTTCTTGAAAATGGGGATGACTACTGCTTTAGACCACAGCTTGGGGAGTGTGCTGGTCCTGAAGGATTTTTGGAAGATAATGCTTAGGGGTTCAGCTAGAGCAGAACAAAGTTTTCTTAGGAAGTACTGTATGCACAAAGACCGTCTGGTCTGACAGATAGGGAGGGTTTGAGGTCACAGATTGCTTTTTCAACACAGTCTGTACTGAAGATGATTTGGGTTAGGTTTTTTAATGAGTTTGGAGTGCAATTTGCGAAGAAGGGGGATGAGCCATTACTGTTAACAAAAACAGAGCCAAAAAAGGAGTTGAAGAGGTTAGCTTTGGATGGGTCATCATGGTATTCTTTGTTGTTGGGTCCTACGAGAGGTGGAATAGGTCTGGAGTCATTGAGTTTGTTGTTGACGAAGTTGTAGAAGGCACGGTTACATTTGGTGCGAAGGAGGTTTTCCTCTTGTTTACTGTGATAGTTGAGACATTCTACTTTTATTTGTTGGCATATGCTTCTGTAGCGGCTTGTAAAGTTTGTTACTGGGCCTTTTTTGTTTCTACGCCAGAGGGATCTTTTTTTGGTTTGTAGTTTCTTTATCGAGACAGGTACGTTATTTTTTCGTTTTCTTCTGGAAGAGGTGAGTGGTACATGTAGTTCTATAAGTCTTTTAATTTGGTGTAAGAACGTATTGTAGAGATTGCCAGTTAAGAAATGAGAGATTGGTGTCTATGAGTTCATAATTGGCTTTCCTAAAATTGTACTTAGGTGCCGCGTTGTTCAGGTGAGTGTTATGATGGTGTAGGTTGAGGTTGAAGTTGATCATACTATGGTCGCTGTTGGAGAAGGGTTCTTTGATATGCAATCCATAGATAGCACTTTTGCTGTTACAGAATATGAGGTCGAGACAGTTGTTGAGTCTGGTATTGTTTGATACTAATTGTTCCAGTCCCAGGCTGGTGACGGCGTTATAAATGGCAGTATGTATAGGTTCGGTGGAGCATTCATTTAGTGTCCAGTTGATGTGTGGTAGGTTGAGGTCACCAAGGAAGATAATGGGATAGGGGCAGGATGTTGCCCATGTTAGTAGGGAGGTTAATTTTGTTGCATGGGTAGTGTCATAGTTTGGAGCTCTGTAGCACATTAGAAAGCGGAGTGTAGTGTTGAGGGAAAGATCACAGATTAAGGTTACAGGAAGGAATAAATCGTGTGCAACCTGAATGTTTTTTAGATTGAGTGAGCTTTTATAGAATATGGCTACACCACTTCCTCTGCAGGATTTGTGGTCGGATCGGAAAACCAGGTAGTTATTTTGTGTGATGATGGAGTCAGGATAGGAACAATTCAGCCATGTTTCGCAAACAAAGATTATGTCAAATAAGTTGGTGTCGAGTAGGAGGAGGAATTCAGATAACTTGTTGATTAAACTTCTTGCATTGATTAGTTTACATTTGAGATTGAATTTGTGTTCAGGAAAGAGATTGGATTGAGTTGAGTTGAAGTTGGATTGAGGCGAGGTAGTAAGGGGCGCGCTTTCCTATTCATTGCTGGAGGTGCTGGGGAGGTCCGTTTGTTGATGAGGGATGGTGGGTGGAGAAGTGTGGGATGGTTGAGGAAGGACAGTGGGTTTGGAGATGAAGGGAGGGTTGTGGGTTTTGGTTCTGATGCATTCAGAGCGGTAGTCAATGTAAAGGTTAGTTTCACTGAGTTCACAACGTCTCCTAAGTTCGGACCGTAGTTCCCGGAAGCGGATGCGTTGGAGTAGTGTTAAGTCTGGTCTGGATCTGAGTTTGTTGTATTTGGTGTTGTTCCTGGTGATGGAGTTCATGGTCCTGATGAACTGTTGTTTGGTAGTTTCGTTTGTGCAGACTATTCTGCACAATCGGGGAGCCATTGATCCGTTGCTGTACTTTAGTATGGGGCCGTTTCTGGAAACCTCTAATTACCCTCAGGGGTAATTGTTTGAGGATGATGATTGTGGATAATGTTACGTATATTTGTTAGGTCGGTTTCCCCGTTTTCCTCTAGGCCAAAAAGGATGGCATTATGGTGTTTTTGTGCCCGTTCCATGGCATCGTTCACCAGGGTGGAGATGTTGATGGTAGGGTTTGGAGGTAGAGGTTTTGGTGGCCTATGTTGGGTGGAAAGTGGTGGTAGTGGGGTGGTGCAGGGTACTTGAATTGGTGTTTTAGCGTTTATCAGGTCTTGGATGTTTTTTTCTATGGAGGCGATCCGTGGTTCTATACTTTCTGTGTATGATTGTTGGGTTTTAGAGACTGCAGTTAAGATTACATCAGACAAATTGTTGAAGGAGTCTGGTTTGGGAGTGCAGGATGGGCAGAAATAGTAGAATGAGGGATTGTCGTGTAGAAAAGTGGCAACATGTTTATTGATGTTGAGGCAGGTATGGTGAGCTGATTTTTTGCAGGAATGGCATTTTGTAATTCCTTCTTGTGTATTTATATTGATGTTGCATATAACGCAAGTGTTATCAGAAATATTTACTTGGTTTGCTTGGGGTTTCTTCTTGCACGGCATGGTTGCGGGGGTGAGGTTTGAAAGTCTGATTGTGGGTACCAGGTGGGTTGGGTTCTGGGTGTCTTGCATTGACGTGCGGGCATTAGGAAGGCTCCTGCGATAGCTGGCGCAGGATGAGCAGTCGGGGTAGTGGAGGCTCTGACAGTCTTAGTTGGGCTCCAGTTGACTTCCTTAGGTGTCAGGGGAGCCGGGTGCAATGATGATGATGATGATGATTATTATTATTATTATTATTATTATTATTCTGCTTCCCACGTTGGCGGGGTGTTGGGTGCGAAGGCTGGGCTCAAGGGGGGCTCTATTTGTCTTTCCAGGGGAGTCCAGGGGGCCGCTGTGGTGTTCCGGCAACTTCCGCTGACGTTGGGGGCTCTGGGGAACCTCCCCAATCAGCTGGGTGTCGGATACAAGCCGGCTTCTTCCGCTGATGTTCCTACGTCAGCTGTATGCCGGTGCGATACCGAGCTCCGCTGTCAGCTGGATGTTGGGATTTCTGCTGGGGGTTTGAGGAGGCTATGGGTGCAAAGCCAGGTCGCGGAGCGGGCTTGGGCTTCTTCTGCTGACGTCAGGAGTTCTGTGGAACCTCCTGTGTCAGCTGTATGTCGGTGCAATGCCGAGCTCCGCTGTCAGCTGGGCGTCGGGTCGAAGGGAGGGCTCTGTGTTTCCTCCGCTGCCGTCAGGGCTCTGGGGGAAGCCCCTGCGTCAGTCTCTTCGTCAGTCAGGCGACGGGAAGCCCCTGCGTCACTCGGGCGCCAGGCGTGCTCCTGAAGCCTCTACCAAGCCCAAGATGGCGGACTCGGCTCGTGGTCCCAAGAGGGCAAGATTGGTGCCGGGAGTGTCTGCTCGTGGGAGTGGGGGGGCGGTCTCAGGAGTGCAAGGTTGGTGTAGAATTTGTTCTTTTCCTCACTTGTTAGTAGGTCTCAGCTACCTCGTGGTCGGATTGTCCTTTGGTCCGGTTGAGGGTTAATTTCTGTTGATCCAGGTCCCTGGGTCTTGGAATAATTACTTGTTGGTAATTTTGGTTTTTTAATCTATCTTTTGCGTTGTTTCTCCTTACTATAGATCTGGGTTTCTTTTTGCTAAATTTACTATATTGCCTATTCTGGTATCGCACGATCTAGCTAGGCGTCCGTCCTCGTCGCCATCTTAACTCAAGATATTAACAGCATCATCTGTTGATCTGCTTGCTCGGTATGCAAATTGCAACGGGTCTAACAGTGGAGCCATGATGGTTGTCAAATGGGACATCACTAGCCTTTCAAAGGTTTTCATAACTAAAGATGTTACAGCAAATGGTCTGTAGTCATTCAGTTCTTTGATGGAGGGCTTCTTTGGCACTGGGATGATAGTAGAGCATTTGAAGCAAGAAGGAACATAGCACATCTCTAGTGATTTGTTGAAATTTGGATGAAGATGGGGGCCAATTGGTCAGCACAGACTTTTAAGCAAGAAGGAGTTATCTTGTCTGGGCCTGGTGCTTTTCCAGACTTCTGTCTGTGAAATAGATATTGCACTTTCTTTTCTGTGATCATCAGGGGTTGTAAACCCAATGGGATGGATTAAGTTGTAAGAGGTTTGGCTGTTGTTGGTGTGTCTGGGATGGAGATTGTGGAGATAGGTGGCTGTAATTTCCTTTCAAATCTGCAATAAAAACACATTCAGGTCATCTGCCAGTTGCTAATTTCCTTCAACTTGGGAAGGTGGTTTGCTATAACTAGTGATGTTTTTGAGAGTTTTCTACATGTTTACTAGTTGAGAACTGATTCTTTAGATTTTCATAGTAGTTTCGTTTTGCTGCTCTATTAATACATTTTAAAGAAATCATTTGAGAACATTTCACCAAGGCAGCCTTTGTTGGTGCCATTTTGGATGAAGAAACCATCTTGGATGAGGAAATTATATGGCTATCATTTCTGTATTGAAGTGGTATGGAATTATATATTCTCCATATAAGGAGGTATCAGCAGTCAGGATGGGATGGGTTGTACTCGCTCTTCAGAGGTGAGGAACGAGTCAGCTATTTAAATGATGGATCCACCCATTGACCCCAGTTTCCTGACTTGGTTTCAGCAGAGTAGGATGTGGCGAGCACAACCCATTCAACTTCTGAGCATTTTCTTCTCCAATGAGCTGCTTAGGAGAGTTCAATGTGGGCCATACTTCAGTCTGATTGGTAGGGACTGAGTTTCAAATTTAAATATTTAATTAGTTAACACTCCCCAGATGCCCAGAAGGACAGTTTTTTAAAACTTAGTCATAGTGTAGGGATGTATTTTTCTCTTCTATCTTAATGACATGAGTTTCTTGAACACATGTTGGACTCTCCTTCACTAAATCTACTATTAAATTCATTCAGGTAAGTTTTAGCAACCTGGCTTGTTAACCGGTCCACTGGTAAGAACTGCCTTACTTGTACCTATCTTCAGGGGTCACTTTCCTCAGCAGATACTACCTCACTTAAATCAAGCCTGAACCCTTCTGAAGAGATATTAGGATCATTGCCCTCCGAGGCCAATATCCCAGGGCAGGCTTATTTAATGCTTTCCATGGACATTAGTCTTTTAATTTAAAATCTTTATCATACCAGTTGCGATGGTCAGCCCCTCCACTGACATGGCCATATTTTCTATTTCGTCTCCGGATCGCGGATAGCGCCTGTCAGCTGATTACAAGACTTGCGGCTCAAGCAAAGAACCAGCAATTTGAGCCGAGTGCTTCGTGCGCTTTCTGGCAGCTCCCACCATTCTTTCAACTTAAAAACGGATGCCGACAGCAAAGCTGAACTGGCGGTGGCCATCTTGTATGCCTGACATCAACAGTTACCAAGGTGATTTTCAGCAGTAGACATTCCAGCGCATGCGCAGTCAGGCTACACTATGCAAATTTCTGCTGAGCTTTGTTTGCTGATCTCGTTGCTCTCACCCCCATAAAGCTTCCGGGAGCCATTTTTAATGACAGAAATCACCCTCAAGGGCTAGTGCAATTTTTGCCTGATCACCTTCACTTCTGTGCTGTTTTCTGCATGTTGCAGCTGCTTTTTCACAACAGACTCAGATTCCTCGTTGCCTCTTGCATGAAATGGAGTCACTGATTACTTGGCCAGAGAACCACTTACAATCCCTTCAGATGGAGCACATCTCTAGGTCCACCAACATATATTTTTTTAAAGTTTATTTAAGCTTTTATTCTTAAAATAAAAAAAATCAAATCATTGTTCTTACAGATCTAGTACCGTTTCTGTTATCACATCATTATTACAATTCATTTCATTGTACCATGAGCAAACCAAATACAATACAAATAAAATCATTATATCAATTTAAAACGGAATGTTAATATTTCCAAGTCTTTTGCATTTACACCTATACTCTATATTGTCAATTTTGTTTTTTATTACGGATCCATCTATACCATTTCCCCCATATCTCTTTAGTTTCTTTATTTCTAACTCCTTTAATTTCATTTGTCATTATGTCCATTTCAGCACAACTGAAATTTTTTTCAATTATTAAATTTTCAGACGGAGTATTTTCTTTCTTCCATAATTGTGCTATTGAAATTCTGACTGCGGTAACTATGTGCGTCATTGTCTGGGGTAACATCATTTCCAAATGCCCAGCAGCATGCTTTCTGGGGAGTATTCAATTTCCTCTTCCAGTATATCTCTAAGCCACCTATATATGGTTTTCCATATAATTTGAATTTAGGAGGAATGGCCACCACATATGAAAAAAGGTTCCTGAGTGTTTCGTGCATTTCCAACATGTGTCTTTAAGGTTGGGATAGATTTTGGCGAGTCTTTGCGGCGGCAGATACCACCCATAGAGAAGTTTATAAAAAATTTCTTTCTAAGCTGCTGACAATTTGATTTTACAAATGTTGTTCCATGCTCTCTCCCAGTCAATTAAGTGTATATTGTGTTGCACATTCTTGGCCCATGCAATCATAGGTTCTTTGACAGTGTCTTCTAGCTTGTCTGTTTCTAACATATATTGATCTAATTTCCTGACCAATTTATTGTCTTGTCCTGTAAGTATTTTATCCAATATATGGGTCGTTATATTAATTCCAGGGGTTTCTCGGTCCTTATTATATCTCGATTTGATTTGTAAATATATCCACCAATCAAGTTTTATATTTTGTAGTTCTAATTGTTGAATAGTTTTCAATTCTCCATTAGGGTGCAGAATATCTTTATAATTTAAGGTTTTGGTAGGATTGATTAAGTTGGGATAGACAGTTGCTTCCATGGTGGACAACCATCTAGGAATTTGTATGTAATATCTTCTTCTAATGTCAGCCCAGGTTTTTAATAATGATTTTCTAATTAGATGATTGTTAAAGCTGGATTGTGCTTTAGTGTTTTCTTTCCAAAGGTACGCATGTCGTCCCTGCTGTAAATCGTGGCCCTCTAATGTTAGGATCCTTTTATTTTTAAGTTCAATCCATTCCTTAATCCAGGTTAGACTGGCCACCTTATAATACAATTTTAGGTCCTAATCCTCCTCTTTTTCTGCTATCTTGAAGATAGAATTTAATTCTGGGTTTTTTTTTTTGTTCCAAATGAATTTTGAAATGGTTCTATCAATTTCCTTAAAATATTTTTTATTTACGCTAATAGGTGCCATTTGAAAAGTAATAATTTCGGAAGAATATTCATTTTAATTACTGCTATCCTGCCTAGAAGTGATATTTGTAGGTCCCCCCCATTTTTCCAATTTTGTTTTGATTTTGATCTTATCCTAATTATCTTTCTTAATGGTTGAAGTCTTATTCATTATGTTTATTCCAAGATATTTAATCTTTTTTGCCGTTTGAAAATTTGTAATTTCTTCCAATTCATTAATCTGTTTTAGGGTCATGTTTTTCACCAATAATTTGGTTTTTTGTTGGTTAATCTTGAGGCCAGAAAATTCCCCAAAAATCTCTAATTCTTTAATAACTTCTCTACCTGAGTTTATTAAGTCCTCTAGGAAAAGCACTACATCATCTGCATAGGCGTAATTTGAATTCTTCCTGTTTAAATTTGATTCCTTTAAATTTTGTTATTATTTCGTATTTTGTTAAGTAATATTTCTTGTGTAAGAATAAACAAGAGGGGGGACATCAGGCAACCCTGACACACTCCTTTCCCAATCTTAAATGCTTCTGTTAAATCATTATTAATTATCACCCTGCCCGCTTGGGTGGTGTATATATTTTGGATTAGATTTTCAAATTTGTTTCCAAATTTAAGTTCCCTAGTCAATTCTAATAAATATTGCCAGGTTACGTTATCAAATGCCTTCTGTGCATCCAGGAAGGCTAGAGCGACTTGAAAATGTCAAACGTCAATCTGGTGCAGTGCTTAATTTGTCTGTATGGTAGGAAGCCACATTAATCAATATTAATAATTTTATTTAAAAAAAAATTAAGTCTTTCCATTAATATCGACATAAAGATTTTACAGTCCAGTGAGATTGGCCTGTAATTTTCAATTTTATCTTTTTCTTAACCAGATTGGTTAAGTCATTTAACATTAGATCCAGCAGAATTCTGAGAGTGATAGACAAAGTTCTCGAGGAAGAAGCAAAGCTACTGTTGGTGGCATAACTCTGGCCACATCATCCCTGGGTTTTGGACTTGTCCATCTCGAAACTGGTGTATTCCAGACAATCAAATATCACTCGGCCAGGGATCTGTCCTACATCCAGACCTCAGTGGTGGTACCTCACCATCTGGCACGTGAGGGGATCTGATTGAGGGCACAATCACTTCCAGACAATGTAATCACCATGATCCAAGCCTCTCGCCGGGCTTCCACTACCAGGATTTACGGGGCCACCTGGTCCACTTACTGTATCTTCTGTTCACTCAACGGCTTTGATCCTTTATGTCCTTCTCTTAAACAACTCTTAGCCTTTTTGCAAGCCAGCTTCAAGAAAGTGCCTAACACCCTCCATCACCACATGGCGGCACTTTCTACTGTGGTACATTTGGATACTTTCAGGTCTTTGTACCACCACCCGTGTATCTGTGATTTTCTGCAGGGCACTGCCAACCTGCGCCCTCAAGTCATTCACTGGGACCCTACCTGGGACTTGCCACTTGTCCTTCAGGCACTCACTGGTCCTCCATTCAAACCTCTCTGATCCCTTTCCTAACGTTGCCTTTTGATCAAAATGGCATTTCTCATGGCCATTACATCAGCCAGGAGAGTATCGGAGCTGTCAGCCTTCTCAGTCAGACAGGACCTCTGTCAATTTCACCAAGACAGAGTCATCTTGAGACTAGACCCGGCTTTCCTGCCAAAGGTAAACACACTGTTCCATAGAGCATAGGAGGTGGTTCTTCCGGACTTCTGCTCTAGAGCTTCTCATCCACTTGAGCTCTGCTGGCAGAAGGTAGACGTCCATAGGGCACTTAAGATTTATATCCATCAGATACAGGCCTTCAGAAAGCCTGCCTGCCACTAGAGGCCAAAAGGTTTCACCCCAGACTTTTAGCCTATGGATCTGATCCAGTTCAGCCTGGAATCTCGGCTCATTCCATGTGAAGCATGGCCACATCTGCAGCATGGTCAATGCAGGCATCAGTGGAGACATTTTCTGGGCTGCGACGTGGTCCAATCCATTCACATTCATCAAACATTATTGCCTGGATGCCTTTGCTTCATCAGAAGCTGCATTTGGGAGACGAGTTCTACAGAGAGTTTGTGCTTCTCCTGTTCCCCTGGTCCAGCCTTCTCCCTCCCTCTCCAGTTAGCTCCGGTATATGCCATGTTGGACCTTCCTAAGCAGCGCATTGAAGAAGAACCATTGACTTACCTGAATGGACTTCCCAATGCGCTGCATGTAGAGTCCAAACCCACCTGGCCTGTTAGGCCCAGGGTTGCAGTTCTGTTGTTTCTGTTACTTAATAAAGTTATTATTGACTTCATTACACCTTCGTTTCTTCAAACTGTCCTTCTGAGCAGCTAGGGGGCGTTAAGTAATTCAATATTTAAATTTAAAACTCAGTCCCTACTAATCAGACTGAAATATGACCCACATTGGACTCTCCACGCAGTGCATCGAGAGGACCGTTCAGGTAAGTCAATGGCTCTTTTTACCCTTCCTTGCAAGTGTATTCTTTTCCTTTCTCCCTTAATTAGGCTTGGTATTGCTTTTTCCCCAGTTGCCTGACTCCAATGGGTGGCGTTCCAGTGAGGCACTACCATATGTCAGGTCAGGCTTATTTTCAGCCTTCTTTTTGCCCATTTTTCACCCACCCCAGGCTTTCCTGAAGCTTGGGGATGGTGAAAAATGCCTCAATTCAGGAGGCTTTCCTTAACCCTGGTGAGAGAGAAAAACAGGCCGATGGGCTTAATGGAAGTCTGGAGACTTTAGTGAGACCTGTGCTAAAGTGAGAGAGGCAGTGCGGGGGTTGTGTGCATGTGTGAGGCTATGTGGGTGTGTGCACATATGCGAGGGAGATGACATGGCATTGGGTGTGGGCACATGTACGACTGTTATCATGCTTGTGCGCACCCTTTTGGCACCTGAGCCAAAAAATGTTTGCCATCACTGGTTTAGTGGTGCTGGCTTAGGAACTAGGAAACCAATTCTAATTCCGCCCTAGGCAGAAAAAACTGGCTGAGTGACTTTGAATCAGTAATTCTCTCACAGCCCAACCCACTTTACAGGGCTGTTGATGTGGGGAAATTAGGAGGAATAAACAGTATTGGCAATGTTTGCAATCTTGAATTATTTATAAACAATTATAAAGGTGGGATAAAAGTCATCAATAAATAATCCCCTTATCATCACATTAGTAAATATGTTTTTAAATCTTGAAAGGATATTAAAATGATTATATTGGTAGTGTCAATGATTGTCTAGATCAGTGAAGGCAAATAGTTTTTGGTTTGTGTGCCAAAAGGGCATGTCCACACTCATTCCCTTCTACTCATGAATGCACCCCCCCACCGCACTGTGCATGCACAAAAACAGGGGTGGGCTACTGCCTGGATGGTGTGGAATGCAGTGGGGTAGTGAAAATGGAACTCCATCCCAGAGTACCCAATTTGCACTGAAAGATATTGAAGGAAAATGCAGGGTGTCCTGCATAAGCCACGCCTGCAGTGTGGTAGTAAAAGTTTTGGTAGCCCTTCACTGCACACAAACCATTCCCATGCATGCCCACAGGCTTCACTGAAGTTTAAGACAGTGAAAAAACAGCCAAACAGGCACACTGGAAGTGCAGGGAAATGGACTTCCAGTTTGCTCCTTGTGCTGTTTTTCACACTCCGGAGGTTTCAGAAAGCTTCCCTGAAGCCTCCAGAGTATGAAAACAAAGTTCTTCTTCATGGTGGATATGGGAGCCTTGCATTGATTTATCCTGTCTGCTCTGTGATTGGACTGAGCCTGTCAAAGTTGTTAAAGTGACATCATTTTTGCTGTGCTCTTCAGTTCGTTTTCTTCAATCGCTCAGAGTGGACAGTTCATACAATCATAGAGTTGGAAGGGAAGTTAGTTTAACTGCCTATTTGTGAGGAGCTGGATTTCGCAGCCAGAAGGTCAGATCAGCTCATTTAGCAGATCAACGAACTTGTGCCTGCCATTTTGAGAGTCTTGGTGAGCTAAAAAAAGAACACAACAAAAAAACCCCAAGCCATTTGAAAGCAATGTAGATCAACATCGAGATTTTTTGCTCAGGGACAATCTTAGAGTCTGGGATCTCAATGGTACTATTGCTAGCCCTTCTGCCATCAGAATTATAGTGGCTGTGAGTTACTAGCAGGCAATTTATTACCTCCCACCCACAGAACTGTGTATAAGGACTGAAATTCACATTTGGAAAGTTTCACATAGAGCTTAGCAGACAAACGTTTCTTCAAGACTTGCCTCACCAATTTGATGTGGTCAGGGAGATTCTGGATGTAGATAAGGATGTCTTCTAAGTACACAAGAATCCTGTTGTAGAGGTGGGCATGTAGAACTTCATTTATGTACTGCATGAACATGGCAGGGGCCCCTTTCAGACCAAATGGCATCACTTGAAATTGGAATTGGAAATAGGCAGTTGAAAGCGGTTTTCCACTCATCCCCTTCCTTTATTCTGATGCAGTAATAAGCCTCCCTCAAGTCCAACTTGGTAAAGTATTTTCCCTTGGCTAGATGATTTAATAAGTCCTTCATGAGGGGGAGGGGATAAGTGTTTTGCACACACACGGCATTAAGGTTCCGGAAGTCCACGATTAAGCGAAAACCTCTGTCCTCCTTAAAGAGAACAGGGGCTGGTGTCCTGGAATTTGCGGGCTGGATTAATCCCCTCTTTAAATTGGTATCTATGAAATTTCTCAGCTCTCCCAATTCTTTTGGTGACATCGCGTACATCCTCGGTTTGGGGAGAGTTGCCCCTGGTTCAAATTCTATCGCATAGTCTGTAGGTCTGTGAAGGGGCAGTTCATTGCAATCTTCCTCACTGAAAACTTTTCCCAAGTCTCTGTATTCCAAGGCACCTTCAGGAGATCTGGAAGTGTTCATTCCTTCATTGCAGCCGCTGCTAAGGACCCATCTGGCTCCTTCCAGGCAGGAGGTTTTCCCCTGTCAGTCTCTAGAAAAGGGTTAGAGCCCAAGGGGATGAAAAGTTTATGATGCCCACCCTCCCAATGAAAGGTGGGAGTCCATTTGTCCATCCAGGCCAGACCCAATATAACTGTTTTCAACATCTTGGGGGCAACTATGAATCTCAAGAGTTCCCGGTGCCGGCCTGTCCACAGCTCCACTAACTCAGTCAGGAGCATAGCGGGAACTCCACCCACTAGAGAACTGTCCACCTGCTGGAACCGGATGGGTTTTGCTAAAGACCTAGTCTGGATTTTTAACTTCTCCACTACGGTTTTGCTAATAAGGCATCTCGAGCACCGTGTACCTATCAGAACCCGTATTTCTTCATCCTCCCCCGTGGTCATTACTTTAATCCTTGCTTTAATGATGAATGGAAGGATGGGCTCACTCACCATTGGGTCATCCTCTCTACCAAGCTCCTCGGGGCTGGTTCCTGAAGGAATAGGGTTTTTACCTTTAGCAAAATCCTCAGGAGGGCACAACTCTGTAGATTAAAAGGCCCAGAGACCCTGCAGAGGGGCTTCTTCAGATCCTCTTTCTGCTATCGGGCATGGCTCGGGTTTTGGGGGAGAGAGGGGTGTCAAGCAGTCTATACCATTATGGCCAGTTTGGTCACATCTGTTACTCCTGAGCAAAGGGAGCCCAGCTGACAAGAGAAAAGGCAGCCTCTTAAAAGATCCTTTGTTGCATGGGGCAGGGGAGGTCCCTTCTCAGCAAGAATTACATCACCCAAAGCGACTGCCGTGGCATACCAGTCTTGAATGGCCCAGCTGTCTCCCACCTGCAGTTCACACGCCACTCTCAACTTTGGATCAAGGGCACTTTTGAAAATATGGACCAAACAGTTTTCATAAAATTCTTCACAGGCTTGCCTGCCTGTTTCAATTGGAAATCAGAGTCTCTGCCTTTAACTTTTGCTCCACTATTGCTGCACTATTCGGTGTAGCCTAATGAGGACAGAAGGGAAAGAGGGGACATGATTGAAACATTTAAATATGTCAAAGGGTTAAATAAGGTTCAGGAGGGAAGTGTTTTTAATAGGAAAGTGAATACAAGAACAAGGGGGCACAAACCCCCCTTTTCCTTCTGTCCTCCAGACTATACAGATTGAGTTCATTAAGTCTTTCCTGATAGGTTTTATGCTTAAGACCTTCCATCATTCTGAAGAATGCAATATAGTCTGTTGGATGAAGGTGGTGCCGTGGATATTGCCTATCTGGACTTCAGCAAAGTCTTTGATACGGTTCCACATAAAGAGCTGATAGATAAATTAGTGAAGATTGGACTTAATCCCTGGATAGTTCAGTGGATTTGCAGCTGGCTGAAGCATAGACATCAGAGAGTTATTGTTAATGGCGAGTATTGTGAGCAGAGACAGGTTACAAGCGGTGTGCCACAAGGATTTGTTCTGGATCCTATTCTTTTTAATATGTTTGTGAGTGACAGGGGAAGGTTTGGTAGGGAAGGTTTGCCAATTTGCCGATGACTCTAAAGTGTGCAATAGGGTTAATATTCCTGGAGGCGTCTGTGATATGGTAAATGATTTAGCTTTACTAAATAAATGGTCAAAGCAATGGAAACTGCAGTTTAATGTTTCCAAATGTAAAATAATGCACTTGGGGAATAGGAATCCTCAATCTGAGTATTGTATTGGCAGTTCTGTATTAGCAAAAACTTAAGAAGAGAAGGATTTAGGGGCAGGGATTTCTGACAGTCTCAAAATGGGTGAGCAGAGTGGTCAGGCGGTAGGAAAAGCAAGTAGGATGCTTGGCTGCATAGCTAGAGGTATAACAAGCAGGAAGAGGGAGATTGTGATCCCGCTATATAGAGCGCTGTTGAGACCACATTTGGAATACTGTGTTCAGTTTTGGAGACCTCACCTACAAAAAGATATTGACAAAATTGAATGTGTCCAAAGACAGGCTACAAGAATGGTGGAAGATTTTAAGCATAAAACGTATCAGGAAAGACTTAATGAACTCAATCTGTATAGTCTGGAGGACAGAAGGAAAAGGGGAGACATGATCGAAACATTTAAATACTGTATGTCAAAGGGTTAAATAAGGTTCAGGAGGGAAGTGTTTTTAATAGGAAAGTGAACACAAGAACAATGGGACACAATCTGAAGTTAGTTGGGGGAAAGATCAAAAGCAACATGAGAAAACATTATTTTACTGAAAGAGTAGTAGATCCTTGGAACAAACTTCCAGCAGACGTGGGTTGGTAAATCCATAGTAACTGAATTTAAACATTCCTGGGATAAACATATATCCATCCTAAGATAAAATACAGGAAATAGTAAAAGGGCAGTCTAGATGGATCATGAGGTCTTTTTCTGCCATCAGTCTTTTATGTTTCTATATAATTTAGCTTATGTAAATGACAGATTAGTAAATGATAAATAATTGAAATATTTGTTTTCTCATTGGCATGTTTTAATGTGTCCCCTAATCTGCTTTTTCTTAAACAGGTTTTGGTCCATGCTGACATTTTTGGCTCACATTATTATATATTTTATAATAGGAATTGTGATAGGTCAAAAATCATTTCCAAATATAAATTCTCGTGCATTTTTTTACATTGTAACAATCTATCTTTCACTGAACCTTGCAAGGTAAATACATTTTTACTTTTGTGGAAATTGATTAACATTGCCTAACAGTTAAGTGATATTCTTAAATTGCTGACTTGTAAACATTTAGCTGGAAGTAAGCCACAGTCAAGCATGCATACACACGGGCACACCCACACCTACCCATACATGCACAAACACCACACCACCCCCTTGACATTGTAAGCTGTATTAGAACTCAGTAAATTGTAATATAACTTTCAAACCAATCATAGTGATCTTAATCAACATGGGAGTACTAAGATTTTGTATCACCTGCTATGTTTTGGAAAAAAACTACCATATATAGAGAGCATAGTTTAATGAAGCGGTCCCCAAACTACGGCCCGCGGGCCGGATGCGGCCCGCTGAGGTCATTTACCCGGCCCGCGGCAGCGTAGGAGATTTTACCATCTATAATATACGAAGTTCCCGAATCTCATCTCCACTCTGCTGCCGAGCGTCTGGCGGCGGCAAGGAAGAGGAAAGCCAGGGGGGCGGGGAGGAAAGCACCCTATGGCAGAGCAGCAACAGTTCCTCTGAGAAAGAAATTGGCCAATTGCTTTCCTCTCCGCCCCCTGGCTTTCCGCCTCCTCCTCCTCCAGACGCTCAGCTGCAGATCGTCTTTGTCCCTCCAGTGCCGCTTTTTTTTTTTTTTTTTTGCACCGGTGAGGTTTGCGCGCGCTTGGGCACTTTTGGCGTGTGGGGGGTCTGCTGCGGAGAGAGAGAGAGAGAGAGAGAGAGAAAGAGGAAGACATAGAAAGGGAGTGTGAGAGAGAAATAACGCAAGAAAGAGAGGGAGAGAGAGAGCGGAGAGTGCTGCTTTTTTGCTTCTTCGCTGCCTGTGGGGAGCCTGGAAGCCCTGCAAGAGCATCTGGAGGGGGCAATAAACAAGACCGGCTCTTGGTCCTTTGAAGCTGCTGCCGCCGCCGCCCACCAAGGAGATCCCTTCGCCCGAACGGAGGCGGCGGCGGCGAGCTCAAGGAACCAAGAGCCGGTCTTTCTCGGCGCTGAATTGTTGCAGCTTCTGAGGCCGCCTCCGCCTCTGGGCGAAGGGATCTTCTCGATGGGCGGCCTCGGTTCGAAAACGACTGGCTCCTTTTCGTACCGAGGCCGCCCACCGAGGAGATCCCTTCGCCCAGAGGCGGAGGCGGCCTCAGAAGCTGCAACAATTCAGCGCCGAGAAAGACCGGCTCTTGGTTCCTTGAGCTCGCTGCCGCCGCCTCCGTTCGGGCGAAGGGATCTCCTTGGTGGGCGGCGGTGGCGGCAGCTTCAAGGGACCAACACCCGGTCCTCGTTGAGCTGAGCTTCCTTTGGCTTCCTTCGAGGCGGCAGGTGAGCTTTGCAGCTTTTCATCGAAGGAAGCCAAAGGAAGCTTAGCTTGGGGGCGGGCCTGAAGCAGCCACCGCCGCCTACTCCACCCTGAGCTTCGGCTGCACTGGGCAGCTCTGGCGGGCGTGCGGCAGCAGGGCAAGCCACGAAGGTGGCGCTGCCAAATGTGGGTCGAGCGGGAGGGCACTGAGCAGTAGCCGTAAGGCGGCAGTGGGGCGGTTGGCTGCAAGGCACTGGCGGCGGCGGCTTGATGTGTTGCAGGACGCCGTACATTGCTGGCGCTGCGCATGGGGCTGGCACCTCTGTCCCAGCCCAGCTAGCGGGCCAGTGCCAGCCCTGTACCCAAGCGTAGCGCCAGCAATGTACTGCGACCCGACGTCGGTGCCACTGTCTTGGAGCTTCTGCTTGCAGCCGACTGGCTCGCGGCGCGTTGCAGGGCAGAAAAAAAAAGAAGAGAGGAAGGAAGAGAGAAGAAAAGGAGAGAGAGAGAAGGAAAGCATGAGAGAGAGGGAGAGAAAACAAGTGAGAGGGGGAGGGAATGTGAGAGAGAAAAAGAGAAAAATGAGAAAATGATGGAGGGAAAGAACGAGGGAGAGGGAAACAAAACAAATGAGAAAGAAGGGAAAAAAGGGAGAGGGAAGAGAAAAGTGGAAAGGAGGGAAGGAGGGAGGGAGGGAGGGAAAGAAGAAGAAATGGAGGGAACAAGGAAGGAAGGAAGGAAGAATGAAATGAATTGAGGGGTGGAGGAAGGAAGGACTTTTTTTGGGGGGGCGGTGTAAATTAAAAAAAAAAATTCTCTCAACATACATTCAAACAATACAATGTACCATCTAATTTTCCCTGAATAAAATGCAGTATTTTGTCAGTAACTAAGATCAATCATCAAAAAAGTTGCAAAAGTTTTTTTTCTAATGTTGTGATCCAGGTACATACTTTTCTTTTAATTAAATTCCCTCCTTAATGTTCCTTCAAAAAGTACACCAATTATATTTCTAACTTAACCATTATGCCAAAGTGCTTTCTTCTTTCTTTATATATTTTTCTATAAATATTTTTCTATATTTTTCTATAAACCAAGAAAACCTTGTATAACCAATCAGATGTTAACAAAAGAAAATTAAAAACAAAACATAAACATATATGAATTTCAGACTTCTCCCCCCCCCTCTAAATAGTACGTTCCCATTTTGGTTTTTTACTTTAAAATAAGGTATGTGCAGTGTGCATAGGGATTTGTTCATAGTTTTTTTTATAGTCCGGCCCTCCAACAGTCTGAGGGACAGTGAACTGGCCCCCTGTGTAAAAAGTTTGGGGACCCCTGGTTTAATGGTTAAATTGTTTAATTTGAGGTGGAGAAACTTGGGGTCTTCCCATTACGCAAGTAAGAACTCCATTTATAGTGGAGTTCATTACACAATTTTGAACCAATTTCTTTTTCTCAGATTAATACACTTCACAGGATTATGCTTATAAAATAAGGGAAAACTCCCATGTATGCTGTTTAGGACTTCTAGAGAATGACAGTGTTTATATGAAAGAAACAATAGCATGATATATTTTTGTTTAATAGCAAATTTTTATATAGATAGGTAGGTAGATAGATAGATAGATAGATAGATAGATAGATAGATAGATAGATTGCAGTCTTTTATCTCATAGATGATAATGATTACTTGTTTAATAAATTATTTAAATTTTTGATTAAGATATAAATTTTCATCAATATTTTAAATATAATGTTGCTAATTTAAAATTTTTATTTACTTAGGTGTTTAGTTATTTTGGTATTGAGTCCTTTTTTGAGTCGACTTGGTTATGGATTTAATTGGCGTTGGGGAGCTATTATTGTTTGGTGTGGAATGAGAGGCACTTTTACTTTGAACATGGCTCTTCAAATTAGCCAATCAAGCAGTAGCAGCACTATACCTGTGGCTAGCATTAAGAACCAGGTAAAAATAAGCTTTTGACAATATTAATTGGATTTTTATAAAAATGCAATTAAATAAAATGAGATTTGGTACTAAATTCGTAAACTTAATAGATGCAATTTATTCAAAACAAACAACTAAAATTATATTAAATAATGAACAATTGGAAACATTTGAAATAAGTAAAGGAGTTCGACAAGGTTGCCCAATATCACCCATTATTATTCATTTTATCTTTAGAAGTCCTATTGATAAAAATAAGAGGAGATTCAAAAATAAAGGGTTTGACCATTGGCAAAGAGATATATAAAGTTCAGGCATTTGCGGACGACTTGACTTTTATAATAGAAGATCCGATAACAGTGACCCCAATATTGATACAGACAATAGAACAATATGGAAAAGTTGCAGGGTTAGAAATAAACAAGAGTAAAACACAATTTATAGTGAAAAACATGAATAAAAATCAAGAAAGACAACTTGAATATATCACAGATATGAAAATAGCTAAGAAAGTTAAATATTTGGGAATATGGATAACATCAAAAACAATAACATTAAAAAATGATAATTACATGAAATTAATTGCAGAAATTAAAAAAGACTTAGAAATATGGAATAACTTAAAAATATCTTTCCTGGGGAGAATTGCCACGATTAAGATGAATATACTACCTAAGGTTTTGTTTTTGTTTCAGGTTATCCCAATAAACCCTGGGGGAAACTTTTTTTAAAATCTAACAACGATAGTTAAAAAATTTCTATGGCAGGGGAAAAAACCAAGAATAAAGATAAGTATTTTGGAAGATATTAAAGAAAGAGGAGGATTTGCTCTACCTAACTGGAAATTATATTATCGGGCAGCCGCTTTAACTTGGATTAGAGATTGGATAGCGTTAGAAGATAAAAGAACATTAAAATTAGAAGGTCATGACCTTATGCTTGGCTGGCATGCCTTCATATGGTATGATAAGGATAAAATTCATACGTATTTTAAAAGACATACAATAAGAAAGTACTTATTGGAAGTTTGGAAAGATGTAAAGAAGAATCATTTTTTGACTATTCCTGAATGGATTTCTCCCCTTGAGGCAATAATACACCCCAATTCTGTAAGGGATACGAAAATAATAAGATATAAGGAATTATTAGATGACCAATTGAAATTAAAGGCAAGAAATAAATTACAAGAAGAAGGGATTATAATTGATTGGTGGCAATATGTTCAGATCCAGTCTAAATTTCAAAGTGATAGTAAGATATACATCTTTAATAAAAGTAAAAATTTCTTAGGTAACTTACTAGTTACTAACCAGACTAAACTAATAGGGAAAGCTTATAAATATCTGATTGCTCATAAAAATATAGATTTGACTTTAAAGGACAATATGATAAGTTGGTGCAAAAATATTGGTAAAGAAATAGACATAGATACATGGGAAAAAGTTTGGACCTCAAATTGGAAAATGACAAAATCAGTTTCCCTAAAAGAAAACCAAATTAAGATGTTCTACAGGTGGCACCTCCCACCAAATAGAATAGCAAAAATGTTTCCTAAGACCTCTCCATTATGTTGGAAATGTAAGAAGGAAATAGGATCCTATTATCATCAATGGTGGACATGTAATAAAGTTAAGCTATATTGGAAAATGATAGAAAAAATGATAAAAGATATAGTAAAACAGGAGATAGAAATAACCCCGGAATTTTATTTACTGGGTATAACCAATCAGAGATACAAGAAAGAAATTTTACATTTAGTTATTCATATTTTGACTGCGGCCAGGATAATATATGCGCAAACCTGGAAAGGGGAAAATATCCCCAAAGAAGAGGAAGTTATTAAAAAAATATTGGAATGTGCTGAAATGGATATGATGACAAGACGGTTAAAAGACCAAGAAGAAACAGAATATTATGAGATATGGAACAAAGTGTTTATATGGATAAACAAGAAGAAATATTAAAATAATGAATAAATAAATAAATAAGAGAATTACATTAGCAGTGATATGATTTAAGATTTATGTTAGAATTAGTTTATGTATGAAAACTTATCATATAAGGTAAAACAAATCTCTTCTTTTCATTTAAAGTAATAAGTTTGAATCTAAGTATTTTTTAAATGTATTCTTTTTCTGTATTGAAATTTTACTTCAAAAATAAGCGGGGAAGATACAACCCCACTTTTATGTTATATGTATGTGTCAGTTTTGTCCATTTTATGAAAATCAATAAAATATATTTTAAAAAAATAAAATAAATTTTTATCTTGAAAAATCAAATCTATGGAAATCTTTTTAGCAAAATGTTCTCTGGATCTGCTTTTTAAAGCTTTGAAAAGAAAGCATACCAGCATATTGGACATTGGAATAAAAATATAGTTCAATTCAACTTGTAAAAAATGTGAGATTTAATTTATATTAAAAATATAAAATAGGTATACAGGTAGATTTCAATTTATGACCATTCATTTAGTGACAATTTTAACTTACCGCAGCATCCCTGTGATTGTAATTGTGATTCTGGCATTTGGCAACTGTCATGTATTTATGGTATGTTCAGTGTCCTCCACCAATGTGATTATCATTTATGACCTTCCCAATTAGCTTCCAACAAGCGAAGTCAATGGGGAAAGTCAGTAAGGAAAATCTCAAGTCACAATAATGTGATGTCTCACTTAGCAAATGTGATGTTAATGATCACAGCGAAAAGGTAATAAAATAGTGTGTCACATGTGCTTAACAAATTTTGAGCAGTCACTAAACAAATGATTTTAAATTGAGGATTTGTAAATTACAGTGATACCTCGTCTTACAAACTTAATTGGTTCCGGGACGAGGTTTGTAAGGTGAAAAGTTTGTAAGACGAAACAATGTTTCCCATAGGAATCAATGGAAAAGCGATTAATGTATGCAAGCCCCAAACTCACCCCTTATGCCAGCCAAAGTGCCTGTTTTTGCGCTGCTGGGATTCCCCTGAGGCTCCCCTCCATGGGAAACCCCACCTCCGGACTTCTGTGTTTTTGTGATGCTGCAGAGGAATCCCAGCAGCGCAAAAATGGGTGTTTCACTGGCAACAGAAGTCCGGAGGTGGGGTTTCCCAGCGAGAGGAGCCTCAGCAAAATTGCAGCATCACAAAAACACGGATGTCCTCGAAACCCCACCTCCAGACTTCCATGTTTTTGTGATGCTGAGATTTCGCTGAGGTTTTTAAAACAGCCTGGGGCTTCTCGGCGGCCTCCCGAACGCTGAACCCGGAAGGTTTGAAAATTAACAAGAAAAAGATGCAATTACTAACAAAAAATCTGACAGACTTACAGATAAAGCAATTAGAAAAGTTGACAAGTATGAAAATAACAAAGGAAGTAAAATATTTGGGTATTTGGATTACAGCCAAAGCCATATCATTAAAAAATGATAACTATGTGAAACTTTAGAAATATGGAATAACTTACAATTAACATTACTTGGAAGAATTTCTACAATAAAAATGAATATTCTCCCCAAAGTACTGTTTTTATTTCAGGTAATTCCAATTAACCCAGGAGTAAATTTTTTTAAAGAATTGACTAAGGTTACAAAAAAATTTATATGGCAAGGGAAAAAACCAAGAATAAAATAAAGTGCACTAGAAGATTGGAAGGAGAGGGGCGGGCTCGCCCTTCCAAACTGGAAGCTATATTATCAAGCAGCAGCCTTATCCTGTATAAAAGAATGGTTAATTTTGGAAAATAGAAGATTATTAAATCTTGAAGGACACGACCTAATGTTAGGTTGGCATGCTTTTGTTTGGTATGATAAGTATAAACAACATTCCTACTTTAAGAGAAATACAATTAGAAAGGCCTTATTGAACTAATGGAATGAGATAAGAAAAAATCATTTTTAGTAATGCCAGAATGGATCTCTCCAATAGAAGCTATATGTCCCTCAAATTTATTACAAGAAGGTAAAATATGGAAGCATAGGGACGTACTAGACAATCAACTGAAATTGAAAACGAGAAAAGAATTACAAGAAGCAGGATTAGTAATGGATTAGTGGCAGTATGCGCAGATTAAATCAGGTATATATTTAAGAAAGACAACAACATATTAGGGAAATTATTAATTAAAAATCAAGGAAAATTCATCGGGAAAGTATATAAATATTTGATTAATTATAGGACAATAGGTTGGATTTTAAAAGACAATATGATTAGTTGGTGTAAAAATTTAGGAAAAGAAATAGATTTAGATACATGGGAAAAGATTTGGACATACAATTGGAAAATAACCAATGCTTCTTTTAAAGAAAATCAAATAAAGATGTTTTATAGATGGCATTTTCCACCTAATAGAATTTCAAAGATGTTCCCAAGTACATCGTCCAATTGTTCGAAATTGAAAAAAGAAATCGGTACATATTTTCATTTATGGTGGACGTGTCCGAAAGCAAAGAATTATTGGAATAAGGTGGAAGATGGCTAAGAGAAATAACAGAACAAGAAATTAGGAAGACTCCAGAATTTGTACCTGTAATTTCATGTATAATAGATCTGGCGACAAATACATCCTAGTCTCAATTCCCTTTTTACTTCTTAAAATTCAGTTCTTGCAGTAAATTAGTGTTGATTGTAAAGTTTTTTGTTAAAATATTGATATGAACAATTAGTGGCAGCGAAGGGGTAAGTGGTGAACCAAAATTAACTCATTTTCTTTTTCAGCTCTCTTTTTGGGTGGGGTGGGGACAAAATTCAGAATCCAGGATTATACTACTATAGTTGTTTATGTTTAATTTTGTTTTGTCATCTTATTAGGTGAAATTATACTATATGTATCTGTACTATTCTTTCTATTTTACCTTGCTCCCTTAAAATATGGTATCATAAATGGATGAACATTTTATGAGGTTGCTAATTATAACAATGTTTTGTTTTTCAGATATTAATGCATGCTGGAACATCATCACTGTTAACCTTGATTATTAATTCAATCACTGTGAAGTCGCTGGCTGTAACCTTAGGTGACATTAAACATACAATTTTAAAAAATATTTGTTTTTCTATTTAGTTTCTAACAGGCAGACTATATACATTTTCCTGGAAATATTTTCTACTGAGCACAGTTGGACATGTCTGAATGAGTGTGACTGGGATTATGCTATTGATGTGTTGAATACTAGCATATTATATATCAAATGCAAATTTGTGGAAAAATTGATTTGATTAATTTATCAATCTAGCCAGTTTTTAGTTAAGTAAGAAAATTATATATGCATCTGCTTTCCAATAATTTGAATTAGAATCCTTTAATGAAGCTTTTAATGTGTAATGTCATAGGGATAAGAATTTCACTTCATATTTACACAGAATTTCAAATCAAATTTAATTGGAGCTCTATGCACAAACACATTTCTACATATGAATGCACACATAGTATGCTATAAATTTATATTATATATATATCTCTCACATATTTTTCCTGAATATTTATATAATATAAATATATATTATATTATATATATTTGTTTTCGTAGATTTTCATATATATATATATGTAGATTGTTCTGAGTTCGGGTTTTGCCCTGTGTAATATTTTGCACCGAAACGTCGCATAGACATGCAAAATATTACACAGGGCAAAACCCGAACTCAGAACAATCTACATACATATACCCGTGAAAATCTACGAAACACACACACACACACACACACACACACACACACACACACACACACACACATATATATATATATATATATATATATATATATATATGACGGTCTTGGTATATTCGGGTTTCTTCCCGTGTAGGATTTGGAAATTTCTGGCGACGTTTCGACGAGGTCTCACTCGTCATCTTCAGGCTGGTGTTTCTGTCCTTGTTCTCAGGCGAACACTGCGAGACCTGAGCTGCCTTCCTTCTATAAATACTGGTGGCTGGGTGTGGTTTGATGGCTCAGCAATTGCCTGCTGTGTAGAAACTTCCTGATGAGTCAGTGGGGTAACAATTGGGGTCGTTGATATAGCTGAGGTATGCTGATTAGTTAATGGTTGTAGATTAGGCGTGATATCCTGAGTAGTTGGAACTTGCAGGCTACTTGATTGTTTTACAATGTGTGTTCTGAGTCTGGTTTCTATGGCTGGGATACGTTTGAGAGCTGGTTTCCAGATGTCTGGTAAGCGGGAGGTATCATCCCGCTTGTTCATATTTTGGGGATGTTTTTCTATCTCGATGGCTTCTATGATTATTCTTTTGCTGTAGTGTTCTGTTTTGGAAATTAATTTGGTACTGTCGAAATCAATTTCATGTTCCAAATCCTACACGTGAAGAAACCCAAATATACCAAGACCGTCATACCTGTACCCGTGAAAATCTACGAAAACAAAAATAATCATATTGTATCATTTTATCATATTCAGTTTTTATATTCTTTCAAATCTGAAACATTCTTTACATGATGTATGGTATTTAATATCTTCATATTCTAAATTGTAATTCACAGTCCAAATATCAGAACATCTTCATATGTTTAATTTATTTCAAATACAACAAGATGGCAATTCCTGACTTTGGGTTTCTCCCATTTAACATTTGAACAGATACAAGAATGAACTGTAATTGAGTATTCAAATAACATAGTTTAAGTAATAGGTTACTTTACAGGATTCACAAATCTGCCAAAGTCAGCAAAGAGTTTGGCTGATTTGTGAATCCTGTAAAGTAACCTATTACTTAAACTATGTTATTTGAATACTCAATTTTAAATGTTAGTGAGTTACAGTTCATTCTTGTATGGTGCCAAAGGAAGGAAAATTTTAGGAAAGAAGTAGAATAGGGCAGAGAGCTAAGAAAATAGCAGGAGAAAGTGAGAGAAAGCATGGCGGAGAGGGAAAGAGTCTTCGGAGAGGGGCGGCATACAAATCTAATAAACTTAAACTTAAGAATCCTTTAGGAAGCATAAATGGTGATAATAATAATAATGAGATTGTACATAGCCTCAGGGAGAAATTGTAGGGAAACTTCCAGGAAATAAGTAAGTTATTGAATACAGAGAGTAAGTGATACAGACTGAAAAGTAATGTAAAGGCAAAGATAGAAACAGGAGAAGAAAGTGGGAAATGTGGCAGACGCTAATGGGTGGAAATAGCAATTGAAGACAATGCTTTACTTAAAATTGAATATAAAGTTTCCTTCAAGTTGAGCTATTTTATTTTAAAATTTCATTTTATAGGCTAATCAACCCCCAAACAATTTACAATTTAAAAAATCCAACAAATTAAAAATGCAATTAACCTAGAAGAGCAAAATACAAAAATAAATCAAAGCAGATTGAAACCAAAATAAAACCTTGGCTCTGCAATTATCCTGTCCCGAAGACCTTAGAGAACAACCAGATCTTCAATAATTTCCTGGTGGTAGGAGTCACATGATTATTTATAGATTATAATTTATACATTGATGCCAACATATTTCATGCACATTTCACAATAACCAATTATTTTTCTCTTATTACAGGGCTTTGTAATATAACTCTTCCAAAGCGTATGGCAATGTTTAATGCTATTCAACGTATTAAAAAAATGGAAGCCAACACTTTCACAATGCTAAAACTTGATCGATTTTTGGCTGATGCAAACTGGTCAATGGTGGAAAAAGCAATCAAAATAGATTACCCTTACAGAGTAAGGAAAACAAATGTTAAATACAAATAAATTAATATGGTACAGTGATACCTCATCTTATGAACCCTTCGCGATACAAACCCGGTGTTTAAGATGTGTTTGCCTCTTCTTAAGAACCATTTTCACCTTGTGAACCCGAGCTCGGGTGCGTGTGCTCTCTTACTGCACGTGCGCTCCCTTACTGCCGCAGGGATTCCCCTGCCTTGTGACTGCCACCGTTGGGATTTCCCATTTACTGACAAAAGAGCCCCCAGCTTGCTAACACCCGTCCTATGGCATACTGTGCTGGGACAAATGTGCGCGTGCCCATAGAGAGCTCTGCATGCCACCTCTGGAACGCATGCCGTAGGTTCATCACCAGAGGTGTAGTTGTAAGTGGAGTGAAAGAAGTAGAATGCAACTAGATGGAGAAAGTAATATTAATACAGAATATAAATTTTAGATAAGCAATAAATGAGGGAGATACTGTTTCTTAATTAAGATCAAGCTGTAGCAATGACTGAACAGAGAGAGTCGGGCAACCCGCTCTTTTAAAGTTCCCTGTGCGAAGGCACGGCTTGACAGTTGTTTGAATTAGCCCATCACGTCTTGGCCAATCCACGACCGGCATGCATATTTGTGTGCCGTGCCTCTGTACCAAACAATAAAATTAAATATTATTTGAATACAATCTTCCCCTGATTGACTAAATAATGTAACATCATTATCATTGTTTTTAGTTACACTACTGTTCTTTTCTTCCTCCTACAGCTAAGTGCAGAAGAAATTAATCAATTGGGCAGATTACTTAGATGTCCAGAATGCAATGCAGATATTACATTTGAGAGAGATCCTGAACAAATTGCTGAAATGTTCGAGGAAGCCAGGTTACGTCTCTTAACAGCACAGATAGTTAGTATTTTTGTTTTCCTTAATGTTTTTTGTTCTACATATATTTAATGTATGTAATCTGAAAGCAAAAGTATTTAGCAGGACTAGTAAAAGCTTTTGGAGTCCCCTTACTCTTACTGCCCCAATAATTCCTTGGTCACCAGTATTAAATTATTTACCCATCCACAGTCATATATTTGAGATGGGTGGCTATATAAATTGAAGAAAGTAAATATACTAAGGTGACCAGATGTCCTGCTTTTGGTGGGACAGTCCTGCTTTGGATAAATTGTCCCACGTCCCTTGGGTTTTCAAAAATGTCCCGATTTTGGAATGGAAGAGGGGGACTGCCAGTAGTGGGGGGAGAGCAGGAGGGGAGGGGCATGTTTCAATTCTGCCCCTCCTCGTTGGTAGCAAGGTCTTTTCCCTGCTCCCACCCCTGCCCCAACTATGCCATGTTGACCATGGCTTGGTTGGTCAAAGGCAGTGCTGTGGGGTATTCTGTGGAGTGTGAGCCTGGGATGGTGCTCGGGGGCCACTGTAGCAGCTGGCGCCACAAGGACCTGAAGAGGCAGCGGCACCAAGCCCCGGAGCGGCCCTCCAGCCACGCGGAATGTCACTCTCCATCTTCCCCAGGCACGACTGGGTGCTTGACAGGTTTTCCTCTTCCTCCGCCTCCCATGTGAGTCCTTCTGGCTGGCTCCTTCAGTGGGAAAGGCCCAGTCAGCTCAGCTGCTGAGCCCCTTCTCCTTTCCCCCCTCCTCCTCCTCTTCCTCCCCCTGACACATCCACAGTGTGTGGTGTGACTTGAAAACAGACACACAAAACAATGGGGGAGGAAGGGAGGAAGAGAGGGGGGAGGAAAGTAGGGAGAGAGAGAGAAAGAAAAAGACAGGAAGGAAGGGAGAGAGAGAGAAAGAAAAAAAGAAAGAAAGAAAGAAAGAAAGAAAGTGTTCTACCAGGCTCTCTGATAGGAGCCTCCCGAAAATTCAAGGATACAAATTTCAGACGCACACACGTTTGAAAATTCAAAACCATGTTCTTTATCACAAAAGTCAAAATAAACTAAGCCCTCTTTTTGCATTACAAAGAGCACTC
The DNA here is from genome assembly GCF_031021105.1 of Erythrolamprus reginae. Lineage (NCBI taxonomy): Eukaryota > Metazoa > Chordata > Lepidosauria > Squamata > Dipsadidae > Erythrolamprus > Erythrolamprus reginae. The sequence goes on along the minus strand of NC_091950.1, from coordinate 135,826,055 downwards.
TTCCCAAAACAACCAGGTAGTCTGTACAATTTCCCTTAAGCAGTCATTAAGTACTTAGCCAGCAGCTGTGAAGAAACTTCACACCCCTTCTTCTTCCAACAAAGTGAGACACACACACATGTTGCTCTGCTTTGGTTTCAAAGGCGTGAAAAAGCAACAAAGTCCAGCACACAAGATTCCTGATGAACTGCGATCAGATATTCTTCCACAATGGTCAAACCCACATGCTGCTATTTATAGTAGCAGCCCTAATTACTGGAGCCCCACCCAAACACAGGTGGCCTCCCTTATTTCCTGTAAAATGTTCTTACTTGGTCTCTTCTACTCATAATTCTGCGCTTGCGTGGGTCCAAAATGTCATCATCTGAAGCAATAGAAGATAAGGAAGATTGACTGCCTTGGCTGTGTGCCAAGCCCTCCTCTGCCGAGTCACTCCCACCTTCTTCTTCGTCCGAGGAAACTAAACTCTGAACTGATTCTGTCGGCAATAACACAGGCCTGTGACATATTGAAGTTTCCCCTGCATCCACCTCCCCATTCCCTGGGGCAGGAGATGGGCCAGAGCCAACCACAAAAGAAAGAAAGAAAGAAAGAAAGAAAGAGAGAGAGAGAAAGAGAGGGGGAGGGAAGGAGGAAGATAGAGAAAGGGAGGAAGGAAGAGAGAAAGAGAAAGAGAGAGAAAAAAGGAGAGGAAGGAAGAAGAGAGAAAGAAATAGCGAGAGGGTGGGAAGGAGAGAGAGAGAATAAAGAAATAGGGAGGGAGGAAGAGAGAAAAAAGAGAGGGAGAGAAGGGAGAAAAAGAAAGTGAAAAAAGAAAGGGGGAGGGGGAGAAATAGAGAGAATGGGGGAAGAAAGAAAGAGAGAAAAGGAGAGGAAGGAAGGAAGAAAGAAAGAAGGAGAGAGCGAAAGAAAGAAATAGAAGGGAGGGAGAAAGATAAAAAAGAGGAAGGAGGGGAGAGAAAAACTGAAAGAAAGAAAGAGGGAGGGAGGGGGAGGGAGGGAGAAAAATAGAGAGAAATAGAGAGAGGGAGGAAGAGAGAGAAAAGGAGGAAGGAAGAGAATGAAAGAGAGAGAGAGAAAAGGTGAGGAAGAAAGGAAGGAAGAGCGAAAGAAAGAACAAGACAGTGGACAATACTAACAGTAATAATACAAATAAGTATACATAACCCTGATCTTCCAACTTCATCAGTACCATTCTCTGTTTCTATTTCTTCATCATGTTTTCCATTAATTCATTTAAACATTCCATATTTTTCGGAGTATAAGATGCAGCAGAGTAAAAGACGCACCTAGATTTTAGAGGTGGAAAACAAGGGAAAAAGTATTCTGAACCAAATGGCATAGTAATATATTATTTAATAAAATATCAGTGTAGTCGAATACTTTTTACAAACATGTATTCTTTTTATAACCATGTACAGTGGAACCCCGACATAAGAGCTGCTCTACTTAAGAGCAACTCGAGATAAGAGCTGGGAGGGGAGAGATATTTTTGTTCTACTTACAAGCCCAAATTCGAGATACAAGCGCCAAGGAGCTGTCTCCTGAAGCCAAACGCTAACTTCCGCGTTCGGCTTCAGGAGACAGCTGCGAAGCGGCGCGCGTGTTTTAAAAGGTTGCAGCCGGCCTGGGGGGCTCGGGGGGGTGCTTGCAGCTTTCTTTCTTGCTCTTTTTCTTTCTCTCTTTTACCTTCCCTTCCTCTATTTCTTCTTTTCTTTCTCCTTCCCACCTTCTTCCCTCCCTCCCTCCCTTCACTCATTCCTCTCTTACTCTCCCCTTTCATAAGTTTCCTTGCTTCCTTCCTCTGTTCCTGTCCCTTCCCCCTTTCTTTCTTTCTTTCTTTCTTGCTCTTTTTCTTTCTCTCTTTTACCTTCCCTTCTTCTATTTCTTCTTTTCTTTCTCCTTCCCACCTTCTTCCCTCCCTCCCTCCCTTCACTCATTCCTCTCTTACTCTCCCCTTTCATAAGTTTCCTTGCTTCCTTCCTCTGTTCCTGTCCCTTCCCTCTTTCCTTCCTTCCTTCCCACCCTCCGTCCATTCATTCACCCATTCCTCTCTTGATCGCTTAAAGCCGGTCCCTGGTGCAAAAAGGGTTGGGGACCTCTGTCCTACAGGATTGGGTGGCAGAGAAGTTGAACATATGTAAATTTAAAAGTTTAAGAAAGTTTACAAGTTAAGTGAAAGAAACTTCATTATTCATTTATATGTACATGTACATTTCTTCATTAAAAACATGTCTTTCTGCATAATTTAGACTAACTTTGTGAGTTTTTTGAGGGCTGGAACCAATTAAAATTATTTACATTAATTCCTATGGGGAAAAGTCGTTCGAGATAAGAGCTGCTCGACTTAAGAGCCCAGGTCCGGAACGAATTAAACTCGTATCTCGAGGTACCACTGTATACTTTTTACAAACTTGAAATTTGTCAGCTTTAAGACTTGTGAACTTCAACTCCCAGAACTCCTCCTCCACTCATGCTAGCTCAAGAATGGGAGTTGAAGTCCACAAGTCTTAAACTTGCCAAGTTTGAAGATCCTGGCATCCCTAATTCCTAACCCAAAGGTTTTCAAACTTGACAACTTTAAGACTTGTGGACTTCAATTCCCAGAATTCCTCCTCTAGACATGCTAGTTGGGGTAATTAGAAGGCAAAAACAACCCCATTTTTGCAAAAAATGGGTGGGCAAAGGGTCTGCAGGGTGCCCCTGGGTGCTGGAAGATGGCAGAAATGCCCTTGTTTTTGTGAAAAATGGGCTGGGTTTTGCCCATTATTTCACAAAAATTGAGACATTTTTGTCTTCCCCCCCAGTTCCCAGGAGTTCTCTGCAGGCTCCCCAGACTCTTTGCCTGCCCCATTTCTATGAAAAAAACCCAGGGGGAAAACAGTTCATTTTTTCCAAAAACAGGACCATTTTTGCCATCCTCCAGCACCTAGGAGCTCTCTGCAGGTGGGAGGGGAGGGGCTTCGGAATAGCCAAAATAACTCTATCTGTGTATAAAAAGCCAATATTTTCACCCTCTTTGGGGGGAGGGGGAAAGGTGTGCCTTATACTCCAAAAAATATGGTAAATAATTTTCTTTGCACCATGTATTTGTTATCCCCTACTAATTTACTAATATTTAATTTTTTGAAAATTACTCATTTCACCATAATTTCAATATCCCAAATGTCTAGGACATAAAACAAAACATTAACAACATTTAATCAATCCTGGGAATATATTTCAAAATCCCCACAATTTCTAATCCTTAAATGTTTAAATTCACTATATACTTCAATGCACAATTAATATTAATAATACAATTATTATTATTATTATTATTATTATTATTATTATTATTATTATTATTATTATAATAATATTTGTATGTCGCCCTTCTCCGAAGACTAATTACCTAATCCTAAGCTTCTACCTACTAAGCTTAGTTTATTTTTAATTACAATAGATTCTATTATCTGTTAATGTGTATGCTATTATTTTCCCTATTTTTATTTTCTATTTTTTCTTGTTATTAATATAATTTATCATTATCTATCATCTTTTAACCGTATTGGATTTCCATCATTTAATCACCCTTTTATTTCTCTCTCTTGGAGTCTTATAACTCTTTTTGAGGAACTATGTTTTTCTATCTTCTGAGAAAACAGTGACCTGAGAAGCAAAAGGAAATCAACTTTATTCTCCACTGCATCTGGAAGGAGAGTCCAACATGGGTAATGTACCAATCCTATTGGTAGAGACTGAGTTATAATTAGCATAATAATAGCTACCGCCCCCTTACTGCTCCCATGAGCCCCAGTTTTAAAAACTCAATCCAAGAGTAGAGACATACTGAGTTTTGCTCTTAGGAGTTATACATATAGTTATATATATAGAAATAAATTATATTTAAAATGATTGTTGTTGACCTGTTTAATCCTGTTCTTTGTCTTTCAGGTTGAAAGGATCACAGAAGAAGGAAGAACAGAGGAAAGGGGTCTCTGCCCTCCGCGGGCAGCACCCCCAACGATCCTCTTCAGGGGTTTTGTATTCCCTCCATGGGAACACCCCGTAGAGGAGCACCCAGCCTGGGGTCCCTGACCTCCGTGGCCAGACCAGGGCTGTGGGCTGAAGGTGGAGGGGTCCGCCCCCTCCACTGGGAAGCCTGAAGGTGCTGTCGCTGGGCTCTCGGTGAGGAGCGGAGCCGCGCCTCTCAGCTGTTCGGCGGCCGCCGAACAAGCCTCCGCCGCCGCTGCCGCTGCCTGGGAAGCCGCAGGGTGAGCGAAAAGCACTGGGACGGCCGGAAACACCGGCGAGGCCAGTAGAGCCACGAGCGCGCCGCCGGAGAAGCAGCGGGAGCTGCTATAGCCGCAGAGGGGCTGGAAGCCGCAGCGCTCCCCCCCAAAAGGGAAAAAAAGCCGCGAACGGCATGGGGGCCGCCATGTTGGTTGCTACTTGTGCAACCCGAAAAAGCGCCAACAGGAAGTCCTTCCTGCAGCTGGTAGGCGCGAAGAGGCTGCAAGCCTCAGTGCGCAGGCGCGATTGGCCAAAGAGGACGGTGGCCATCTTTTTCTGACTCAGAGCCAAAATTTACTGAGCAACGAGGCTGCAAGGCCCAAACGCAGTCGGTTCCTCAGCCACACGAACACTGTGAGTACATGGAGGAACAAGCGGGACTCGAGAGGGCTGCTTCCCCCAATGTGGTTAAGGAAAAGCCCAAAGGGAAGTCCAAGGAGAAGTCCAAGACTTCACAGTCCCCAGCCTCAGCCTCATCTATGAAGGAGGCCGAAAAACGTATTAAGGCCTTAGAAAAAAGACTGGAAAAAGGACTCTACAGGCCTCCCCCTCTACAGTGCCACTGGGCCAGAGACAAGCAACACCTGACCCAGTCACCACACTGCCGGCCTTTGGCTTACCTGAGGAGGACTGGTCACCTGACAGGCAATCACCTATGTTGCCACGCATCATATCCTCCCCAGGCCCCTCATGGAACAGACCTGAGTCAGCTAGCTATGCTAGAAGAAGTTCTCTGGGCCCATCTGCCACGTTCACGCCCACAGCGGCGGGATTAAGGGCACAGGCAAGCACTTGGCAAGATATGCCACCCGACTTGCAGGACCTTATTGCAAATGTTTATTCTCAAGGCATAGTGGCTGGGGCCACTAAATATGGCCAGCAACCTTCTCAAGCAACAACAGGGCAGGTCTGGTCAGCACCGCCCCCCTCGGGCTTGGGGTCCATATCAGAGGAGCCACTCATGGGAGAGGACAGCGATAGGGAGTATGACCTCTCTGAGGATGAAACCACTCCCGAGCAACCTCAACCGGTAGGCCTGTTTAAGCCAACACTGTTCAGGACTCTGCTATTTAAGGCTAAACAGGTGATGAACCTACCAGGTACAACTAAAACAGCAGAAGATGTAGACAAGACCCCAGATGCCTTGCTACAGGAACCTCAGCCCGAGTCAGAACATTTCCCAGCATCAAATATTTTTCTGCAGGGAGCCAAGCGCCCTTGGCAATACCCAGCAGCAGCTCAAGGTCCATCCAACCTGGAACGTCGTTTCTACACGTTCGACGAGGAGGTGGAGAAACTCCTCGAATTTCCACCCATAGACCAACCGGTCGTGACCTTGGTCTCCAGCGCCCTGGTGCCCTCCGAAACAGGGGAGAGCCTGAAGCCAGAGGACCGGAAGGCGGAGATACTCCTGAAAAAGGCACACCAGATGGCGAGCTGGGGATTTCGGGCAGCAGCGGCTGCATCCTTCATAAATCGAGCTTCCCTCCGGTGGATACAGGAGATGCAATCTCGCCTGGGGCCGGAGGATGGAAGACTACGTCAGGACCTGGCTAAGCTACGAGCTGCGGCGGAATTTTCCGCGGATGCCACATTGCACGCGGCTAAATTTTCCAGCAGAGGCATGGCTACCACACTTGCAGCACGCCGACTCCTGTGGCTTCGACACTGGCCAGCCGATCTGAAGTCCAAATGGAGACTGGCGTCAGCCCCATTTCAAGGCTCTATGCTCTTTGGGGATATATTGGACAAGGTCCTAATTGAGGACAAGGACAAGCGGAAGGTCCTCCCCAGAACAGGCAGACGGCAGGACCGGAGATCAGCGCCATATACGAGGCGCCAAACGCCCCGCTGGGATAGCTCCACAGGGGCGGGTCAGGGCCAAAGGTCGTACTCGCAAGGTCAGTTCTCAAACCAAACCTTCAGAAGCGACCGGGGGTCCTTTCAAGACCGACCCAGGGGCTACCAGAGCTCGAGGCGGCCCTTTCGGGGGAACACCCAGAGAGGCTTCCGCCGCTCTAAGTGACTCTGCCAACCATTTGCCAATCGGCGGGAAACTCCAGCACTTCAGCACCTCCTGGTACACCACCTCCTCAGACCAATGGGTCCAAGCTACGGTGTCGGAAGGTCTACGCCTGGAGTTTGTAGGCCAACCCCCCAACCGGTTTATACACTGCCCAAGGGTTCGAAAACCGCAAGACAAGCAACAACTACAAAACGAAATTGCTCATCTGCTGGAAATCCAAGCCATAGAGCCGGTACCGCCACAGGAGGAGGGAAAAGGATTTTACTCCAGGATTTTCATTGTTCCCAAGTCTTCAGGAGGTTGCAGGTTGATTCTCAACCTGAAGCAACTCAACATCTTCATAAAATACAGGCGATTCCACATGCACTCGCTTCAAACTATCTTGGCCTCAATCAGATCACAGGATCTGTTAACGTCCATCGACCTGAAAGAGGCATACCTGCACGTTCCCATACATGCATCACACCGGAAATACCTCCGTTTTTGTTCAGAGGGAACACACTACCAATACAAGGCCATGCCATTCGGCCTGTCGTCAGCTCCACGGACTTTTACCAAGCTCCTGGATGCCCTGATGGCACACCTGTGCTCTCAATCCATCAGACTGATGGCGTATCTGGACGACATCATCATACTGTCCAGGTCGCCAGCGCAGGCGAGACAGGACTTAAACCAAACTATGCGGACATTGGAAGCTCATGGCTTTACCATCAATCAGGAAAAGAGCCAATTGATCCCCCGAACCAGACTTTTACACCTGGGAGCGATCATAGACACCTTGTCGGGCTCAGTCTCACTCTCCCCAGAGAGGATAGTGAATATACAACATTTGATAGCCGAACTCAACCAACACAGACAGGTTCCCATGTCACTGTTGTCAAAGGTGTTGGGAACCCTGGTCTCAGCTATAGGGATTGTGCCCTGGGCCAGGCACCACATACGGGCCCTGCAGTGGTTTTTACTACCGGCACAAAGGGCCAAGGTGAGCCACTCACATCAACGAACTCACATACCACGACACGTCAAGGTTTCCCTGAGATGGTGGACATCGCCCGCAATACTCAAGGGTTCTTCCTTTCAGACGCAGGACAAGATGATTCTGACTACAGACGCCAGCCTCTACGGTTGGGGAGCTCACATCGGCCCCCACATGGCGCAGGGCACGTGGTCAGCAGAGGAATTGTCACCTATAAACATCAACTTCCTCGAACTCAGAGCGGTCTTCCTAGCTCTTCAGGCTTTCCACTCTATTGTCCAGGACAAACACATACTAGTGCTTACAGACAATGTGGCGACCAGAGCCCATTTGAACCACCAAGGGGGCACGAGGTCGCGTCGCCTCATGGACGAGACGGCAAATCTGTTCGATTGGGCCGAACTTCACCTAGCGTCCTTATCCGCAGAGCACATTGCCGGGACCAACAACACCCAGGCAGATTGGCTCAGCAGGACTACATTAGACCCGTCAGAGTGGAGGCTGGACCCAGCGCTCTTTCAACAGATATCGCACAGGTTTGGGACTCCATCTGTAGATCTGTTCGCCACCCACCGGAATGCACAGACCCAAAGGTTCTATTCACGTTTCCCGGAACCGGGGTCAGAAGGGGTCAACGCCTTGCGGTCAGCTTGGCCGACAGGACTGCTGTATGCATTTCCTCCAGTAAACCTGATACCAAGGGTCATAGAAAAAATTCTCCAGGAAAAGGCAGAGGTTCTGATGGTGGCACCACACTGGCCACGCCGGCCGTGGTTCGCCGACCTGATGGCTCTGTCACTAGTTCCACCATGGAGGATGCCAGACAACATCATCACCCTCAGCCAAGGGAACCTGCTACACCCGGATCCCCAGTGGCTACAACTAACCGTCTGGCACTTGAAAGGCACAGATTAAAGCATCAAGATCTGCCGGAGAAGGTCATCGATACAATTCAGGCTGCTCGATGTCCCTCGACTTCAAGGATATACCAGGCCACGTGGGCTGCCTTTTGCACCTTTTGTAACAAGGAGGGCAAGAACCCCAAGGAAGCATCGGTGATTACAGGCAGGAATAGACCGGGGATTGGCTCCTAACACATTAAGGAGACAGGTGGCAGCACTCTCCACCATGATTCAGATACCGGAGTCTCATTCGCTAGCCCATCATTCGTGGGTAAGAGACTTTATACGTGGAGCCTCAAATTCACATACACCACCGGTACGGAGATTCCCCTCATGGGATCTATCGATAGTACTGAAGGCCTTGACAAAACCACCATTTGAGCCTCTGAGATCAATTCCACTTAGGCTCCTCTCCTTGAAAACAGCCTTCTTAGTAGCGGTCATTTCGGCACGCAGAGTGTCAGAGATTTCAGCCCTCTCTGTGAGACCAGATTTATGTATCTTCTATCCAGATAGAGTGGTACTCCGCTTGGATCCGTCGTTCATTCCCAAGGTGAACACTTTGTTCCACAGGAAACAGGAACTTATATTGCCTGACTTCTGCACGCATGGAGACCATCCATCAGAATTAAGATGGCATAAGGTTGACGTAAGACGTGCTCTAAAGATTTATATCAGGAGAACTGCAGCATTCAGGAAGTCTGAGACTTTGTTTATTTCATTTGCTCAACACAGAATGGGACTTGGACTATCTTCTAAATCGATAAGCCGTTGGCTAAAGGACTGCATTCTGGAGGCCTACAGAGCGGGAGGTCACGACCCCCCGCAGGGCTTAACAGCTCATTCAACCAGGAGTGCAGCCACATCGGCGGCCTGGACGACACAGGCCTCTATAGAAGACATTTGCAGAGCTGCTACTTGGGCGGCACCTACGACATTTATTAAGCACTACAAGTTGGACTCATTTGCGTCTGCTGAGGAAGCGTTTGGTAGACATGTGCTACAGAAAGTGTGTGCATCTCCAACGTCCCAGTCAAGACCTTCTCCCTCCCATGGGCAGTAAATCTTTGGTATATCCCATGTTGGACTCTCCTTCCAGATGCAGTGGAGAAGACCCGTTGTACCTACCTGAACGGTCTTCTCGATGCACTGGAAGGAGAGTCCAAACCCACCCGACTAGTTGAAGTTCAGAGACGTCGGAGATGGGGAGTTGAAGTTTAGTTGTATTAATAAAAATTGGTTATCCTCTTACATGGTTTTTCGTTTTTAAAACTGGGGCTCATGGGAGCAGTAAGGGGGCGGTAGCTATTATTATGCTAATTCTAACTCAGTCTCTACCAATAGGATTGGTACATTACCCATGTTGGACTCTCCTTCCAGTGCATCGAGAAGACCATTCAGGTAGGTACAACGGGTCTTTCATCCAATACTTCTTGTTTTCTATGATAAGGAGAAATCACAGATGTTATATGACCCCTAGTAATCAATCCATTTTAAGATTATTATTATAATTATTTATTATTTATTAGATTTGTATGCCGTCCCCCTCCGTAGACTTGGGGCGGCTCACAACAATAATAAAACAATATATAACAAATCTAATAATTAAAAGTCACTAAAAACCCTTATAAAAAAAGAAAACATACACACAAACATACCATGCATAAACTGTGTAGGCCCAGGGGGATGTCTCAGTTCCCCCATGCCTGGTGGCAGAGGTAGGTTTTAAGGAGTTTACGAAAGACAAGGAGGGTGGGGGCAATTCTAATCTCTGGGGGGAGCTGGTTCCAGAGGGTTGGGGCTGCCACAGAGAAGACTCTTCCCCTGGGTCCTGCCAGATGACATTGTTTAGTTGACAGGACCCGGAGAAGGCAAATTCTGTGGGACCTAACTGGTCGCTGGGATTCGTGCGGCAGAAGGCGGTCTCTGAGATATTCTGGCCCGATGCCATGAAGGGCTTTATAGGTTATAACCAACACTTTGAATTGTGACCGGAAACTGATCGGCAACCAATGCAGACTGCAGAGTGTTGGTGTGACATGGGCATACCTAGGAAAGCCCATGATTGCTCTCGCAGCTGCATTTTGCACGATCTGAAGTTTCCAAACATTCTTCAAAGGTAGCCCCATGTAGAGAGCATTACAGTAGTCGAACCTCGAGGTGATGAGGGCATGAGTGACTGTGAGCACTGACTCCCGGTCCAAATAGGGCCACAATTGGTGCACCAGGTGAACCTGGGCAAATGCCCCCCTCACCACAGCCGAAAGATGGTTCTCTAATGTTAGCTGTGGATTGAGGAGGATGCCCAAGTTGCGAACCCTCTCTGAGGGGGTCAATAATTCCCCCCCCCAGGGTGATGGACAGACAGATGGAATTGTCCTTGGGAGGCAAAACCCACAGTAACTCTGTCTTATCAGGGTTGAGTTTGAGTCTGTTGACACCCATCCAGACCCCAACAGCCTCCAGGCACCGGCACATCACTTACACTGCTTCGCTGACTGGACATGAGGTGGAGATGTACAGCTGGGTATCATCAGCGTACTGTTGATACCTCACCCCATGCCCTTGGATGATCTCACCCAGTGGTTTCATGTAGATATTAAATAGCACGGGGGAGAGGACCGACCCCTGAGGCACCCCACAAGGGAGCAACCTAGAGGTTGACCTCTGACCCCCCACTAACACCGACTGCGACCGACCGGAGAGGTAGGATGAGAACCATTGAAGAACAGTGCCTCCCACTCCCAATCCCTCCAGCCGGCGCAGAAGGATACCATGGTCGATGGTATCGAAAGCTGCTGAAAGGTCGAGAAGCACCAGGACAAGAGGATAAACTCCTGTCCCGGGCCTGCCAGAGATCATCCATCCACACGACCAAAGCAGGTTCCATGCTGTAGCCGGGCCTTAATCCTGACTGCTGAGGGCCTAGATAATTGGCTTCTTCCAAGGACCGTTGGAGTTGGAGCGCCACCAACTTCTCAACAACCTTCCCCATAAAGGGAAGGTTGGAGACTAGATGATAGGTGTTAAGAATGGCTGGGTCCAAGGAAGGCTTCTTGAGGGGGAGGTGCACAAGTGCCTCCTTGTAAGGAGCCGGAAAGGACCCCCTCCCCAGAGAAGCATTGACAATCTCCTGGACCCTGTTCCGTGTCACCGGCTGAAACCAGGCAGGAGGGACATGGATCCAGTAAGCAGGTGGCGGAACTCACAGCTCCAATGCCCTTGTCCACTTCATCAGGTGTCACCAGATCAAACTCTTCCCAGACAGGTGGACAAGTACGGGCTCCAGTCAACTTGACTGACTCCAATGGCCTTGTCCACTTCATCAAGATGGAAAAACATTCTCAATAGCTATTACAGATAATTCAAGTTGACTCCCATTTAAACAGCAAAATGACTGCAATCACTGTTTTTTCCTTCAGCATTATAATGGTTGAAGTTCAAAGATAAGTATCAGTTAATAATGGTTGGTAGACTCAACTGAAGATTAGGCTTATCACATATCAAAATAATATGACACCAGAGATTAAGAACCATATAGAACTTCTACTTCACATCAGATGTAGTAGTGCTTGTCAGTGGAGTCCATAAGCAGAATTAGTAAAACTAAAAGGGTCCTAAGATTAGATGCAGGCAAGCAATTAGCATGAATACTTTATATATATATATATAATTGCTTTATGGGTTAATTAGTCAACCGTTCTGAAATTCTACTTATTCAGACTTTTTTTAAAATATAGGCTAGTTACCAGAAGCAATATAACAATGGAATGTTGAACCAAGACGCTGCACAAATATTGATAGGTGCGGCAGAAAGCTATGTCGATATTAAAGGAAAGTAAGTGCTTAACAATTAATAAAAATAATGCACATATAGCTATTGTAATTCAATATTTCAATTGAAAATAATAGATACTATAATATGTTAATGTTATTGTTATAATTAGTTTTATTGACATGTATAAAATGTTACAATTGTATTTATTTTGTTTATTTAATAAAATTTATATGTCTGTGTAACTCACTCATTGACTTTGGGTGGCTTACAAAAATAAAAACCCAATATAAAAAACGATATCCCATCCTCCTGGCAGATGTACATTTTTTTAAAACTTACATGTAACAGACAATTTATAGACAGCTGTAAAATACTATAAAAGTGAAATGAAGAAGAGTTACGACTATCACTAGTTATTATTTTTTAATAGTTTTTATTAAATTATTTACATTAAAAACAGAACATAGAAAAAACGCAGACAAACAAAACAAAACAAATAAAAAAATATCTAATGATTTATTATTTTGTACATATCCATCAAACACATCTTAGAGTAAGTCAGTTCGACGACTGATACGAGCGATAATGTAAGAAAATTGGTTTTGGTTATTCACTTAATTTATGATTTTGTTGTGCTTTACGATTTTTTTAGAATCCATCATAGGTATAATAATACATTTCTTATATATCAAATTATTCATAATTTGTCTCAAAGAGTTTAACGTTTATGTAAATTCATTCCTTTAAAAAAATATGTATATATATCTATTTCATATAAATATCTCATTTTTATTTATTTCTTATTTTTAACCATTTATAAAAATCGTTCCATGTTTTATAATATTCAGAGTGTTCTTTATTGTTTATTGTGTCATCATGTCTGCTTCGACACAGTCCATAATTTTTCTTAGTAATATGGAGTCATCTGGTAGATCTTTCTGTTTCCAGAATTGTGCGATTGAAATTCTGGCCGCTATCAAAATACAAATCCAATAAATAAATAAATAATATTCAAGAATATCTAATAGCATTCTCGTGTTGTTTCTAATATTTCTGATCGGGATGAATTATTTCACTAATTACATTTTTCAACCGTTCCGCAATAATTGTGGCAAATATTTTATAATCACTATTAAGTAGTGAAATGGGCCTGTATTGTTTAATCATATGTTTTTTCTTTTTATCTTTTGGGATTAAAGTAATTAATCCTTCTTCCCATGATTGCGCCTTCTTCCCTTTAATTATAACTTCATTAAAGGTCACTAATAATAAACTTTTAATAGATTCCTACATGTTTTTATATTTTTATAAAATTCAGCCAGAATCCCATCTGGGCCAGGGGTTTTGTTATTTTTCTGCTTTTGTATTGCTCTTTCCAATTCAGATATTGTAATATCCTCTTCCATTCTATTTCTATACGTTTCTGATATTTCTGGTATGTTTGCTTGATCTAAATAAGCCTGTATATCACCCTTTTCTATTGTATCTTTTTATACAGTTCTTGGAAATACTCCATAATTAATTGCTTTTTCTCTTCCATTTCAAATTTTCTATCTTCAAGTTATTGTATAGGAAGGTCCTTTTCTTCTTTGTTTTTTTTAAATCATTAGGGTCATTTTGCAATTTAATTTCTAATTCCTCTTTTCTACTTTGGAGATTGTTTATTTCTTTGTATTTATTTTTGTTTTTCTTAAAAGTATATCCTATTGTTAATCCTCTTATATATGCTTTTGTTATATCCCAAATATGGGAAGTGGTGTCGTTATTCCAATTAACTGATAGAAAAAAAGTCTAATTCTTTTTCAATCCATTGTTTATATTCTATTTCTTGTATTATTTTAGAGTTCATTTTCCATCTAGTTCTTTTTTTAAGCTCTCCTTTAATTGTTATTGTTATAGGGTTATGGTCAGTCCATATGTTAGGTTCGATTTCCACATTTAAAATATCCTTTTCTAACTCAATATCTGCCCATATCATGTCCAATCTGGATTGGAAAAGTATGTATACTTTCTTTGTTACGGATTTCTTTCTCTCCAAATATCTTTTAGTTTATACTCATTTGCCATGTCAAAAAATTTTGTCGATAATTTTTTTCTATTGTTTATTTTCCCTGTCCCCTTATAATCTTTTTAATATCCAATATCAAATTAAAATCTCCTACAATGCAGATGTTTTCCTTTTCTAACTGTATGATTTGTTCATATAATTTTTGGAAAAAAGTTTTCTGTTCTGAATTTGGTGCATAGATCACAATTAAAGTTATTTTTTTAATTGTAATCTGGATAATTAAAATTCTTCCTTCTTTATCTGCATAGATTTGTTGGGGGTTTAACCAGTTTTTAATATATGTTGCTATTTCTCTTTTCTGTTGCTAGAGATGCCTAGTTTTGGTTTTTCCAAATATTTTATATCTTTTTGTCTAATGTGGACTTCCTGCATACAAATGATATCAGCCTTTTGCTTGTTTAGTTTATTAAAAACTTGACCTCTTTTTTTCTGTGAGTTGAGCCCATTTATATTTACTGAAAATAGTTTTACGGTATTTTGCCTATTGAGATTCCCCTCTTATTTTACTCTTTTGGTGCTTCTTGGTTTTCGGAGTGTTCCTGTTCTATCTTCTCTTTGTACTATCCATCCTCCCTCCATTTCTTCTTCCGTTTCTTTCTCTTCTAGACTTTGTGACCCTGATCCTGTGGTACCCTCTAAAAATTATTTGAGAAATCTATCTGCTTGTTCGGTCGTTTTGATAGTTATTTTTTTCCCATTCCATGTAATGATTAGCCCCTCCGGGACCAACCATCTAAATTGAATTTCGCGTCTAATAAGTTTCGCTGTCAAATAGTGGAGGTGCCTCCTCTTTTCACAAATTCTTCTTGGGACTTGCTTCAATATTATTATCTCCTTCTCCTTATATGTTATTGTTGTTGCTCTTGTATTTTTATATATTTCGTCCCTCAGAGTTTTTTTCATAGGTCGAACATGGACCTCCCTAGGTAGTTGATGCCTCTTTGCATAATTAGTTTGTACTCTATAAACCTGATCAATGTCTCTATTCAGTTCCTCTTCATCTATTGTCAGTCCACCAGATAGCAGTTCAATTACTGTTGCAAAAACATTTTCTCCTTTAACTTCTGGGATGTTTTGCAATCTTAAGTAAAATGAGGCTTTCTCAAATTCCAGATAGGCGACAGCTGATTCCAATTCTTTGTTGATTGTTTAAGATTCTCTTCTGTTTGGTTTAACCTGGTTTTTGTGTCATCTGTTCTTTCTTCTAGGTTTTTAATATCAGTCCCGTGATTAACCACTGTCTCTTGTATTCCCTGTATTTTAGCGTTCAATATTGCAAAATTTGCTTTTACTTCTTCAAACTTTTTAGTTTCTTGGTGGTTTTGTAATATTACTTCTTGGGTTTTGCTCATAGATTCTTCTTGCCTGACCATAAATTCTTGGATTTTATCTAAAGAACTTTGTAATGTCTGCATGGTAGGTGCATCTGGTATGTTAGGATCTATAACAGTGGTAGGCTTTTGTACTACTGGTGATGAAGTCATCAAGGCTGGTTTCTTAGCTGTCTTTGCTATGGTTGAGGATGTTGCCATATTCTTGTTCCTCCTAGTTCTTAGATAATTATGTTAATGAATTATTTATTTAATTATTTAGCTAAGACAATTATCTAAGAAAAAAGAAGGGTAGAGCTAGGCCTAAGAAGTAGGACTAGACCCTAATCTAGCTTATCAAAATAATAGTAATATAGTAATATAAAGAGTCAATTCTTCAAATAATCAAAATAATCAAAATGTTTAGAGCCAGTTACTTCATTGATAATAACAATATGAATAATAACGCTATTATCATTATCTTATTACTATCTTGATAATTCATCAATGATTAATTCAATTATATAATTAATGTCAACTTTAACTACAGAGAAGAGGAATAGAAAAGAACAAATAAAGCAAAGAGAAGAGAAAAGAGCAATATAACAATAGTTTCTTATTTCTCTATATCAGTGATTTTCAACCTTTTTTGAGCCGCGACACATTTTTTACATTTACAAAATCATGGGGCACACCACCAAACCCGCACAGCCATTAGGAAACCCTCCCGCAGAAACTTTTGAAGTGGTGCAAAACCACGCAGTCCCAAATCACTCCCTTCTCCGGCCAGCAAAGACAGCTGCCCAGGAAAGCACCGCGTTTGAAAAGCGCACGTTTAAAAAGCATGGGCGTACCATGCCGCCTTGATTGTATCAGCGGAATCTCACCCGGCCGCTCTGTTTAGGGTGTCCCGCTTCCTTCTTAACCAGGGGAGAGTTGGGGAGCCCTTGCAGAGTAATGCCGAAGATTTTAACACATTTTTCGCTGATAAAATTGCTCGGATCCAGGCGGACCTCGACTCCAATTGGGTAGCAGAGTCGACTAACAATGAGTCAGTCAAGTTGACTGGAGCCCGTACTTGTCCACCTGTCTGGGAAGAGTTTGATCTGGTGACACCTGATGAAGTGGACAAGGGCATTGGAGCTGTGAGTTCTACCACCTGCTTACTGGATCCGTGTCCCTCCTGGCTGGTTTCGGCCAGCAGGAAGGTGACACAGAGCTGGGTCCAGGAGATTGTTAATGCTTCTCTGGGGAGGGGGTCCTTTCCGGCTCCTTACAAGGAGGCACTTGTGTACCTCCCCCTCAAGAAGCCTTCCCTGGACCCAGCCATTCTTAATACCTATCATCTAGTCTCCAACCTTCCCTTTATGGGGAAGGTTGTTGAGAAGTTGGTGGCAGTCCAACTCCAACAGTCCTTGGAAGAAGCCGATTATCTAGGCCCTCAGCAGTCAGGATTAAGGCCTGGCTACAGCACAGAAACTGCTTTGGTCGCATTGATGGATTATCTCTGGCAGGCCCAGGACAGGAGTTTATCCTCTTGTCCTGGTGCTTCTCGACCTTTCAGCAGCTTTCGATACCATCGACCATGGTATCCTTCTGCACCGGCTGGAGGGATTGGGAGTGGGAGGCACTGTTTTTCAGTGGTTCTCCTCCTACCTCTCCAGTCGGTCGCAGTCAGTATTAGTGGGGGGTCAGAGGTCGACCCCGAGCCCTCTCTCTTGTGGGGTACCTCAGGGGTCGGTCCTCTCCCCCCTACTATTTAATATCTACATGAAACCGCTGGGTGAGATCATACAAGGGCATGGGGTGAGGTATCATCAGTACGCTGATGATACTCAGCTTTACATCTCCACCCCATGTCCAGTCAACGAAGCAGTGGAAGTGATGTGCCGGTGTCTGGAGGCTGTTGGGGCCTGGACGGGTGTCAACAGACTCAAACTCAACCCTGTTAAGACGGAGTGGCTGTGGGTTTTGCCTCCCAAGGACAATTCCATCTGTCCGTCCATCATGCGGGGGGGGAATTACTGACCCCCTCAGACAGGGTCCGCAACCTGGGCCTCCTCCTCGATCCACAACTCACATTAGAGAAATATCTTTCAGCTGTGGCGAGGGGGGCGTTTGCCCAGGTTCACCTGGTGCACCAGTTGTGGCCCTATTTGGACCGGGAGTCACTGCTAACAGTCACTCATGCCCTCATCACCTCGAGGTTTGACTACTGTAATGCTATCTACATGGGGCTACCTCTGAAGAGTGTTCGGAAACTTCAGATCTTGCAGAATGCAGCTGCGAGAGCAATTATGGGCTTTCCCAAATATGCCCATATTACTCCAACACTCCGCAGTCTGCATTGGTTGCCGATCAGTTTCCGGTCACAATTCAAAGTGTTGGTCATCACCTATAAAGCCCTTCATGGCACCGGACCAGGCACCGGACCAGGATACATGTGAGACCACCTTCTGCCGCACGAATCCCAGCGACCGGTTAGGTCCCATAGAGTCAGTCTTCTCCGGGTCCCATCGACTAAACAATGCCAACTGGCGGGACCCAGGGGAAGAGCCTTCTCTGTGGTGGCTCCGATCTGCTGGAATCAGCTCCCTCCAGAGATTAGGATTGCCCCCACCCGCCTTGCCTTTCGTAAATTCCTCAAAACCCACCTCTGTTGTCAAATGTGGGGGAACTGAGGCATCTCCCCCGGGCCTATGTAGTATTTGTGTATGATAGGATTGTATGTATGTTTTTATATATTCGGGTTCCTTGTTTTTAGACTTTTAAATGTAGTATCGTTATTTTTAGATTTTAATTATTAGATTTGTCATCATGTACTGTTTTTATCACTGTTGTGAGCCGCTCCAAGTCTCCGGAGAGGGGCGGCATACAAGTCTAATAAATCATAAATCAATAAATCATAAAGTTCAGCACAGGTTAATAGTTCAATAGTCTATTACAGATGTTTTAAACAGATCCAGTCAAGCGTTAGATATTAATCTTACGTGCAAACTCAGAGAGGACGGGGGAACCAAGATGGCTACACACACGTCATTACTAAGTATTTTTTCTATTTAAGCCAGGCTCTACCTCCAAACCTCGTCAACCCTTCTCCTTTCGCTATCACTAGTTATGACCATAATGGACAGAGTCCTACATGTCCTGGATGAAATCCATTTGTATACTAAACAGACCTGCTTCCAAGCCCAATCTTGAAAGGCCAATGAAGTAAAGAGCTTTCAAATGAATGCAATTCCTGATATTTTTTTATTCACAGTTTGGGAGTTCAGCAAAGTGTTTATGAAATGATTATAATATTTATCTCTTTGGCAGTAAATAGAAAGCAAGCTGCACAAAACTAGAAAGCTATTTTATTCAAAGATCTGAAATAAATAGATTCAAAAGCCAGAAGATCAAATCCTGGAAATGAATGGGAGGGAGCTAGTAACTAACTTTGTAACTAGTTAAGTCTTTTGGAAGGAAATTATATTTACAAGAAAATGAATTTTTGGTAAGCTAAACTTCAAGGAAGATGACAGCTCAGATAAATTATTGGCCAATCAATTTAAAACATAAAGTAGCATGATTCAAATTCTAAAGAAATGGCAAATTAAATTTATTCAATACTATTCTCAACCACGTAGAAAATATATACCAATTTTTGAAAAAAATACAATTTGAATACAATATACATGAGATGTACAGATCAGCAAAAAGAAATACTGCAACTATTACATTAAATAAAATCCTGGGGAAGAACTTAAAACATGGGTTAAAAGTATATAGTATATATCAATGGCAAATAACAAAGATAATAGCTAATAAAGAACTTGTAAAATTTCCATTCAATAAAGATGCCAGATGCGGATGTCTGCTTAGTTTCTCATCTACTATTCTTGATTACTTTAAAAGTATTAGCAAATATGTTTTCAAAAAAAGCCAAAACAAAAACAAATATCAGGTATCAAGACTCAAAGAGAGAAATAAAACTTTAAATAATATGCAGATAGTGTACTATCATAGAGCTGCAAAATGCAATGTAGGAATTGATGAAAAAAATGTTTTTGATGAATTTTCAGGATATACAGTTAACATACAAAAAGCAAACAACAGGGTTCTTAATTTAAGAAGCAGCAAGCTTTCTGCAGAAAAGTATTGGTTGCCAGCCAACCAATATTTGGGATTCTATTTGACAGACACCAGCAAATTCAATTTGCAATTTCAAAAGTATTAAATCAGATTATGGAGAGAAGTTTTAAAAAAATTGAAAGGGGAAATATTTAAAAATTACGTTTTATTAAATTAGTTATACATTATCTACATTGCCAAAAACATCAGACTAGAAACCACACTAATGGAATATGCAACAATAGTAAAATTAACAATATAGTTCATAACATAAATTTGACTAAATTTAAGTAAAGATGGTTTCTGATACACTGTTACTCACCTAAGGCAAATTCAGAAACATAACAGTATAGTTTTGAAGAGGGGAATAATTGATTCAAAGACAAGTAACTAGAAACAATGTTGAGAAATACAACACTGTATATTTATGTTATATCAGTCATGTACAATAGGAAGGAAATTAAAAATTATGTGATTTTCCCAATGTGTTTTTACTGATTATTCTAAACCTTTTTCCTTATTTTTAATTTTCCCCTTTTTCTTTTTTTCCTTTACATTGTTATATGCATCTACAATGGTATTAAAACTTTTGCATATTCAGTACTTTTGCATAAAAATACTTGAAATGTGCTCTATTCTCTACTCATCCTATAGCTAGTTTTAAGAAAAAACAACTATACAAGTCAAAAATACCGTACCTGTTTATTTATTTATTGAGAAAATAATCCAAAGCAACATGCAGGTAGTTCTTAGCTTACTATCATAATTGGAACCAGAACCTTTGTTGCTACGTGATGTAGTCATTCAATTTTACAACCATTTGTGCCACAATTGTTAAGTTAGACACTATAACTGTTAAGCAAATCTGAATTCACCCATTGACTTTTCTTGCAAGCTTTCTGGGAGGTTCACAAATGGCAATCATATGATGCTGGGATTCTGCAATGATCATAAATACATACTGGTTGCCAGAATTTTGATCATGTGCCTGTGAGAATGTTATAACAGTCGTAAGTTTAGACCACACATGCCGTATTTTCAGTAGTATAAGACACACTTTTTCCCTCCTAAAAGAAGCTGAAAATTTGGGTGCATCTTATACTCTGAATATAGCTCCGCCCATTCACCGGTCCCTACCCTTTGGCCTCCACACATCCTCTTCCTGCCTGCAGAGATTGCCACTGACAGTAGCTTGTGTTTTTGGACTCAAAATTTTCAGCTTCCACTTGTGTGGTGCCCACAATGGCTACTGGAACAGCTGCTGCCTTCTCTTACCCCTTCCCCACTCTGCCTGCTTTAGTCGCTGCTCCTGAGGATCAGCTGTGCTTTTGAATCTGTTTTTCAGCCCAAACAGGAGCTAAGCGATCTTCCATGCTTTGCCTGCATTTCTAATTGCGGCTCCCTCTGACAATCTGATATGGTTTAGGAGCATAGCCCCAATCACCCCCAACCTCAAAACCAGTGAGTGAACGAATGTGCTGAAGCTGACCAGGCTAAGCACTAGCCAGATGAATACCTGGTAGGCAGAATCCTCCTCCATTTTCCTCCTCAAAAACTAAGGTGCCTTTTATATTCCAAAAAGTATGGTAAGTCACTTTTTTCAACAATGTTGTTAACTTTGAATGGCTGTTAAACTAATGGTCATAATTCGAGGATTATCTATATTTGTGGCAAAGGTATTGAGAATTATCTTGTATTCACTTTTTACCTTTTTAAAAGTATATGCGTTTAACAATTCCAGGTTTATGAATATTCATGAAGTAAAAAGTTATTGGGAAAGCAAAGGCATATTGGTCACAGTTAAAAACTGGCTAATTGAATGGAGTCACTATGTGAAAGAGGAAAGTTATAAGCCACCCAGGTTGGTATACATTAATAGGTATTAAAATAGATATGATGGGAAATATTAACATATTATATAATGAAGGTGATATATGGAATGTTATATTCTATTTATATAATTGGGATATTGAATAACTAGTAAATAGGAATTACTGAGCCCACGTACCTAGATTTATTAGAAATTAGCTTTCATTCCAGTTCAGCAAGATCTAGTCCTGAAATAGCAATCAAATTTGTTGACTGCAGAAAAAAGGAACTGTAAGAAATTATATTTCAAATTGGAAACTTGATATCAGAAAGGCTAGTACAGTGATGGCGAACCTATGGCATGGGTGCCACAGATGGCACGCGGAGCCTTATCTGCCGGCACGCGAGCTGTTGCCCTAGCTCAGCTCCAGCACTCATGTGTGCACTGGCCAGCTGATTTTCAGCTTATGCAGAGGCTCTGGGAGGGCATTTTCAGCCTCTAGAGGCCTCGAGGAGAATAGGGAAGAGTGTTTTTGCCCTCCCCAGGCTCCAGGGAAATCTCTGGAGCCTGGAGAGGGTGAAGTTGCAAAACGGGCTGTTTCTGGTCTACAGAGGGCCTCTGGGGCAGTGTTCCCTCTAATTTTTTGGGGGGGTAGGCGGAAAAGTATAGTGTCTGAGCGGCAGTCCCTTTGGGACTGGGCGGTACAGAAATAATAAATAAATAAACAAACAAACAAACAAATAAAAAACCCACCCTGTTTTGCCTCAGAGAATTTCAAAATAAAATACTGTACTGTGTGTCTATAACAGTGAGCTCATAATAGGGCAACTCTATCAATA
This sequence comes from Erythrolamprus reginae, assembly GCF_031021105.1. Lineage (NCBI taxonomy): Eukaryota > Metazoa > Chordata > Lepidosauria > Squamata > Dipsadidae > Erythrolamprus > Erythrolamprus reginae. The sequence goes on along the minus strand of NC_091950.1, from coordinate 135,803,958 downwards.
TCAAAATGCCACTTAAATAGTTGAACTAGTTTCAAACTAGATTTTGATTTTCTTTCTCTCTTCCTTACTCCCATTCTTTTTCTTTCTCTTTTCCTTCCTCTCTTTTTTCTATCTGTTTCTCTCTCTTCCTCTCTTCCTCTCTCTCTCCTTCCCTCTCACTCTTTCCCTTTCGGCTTCTGGGCAGGTTTGGAAAACTCTGAGTTGATGATGATTTTTAAGTGAGCGATTGCTCACTGCTCAGCTTAGAGGGAACTATGCTCTGGGGGGTAGGGGAGGCAATTTTCGCCCTCCCCAGGCATTGAATTATAAGTGTGGGCACATTCACGCAGGCGCAATAGTGTGTGTGCACGTGCTTTCAGCAGCCAAGGGAAAAAAGGTTCATCATCACTGGGCTAGTAGATACTAATAATCAGTTTCTAAGGCACATTTATGAGAATCAAAGTTAAGTTGCTCAGGAAATCGTGACAATCATGATCAGTTGACAGTTCTAAGTTTGCTCATGAATTATCATTGGATGGGTCCATTGAAACAATTTACTTACAAACTGGGGGAAAGATTATTTAGTCTCAAGGGAATTTGGCTGCTAAATATCTTTTTTATATGAAGACAAATGCAGAGATATATAAAGAGAAAGAAATAAAAAGCACAGGGAAATGTACTGTACAGTTAATGAAAGAAAAAGATAATTAAAGACACAACTTCCAACCTTCACCATTTTCACCTTTTTTCTTATTAGCAAAAATACATTGTAAATCCAGGACTACCTGTAATCTGAACTCCAATTTGTTTGCAGAAATATTACATTAGATTTCTCTTCTGATCATATAAACCTTTCATCTTGGAAATACTTAGAAACATCTATTTCTGAGAAAGATCTGTGTCTTTCAGAAAAGAACATATATTCCTTGGAATTGCCATTTTATACCTCCATATACTATAATCCCTCAGGCAATTTACCTCATGTTGATTTAATTCCTTTGACAGAGGTTCTATCTTTTTTGTGGGTAAAGCACTCCATTCCATTCCTTTTTTAATGTGGTAATTTGAGTTCACATATCTATTTCACATCTTTAACTGTCCAAAAAAATCACGGAGTTGGATTCTTGTTAAATTACTCTTTGAGAGCAAGGTTCTTGGGCAGTGGTGATAACTGTCCATATATAGTATGAAGAAATGAAAAGTAATAGATGTTTAAATGACTGTTATTAATTATATATTGACCTTTCTTCCCTTTACAGAAACAGATATATGAGAATATGCTACCAATTAGTGATAATGGAGGAATTTGAACATATTTGTTGCATAGTAACCCTTTTGAACTGTTTTCCAATTGCTCTTTACTTTATACTTCCTTCTGAAACACCATTTTTTCCACAACTAAAATTGTGCAACTATTATTTTCTGTCTTTGTACATACTGGAAGCTATTTTGAAGGTACAAACTACATATATTTGTTATTAATAATGTAAATGAATGTGCCTACTGTATGCTCAATAACCAAAATATGCATTTTTAAGTTATTTGCAATAGAAAAGCAGGTTAGAAATCTTTTAAATATATGTTATTCAAAAGTATGTATTGAAGCCTTAGAATTTTATTATAAATATAAAATTTAGTGCTATCACTTGTTCAGTGTTTTTGTAGTAATTGCTTTTCTGAGCTTAATATTTTGCCTTTTCTTGAATTTTAATTCAAGCATTGTGTGTGATTTTACTAAGATGATAATATAACAATACGTTGCTATATGTTTTGTATATGTTTCAAGAACAAAGAAAATAAAATGGTAAGATGGAAATATAAAAGAATCATTAACTATAAACTTTAACCTTAGACTGTCTACTGTCGACCTCACCCATTCTTAAGAGGTGTGTAAGTGGTGTGCATAAGCGCACCAGCGTGCCTACTGTCCCTGTCCTACTGTCCTCATTTATCTGTATTTACTTTGTTTATGTTTATACCAATAACTGCTATCTTGTATATGTTTTGATAAATAATATTTTTTTAAAAAAAGCAGCCAAGAGAGATTGAAAGGCCAGATCAGGAAAGGCCAATGGAAAGCTAAACTATTTTTATTGAGATATAATAATATCATTTTCTATTTTATGGCTTGAGGTTCACATATCAGCAATCCATCTCCAATACTCACATAGTTCAATAATTTATGATTGTAACCACAAGGCATAACAACATATTAGAGAAGAAGAATAAAATTGGTTGAGTCCTTCGGGATTGGACGGCATAGAAGTAGAATGAATGAATCAATCAATCAATCAATATAAATAAATAAATAAATAAATACTAATTTTATTTACTTACTTGTCACTACAGGGGCACAGGTTCTCTCCATTGGACATGTAAAAAATTTCTCTTAAAGATAAGTGGAAGTTATGATCTAAGTCAGGGGTCTGCAACTTAAATGCTCAAATAACAATTTGAATCAATTTTCCACAGGAAAAAGAGTTTATTGGGAGCCAGAAAACCTGGGTTTTTCTCTAGTCTCTTGTTTTCCCTTTTTAAGGAAGGAGGTTGAGAAGGTGGTAGTGTTGCAAATCCAGAGGATCCTGGTTGGAATGGATTACATATATGCCATTTTCAGTAGGCCTAGATATGGGACAGAAATATCATTGGTCACAATTCATAGATGATCTTTGACAAGTGGGTGAAGATGGTGCACCCATTCTTGTTCTTCTTGATCTTTCAGTGGCTTTCAATACCTTCAACCATTGTATTCTTTGGGGACAACTTAGGGAATTGGGGGTGAGTGTCATAATTTTGTGCTGGTTCACTTCCTTCCTCCAAGGCTGATATTAATGTGTTGATAGGGACAGAAATGTGCAAATGGTATTTATTTTCTGTATCAATTTTACTGTAATTTTAGACATTGTTTTGAGACACAAGGGGTCATGATGGCTCAGCTGAGCTTGTCTGCTGGAAAGCTGACAGCCTAGGTTTAAGACCCAAGCACCATGCAATGGAGTGAGCTATTCTTGCCTCAGCTCATGCCCATGTAGCAATTCTAAAGCATGTAAATGCAAATAGATAAATAAATACTACTTCAGTGGGAAAGTAACAGTGTTCTATGTTTCACCACACACACACACTGTTCTGCGGTGTGATGTCATGCTGGCCACATCACCACAGAAACATCTTGGGACAATGCTGGCTCCCTTAGCTAAGAGGCAGAGGTAAGCATTGCTCCCTGGAGTCAGATATGAATAGGGGAAATATTTACCTTTTTTTTTTTTAGACATAAATTTCACTACGGCATTATTTTTAGCAAAAGAGAAAGGGGGAATATAACTCTTTATTTTCTTAGATTTTTCAGTACGTGTTGATCACAATGCTCTACTGAATGAGATGTGAATTGGAAACAATATTTTATATCTATTCTGCTGTAACAAAATCATAAACGCATAGGGTTGAGAGGGACTTGAGAGCACTTCTATGCCAGTCTTCTGCATGGTGCAGGACATCTCATCTCCCCCCCAAAAATGGCTGTACAATCTTTGCAGCAGAGGCGGAGTAATGACGCAGACAGAGCTGGATTTAAAACTGGGTCATTTTTATTAATTAAAATTAATTAAGATTTAATTAATTTAATGCAACCTAACATGGACCCACAGAGATCAACTGAATTACTTCCGGGGCGGAAATGACGTCAGAAAAACTTCCGGGGCAACTATGGGCGTAGCTCCATGCTGATCCGGGTGGAGGGGCGGCGCTCTCACTTGGATCTCAGCCATACCATGCATGTGGGAGGTCTCACTGTCCAACCCCTTAAAGGTGATTGGAATGGGCAAGACCCAAAGGCAGGTTCTCCCCAAATTGCTCAGATCGAATTAAAGGCACCATGAGCCTTTAGAGAGAATCTGCCAATCATCCCCAAGATGCCCAACGGAGAACATGCAGTTGCTAAACACCTCCCAATTTCTGCCCCTAATCTGCCACGGGGGGGGGGGGGTCAGATCTCTATCTTGGCCCCCCAACTCCCCCGTGTACCTGCACCAGTTCGCGCAGTGACCTCTGCGGGTCCTGTAAAAGATGGCGTTCCCCTGTTCTGACAGGTGAATGCCGTCAGCGCGGTGAAGCCACGGCTGAACAAAAGCAATATCGGGATGGGAAACCACTACCCCACCCAACTCTCTAACTAGTTTGCCAAAGGCCCTATACACCTTTCTCCTGACCGTATGAATGGCCCTAGGGGAAATGGCGTCCCTCAAAATCCGTGGAAGGGTTTCAGACCAGCCACTTGTGTGGCTGGCCAACTAGGCGAAGAACCGCAGGTCTTCGCGGGCCTGGCAATTCAATGCCAGGCAACCAGTACACAATGCGAAGAGCCGCAGGTCTTTGTGGGCCTGACAATTCAATGACAGGCAACCAGTAAATGAGGTGAAGAGTTGCAGGTCTTCGCGGGCCTGACTATTCAATGACAGGCAACCACCATACCAGGCGAAGAGCTGCAGGTCTTTGCGGGCCTGATAATTCCATGCCAGGCCTAATACAGATAAGTCATTGCTCCCATGTGCAAGATTAGCCACCTGGGTTTAACCCTATAGTGGCGCCCGCTCTGGAGCAGAGGGCCGGGACCACACCAAATGAAACTAGCGTCCTGGTCGAAGTGCCCCAAAATTGATAGCGGGGAAGTGGGAAACTGTCTCATGACTAACAAGGTACCCCAGCCCAGACCCGCTTCCCTGATACTACAAAAGGAGGAAAGGGACACCATCGGACAGACAGAGTGATCGGTGGCTGCTGCAACTCAATCCTGTGCCCCTACACAACTAGTCAATTTTAGCTTGTCTCACCAACAGGGAGACGCACGTACCCCTAAAGTAAAGGTCCGAGAACTGGAAAGTCTCTAAGCGACCTAAACCCCCTTAGAAGAGGCTCAAACCTCACTCACTCAAAGGTCCCTGAAAACATCACACTGGCCACCGCCTGAAAAGGCGGGCCTCGGACAGAGAGGCGCACAGGCTGATCCAAAGACCGTTAATGAGGGACAGCTGCTGTACAGTTAGTGCCTGACTACTGTCTACTGGGGGCTAGATCGTTCCTTACACCCACTCCTCCAGCATCTTCCAAATAGGAAATCGCAAGAGGAGTCAGGAAAACCCCCGGCCTTAGAAAGAAAAGCCAGGCCTGCCAGTCTAGCCTAATAGTATTTACCGACAGGCCGCGCTGCTTAAGCAGAACGCAAAACTCTATCAAGTGATCAACCGTGAGGGGCCAGGTATGCAGGTAACCCTAGACTGTCCAAATTCCAAAAGAAACTCGCTACCTGAATTCTGATAAAACCTCAAGGGCCGGGCGTTACTGAGAGGGCCATGGCCCTATCTGCCTCAATCTTCCACTGCTCGGGAGCCCACCCAGGCTCCACAGGTGGCAGGGGAAGGTTTCCAGTGATGCGCGAGCCCACGGGGCCAGTGTCGGAAACCTGGACAGCTGACCACGTGACAAGGCGTCAGCGATCCCATTGTCAAGCCTGGGAACGTGCCGGGCCAGAAACAATGCATTTAGAGACAAAGACCTGTGCACAAAATGGAGGACAAGCCGCATGACCCTGTCATTTTTAGAAGACAGGCATTCACAACGTGGACTACCGCCAGGTTGTCACATCAAAAGTGCAGTTTTGTCCCTAAATTGCTCCCCCCAGGTCTCTAAAGCTACCACCAATGGGAACAGTTCTAAGAAGGTTAAATCCTTGACCACTGGAGAGGCCCTCCATTCCGGAGGCCACATGGAATAGCACCACTGGTTGCCTAAAATAACCCCGAATTTGCAGGTCCCTGCGGCGTCTGAACACAATTGCAACTCAGCTTCCAATAGAAGCTTGTGCCTCCAGAAGGACAGACCATTGAAGTGGGCTAAACTAACCAAACTAAATCAGCTAGCGGTACCTGAACACACTTGTAAGTGGATCACAAGCTTCCTAACAGACAGGAAGCAGCAGGTGAAGCTAGGAAAAATCACATCAGATACATGTACAATTAGCACAGGTGCCCCCCAAGGCTGTGTACTCTCACCACTTCTTTTCTCTCGATACACTAATGACTGCATCTCAAACGATCAATCTGTTAAACTACTGAAGTTTGCAGACGATACAACAGTGATTGGACTCATTCGAGACAATGATGAATCCGCATACAGACGGGAAGTTGAACAACTACGGTATCCTTGTGGTGTGACCAGAACAATCTAGAACTGAACACACTCAAAACCGTAGAAATGGTGGTAGACTTTAAGAGAAACCCTTCCACCCTTCCACCTCTCACAATACTAGACAACACAGTATCAACAGTAGAGACCTTCAAATTTCTAGGTTATATCATATCTCAAGACCTAAAATGGTCACCTAACATCAAAAACATCATCAAAAAAGCACAACAAAGAATGTTCTTTCTGCGCCAGCTCAGGAAGCTCAAACTGCCCAAGGAGCTGCTGATACAGTTCTACAGAGGAATCATTGAGTCTGTCATCTGCACCTCTATAACTGTCTGTTTTGGTGCTGCAACCCAACAGGATCGACACAGACTTCAGAGAATAATCAGAACTGCAGAAAAAACAATTGCTGCCAACCTGCCTTCCATTATGGACCTGTATACTGCAGTCAAAAAGAGGGCAGGGAAAATATTTACTGACCCCTCACATCCTGGACACAAACTGTTTCAACTCTTACTCTCAAAACGTCGTTACAGACGTTACACCAAGATAACTAGACACAAGAACAGTTTTTTTCCGAACGCCATCACTCTACTAAACAAATAATTCCCTCAACACTGTCAGACTTTCTACTAAATCTGCACTTCTATTCTACTAGTTTTTCTCATCATTCCTTTCACCCATTTCCTCCCATGTTGACTGTATAACTGTAACTTGTTGCTTATATCCTAAGATTTTTATTAATATTGATTGTTTCTTCATTGCTTATTTGACCCCTATGACAATCATTAAGTGTTGTACCACATGATTCTTGACAAATGTATATTTTATTTTATGTACGCTGAGAGCATATGCACCAAGACAAATTCCTTGTGTGTCCAATCACACTTGGCCAATAAAAAATTCTATTCTATTCTATATCCCTCCAATGTGATAGAATGCTGTACAATCAGGCCAGAAATATATTAACAAGGGAGATCAGAGCAGCAAAAAAGAACTACTCTGAAAAGCTAAAGAATCAATTCTGAACAAATGAACCAGCAAACATGTGGAAAAGTCTCAAAAACATCATCGGCTACAGCAAACCACCTTCCCAAGCTGAAGGCGATCAGCAATTGGCAGATGACCTGAATGTGTTCTACTGCTGGATTGAAAAGAAACCACAACCACTTATCCGCACAACCTCCATCCCAGACACATCAACAACAGCCAAATCTTCTACAACTGAACTCATCCCATTGAGTTTACAACCCCTAGTGATCACAGAAAAGGAAATGAAAGATCTATTTCACAGACAGAAGCCTGGAAAAGCACCAGGACCAGACAAGATAACTCCTGCTTGCTTAAAAGTCTGTGCTGATCAATTGGCCCCCATCTTCACCCAAATCTTCAACAAAAACAAATTTCAATAAAATGAGGAAATATTTAAATAATGAATTAAAGGAGAGAGATAAAATGGGAGGAGCAAGCGCCCAGTGGACTACAGTGATCCCTCGAGTTTCGCGATCTCGAGCTTCGCGAAACGCTATATCGCGATTTTTCAAAAAATAATAAATTAAAAATACTCCCCGTTTTTTTTGCTATACTGTACCATGGTTTTTCTCACCCGATGACGTCTTTTTTTCTATCATTTCTCTCTTCCTTCCGTTCTTCTCTCTCTCTTTCTTCCTCTCTCACACTCTCTTCCTCCCTCTCTCATCTCTTTCGGGGGGGGGCGGGGGGGGGCGGGTGCCTACGGGGGACGGTGGGCGCCAGCGCTGGACTCGGCGGTGAGAGGGGCGGTAGCGGCGAGTGAGCGGGCGGGTGGGCGGGCGAGTGGCGGGCGGGTGGGTGCTTACGGGGAACGGTGGCCGCCAGCGCTGCTGCAGGAGGACTCGGCGGTGAGAGAGGCGGTAGCGGCGAGCGGGCGGGCGGCGAACAAGCGGCGGGCGGGTGCTTACAGGGAACGGTGGCCGCCAGCGCTGCTGCAGGAGGACTCGGCGGTGAGAGAGGCAGTAGCGGCGGGCGGACAAGCGGCGGGCGGACAAGCGGCGGGCGGACAAGCGGCGGGTGGGCGGGCGAGCGGGGGCATCAGCGAGGAGCCGGGGTTTCCCCTTTGCGTGGGCGGCGGGGAAACCCAGATCTTCGTCTGCTCGCTGCTGCCGCGGCCGCCCAGCAGCTGATCTGCTTGGCGGCAGCAGCGAGGAGCCGAATCGGGCTTTCCCCTTTGCGTGGGCGGCGGGGAAACCCGGATCTTCGGCTCCTCGCTGCTGCCGCCGAGCAGATCAGCTGCTGGGCGGCCGCGGCAGCAGCGAGCAGACGAAGATCCGGGTTTCCCCGCCGCCCACGCAAACTCCACCATCTGCGCATGCGTGGCCATGGAAAAAGGGTGCGCATGCGCAGATGGTGTTTTTACTTCCGCAACCCTACATCGCGAAAAATCGATTATCGCGAGGGGTCTTGGAACGGAACCCTCGCGATAATCGAGGGATCACTGTATATTAAAAAAAGGCCATCTTAAAAACCACTGGACTGTATGTAAAGCAAATAACTAAAGGTAAAAGGGAGAAGAAACTGTTATGGTTTAGTAATGATTTAGTAATGATGAAAAAAAGTCTGCATATAGGAGGTATAAAGAGTCTGGAAGTGTAGAAGAATAGAATAGAATAGAATAGAATTTTATTGGCAAAGTGTGATTGGACACACAAGGAATTTGTCTTGGTGCAGATGCTCTCAGTGTACATAAAAGAAAAAGATACATTTGTCAAGAATCATGTGGTACAACACTTAATGATTGTCATAGGGGTCAAACAAGCAATGAAGAAACAATCAATATTAATAAAAATCTTAGGATACTAGCAACAAGTTACAGTCATACAGTCTTAAGTGGGAGGAAAAGCATAGGAATGATGAGAAAAACTAGTAGAATAGAAGTGCAGATTTAGTAAAAAGTCTGACAGCGTTGAGGGAATTATTTGTTTAGGAGAGTGATGGCGTTTGGGAAAAAACTGTTCTTGTGTCTAGTTGTCTTGGTGTGCAGTGCTCGGTAGCGACGTTTTGAGGGTAGGAGTTGAACAGTTTATGTCCAGGATACGAGGGGTCAGTAAATATTTTCCCTGCCCTCTTTTTGACTCGTGCAATATACAGGTCCTCAATGGAAGGCAGGTTGGCAGCAATTGTTTTTTTCTGCAGTTCTGATTATCCTCTGAAGTCTGTGTCGGTCCTGTTGGGTTGCAGCACCAAAACAGACAGTTATAGAGGTGCAGATGACAGATTCAATGATTCCTCTGTAGAACTGTATCAGCAGCTCCTTGGGCAGCTTGAGCTTCCTGAGCTGGCGCAGAAAGAACATTCTTTGTTGTGCTTTTTTGATGATGTTTTTCATGTTAGGTGACCATTTTAGGTCTTGAGATATGATAGAACCTAGGAATTTGAAGGTCTCTACTGTTGATTCTGTGTCGTCTAGTATTGTGAGAGGTGGAAGGGTGGAAGGGTTTCTCCTAAAGTCTACCACCATTTCTATTTTTTTTTTAGTGTGTTCAGTTCTAGATTGTTCTGGTCACACCACAAGGATAGTTGTTCAACTTCCTGTCTGTATGCGGATTTATCATTGTCTCGAATGAGACCGATCACTGTTGTATCATCTGCAAACTTCAGTAGTTTAACAGATGGATTGTTTGAGATGCAGTCATTAGTTTATAGAGAGAACAGAAGTGGTGAGAGTACACAGCCTTGGGGGGCACCTGTGCTAATTGTACATGTATCTGATGTGATTTTTCCTAGCTTCACCTGCTGCTTCCTGTCTTTTAGGAAGCTTATGATCCACTTACAAGTGTGTTCAGGTACTGCTAGCTGATTTAGTTTGGTTAAGAGAATGTCCGGTACGATGGTATTGAATGCTGAACTGAAGTCCACAAAGAGGATCCTAGCGTAGGTCATTGGAGATTCAAGATGTTGAAGGATGTAGTGTAGAGCCATATTAACAGCAGCATCTGTGGATCTACTTGCTCGGTATGCAAATTGCAGGGGGTCTAACAGTGGATCCGTGATGGTTTTCAAGTGGAACATCACTAGCCTTTCAAAAGTTTTCATAACTACAGATGTTAGAGCAACTGATCTGTAGTGATTCAGTTCCTTAATGGAGGGCTTCTTTGGCATTGGGATGGTAGTAGAGCGTTTGAAGCAGGAAGGAACATAGCACAACTCTAGTGATTTGTTGAAGATTTGGGTGAAGATGGGGGCCAATTGGTCAGCACAGACTTTTAATACTATGGGTGGATATAGCATTGCTTCCAGCTGTAGGGATTCAGCTCCAGTGATCTCGGAGGCTGATGTCTTAGAAGAACTTGAACTATTAAAGACAAATAAGGCAATGGGTACAGATTGCATCTACCACAGATTTCTTCAAGAACTCAGATCTGTGATTGCTGCTTCCCGACTGATCTGTTTAACCAACCCCTTTTAACAGGAGATGTTCCTGATGATTGGAGAATGGCCAGTGTTGTGCCTATCCACAAGAAGGGCAGTAGAGAAGATGCTGGTAACTACAGGCCAGTTAGCTTGACATCAGTTATAGTTGAAATGATAGAGACTCTACTCAAAAAGAGGATAAATCAACACCTAAAATCCAATAACTTATTGGACCCAAACCAGCTTGGCTTTACTGAGAGCAAATCATGTCAGACTAATCTCAATGATTTCTTTGACTATGTCACAAAGGTGTTGGACGAAGGTGGTGCCATGGATATTGCCTATCTGGACTTCAGCAAAGCCTTTGATACGCTTCCACATAAAGAGTTGATAGATAGGTTAGTGAAGATTGGACTTAATCCCTGGGTAGTTCAGTGGATTTGCAGCTGGCTGAAGCATAGATATCAGAGGGTTGTTGTTAATGGCGAGTATTGTGAGCAGAGCCTTGGTTACAAGTGGTGTACCACAAGGGTCTTTTCTGGGTCCTATTCTTTTTAATATGTTTGTGAGTGACATAGGGAAAGGTTTGGTAGGGAAGGTATGCCTATTTGCCGATGACTCTAGAGTGTGCAATAGGGTTGATATTCCTGGAGGCGTCTGTAATATGGCAAATGATTTAGCTTTAGTAGATATGTGATCAAAGCAAGTTGCAGTTTAATGTTTCCAAATGTAAAATAATATACTTGGGCAAAAGGAATCCTCAATCTGAGTATTGTATTGGCAGTTCTGTGTTACACAAGAACAAGGGGCACAATCTGAGGTTAGTTGGGGGAAAGATTAGAAGTAACCTGTGAAAATATTATTTTACTGAAAGAGTAGTAAATGCTTGGAACAAACTTCCAGCAGAGGTGGTTGGTAAATCCACAGTAACTGAATTTAAACATGTCTGGGATAAACATATATCCATCCTAAGATAAAATAAAAGAAATAGTATAAGGGCAGACTAGATAGACCATGAGATGTTTTTCTGCCATCAATCTTCTGTGTTTCTATGTTTCTATTAGGACTCCAGACATGCACCTTCTGTGTTGCTTGCACGAACAAGATTTCTCCAAGATTGTCCCACCCTGTTTCAAAGGGACTTGAAGATTTGGCTTTGTGACGGATGACTAGTGCCTCCTTTTAATTTAGATTGCTTTCAGTTGTTTCCAGTCAGTTTGGTATTCTGCCATCTCTATCCTTTTTTCTTCTCTTTCTTCTTGTCATGTTTCTCATGCTTTAAATCATTTGTAAACTTCCCAGTGTTGCTACAAGTCAGGCAGCACATAAATTTAATAAATAATCATTTCCGTTCTTGGAAATGGAAAACTGTAAATGTTCTGACATTTAGCATCCTATACACAGCATTTATGTGATCATTTTTATTGTACAGTAACTTCAAGAACGAATATGTAATAAGTCTCATGATATTTACATTTAATGTCTGTCTGTTTAGTATAATTGTATTGTTTTTAACAGATGTCTGCAGTGGGAAGGAACTATTTCCGTCATCCTTGGAACCAGTTTGATGTAATAATCATAATCATTGGAATTATAGATGTTGTAGTTATCAATATCATTCAAAATGCCCCAGTATCTGGTATTATTAATATTATCAAGGTATTTCGGTTTCTTCGTGTTGTAAGAGTTCTACGTCTCTTAAAGGTAAACATAACTATGTTGTGTTGAATAATTGAAGGTCTTGTTTGTTTCAATTTTTTTTTAAAAAAAAATCAAATATTAAAATATTAAATCTGTTTAGTCCATTATTTATTTATGCTTATTGACTGTAAGCGTTGGATTGTTTGACTGTTCAAATAAATTAAAATCATTTAAAGTGTTCTCTGCTAATTTGTGAGCACAGACCAAACATTTATGGAATCTGTAAGGTGGAAAGGCTAGTTGTATTACCAGATTGTATTAGCAGAACATGAAGAGACACTGAATATGCTTCTCAACAGTCTCTGTCTTACCTTTTATTATAAGCTGGGTTATTCCGTGTCAAGTGGATCAATGGTCCCCTCCTTACCATCTCAGATTTTGATGAAATTTGGCACATAGTTTTTTTATGATATAAAACTATGCTGTGCAAAATTTTAGTTCAAAAGACTAAAAATTGGGAGTTCTAGGAGACCTCAAATAAAGGGTTGCAAAATGCTGAGTCACCAAAAATGACATTTTGGGCCAACTTCTAGAAGCTGTAAATGCAGCAGTTTCAGTAATATGTTGGAGATATTTGGAGAACTTGCACACCTTGTAAGGCTTTATAAACTGGCAAAACCCCATGTACCTAGTCCTCTTACTTTTTACATGGTTCAGGCTCAAAAAAATACCTGAAAAATGAATTTACAGCAATCTTCAGGCTGGTGTAGTTTCAAAACTACTTGGCTTTCAGGTTGATTTTTGGCAGGTGTACTAAGTACATGGCTGCAATGAGGACTTCCAATTTGCAGCACTTTCCTTCAAGTTGTTGAAAAAATATAAGAGTTCAAAGTTGGTACTTAATGGGGTTTTGCCAAATTTTGGCTATCTTTGATGCCCTGCTTGATCCTGTAGGGTAGCTTCAAACCTTCTCAATTTAGCACCATTAGAAATAGCAGATTCTCTTCTTTAAGAATATATTGTTGTTAATTTTGGAGTCTCTTCATATAAGGGTCCAAAAAAGTGGGGGTTTGTCAGCATTGTTGCATGATAGAGGAAATGGGCCCATTGATGTTTCTAATGGTTGTATAAGTCAACTAGTGCTTTAAACATGCATTAGTCCATGGTGGCTATGCCTCTACCATTTCATTTTAGGAAATGGCAACCTCATCGCCAAGAGGTCATGCCCAATAGCCAGGCATGTCCAACCATGGATGGGGCACTTGGCACAGGTTCCCAAGCCTCAAGTTGGGCATCTTACATCAGGTTCCCGAGCCTCCCTTGGGTGTCTTTGCCTAGGTTCCCAAGCGTAAAGGAGGTGTCTTAATGGTTTCCAAGCCATAGTAAAATATCTGTGCTGGAGAGACAAGAATTTTTCACTGATAATTTTAGCTGGTTTTCTGGTAATTTATCCTGTGGTCCAAGTGCTGTAGTTGCTGGTATCTGAAGAACTGCTAGAATATGCTGTTCAGGAATCCAACAGGAATCTCTTCTGCTAGCCCAATGAAATGATTGTGCATAAAGTTGATCAAGGCATCATGTTTTTCAAATGAGGTGTCACATACTTTGCTAATCCACCATTCTTTGTCATAAACACAGACAACATACTGACCAAGCTGAAGTTCAGACACATTTATTCCAGGTACACTCACTGCGATCTCTGACTTACAAAGCTTGGCAACAAATGAGGAAGAATCATTTGACAATGAAATTTGGTTCAAGTCAATTGGAATAAACTGGTGATTTTCAATGAGTTCCAGCAACTGTGGCAGCTTTATTTATTTATTTATTTATTACTTAGATTTGTATGCCGCCCCTCTCCGAAGACTCGGGGCGGCTCACAACACGTGGAAACAAATCATAAATTTATTTATTTATTTATTTATTTATTTATTTATTTATTTATTGGATTTGTATGCCGCCCCTCTCCAGAGACTCGGGGCGGCTAACAGCGATAATAAAACAGTGTACAATAGTAATTTGGTATTGATGATTAAAAATCAATTAATATAAAAACCAAACATACATACATACATACCATGCATAGAATAATAATAATCTAACAAGTTTAAAATTAAAAGATTTAAAAGACCCCATATACTAACAGACATACACACAAGCATACCATATATAAATTAAACATGCCCAGGGGAAGATGTTTCAGTTCCCCCATGCCTGACGGCAAAGGTGGGTTTTAAGGAGTTTACGGAAGGCAGGAAGAGTAGGGGCAGTTCTAATCTCCGGGGGGAGTTGGTTCCAGAGGGCCGGTGCCGCCACAGAGAAGGCTCTTCCCCTGGGGCCCGCCAACCGACATTGTTTAGTTGACGGGACCCGGAGAAGGCCCACTCTGTGGGACCTGATCGGTCGCTGGGATTCGTGCGGCAGGAGGCGGTCTCGGAGATATTCTGGTCCAATGCCATGAAAGACTTTAAAGGTCATAACCAACACTTTGAATTGTGACCGGAAACTGATCGGCAACCAATGCAGACTGCGGAGTGATAGTGAAACATGGGCATACCTAGGTAAGCCCATGACTGCTCTCGCAGCTGCATTCTGCACGATCTGAAGTTTCCGAACACTTTTCAAAGCTTTACTGAATCTTTTCTCTTGCGCAGATCGTGAAGATTCAATTTCATCCCTGGAAACAAAAATGAACTTGATTTTATTTATTATTTTTCACAAAATTCAAACAAGCCTTGTGCTGTGAGAATTTGGCCTTTTTTGGGTTGTTGCAAACTAGTCTGAGCAGCTAGTCAAAATTTCTTCAAACATGTTATGAAACTTGGCCTCACCCTTCCATTTCCTAACAAACATTCCTGTTTTTTAATACAGTGGTACCTCGGTACTCGAACGCTTTGGTTCTCGTACATTTCGGATAACGAACAAATTTTTCAGCAAAAATTTGCTTCGGTATCTGAACAAAAATTCAGATACCGAACAGCCAGAGAAAATTTTGTTCATTATCCGGCAGCTTCGGGGGGGGCTGAGGAGCTCTATAAGAGCTCCAAGCTGCAGGAAGGGTGAGGGCTGCTGCAATTCCGGCAGCTTAAAGGGGCTGAGGAGCTCTATAAGAGCTCCAAGCTGCAGGAAGGGTGGGGGCTGCTGCAATCCCACTCCTTTTTGCTCCTTTCCTTTCCTCAATGCTTCCTCTTATTACCTGTAAGCAGCTGCAAAACTTTCTCCCTCCTGGCGGCTGCAACAGCTTCCCTTCGAGGAACAACAGCGCCGGGAACGTCACGTGATGAAGGGAAGCCGCCGGAGCCATCCGCTCCAGCAGATTTGCTCATTTGGCATTGATGAAGAAAATTTTGCAAAAGCTATATGAAAAAGAAACTGATATTTTTCAAATTGTATCAGATTTGTATAATTCTTTCTTTGTTGGATGAGAGTTATGTTGATTATATGGCTGATATTTACAGGGAGATATTTACACAAGTAAGATTCATGTAAATATTTTGACAAAATGGTCAGATATGGGAGATTCTATTCTATAACTTACTTTTTAAAAAAAGTTTATTTATGTTTTCAAATACAATAAAAAGAATTATCTTATTATATATTGCAGATCATAGCCCAGTTCTATTTCCTTATATAACAATTCCATTTATGATTAATTACGTCTCTTCTATAACTTACAATGAGCGTCTGCATTTGCAGAATGGCAGAGATAGAAGACCTGGCTCACATCCTATTTGATTGTTGCTTGCATAAGGGGATGAGAGACAGGTACCTTGGTCTATATACCAAACACAAACAATCCATTGGTATCCTCATATCACAACAACCTACTTTATATGTGGCCAGAACCTGAAAATAACATTTAACACAGGACAGTATTTAAGCAAAATGGTTCGGATGAGATCTGCATATATGGAGCTCATTGGGGTAAATTTCAGGGGTGACACTAAAATATAATTTTATCTATATCTTAAATGATTGTATTTTATTCAATTCATTTTAGACTGCATTTTATTCCAACTTCATTTTTAATTGTATTTTATTCCAATTTCATTTTAAATTGTATTTTATCAAATTCCATTTTAAACTGCTTTTATCAAATTTTAGTAATAATTTATTTCTGTAACTTTGCAGTTTTATATGGCCCAAAGGCTGATCAGTAATGACTCAAGCCAAGTCATGTCCAGAAAGACAAAAATCATGAGCTGGGTTTTTTCCTCCTCTAAATTGAAAAATAACAATATTTTTCTATAAGCCTTTATTTTAATTAAATGCATTAGATTACAAGAAATTTCATGGAATTCTATCTCTCATAGCATGATTCTTATAAAGTTGAGCAACCCAAAGCAGAATGGATCCAGTTTCTGCTACATTAAATCATTTCTTTGTAGTTAAATCTTTGAGGGGGGAGGCACCTATTCATTTTTGGCAAACCTATTCTATACTGCAAATTTATGAGAGACTCTCTTTTGAATGTTCCCAATTTCACCCTCAATTCTCCTCTAAATAATTTCTAATCTGCTCTTTCCATCTTTATGTAAGTGTGCACACATATTTTCCTTCATAGTCGTTCATCAGAACTCTACAATCCAATTTGCTCCATAACTTTATTCACCAATGCCCTTCCTTACAATCACTTTGTAGCCTTCTCAAAACATTCTCAAGCTGCTAAACCGAAAAACAAGCATGTGTTAAAAGAAAACGCAAAATCAAAGACTGATCATGAAAGTAATATGAGACTCAATAGTATTCCTTATTTTTTTAAAAATGTATTGGATGGTTGCAAGCTTCATTTATTTAATCAGCTTCACTTGTGATTATTCAAGACATAAGTCAAAGTTATAATGACTTAAAATGGCCAATGTAATTTGATACCAACAATGTTTCCAGAAAAAGCATTTACTGCACAGTTCCCTTGCCTCATTCATTACATTTAACTGATGGTGTTCAGATAGTATTATCTTTTATTTGTGCATTCTATGTTTCCTTTTTTTTTCGTCAATCAAAAAATATAATGGTAGAAAGGTATAGAAATAAGAAAGGTAGGTTTGAAAAAATGAAGAGATGCAGCAAGCATCACTATGGGGAGTTTGAAAAATTGTGGCAATCTGAAGAAAGCAATAGGGAAATCAGAAAATAACAAACAAGCTGAGGAAATTAGTAATTATTGAACAAAGCAGATAAAATAACATTGGAAGTTGGGAAAGTGAAACAGAAGATTAATAGAAATATACTGTAGTTTTTATGATAGAGTAAGATAAGATATGCAGATGGACAAAGAAGTAGTTTTGATGGAAAGGATGCACAAAAGGGTGTAGAAAAATATCAATTTTTAGTATATTATCTATTTCAGGTAATGATACCTAATATAATTTTCTTGTTGGATAAACAAATAAACAAACAGCTCACTTTTCGCTATGATATTGCTAAAGGATATGTTCAAGGTGAAGAAGATATAAAATGTTTAATTGGACAGATTTCTGGCCACCAGAAAGTTTATGTTGTGAGTAAAATAGCCATGTATTTAAAGAGAAGTATTTTGCCGTATTCTTTATTTACGCTCTATAAATGATTATTTTGAAAATACAGTGTTCCCTCGATTTTCGCAGGTTAGAACTTCACGAATAGCCTATACCACGGTTTTTCAAAAAATATTACCGTAATTAAAAAATACTTCACGGGTTTTTTTCTATACCACTGTTTTTCCTGCACGGTGACGTCATACATCATCACCAAACTAATATTTTTTGCAAATGAATAACAAAATAATAAATATTATTGTTAATAAATAATTATGTTTATAAATATCAGGATCACTAAGTGTCTTATTCAATGGTGAGTACCAGTAATAATGGTGAGTAAATGGTTGTTAAGGGAATGGAAAATGGTAATTTAGGGGTTTAAAGTCTTAAGGGAAGGCTTATGATACTGTTCATAGCCAAAAATTGTGTATTTACTTCCGCATCTCTACTTCGCGGAAATTCGACTTTTGCGGGCAGTCTCGGAACGCATCCCCCGCAAAAATCGAGGGAACACTGTATATTCATATCCCAAAAATATTTTTATATAATGCATTGCTGTAACGTAATATATATGAATACACAAACGAAAAGTTAAGATGAGCAAGAATATGAAACTGAACCTTTAAAAAGCAGTTTGGTCTCATTTATGTTATTGATAAATTCTACGGACTGATTCTGTTTTCCCTCAGAGAGGTACTGTCTGGAGTTTGTGTTTAGGGGCAAGAAAATGCTTATCTTTCAATTATATTAATTTCTTTAAAATGATAAGTATTCCCATTGTGGAAATTAAGAACAAATAAATGAATAGTTAGGAGAATGAGATTAGGCCTTAGAAATATTATCTTATGATTATGAATTTCTTCACTGATAGTCTTGATCATGATTCACAAAAGTGTTTGTGTTGTATATACTTATATGTAGTGCTCTAGCAAAAATTGTGTGTTCTAGAAATATCTGCTTTAAAGTTAATTTGCAGGAATAATAGATATAGATCATTGTAGACTATTTAAATACTCTATTGCATAATAGAGTATGCCTCTATTGTAGACTATTTAAATACAGTACTCTATATTTAAATACTCTATTGCATAATAGAGCATGCCTCTATTGTAGACTATTTAAATACTCTATATTTAAATACTCTATTGCATAATAGAGTATGCCTCTATTAGGCATAAAGTACTCAAACTAGAAAATGTGTGTGTGTATGTGCCAGTGTGGCGGAAACCTGATGACCAGCTGGCCAGCATGCACATATGCCTCAAAAACCCAACAACCATCTTGCCGGTGTGCATGCGCACCTTGGAAACCTGACGACCACCAGGCTGACCTAGGGCAATGGTGCGCATGTCCACAGAGAGGGCTTTATGTGCCACATCTGGCATTCGGCCATGGGTTCATCATGATGGTTTTATTGCATTCTTTACTTTAAAAATAGTTTTAGCCACTAATAATGTAAAAGATACCATACATGAAAAACATCATTGGGAGTAAAAAAACCCAGAAGGGGTGGTGGTGGGAACCAAGCTACGTCATTGTGCTCTGTAGCCTTGCTTCACCATTTATAAGTTCGTTAATATAAAATACTTATTCCTTAACAGGCAATTAGCAAAATTTTGGAAAAGAACAAAGAAGAAGCCATGAAAGAGTTAGGTATGAATTTAAAGAGATTGTTATTATTATGACTTAATATTGTTTTAATTGTTATTAATGGAATTTTAATTTCCATAGTGTTAATTTTTACAAAGCTGACATAGCATTTTCTATGCGCACTAAAGAACTACTCAAAACAAGGACAATCAATTCCCATACATTGATGGGAATAAGGAAATCGCTGACCATTTGAATAGCTACTTCGGTTCAGTTTTCTCATAAGGCAGCTTACAATATAATACTATGGGTGGATATAGCATTGCTTCCAGCTGTAGGGATTCAGCTCCAGTGATCTCAGGCCTATGTCTTAGAAGAACTTGAATGGTTAAAGATAAATAAGGCAATGGGTCCAGATGGCATCCACCCCAGAGTTCTTAAAGAACTCAGATTTGTTATTGCTAACCCCCTGACTGATTTGTTTAACCAATCCCTTTAATCAGGAGATGTTCCTGGTGATTGGAGAATGGCCAGTGTTGTGCCTATCCATAAGAAGGGCAGTAGAGAAAATGCTGGTAACTACAGGCCAGTTAGCTTGACATAAGTTATAGTTAAAATGATGCATGAGTGTACTGCAGCAACCCCTGCTCCAACTTGTTTGTGACTTGTTTTGAGTATACCAGGGGCTCCCTCATACCTCTACAGAACCACATTTCTTTCCTTGATACTTTGTGCTTAATGACCTTTGTGTCTTGGAATTACAAGAGCAACCAAGACTACCTGGATTGCTATTATTAATACAATGTTCACCTCGACTCCAATTGCATAGCAGTATCGGCTGACAATGAGTCAGTCGAGGTGACTGGGGCTAAACGTCTTTGTCCATCTGTCTGGGAGGAGTTTTACTTGGTGACACCTGATGAAGTGGACAAGGCCATTGGAGCTGTGAGTTCCGCCACCAGTCTACTGGATCCGTGTCCCTCTTGGCTGGTTTCGGCCAGCCGAGAGGTGACACGGAGTTGGGTCCGGACCCTTATAAGGAGGCACTTGTGCGCCTCCTCCTCAAGAAGCCTTCCCTGGACCCAGCCGTGCTTAATAACTATTGTCCAGTCTCCAACCTTCCCTTTATGGGGAAGGTTGTTGAGAAGGTGGTGGTGCTTCAACTTCAGCGGTCCTTGGAAGAAGCCGATTATCTAGGTCCTCAACAGTCTGGATTCAGGCCTGGCTACAGCACGGAAACTGCTTTGGTCGCGTTGACGGATGATCTCTGGCGGGCCTGGGACAGGGGCTTGTCCTCTGTCCTGGTGCTTCTTGACCTCTCAGCGGCTTTCGATACCATCGACCATGGTATCCTTCTGCGCTGGCTGGAAGGGCTGGGAGTGGGAGGCACTGTTCTCCAGTGGTTCTCCTCCTACCTCTCCGGTTGGTCGCAGTTGGTGTTAGTGTGGGGTCAGAGGTCGGCCTCTAGATCTCTCCCTTGTGGGGTGCCTCAGGGGTCGGTCCTCTCCCCCCTGCTATTCAATATCTACATGAAACCGCTGGGTGAGATCATCCAAGGGCATGGGGTGAAGTATCATCAATATGCCGATGATACCCAGTTATACATCTCCACCCCATGTCCAGTCAACGAAGCAGTGGAAGTGATCTGCTGGTGCCTGGAGGCTGTTGGGGCCTGGATGGGTGTCAACAAACTCAAACTCGACCCAGACAAGACGGAGTGGCTGTGGGTCTTGCCTCCAAAGGACAATTTGACCTGTCCGTCCATCACTCTGGTGGGGGAACTACTGACCCCCTCAGAAAGGGTTCACAACTTGGGTGTCCTCCTCGATCCACAGCTGACATTGGAACATCTTATTTCGGCTGTGGCGAGGAGGGCGTTTGCCCAGGTTCACCTGGTGCACCAGCTGTGGCCCTACTTGGACAGGGAGTCATTGTTCACAGTCGCTCATGCCCTCATCACCTCGAGGTTCGATTACTGCAACGCTCTCTACATGGGACTACCTTTGAAAAGTGTTTGGAAACTTCAGATTGTGCAGAACGTGTCCGCAAGAGCCATCATGGGGCTTCCCAGATTCGCCCACGTTTCTACAACACTCCGTGGCCTGCATTGGCAGCCGATCAGTTTCCGGTCACAATTCAAAGTGTTAGTTATGACCTTTAAAGCCCTATATGGCATTGGACCAGAATACCTCCGGAACCGCCTGCTACCGCACGAATCCCAGCGACTGATAAGGTCCCACAGAGTTGGCCTTCTCCAGGTCCCGTCGACTAAACAATGTCGTTTGGTGGGCCCCAGAGGAAGAGCCTTCTCTGTGGTGGCCCCGGCCCTCTGGAATCAACTCCTCCCGGAGATTAGAACTGTCTCCACCCTCCTTGTCTTTCGTAAACTACTCAAGACCCACCTATACTGCCAGGCATGGGTGAGTTGAGACACCTTTCCCCAGGGCTCTTTATATTTTATGTTTGGTATGTATGTGTTGTTTGGTTTTTAAATATGATAGGCTTTTATATGCTTCTTTTTTAATATTAGATTTGTTTCGCTATAATATTGTTTTTTCTTATTGTTGTGAGCCACCCCAAGTCTTCAGAGAGGGGCGGCATACAAATCTAATAAATTATTATTATTATTTTAGTAGCTCTTAAATGAAAGAGAAAAAAAGGAATGGAAATAAAATTTTTGTGCATAACTGAAGCAGTCATCAATTCTTAAATTCCATAGTATAAACATATAAGGACATATACTTTCTATCTTGCTTTTTAAAAATTTCATTTTTTTCACCTATAAAATCATATTTGTGATTTTCCTTGATAATGCACTTTTTTTCTTTTTAAAAATACAAAGTTTTATTTTAAAAAATACCTGGGGATAAATTATGCTGATGTTTAGAGTGGGCAATCACTGCCCTTAAATCTCATCTTCTATCACTTTTCAGTTGTAAATGAATGGAGAAGATTTACACAGGTAGTCCTCAACTTATGCCCAAAATTGAGCCCCAAATTTCTGTTGCTAATCAAATATTTGTTACATGAGTTTTGCCCCACTTTATGACTTTTCTTGCCATTGTTATTAAGAGAATCACAGCAGTTGTTAAGGTAGTATCAGTATCACAACTATTAATGAATCTGGCTTCTCCATTTACTTTGGTGGTCGGAAGGTTGCAAAAAGGAATCACATGACTGCAACCACCACAAATACAAATCAGTTGCCAAGCGTCTGAGTTTTGAACACATGACCATGGGGATGTTGCAATGGTTATAAGTGTGAAAATTGTCATAAGTCACTTTTTTTCCGTGGCTGTAAGAGGTGGTATTCAGCCGGTTTGGACCAGTTCACACAAACCGGTAGGGGAAATTTGAACTGGTTCACCAAACCAGCAAATACCACCTCTAGTTGGCCCCACCCACTCGCTTGCTGCTTGCCTCAACCACCTGCTCGCTCCACCCACCATCTGGTTGCTTGTTATTATAAAAGTAATTTTATTGATTTTATAATAAGACAAAAGCAAAAATAACAAAACACAAAAATGAAAATACTTGTGTTTCATTTAAAGTTATATTAAAGTCAATAGGATAGGAAAAAAACTCTTGATTTTTCTTCCTTTTCCTTTTAGTTAGTTTTTATTTTTTAATCCAATGAGGACCTCCTGCAAAGAATTTTCAATTTTGGAAAAATAATGCTTTATATTTTTGTTCTGTCCTTCAGTATAATTTAATCAGTTTTGCTGTACAGTATTAACATAGTTGTAATCTTGTACATCATATGAATGGAATTCTGCACTTATTCAGAACCTTGTTCAGAATGTTATAAAACTGAGGGTTTTTTTAGAGGCATAATTTTTCAGATCCATTTTTGCGTATCTCCATAGCTGTAGTTGCTATTAGTCTTGTAGAGGGGGCATTTACTCCTAAGCAGTTTTCTTTCACTTTGAATGGCATTTATGATTTCTTGTTTTGAACAAATATTTTTTGTTTATCTTAGGATTAATGCAGCGTGACTATCCAGATATTGTCATTGCTGTGAAAACCAGACAAGCAGTTCAAACAGTGCTAAATACAGCTTTTGAAACTCTTAAAATTATGATATCAGGAGGAATTGTGGATAAAAATGAAGGAAATGAGTTACATAAGGTAATTCAAACAAAATTATATTTGAAACATGAGATATTTCTGTTAATATAGAAACATTCAAATTATATTTACAAATTTTGGATATGTTAAAAATATAAAGTTGGAAATAAAAGTAAACAATATTTTCATTAATCTCATATGGATAAATTTTCATTGAAAATTTTTTGAGAACATTAAATGGTTGCATATTTACTTTTCGCACAGATTTATGCCAAAATTTTGCAGGCAAATATAATTTGTTCCTACTCTTATCTGCATTCTGCCAGTGCTCCATCATCACATTTTGTTGTATGAAGAAGCAACTGAGAGTTAATAAAACTTCCCACTAGTTTCAACCATGATGGATTGTAAATAGCTTAGATGACAAATCTGAAAATACTTCAGTGAGATAAACTCTAGAAGCATTGTATTGGGATCAATAAGATTTCTGGGTACAGTATGGTGAATTGCACTGAGTAGGCTTTTTTTCTCTATTATATGTTTCTTTTTTTCCCATTTTATTTTTTATTAAATATATAAAGTAACATAATAAAAACAAATGCAAATTAAACTCAGAAAAAAGAGAGAAAGAATAAAAGTACACAAAAGAGAGAATAGCAACAACAACAATAATAAATAAATAAATAGAGAAATAGAATAGAACAGAACAGAATAGAATAGATTAGAATAGAATTTTTTATTGGCCAAATATGATTGGACATACTAGGAATTTGTCTTGGTGCATATGTCTCAGTGCACATAAAAGAAATGTACAGAGTACTTATCAAGAATCATGAGGTGCACCACTTACCGTATATACTCGAGTATAAGCTGACCTGAGTATAAGCCAAGGCACCAGTTTTTGCCATAAAAGCTGGGAACATTTATTGACTCGAGTACAAGCCAAGGTTGGAAAATGCAGTGGCTACTGGTAACTTATAAAAATGGAAACCAATAAAATTACATTAATTGAGGCATTAGTAGATTAAATGTTTTAGAATATTTATTTAAAAGAAAACCAGTAAACTAGCTCTGTAAGTTTAGTTTATTTTTTAAAAAAATAGTTTATTAATTTATTTAAAAAGGAAAGGGGAAAAAAGGATACAAAGGAAAAGAGAAAGAGACATAGGACACATATCCAAATAGCATGAATAACATAACTTATTACATATCAGTATTGGATATTAAACTATACATAATAAAGTAATATTTCTGTTCAAAGTCTAAATTATATAAATTCATATCAATTACATACACTATATGAGTTCAAAGGTGGGTTGGTTAACTTTATTATATTATAGAATGAAGTGGGTGTTGGAAGATATGTGGAAAAGTGAAGTGGGATTTTGTTAGGGGGGAAAGAAAAAGGAGGGGAAGACCTGCAGTTTAGCAGGGGTTGTTAGCTTGACGACTTGTTAATTTATGATGTATGGTGGGTGCATATGATAGAGAGGAAAAAGTTGGATTGTTAGTGATTACAAGTCAATATCAAAAGAATTTAATTCAGACAGTATATGAGACTAATGTCTATTTAGTATATTAAATTGTATGTGAAGGGTATTAATTTTTTTTATTTACCACGTGATCTAATGTGAAATGGAAATGTGTGTTTAAATAGTTTCTTTTATCTTGTTAGCAGTTGCTTTCTTTTTTGTTATTGTTATTGTTGGATAACCATAGATACCACTCCTCCCAAGCCTTGTAGAACTCTGAATCATTTTTATTTTGTATTTCCATCGTCATTTCTCCACTGCACTGGGAAGGAGAGTCCAACATGGTAATTCACCAATCTTATTGGTAGAGACTGAGTTAATTTAAATATTTAAATACGAGGTAGTCACCGCCCCTTAGCAGCCCCCAATACCTCAGTTTTAAAAACTCAGTCTAAGTGTAGAGACTGTTTTTAAGTGTATCTTATTTGAAGTATTAATATTTTTTAATAAATAACTTGTCTTCTTTTTTCTCCTTTTCCCTTTCTCTTGCAGAATGAAGAGGAGCCTTTGGAAAGGGGTTTCTGCTCTCTGTGGGCATTACCCCCACCGTTTCCCTTCCCGGGGATCCCTTCCCTCAGCGGGCATATCCTGAGCGGGGAGCACCTCAGCCTGGGGTCACTGGCCTCAGAGGCCATACCTGGCTGAGAGCCGAAGGTGAGGGGGTCCGCCCCCCTCACTGGGAGGCTCGGGGATTACTTTCCCCTTGAAGACGAGTACCTGGCACAGTGCCAGCGCCTCTCAGCTGTTCGGCACTGAAGAGAGAAGCCGCGCCGCCGCCGCCGCAGCAGCAGGGACTGTCAAATTGCTGCAGCCCGTATAAGCCGCTGGAACGGCAAGGAGGGCTATTAGGCCGGCTGGGCAGGCTCCTTTCAAATGGGGAGGTCGGTCCCCGAGAAGGAGGTAGGCGGCAGGACTGCGGAGGTTTCTAGCCGCGCCCGCCATTTTGGGGCAGTTGCTGACCCGCGCCCGCCGTTTTTTGAGTGGGAAACAGTTGCTCTCCGCCCACTCTGTGGGTGCGACCAACGATGCTGTTACACAGGCGTCATTCCCTGAGGAGCTTAAATCGCCATTTTGGTTGTCAGCTCTCGTTCCGAGCAGCGTTGGCTTTCCAGATCTATTGTTAACAACAGTGCTTGTGAGTAGTAATGGAAGAGAAAACTGCTGAGAAGGCATCCTCCCCCAATTTGGTGTCCAAAGATAAGGGCAAGTCAAAGCCCAAAGAAAAATCCAAGGCGCAGGCCTCCTCTTCCTCTCTCAAAGAGGCAGAGAGGCGCATTAAAGCATTGGAGAAGAGGCTGGAGGCAGCCATTCTAACACCAAGAATTGCCTCGCCTCTCCCTGCGCAGTTGATGTTCCAGGCCAGGGATCCACTAGCTCCATATTCTGGGTTGAGACCAACTGAACCCCTGTCAGAAAGGGATTGGTCCCCAGAAAGGCAGGGCCCATTTCTGCCTGCAGCTGGTCAATCTGCATTAGGCCTTAGTCAAGCCAGGCCTCCTTCAGCACATTCTATGAAAAGTGGGCCTTCAGCAACCTTTACACCCACTGCAGCTGGGCTTAGAGTGCACCCTGACACATGGCAACAGATGTCTCCAGCGTTGCAGGAGCTTGTCACTGATGCATATTCCCAGGGGATGGCAGCAAAGGTGCAGAACACACGTCACCCTTGTCCAACAAGAAATCCTTGGTCAGTACCGCCCCTCTCGGGTATGGGGTCCTGGGTTGAAGAGCCTTCCCAATTGGAGGACACTGAGAAAGAGTATGATTTCTCAGATGACGAGACCACTCCTGAACACCTGGTAGTGGCTGGTCTCTTTAAGGCTTCTTATTTCAAGGTTCTACTGCATAAGGCAAAGCAGACAGCGGATTTGCCAGGTCCTACTAAAGTTACTGATTCTACTGAGGACCCTAAACCGTCTGCAGTACTCTTTAAAGAGCCTCAGCCCGAGACTGACCATGTACCATCCTCGGATATTTTTAAACAAAGTATTAAGCGCCCTTGGCAGACTCCAGCAGCGGCTCAAGGACCTTCGGTCATGGAGAGGAAATTCTATACTCTGGATGAGGATATGGAGAAGCTGTTGGAGTTTCCGCCCATTGACCAGCCAGTAATGACTCTGATTTCAAAGGCTTTGGTTCCCTCTGAGACTGGCGATAGTTTGAAACCAGAGGATAGAAAGGCGGAGATTTTATTGCGTAAGTCGCATCAAATGGCCAGTTGGGGGTTTCGGGCAGCCACGGCTGCCTTCTTTTTCAATCGAGCCTCCATAATATGGCTGCAGGAGGTGCAGGCCCGTCTAGGCCCAGAGGATGGCCGTTTACGACAGGACATCAGTAAGCTATTAGCTGCAGCAGAATTCTCTGCGGATACTACCCTCCATGCAGCGAAGTTTTCGGCTCGAGGGATGGCAACTTCACTGGCTTCCAGGCGTCTCCTTTGGCTGAGGAACTGGCCGGCGGACCTCAAGTCCAAATGGAACCTGGCTTCCTCCCCGTACCAAGGAGAAAAACTGTTTGGGGAAGCCTTGGATCCGGTCCTCATTGAGGACAAGGACAAACGGAAGTCCCTTCCCAGAGCGTACAGACGACAGGAGCGTCGGGCTAACCCCTATAATCGTCGCCAGCCATTTCGTTGGGACTCCTCATCGTCGGTGGGTCAGAATGTCAGGCCCTTCCAACAAGGCCAGTATGGTCAGTCAGGCTTTCGGAGTGACCGTGCGGCCTTTCAAGACCGACCGAGGGGGTATCAGCAGGCGAGACGGCCCTTCAGGGGAAACCAAAGGGGCTTCAAACGCAACTCCAAGTGACTTGCATCCGATAGCGCCCATAGGAGGCAAACTACAACTTTTCAGTGCCTCCTGGAGAAGTATCTCCACCGACAAATGGGCGATAGCCACAATTTCTCAAGGGTTGCGTCTGGAGTTTCTTCAGCCCCCACCACACCGGTTTGTCCAATGTCCATCAACACGAGATCCGCTGAAAAGACATCATTTGCAGCAGGAGATAGACCATTTTTTGGATATCAAGGCGATAGAGAGGGTGCCCGAACATGCCAAAGGCACGGGGTTCTATTCCATCGTTTTCCTAGTGCCAAAGGCATCAGGAGGGTTCAGGATGATCCTGAATCTCAGATCCCTGAATGCCTTCATCCGATATCGGAGATTTCGAATGCACTCTCTCCAATCGATTCTCTCCTCTATTCGTCATCACGATTTTCTAACGTCAATAGACCTGAAAGATGCTTACCTGCACGTTCCTGTTTGGCCGGCCCATCGTCGCTTTCTCAGGTTCTGCCTGCACGGTACCCACTACCAGTACAGGGCGATGCTGTTCGGCCTGTCCTCGGCGCCTCGGTCATTTACAAAGCTGATGGACATCTTGACGGCGCATATCAGGGGCCAGTCTGTACGGGTGATGGCATACTTGGACGACATCATCGTTATGTCCAAGTCACTGCCACAGGCGCAACAGGATTTGACTCTTACACGACACGTCCTGGAGCGACATGGCTATACCATCAACGAGGAAAAGAGTCATCTTTTTCCCTCTACAAGCATCCAGCATCTGGGGTCTATTATAAATACTACCCAGGACACGGTATCTTTAACACCGGACAGACTCCTCAACATTCGGCGACTGGTCAGCAATCTGTGTCGACAACGTCAGGTATCGCTGGCCATGTTGTCCAAGGTACTTGGGACTCTCGTATCATCCATAGGAATCGTACCATGGGCTCGACACCACATCAGGAGTCTCCAATGGTTCCTACTGCCATACCAAAAGGACAAGGTGAGCCACTCTCACCGGCAGGTGAGGCTTCCAGCATACGTCAAACAATCACTGAAATGGTGGTTTTCCCCAGCGTTATTCCGGGGTTCACCTCTCCACAGTCACGAACGCTTGGTTCTGACCACGGATGCGAGTCTGTCGGGTTGGGGGGCTCACATGGGTCCTCATATGGCCCAAGGTCTATGGTCTCAGGACGACCTGACTCCTATCAACATCAATTTCCTGGAGCTCAGGGCAGTGTTTCTGGCGCTTCAAGCCTTTACTTCCTGGGTTCAGGGCAGAGACATACTGGTGCTAACAGACAATGTAGCGACCAGGGCCTACCTCAATCACCAGGGGGGCACGAAGTCACAGCGCCTCATGCTCGAGACTACGGCTCTCTTCGATTGGGCCGAACTTCATCTGGCTTCATTGACGGTGGAGCACATTGCGGGGACCAGCAATGTGCAAGCGGACTGGTTGAGCAGGGCGACCCTGGATCCGTCGGAATGGCGGCTCGCCCCAGTTCTTTTCAACAGCATAGGCCACCGCTTCGGGGTTCCATCAGTGGATCTCTTTGCAACTCCGGACAACGCCCAATTGCCCAGATTCTATTCCAGGTTCACAACGCCAGGGGCAGAAGGGGTCAACGCCCTGCTGTCTCCCTGGCCCAAAGGTCTGCTTTACGCATTTCCACCAACATGCCTTATTCAAAGAACATTGGACAAGATGGTGCACGAAGGAGCGGAGTTGATATTGATGGCTCCCCACTGGCCGAGACGCCCTTGGTTTGCAGACCTGATAGCCTTTTCTGTGTCTCCCCCGTGGAGGATTCCAGATTGCAAGATATCGTTGAGCCAGGGGTCAGTTTGTCATCCGAACCCTCAATGGTTCCAGCTGACCGCCTGGCACTTGAGAGGCTCAGATTGAGAAACCAATGCATACCGGACAATGTTGTATCTACTATGCAGGCTGCTTGTCGTCCGTCTACGGTACGAATTTATCAGGCTACATGGGCGGCCTTTTGTAAGTTTTGTTTAGAGCAGCGTTCTAACCCTCAACAAGCATCGGTTATTCTGGTGTTACAGTTCCTGCAAGCAGGAGTGGATAGAGGTCTGGCACCAAATACCTTGAGGAGGCAAATAGCTGCTCTCGCGACCATTGTACAGGTGCCTCAATCTCGTTCGCTAGCACAACACCCTTGGATACGGGACTTTATTAAAGGAGCAGTCAACTCCCACTCACCTCAGATTCATAGGTTCCCGACTTGGGACCTATCTCTCGTGTTGAAAGCTCTTACTGCACCTCCCTTTGAGCCGCTAAGGTCTATTCCACTTCGACTACTAACAATTAAAACTGCATTTCTTGTGGCGATCACATCTGCGCGCCGAGTGTCCGAATTGTCGGCTCTGTCTACTCGATCGGATCTCTGTGTGTTCCACTCGGACAGAGTGGTGCTGAGACTGGACCCGGTCTTTATACCCAAGGTCAACTCTGGTTTTCACAGATCACAGGACTTGGTCCTGCCTGATTTTTGCACACATGGTCAACATCCTTTGGAGTTGAGATGGCACAAGGTGGATGTTAGGAGGGCCTTAAAGATTTATATCAGAAGGACTGCTGAGTTCAGGAAAACTGACAGGATGTTTGTGTCATTTGCTCAAAGATCTATGGGACTTGGGGTCTCATCTAAATCCATTAGTCGCTGGCTTAGGGATTGTATTGCAGAAGCGTACAAAGCTAGGTCTCAGTCGCCTCCGTTTGGCATAACTGCGCATTCCACCAGAAGTGCGGCTGCGGCTGCAGCATGGCATACCCAAGCATCTATTGAGGACATTTGTAAAGCAGCGACTTGGGCTTCACCTACAACTTTCATCCGTCATTATAAACTTGACTCGGTTGCTTCGGCTGAAGCTTCCTTTGGGAGGCGTGTGTTGCAGAGGGTGTGTTCCTCTCCGTCGACCGTGGCACAGCCTTTTCCCTCCCAGGGGATGTGAACTTTGGTATATCCCATGTTGGACTCTCCTTCCCAGTGCAGTGGAGAAGAACCGTTGTACATACCTGAACGGTCTTCTCGATGCACTGGAAGGAGAGTCCAAACCCACCCGGCGTAGTTGCCAGGTCGCCGGAGTAATTGGGTTTGCGAGGTTTAAAGTTAATTGTTATATGGTTAAAGTTCAATAAATTGTGTTACCTCTATACTGTCTTCGTTTTTAAAACTGAGGTATTGGGGGCTGCTAAGGGGCGGTGACTACCTCGTATTTAAATATTTAAATTAACTCAGTCTCTACCAATAAGATTGGTGAATTACCATGTTGGACTCTCCTTCCAGTGCATCGAGAAGACCGTTCAGGTATGTACAACGGTTCTTTCGATAATTCAGCACATTCCATAATTTTTGTGATGATATTTAGAGTAGTAGGGATATTTTCCTGTTTCCACTGTTGGGCATAAGCTATTCTAGCAGCTGTCAATATTTGAATAATAAGATATTTATCTTCTTTTGTGACTTTCTGTCGAAAGATGCCTAGCAAGAATAATTCAGGTTTAGGTATAATTGTTATCGATATGGCTTGGTCTATGATTTTTTTGACAGGTCCACCATAGATTCCTTGTAGTTTTTTACATTTCCAACAGGAAGGAGATATATTATGGTACATTTTGGAGAGTCTAGCCGGTGGAAGATGCCACCTGTAGATCATTTTAAATAAATTTTCTTTGTATGATGTTGCGAGTGTCATTTTATAGTTAATTGTGTATATTTTTTTCCCATTGTGAGAGATTTATTATATATCCAAAATTTGGTACCCATGCAATCATACAACCCTTAACTTGTTCCTCTATAGTGTCTTGTCTTTGTAAGTAGCTATTTATTTTAGAGATCATTTTTAAATTAGTTCCAAATAAGATTATGTCAAGGGGATTAGTATTTTGAAAGCCAAGAGTGTTCTTGTGTTGTTTGCATTTGGAATTTATCTGCATGTAGGTAAACCAGTCTAAAGTTATTCCATTTTCATCTAGTTGTTGCTTTGTAAGTACAGTCATACCTCGTCTTACGAACCTAATTGGTTCCAGGGGGTGGTTCGTAAGATGAAAGGTTCGTAAGACGAAACATTGTTTCCCATAGGAAACAATGTAAAGTCAATTAATCCGTGCAACCAAAAAACCCCCCCGCAAAAAAACAGCGTTCGGCGACTGCTGGGAAGCCACGCGGCTATTTTAACAGGTGACAGCCAGGCTGGGGGGCTTCCCAGCAACCTCCCGAACCCCGAACCCGGAAGTTCGGCAAAAGTTCGGGGTTTGGGAGGTTGCTGGGAAGCCCCCCAGGCCGGCTGTCACCTTTTAAAACAGCCGCGCGGCTTCCCAGCAGCTTCCCGAAGCCGAACGCCAAACCCGAACTTCCGCGTTCGGCGTTTGGCGACTGCTGGGAAGCCGCGCGGCTGTTTTAAAAGGTGACAGCCGGCCTGGGGGGCTTCCCAGCAACCTCCCGAACCTGGAAGTTCGGCAAAAGTTCGGGGTTCGGGAGGTTGCTGGGAAGCCCCCCAGGCCGGCTGTCACCTTTTAAAACAGCCGCACGGCTTCCCAGCAGCTTCCCGAAGCCAAATGCCAAACTCGAACTTCCGTGTTCGGCGTTCGGAGACTGCTGGGAAGCCGCGCGGCTGTTTTAAAAGGTGACAGCCGGGCTGGGGGGCTTCCCAGCAACCTCCCGAACCGAACCTGGGGTTCAGAAAAATTTTGCCTCTTCTTACGAACTTTTTTCGAGTTACGAACCGGCGTTTGGGAGGCTGCTGGGAAGCCCCGCCGCCCGGCTGTCACCTTTTAAAACAGCCGCGCGGCTTCCCAGCAGTCTCCGAACGCCAGTTCGTAACTCGAAAAAAGTTCGTAAGAAGAGGCAAAATTTTTCTGAACCCCGGGTTCGTATCACGAGTTGTTCGTAAGACGAGGGGTTTGTATCTTGAGGTACCACTGTATATTGTCATTAAGATCTAGTAAATTTGAATAAGTTATGATTTTCGAGGAAGAGAAGATGGTTGGGTAGGTGAGGGATTCATTGGGAGATATCCATTTTGGAATTGCAAGATAGTGATTTTTTACCATGTCGATATTAAAGCGTTTCTTATGTAGTGGTGTTTAAAATAGTTTGGAATTTTACTGAGTTCCATCGTTAAGAATGAGTGCCACCCGGACTGCAAATCAAAGCCCTCTAAAGTAGGTAATCTTGTGTTTTGGAGGGTTATCCAGTCTTTAATTTTAGCCAGGATGGCACCTTGATAGTACAGATAAAAGTTAGGGAGGCCAAAGCCTCCTCTAGATCGATGGTCCTGCAAATTTTTCAATTTTATTCTTGCCCCTTTTTTTTGACCAAATAAATTTCCAAATTATCTTATGCAAGTGTTCAAAAATGATTTGTTTAGTTTAATTGGGGCTACTTGGAATAGATATAGGTATCTAGGGAGAATTTTTGATTTGATTGCAGCAATCTTTCCCATCAAAGATAGTTTTAGCTTTGTCCATCTCACTAAGTCTTTTTGTACATCTTGTGTAAGTTTATCAAAATTGTCTTTTTTTAAGCTACTACAGTTTGATGAGATCCAGATACCTAGATACTTAATTTTTTGACTATTTTTAGATTAAGCATTTGTTCTAATAAGGAATTTGTTCTTTTGTCATATTTTTAGTTATAATTTTGGTTAGCTCTGTAAGTTTAAAAGAGGGTAAACAGGTATATGTCTCCCAAGGCAGGTATAGGCAAAAAAAAATACAAGTACTGTACTTACCTCAATCCCCCGCTGCTCCCACTGGTTTGAGTTAGGGTTAGTACCTGGCCTCTCCTTGCCTAAAAGAGATACAATTTCCCTATCTATCTACTATTACTGAACATCCAAAATATACTATTTAATTCTATGTACTGTATTTTTGGTGTATAAGAAGCACCTAGATTTTAGAGGAGGAAAACAAGGAAAAAAGTATTCTGAACCAAATGGTATAGTATTATATTATTTAATAAAATACCAGGGTAGCAGAATACTTTTTACAACCATGTATACTTTTTACAGCCATGTACATTTTTTACAAACTTCAAACTTGACAGCTTCAAGACTTGTGGACTTCAACTCCCAGAATTCCTCCACCAGTCATGCTAGCTCAGAAATGGGAATTGAAGTCCACAAGCCTTAAACTTGCCAGATTTGAAGACTCTTGCACTCCTAACCCCCAACTTAAACAAATAAACAAAACAAACAAGGACAATTCATCTTGTTAGTTGTTCCTTTAGTCACAGAAATGGCTAGTGATAGAATCATTTGCAATTATAGTTCCCTGCTGACGTTTCCTTAATATTACTGTTATACCATGACGTTTTCGAAGACCCCTCTCTTGACCACTCCAATTTTCACAATTGAAGTGCATGGAAATATAGGGTGATGATGATAAACCTGAAATATTCCTTAAGAGGTGTGTTACTAGAGCAGGGATCCCCAACATTGGCAACTTTTAAGACTTGTGGACTACAACTCCCAGAGTTCCTCAGCCATCTTTGCTGGCTGAGGAACTCTTGGAGTTGAAGTCCACAAGTCATAAAGTGGCCAACGTTGGAGACCCCTGGACCAGATGACCTACAGTACGGAATCCCTTCCAACTCTTTCTGTGTCTCTGTGTGTGTGTGTGTCTGTGCTCTTGCACCCCTCTCTGCATGTGTGTATAGACTGTCCGAGCCTCCGCTCCGTGCTTTGTTCGGGGTGCCCCTTCAGAGGATCCAAGTGCATCCCCGCGGCTCCACCCCACACCAACAGCAAAGCACAGGCAGTGCTGGCAGCTTTTCCCCTCAACTGCCTTTCCATGTCGAGAGCAGCGGTGGTGGTGCTTCAGAGCCTGGATGAGCCCGTCTCCCAGGACCTGCCACCGGCCACGGGATTACTGGTGGTTCCAGCTAAGGGAGAGTGGGCAACGGCCTGCCTGAGCGGCTTTCTAGTGTTGGCTGTATGGCTGGCAGGGATGAAGCTGCAGCCGATCCCCCAGTAACCCTGTGACTAGTGGCAAGTTCTGGGAGCTGGGTCTCCACTTTCTGCCTGCCCTGTGCCAAGGCTCCCACCAGCCCGGAAACTGCGTTCCTGGAAGGCACAAGACGCTGCTGGAATGCAGTTGCTGCCACTGTTGCCCCTCTCACTTTCCTTTACCCCTCAGCAGAAAGTGGAAACCCGGTGGATGGATCTGCTGGGCAGGCCCCCGCGCTCCCACCTGCCCCTTGCTCTGGCCATTTCAGAGGACCCCCACCACCACCCGCTCCTGTAATTTCCTTTTAGAAAAATTCCTTGCTGCAATCGCAGAGCGGGCGGGGGAGATGCCTCCACGGACACAGACGCCTTCCATCGCGATCGCTGCCTGCTTGGAGCCCCCACCCAAAGCCTTTTCATCTGAGTTGCAGGCTTCGCAAGAGCTTCGTGAGGCGGAAATAGATTGCTTTGGTGCGGCGCGGCTGGGCTCTCCTTTCTTTCCTTGCTGCTGCTGCTGCCGCTGTCTACATGCTCCTCACTTTTTCCCTGTTTCCTCCTTCCTGGCCTCTGGAGGTGGCCGCGTGAGGCTGCAGGGGAACTGGGCAGGAGAGAGGGAAGCTAGCCGAGGTCAGGAGATCTTTTTTGAATTTTTTGAAATTATAATATTAGCACATTGTAAAAACCATCTCTACATTAATAAAAAGTATACTACGTGATTTAGAGTCATTTTACCTCCTTAGAATTATATCATTCAAGATGTCTTAGATCTAAGAATGTAGATCATTTCATTATGATGGTTAATAATATGAATTTAAAGAACTAAGAGGTAATATGTATTATAACAATAGTCTTCTTTTTTAGGTAATTCTTTTAAGAAAACGTCAGCTTGGAAGACTTCCCCCTACAATAGCCCCACCTACTGCACGTGACCTTCTATGCAATATTGTGTGGCTTCAGGGTAATAAAAAACAGATAGACTACATTCAGGTAATGATGCTTTGGATGCTTCACACAGGTGATATCTGGCCCAATGCATATCATTGGTCCCATATTAGATCTAATCTTCACCTCCAAGCAGTAGTGGATGCCAAAATGGAAGAAATGACTATTAATCCTTTGCATGGTCAGATTCTCCCTTGTTCACTTGAGGTTTGTGTGTTACTTCCTGCTTAGATTACTTCGATGCACTCCATATGAGTCTGCTTTTGAAAATTACTGGAAAAGTGTGGTTAGACCAAAATCCAGCAACCTGCTTGTGAAAGCCACTTTCTCCAGAGCACACAACTCCATATATCTCTGGTTTGCTGAGGGTTTGTTTTCTCTGTATCATCCAAAACAGGGGTGTCAAGCTGATGGCCCACGGGACAGATGCATCACATGCAGGTCACACTCACCCCAGCTCATGTGATGGTAACACAACAGCCTGAGTTTGACACCTATGATCTAGGGGAAACCAACATCATCCTATTCTTAGCCCTATGGAATAGTCTTCTATCAGATATTTGGATGATTGCATTGCTCTTGATCTTTAAAAATATTTTTAAAACTCAGCCGCTCCGAAAAGCTTTTACCTGTGTGTTAAAATTATTTTAATGACAATAATTAAAGATGAATTGGTAGTTTTAATTATTTTATTCTTTTTTATTACTGTTACAATTATTTTGGGGTTTTTTGGCACTTCCATAACAATGTGGAATGAGCTGGTATATAATTCAAGTGTCTGAAAAAAGAACAAACTTGTAAAAACCCATGTCTCAGAGTTATTTTGAATTTGCATTGGAAACGTGGATACTAGGAACAAGGTAGTTTTCTCAGTTAAGACATGACAGCAGGAGTTATTTCTTCAGAAGGCTCTTTTACTTATTCAGTAGTATCAAAAAGTAACTATTTACTCTATTTACTTTACACTATATTACAGAACAAACCGCCAACCAACCAATCATACTAACTACACTATACTAAAGCACACCATCAAACCAGACCACACCTACATAAAAGATGTATTACATTATATACATGTACTGACCTATCAGATCATAGAATAGATTACATTATTCTGCTGAAGCACCATGACTCAGCATTCACTTTACTTCAACTGTACTTGTAATATTACTTCAGATTTATATCCTGATACCATGCATATATACAATAAATCATACAGACAATTTTATATTCTTTAGATACAATTCCCACATCACTTAACATTAGCTATGTGGGCTGAAACACAGGAGGTAAAGCCGTAGAAACCCCAAATTACAAATTGAAGATTCTATGTACAGTGATACCTCGTCTTACGAACCACTCGTCATACGAACTTTTCGAGATACGAACCCGTGGTTTAAGATTTCTTTGCTTGTCTTAAGAACCATTTCAGTCTTACGAACCCTAGCCCGGGTCCATGGGCTCTCTTACTGCATGTGTGCTCTCTTACTGATGCAGAGATTCCCCTGCCTTGTGACTGCCCCCAATGGGATTTCAGGAGAACACCGAGAAGCCCCCGGCTGTTTCAGAAGGTGACAGACGGGCGGCGGCGCTTCATGGCATTCTCCCGAACCCGAAGCCAAACTTTTATTTATTTATTTATTTATTTAGATTTGTATGCCGCCCCTCTCCAAAGACTCGGGGCGGCTCACAACAGTGATGAAAACAGTATAAACAATGGAACAAATCTAATAATAAAAATTATATTAAAAACCCCAACTGTTAAAAACCATACAACACATACATACCAAAACATAAAATATAAGAAAGCTTGGGGGAGATGTCTTAGTTCCCCCATGCCTGGCGATATAGGTTATAAGGGCATGAGCGACTGTGAGCAATGACTCCCTGTCCAAATAGGGCCGTAACTGATGCACCAGGCGAACCTGGGCAAATACCCTCCTCGCCACAGTCGAAAGATGGTGTTCCAATGTTAGCTGTGGATCTAGGAGGACGCCCAAGTTGCGAACCCTCTCTGAGGAGATCAATAATTCCCCCCCCCAGGGTAATGGACGGACAGATGGAATTGTCCTTGAGAGGCAAGACCTACAGCCACTCTGTCTTGTCTGGGTTGAGTTTGAGTTTGTTGACACCCATCCAGGCCCCAACAGCCTCCAGGCACCGGCACAGCACTTCCACTGCTTTGTTGACTGAATTTCTGGGTTCGGCGTTCAGGAGAACACTGAGAAGCGCCCGGCTGTTTCAGAAGGTGACAGTCGGGCGGCAGCACCCAGCTGAACGCCGTTTTGTGGGGGGTTTTGTGGGGGCTTGCACGCATTAATTGGTTTTCATTGTTTCCTATGGGAAACATTGTTTTGTCTTATGGACTTTTCACCTTACGAACCTCCTCCCGGAACCAATTAAGTTCGTAAGACAAGGTATCACTGTATATCTATCTACTTATGATGAGTTGATAATGGCAGGTTTAGGAGAAGAGTGTTAGACAACTGTTTTCATGCCTTTTGAATTCAGGTTTCTAATTACAGCAGGTGGACTTATTATTATATTAAGAGGAATATTATGTGTCTCTCTCTGAATCTTTGGATAAGGAGAACTAGATATCTCTTTAGGGCCAGAACTTGCAAGAATCAGTGGTGACTAAGTCAACTGTGGAAGTAAAGCTGGAAATAAACAACATACTTTAAAATAACATAACTAAAGTTGATGAACTTTGGAAACTAATTCTTCAAGGAACAGCAAGAGGCAACTGAGGTTGCTTGGGGAAAGATACAGTCTTTTGAAGGCAAAACTGGAAGACAGCAGGGGAAGAGCTATAATCTGTAGACTGCCTGCCTTTGTTTTAGGTTTCAACTCATTTTTTTTCTGTGGGTCCCATGTCACAAACCAACTATGAGGGCTGACAGGATGACTTATGAACATCTCTTTTTCATGATTCTTTTGAATTAGACTAAACTAGACCTGGCTGGGCCCAGAGGGAGGAGTTCCCCTCTCTGAAATAGCCTTTGCCTACGTAGACTCGTTGCTCCAGAGATTGCGGGTTGTAAGTCCCTCTTGTGAAGTTGGACTTAGGGGTTCAGGTGGGCTTG
This sequence comes from Erythrolamprus reginae, assembly GCF_031021105.1. Taxonomy (NCBI): domain Eukaryota; kingdom Metazoa; phylum Chordata; class Lepidosauria; order Squamata; family Dipsadidae; genus Erythrolamprus; species Erythrolamprus reginae. Next base: position 135,765,271 of record NC_091950.1, on the reverse strand, counting down.
TTGCTCACGTACCTGCCTCTCAGCTGCGTGTCAACAGCCCAGCCTGTACTGCTCAAGGAGGTAGCCGGGCTGGCGGTAGGATTCCCCAGACTTATTGTCTTGGGGGATTTTAACCTGCCGTCGCTCAGGGAAACCTCTGGGTTAGCGCAGGAGTTCATGGCCACCATGACAGCCATGGACCTGACTCAAGTAGTATAGGGTCCGACTCATGAGGGGGGGCATGCACCCGACATGGTATTCCTCTCTGAGCAATTGAGTAATGGTCTGAGACTAAGAGGCTTAGAAGTGTTGCCTTTGTCATGGTCAGACCATTTTCTATTACGGCTTGACTAGACAGTTCCGCCCCAGATACCTGATGGATCCAGAGGGCTTTCAGAGGGCCCTTGGGGTTATTCCAGATACACTCGTCCACAGTTTGGTGGAGTCTCTTACTGAGGCCTGGAACAAGGCTGCAGCGGAGGCTCTTGACTGGATTGCACCATTGGGACCTCTCCGTGGCACTAGACCCCATAGAGCTCCATGGTTCAACGAGGAGCTCCGGGAGTTGAAACGCCAGAAGAGACATCTAGAGAAGCGATGGAGGAAGAGTAAGTCCAAATCCGATCGAACACTTGTAAGAGCTCATACTAAGACTTACAAAGTGGCGCTCAAGGTGGCAAGATGAGCATATCATGCGGCCTTGATTGCATCAGCGGAATCCCGCCCAGTCCCTCTGTTTAGGGTGACCCGCTCCCTTCTTAACCAGGGGGAAGTTGGGGAGCCCTTGCAGAGTAGTGCCGAGGATTTTAACACGTTTTTTGCTGATAAAATCGCTCGAATTCGGAGGGACCTCGACTTCAGTTGGATAACAGAGTCGACTGACAACGAGTCAGTCAAAGTGACTGGGGCTCGTACTTGTCCACCTGTCTGGGAAGAGTTTGATCTGGTGACACCTGATGAAGTGGACAAGGCCATTGGATCTGTGAGTTCCACCACCTGCTTACTGGATCCATGTCCCTCCTGGCAGATTTTGGCCAGCAAGGGAGGTGACACGGAGCTTGGTCCAGGAGATTGTCAATGCTTCTTTGAGGAGGGGGTCCTTTCCGGATCCCTACAAGGAAGCACTTGTGCACCCCCTCCTCAACAAGCCTTCCCTGGACCCAGCCATTCTTAACAACTATAGGTCAGTCTCCAGCCTTCCCTTCATGGGGAAGGTTGTTGAGAAGGTAGTGGTGCTCCAACTCCAGCGGTCCTTGGAAGAAGCCGGTTATCTAGGCCCTCAACAGTCAGGATTCAGGCCCGGCTACAGCATGGAAACTGCTTTGATCGCGTTGATGGATGATCTCTGGTGGGCCCAGGACAGGGGTTTATCATCTGTCCTGGTGCTTCTTGACCTCTCAGCGGCTTTGATACCATCGACCATGGTATCCTTCTGCACCAGCAGGAGGGGTTGGAAGTGGGAGGCACTGTTCTCCATTGGTTCTCCTCCTACCTCTCCAGTCGGTCACAGTCAGTGTTAGTGGGGGGTCAGAGGTCGACTTCTAGGTTACTCCCTTGTGAGGTGCCTCAGGGGTCGGTCCACTCCCCCCCCTCCCGCTGTTCAATATCTACATGAAACCGCTGGGTGAGATCATCCAGGGATATGGGGTGAGGTATCATCAGTATGCTGATGATACCCAGCTGTACATCTCCACCCCATGTCTAGTCAATGAAGCAGTGGAAGTGATGTGCCGGTGCCTGGAGGCTGTTAGGGTCTGGATGGGTGTCAACAGACTCAAACTCAACCCGGATAAGACAGAGTGGCTGTGGGTTATGTCTCCCAGGGACAATTCCATCTGTCCGTCCATAACCCTGGGGGGGAGAATTATTGACCCCCTCAGAGAGGGTCCACAACTTGGGCGTCCTCCTCGATCCACAGCTCACATTAACATCTTTCAGCTGTGGCAAGGGGGATGTTTGCCCAGGTTCGCCTGGTACATCAGTTGCAGCCCTATCTGGACTGGGACTCACTGCTCACAGTCACTCATGCCCTCATCACCTCGAGGTTCGACTACTCTAATGCTCTGTACATGGGGCTACCTTTGAGAAGTGTTCGGAAACTTCAGATCGTGCAGAATGCAGCTGCGAGAGCAATCATGGGCTTGCCCAGGTATGCCCATGTTACACCAACACTCCGCAGTCTGCATTGGTTGCCGATCAGTTTCCAGTCACAATTCAAAGTGTTGGTTATGACCTATAAAGCCCTTCATGGCATCGGACCAGAATATCTCCGGGACCGCCTTCTGCCGCACGAATCCCAGTGACCAGTTAGGTCCCACAGAGTTGGCCTTCTCCGGGTTTCGTCGACTAAAAAATGTCGTTTGGCGGGACCCAGGGGAAGAGCCTTCTCTGTGGCGGCCCCGACCCTCTGGAACCAGGTCCCCCCAGAGATTAGAACTGCCCCCACCCTCCTTACCTTTCGTAAACTTCTTAAAACCCACCTCTGCCATCAGGCATGGGGGAATTGAGACATCTCCCCTGGGTCTATACAGTTTATACATGGTATGTTTGTGTGTATGTTTGCGTTTAATAATGGGTTTTTTAGTGTTTTTAAATTATTAGATTTGTTTTTACATTGTCTTTGTTATTGCTATGAGTCGCCCTGAATCTACGGAGAGGGGCGGCATACAAATCTAATTAGTACGTAGGTAGGTAGGTAGGTAGGTAGATAGGTAGACAGACAGACAGACAGACAGACAGACAGACAGACAGACAGATAGATAGATAGCTGTTTATCTCAGACACATTGCTTCTCTTGGTTTTCCCTTTGTGGTAGACCTGCCATCTAAATTTGCTGGAGTTCATTACTGCAACAGTAGACAAAGAAGCTTAAATGGCAAACGACTCCCAATCAATCCTGGCAGTATAATGAGGAATTACAACAACCAAAACAGATACTTCCATATTGATGGCTCAGCTCAGAACTCTGGACATTGTCTTACAGGCATAGTCAATAAAAGCTGATCATTTTATTGCAAAATTCTGATTGGTGTTCCAGAAAAATCCATGATGAGAAATAACACTATGCTATCTTCTTAGATCAGAATTAGTCACATGCAACTAAAATAGATTTCCTTCTGATCAAATATAACTAGAATAGGTAGTCATCATTTAGGGGCTATCTTGGACAGTGATCCCCCTTCTTCACAGATTTGGCGATTTCTTCTTCTTTTGATGCTTTAGCAGCATATATTATCTGTTTCGCCTCCTTCTGTCTCATTTTATATACCTCTCTGTCAGCTATACTTCCAGACTCTTTATATCTCCTATAGGCAGACTTTTTTTCATTAACTATAGCCCTTACATCATTATTAAACCATAACGGTTTCTTCTTCCTTTTACCTTTAGTTATTTGCCTTACATACAGTCCAGTGGCTTTTATGATGACCTTTTTTAATACAATCAACTGGGTGCTTGCTCCTGCAGTTTTATTCCTGCCCTTTAATTCATTATTTAAATATTCCCCCATTTTATTGAAATTTGTTTTTCTGAAATCCAATACTTTGGTTGTAGTATAGGATTGCTTGCATCAAACCACAAGCATAGGTGGTCACTGCAACCTAAATTTTCTCCCACCTTAATAATTAATAATAATAATAATAATAATAATAATAATAACAACAATAATAATAATAATAATTTATTAGATTTGTATGCCGCCCCTCTCCGAAGACTCAGGGCGGCTCACAACACAATAACAATATACAAATCCAATATTAAAAACAGAAAAAACCCTTATCATAAAAATGTTCATCACACAACCCAAACAAAACCATACATACAGTAACTTGTATTAGCTAAGGGGCATATCAACTTCCCCAAGCCTGGTGACATAGGTGGGTTTTTAGGAGCTTGCGAAAGGCAAGGAGGATGGGGGCAGTTCTAATCTCCGGGGGGAGTTGATTCCAGAGGGCCGGGGCCGCCACAGAGAAACCCGGTTCCCATTCATAAAAACTAAATCTAGAATATTCTCCCCTCTAGTTGGTATCTTAACCAACTGTGCCAGAGGAGCTCCTGTAAGGGCCTCTACTATATTCATACTTTTGCCTGTAAGGGAACTAGGGATATTCCAGTTAACATCAAGCATGTTGAAATCACCCATTATCACAATATCTCCCTTTACTGCCATTTGGTTAATTTCATCCAGCATCATGTCATAATCCTCAGATTGCCCTGGAGGCCTATAGATTACCCCAAATCTAATGACAAAACCCTCTTTAGTTTGCATGCAAACCCAGAGAGTCTCCAGCTCTTTATATGTATTTTAAATTAGTGTTGCTTTTAGACTTTCCTTAACATAAATGGCTATTCCACCTCTCCTTCTCTCTACTCTATCCTTCCTATACAATGTATATCCTGGTATGGATATTTCCCAATCATTGAAGTCCTTAAACCATGTCTCAGTTATGGCAACCAGATCCAAATTATCTCTAGATATTATGGCCATTAACTCACAGAGCTTGTTGCTCAAGTTTCGAGCATTTGTGCACATTACCTGAAGAACATTATTAGCATTATTTGTTTGTCCCTTATCCTCAACAACTACATCTATTTCATTTACAGCTCCCTTTTCATAAATTTCAACAAACTGATTTATCCTCGTTGTCCGGGGACAGAAATCATCCACATTGTTTACATCTCTGTCCCCTTTACCTAGTTTAAATGCCTGTCCAAAAAGGTTCTGAACTCCTCACCAAGCATCAGGTTCTGAAAAGTTCTGAACTCCACACCAAGCACCTGGGTACCTCTGTATGATGGATGCAAACCATCCCTCTTAAACAACTCCCTATTAGACCACCTATTAACACCATGACTAACATATCTAAAACCTTCAGCTTTACACCACTGCCTTAACCGCTCATTAAACTCTGCAATACAAGTTGTTTGATCCTCCTGACCACAAACCAGTAACAGCTTTGAGAAAGTCACTGAATCAGTTATTCTGCCCAGCTCCACACTAAGACATTGGAAATCTCTTTTTACTTGATTAACATTTCGCTGGGACAAATCATTTGTGCCAAGAGGCACCACCACATCAACGTTATTATCTTTACTTACAGCCTTCACAATATTTGTAATCCGCCTCCTGTCCCTGCTGGCAGTGGCCCCTGGGAGACACTTCATCACCCTCACCACATCCTTACTCTGTCCCAAATCAACATCTCTGTTGTCATCCTCCTACAGTGGCAAGATTGTCTATACAAATTATTTTTTCCTGAGTGACTTTTCTTCCCAGCCTAGCACTCCCCTGAAAAATGCTAAGTGCAAGTTAACAAGCTCATCCCCATGACTTTAATTAGTGAATTAGAACCTTCTGGCTGAGGTGTAGTTGCAATCTGAAATTGATAAGACTCTAGTCAGTTTCACAGTAACAATATGAAGCATAATATGCTAGGCAGATAGTGCCAGAGCATTCCTCATTGTATGCTTTCTTGCTTGCTTGTCCTTTTTAGTGACTGCCTGTGATTAGAATAAATGTGAATGTTTTTATAACTCTGGGGTATTAATACTAGTTACATGTTTGCAGAGATGGGCTGATAAGGTGTAACGGTGACGTGTACTTGCCCCCATGGCTCTGAGTGCTAGTGGAGTTCAGTGCAATTATGCTACTGCACCTAGACAGGTAGCGAAACTGCCTACAAAGACACATGTGCACCCATGTTTTGGTGCGTTTTTTTGCTTCCTTGCCACAGGCACACCTGCATGTCCGTGCGTGATTTTGCTACCTGCCCAGGTGCAGTAGCATAATTGTGCTGGACTTAGAGCTGCGGGGATGAGCACAAATCACAATTCCATCTTAGCAGTCCACCTCTGGATGTTTGGGTTTCCCTTTGCTGTATCTCCCCTCTCTGTCGTCAAGCGTGGGGGAACTGAGACATCTCCCCCTGCCTGTGTAGTGTTTGTGCATGATATGATTGTATGTATGTTTTTTATATTGGGGTTCCTTGCTTTTTAGACTTTTTAAATGTACTATTGTTATTTAGATTCTAATTATTAGATTTGTCATTATGTATTGTTTTTATCACTGTTGTGAGCCGCCCTGAGTCTACGGAGAGGGGCGGCATACAAATCTAATAAATAATAATAATCTTGTATTTTATTCCTACTTTTGTAACCTGCCCTGAGTTTACGAAGAAGGACAGCATAGAAATCTAAGCAAATCCAAACAAACAAATAAATAAAATAAAATAAAATAATTTTATTTTCAGAAAAAAGCAAACATTCTTTATTATGATTATGGAGATAACATATGTGAAGAAGGCGATATGCCACAAGGAATCCATCTAATTATATCAGGGATGGTTAAGGTAAGATATAGGTATCAATAAATTTTCAGGAATATAACTGGGATTGATGAAATTAATGAGGAAATACGTAGAATGCTACTGTAGTAATATTGTATACAATTTGTAACTCTCAATTGCTACTTGAAAACTGAATGCCTCTTTTGTTACCAGTAAAAGTTTTAGACTGGTGTTTGCTATAATTAATATGTGTTGCATTTAAAGAAGGGGTTGGGCTTTGATCATGCATTGTAACTACCTCCTTGATTTTATTGACATGCCCTCTGGATGTCCCTGTCTACTAGCAATTGTCTGATGAAAAATTCTGAAAAATTTAAAAACCTGTATGCTCATATTTTCCTTTTAATTTATTCTAATAAAATGAGGATTTGGTTGATTCTATTCAACTGAGGATTTAGGATTATTTATTTTTGGGATTATTTGCTTTCTAACTGTCTTTCTGCATTTACTGGAGTGTATCTTTCAGATATATATTTAAAAGGTTAATAGTGAAATGAAATAGGTGCAAATAATTGAAGCAGTGATACCATGGTAGCAAGATGACCTCTAATCGATCCATATCTGGGATAAACAAGAAAGCTGAGTCTTCATTAGTTCTTTGTCTGATTGGTTCATTTTGAAGAAATTCAAAAATACCAGTTCCTGATTAACCTATCTTTGAGCCAGACTGCTGATTGAAAGAATACCTAGCAGCATCCTGGCTTAAAAACAGTACAATCAGGAACCATAACTCTTGAAATTCTCCAAAATAATCCAATTAGAAGTTCACTTATAGAAGGACCAATGAGACCAGTGAGAAATCAGCTTTCCAGGCTCATATATAAGAGCCCAGTAAGCATAGCTCAGTTCTCTTTATCTGATGAGAAATGTACCACAAAGCAGCCCACTCTGCTTCTGAAGATGGCTGGTGGAACAGCAAAATAAAAGAAAATTAGACCATCGACATCCAGCCTAAAAGCTCATCACTTCATTGATGCTAGCTGTGAAAACCTATATTAGTACATGCAAATTATTATTTAATTATCTTCCTAAATTTAATTATTACTGTTTCTTTATACCTAGATTTCTGGTAAAGTCCCTTCTTATGGAGTTTCTAAAGAAGTTAAAGATAGTGAAAAAGACACTGACAAAAATAGTGTCAGAAGAATTCATGTTCAATCTCACTACACAGATTACGTTGTGACTGGAGCTATACTAGGAGAGCTCAACTGCTTAACTAGGGAAGAAATGGAATATGAAATTTTTTGTGAAACTGCTGTGCAGGTTGGAGAATTCTACTTTACAAAGTGATTTTACATAGTATTAAATTAAAGTTTTTGACTAATAAGAAATTATATGTAATTATATAAAATATGTAAAAGTTTCATAATGGTAGTTCATATTTTAGGTTTTAAAACTGAATTCAAAATACTTAACATTAAATCACTTAAATCTTGACAAATTTTAAACAAAACATATTATCTAATTGCTTTGTATTTCTATTTTCTCTAATGCTGTAAAAGATAAATTATATCAGTGTATGACAGTATAGAAAGCAGCCAATTATTGTGTCCATTGCACAAAATTAATTCAGTTAATATTTGCCAGATAAGCTGTCTTAAAAATAATAAAATGTTGTTACAAAATTTATGGCTGAAGAAATTACCTAAGGCATTTGTACTGGCAGTTATAGAAAAACAACTGATTCTCCATTTTCAGTGCTTCCTACATAGCTATTGATGAAAGGGCAAACTGGCTGTGACATCTGTCACACTGTTCGCCTATATTGATCTGACAGATCTGGGAGGCTACATTGGTGTCTGTCCTTAGCATTTCATGTATATCCTTCCCAAAGTTGTTTGCTCAATGGAAGTCGACGACCATCCCAGACATAACAAATATATAAATTTTTGGTCAAGAATATATATAGATTCTATGTTTAATTAGTTTCAGATACAGTGATACCTCGTGTTATGAACTTAATTCATTCCGTGACCAGGTTCATAAGATAAAAAGTTCGTAAGACGAAGCAATTTTCCCCATAGGAATCAATGTAAAAGCAAATAATGCGTGCAACCCCCATCCCAAAAGTCACCCCTTTTGCCTTGTGCCGCTGGGAATCCCTGCATCCGGACTTCCGTTGCCAGCCGAAGCGCTGGGATTCCCCTGAGGCTCCCCTCACTGGGATTCAAAGCAGCGCCTGCAAAAATGAAGGGATTTTTTATACATTTTCTAATATACAATATTTATAGATGTTTAGGTCCCCATAGAAACTAGACTGTAATTACCCTATTTTTCGGCATATAAGACACATCTTTTTCCTTCCTTAGAGATGCTGATAATTAGGGTGTGTCTTATACTATGAATGTAGCTTTTTCCCCCAGCCCTAACTGTTCTGATCAAGCTGAAGCTGCTCCAAAATTCTCTGTTCAAGGCTTAGATTTTCAAATAATAAATCTTTATTTCTCTTCTCTGCCACACTGGCAAATCATCAGGTTTACAATGCTGTCTGCTAACACGCATTCCGATCTCACAGGCTGAGTATTACAAAGCTATAAATCTCTCTAATGAGCTGAGGAAATTTTACTTGGCTGTATTTTATCTGTGACTCATGTTAAAACTAATTTAGCACAGTTTATCATAAAAACATCAAAAGCTTACTGTTAGCAACCAAGGCAGAGCATCCATCTTTTTCAAGCAGTTTAAACGAAAGTGTCTTCTTTTCCGGGCAATTCAGGATATGAAGTGATTAATTGATTTCCACATTCTAAATAGCAGATTCAAAACTTTTCCCTGAACATCTCTTGCCTTCTGGCTAATCTCCTAAATCTCGGATCCATGCAGTGTCTATCACCTAACCAAACCCGTCTTTGATTTTTTTTTCATTCTCTATTTGCTCCAAATATTACTTTCCAGCTCTAACCAGGTGCTAATAATGTCCCAGTTTTTACCAGATTGCAAGCTCTTTCATTGTTACTTTCTGCCAAGAATGTTCTCCAAACCCTCTCTCTGTAGGTTTTTTTCACTGCTTTACTTTCTCCAGATGGTTCTTCCCAGCCCTAATCAGGTGCTATTAATGTTCCCAAGCTCTTTCATTTTTATTCTCTGCAAATAATGTTTTCCAAGCCTTAAGTCTTTGGAGGTTTTTGTTCCATTGGTCTAACTTGCTCCAAATGTTTGTTTCCAGCTCTAATCAGTTGCTAATGATGTTCCCAGTTCTTCCCCACTTGCAAGTTCTTTCACTGTTACTTTCTGCAAAGAAGAATGTTTTCCAAGCCCTAAGTCTTTGCAGGGTTTTTTCCATTGCTCTACTTGCTCCCACTGTTTCTTTCCAGGTGCTAATGATGTACCCACCTCTTACTGGCTTGCAAGTTTTTTCATTGGTATTATTGCAATTTGGAGAAGCTTTTGGAGGGGTGATTTTGGGAGATATTTGGGGCAGCGTAGAAAGCATATGGAGGGGTGATTTTGGGAGCAATTTTGGGAGGCGTTAGCCTTCGTTAGGACCTCCATTCCTCGCTTCTCCTCCATTTTATGTCCATTTTACCACTCATTATTTTGTTCGCTCTTTATCTGTAAATATTTGTATAAGTGCCCTAACAGATGATAATGGGTTTGTATGAGCCTTTTAAATTCTGTCTTTGACATTTTTTTCCTCCTTCTCTCCTGCCCACCATTCTCTAATCTTACAGAGTGAAGAAAAAAATTGAAGCTGAATATATTTTGATTCTTGACACAAAAGTGAGAGACTAAAATCTTTGATTACTTGGAAAGACTTTTTAGATCAAATCACTTGGTTGTCAATTCATTTTGACTTCATGTCTGACAAAAGAAAAGAGACTATTTGGGGAAGGGAAGAAAGAAACATGTTTGCATAACTTGAAAAAAGAAACTAACCAACTTGAAGCTGAGAGAATCCTTTTCCACCTTCCTCCATTTTTAACTTCAAAATAAAGTGGAATATGACAAATTGTTTTATATCGCTATTTGCGCTGCATAACTTTTGATTTCAAAAGTAATACCATCCTGAATAAACTTAAGTGAGCAGTTATGACTAAATTCCCTGGAGAATTAACCCAGGATTTAATTAAGACTTAGCAATCAGCTCTCATATTGGCAGAACTTTGCTTTTTGGCTCCTCTTCTTCATCTCTGAAATCTATGCAATGTAGACATCCAATGTTATGCTGTCTTTCTACCTGAATGATCTTTATGGCCTCTGATTATCTTCCATTATCCAGGAACTTACATATCCTCAGCAGTCTGAAACTACATAAATCCAATTTTCCTTGCTAGCAATTGTTTCATTTTTTTTGTCTTAGTCCAATAACATTCTTCTCCTGCCAGCTCCTTATGCCATTTCAATTTCTTCCTACTCTATTGTGAGAGACTCAGTGTGTCTGTGTGCATGCATACACATTTGTGGAGAACTTCATGTTTATCTCAATTACAAGTACAACTTGTATTGTGTAGTAGCTCTCATGACAGGATGACACACAATGTTTGCTTCATTTTCATACAGGGGGTATGAAAAGAGCAGGATTTTGTGAGGTTCAGACAAGAAGTTGAAATTGAAGTCAACACAGTTGCCTAAATACAACATACAATGATAGTTGTAATTGTCTCCCTGAGACATGTTTGTTCTTGTTTATTCTTTTTTCTCCCTCAGACATTGATGATCTCTATTGATGACTTGTATGAAGCTTTTGATACATTTTTGGAACCACCTTCCCTGGAATATAAAATATGGTTAAAAATTGCTCTTGATATTGCTCTCAAAGCCTTTAAAGATAGTCTTCCAAATCTGGTAAGCATGTTTGCAGATTTTTTTAATGGTTCTAGTATAAGTTGTTTTGCTGATGCTCTTGCTTAAACAGTGCTGGAACTGAAATAGACTTATCAGTGAAGAAGCTGAAAATTTTAATAATTTTCAGAAGGGTAACTAGCAAACCCTGTCAATATTTATAGTGACATTTATTTATTTATTTATTAGAGTTGAAAGGGACCTTGCAAGTCATCAAGTCCAACCCCCTGCTTAAGCAGGAAATCCTACAGCACCCCAGCCAAATGACAGTCCAATCTCTTCTTGAAAATGTCCAAAGTTGAGGAGTTCACAACCTCTGCTGGCAGGCCATTCCACTGGTTGATCGCTCTGGCCGTCAGGAAGTTCTTCCTTATTTCTAGGTTGAATCTCTCCTTGGTCAGCTTTCAACTGTTGTTCCTCGTCTGGCCTTCTGGTGCCCTGGAAAACAACATGACCCCCTCCTCTCTGTGACAACCTCTCAAGTACCTGTAGACTGCTATCATGTCCTTCTTGTCCCTTCTTTTCTCTAGACTATCCATGCCCAGTTCCAGCAATCTCTCTTCATAAGTCTTGGTTTCTAGTCCCCTAGTCATTTTGGTTGCTCTTTTCTGCACCTTCTCCAGAGTTTCTATATCTCTTTTGAAGTGTGGTGACCAGAACTGAATGCAGTACTCCAAATGTGGTCTGACCAGAGAATTATAGATTATAGATTATAGACCTTTCTGGTCTTGGAGTGTATTCCCCTGTTGATACAGTTTAGGATTGTGTTGGCCTTTTTAGCTGCTGCTGCACATTGCTGGCTCATATTTAGTTGATTACCCACCAGGACTCCGAGATCACTACTGCTAAGTAGGGTTCCTTCCAAACTGTATGCGTGTCTAGGTTTTTTTTTTTACTTAGGTGAAGGACTTTATTCTTCTCGATGTTGAACATAATTTTGTTAGTTTGGGCCCACAGCGTTAATCTATCTAGGTATTTCTGTATTTTGAGCCTGTCCTCTAGGGTGTTGGCTATCCCCGCCAGCTTGGTGCCATCTGCAAATTTGATTAGTTCCCTCATCTAGGTCATTGATGAAAATGTTGAAGAGCACAGGGCCCAGTACAAAACCCTGTGGTACCCCACTGGCTACCTTCTTCCATGTGGATTTGGAGCCGTTGAAGACAACTCGTTGGGTGCGGTTGGTCAGCCAACGGTTTATCCATCTGCATGTGTTGTAGTCTATCCCGTTTTTTTTCTAATTTGTGGATTAGGAGATTGTGATCTACTTTATCAAAAGCTTTGCTGAAGTCCAAGTATATGATTTGGTTATGGTGTTGAAAATTTATATGAGATTGATTTGGCATGATTTGTTTCTGACAAACCCATGTTGGCTGTTGGATATAATATTGTTTGTTTCTAGGTAGTGGCAAAGTTGTTTTTGGATTATTTTCTCCAGTATTTTTCCAGGTATAGAAGTCAGACTGATTGGTCTGTAGTTATCTGGATCAGTCTTTTTACCTTTTTTGAAGATGGGGACTACATCAGCTCATTTCCAGTCTTCCGGTAGATCTCCTGTGGTCCAGGATTTTTGGTAGATGAGGAGAAGTGGTTCCGCGATGGTGTCTGCCATTTCTTTTAGGATTCTGGGGTGTAGTCCATCTGGTCCTGGCAATTTGTACTTGTTGAGCTCCCACAAGTGGTTCCTTATTGTGTTTTTATTTATGTTGAGTTCAGTTCCAGGGCTGTTTATTGCAGTTGGGTTGCAGGTTGGTTGGTTGGTGGTTCCTTTTTGTGTGAAGACTGGATGCAAAATAGGCATTGAACAGCTGTGCTTTATCTCTGTTGTCTGTGATTTCTTTACCATCTTCATTTTTTAGTGTAGCAACTGTTTCCTTGATTTTCTTCTTGTTTTTATGTGCTGGAAGAAGCTTTTTTTTGTTGTCATTGACTTTCAATGCTAGGTATTGTTCATGTTGGGCCTTTGCTGTTCTTATTTTTTGTTTGCAGATTCTTGCTGTTTGTTGAAATTCTGCCTTGGTTATGTGTCCTTCTTTCCATTTTTTGTATTTGGCTTTTTTACTTTTAGGCTGTCTGTGAGGTCTTTGTTTAGCCATGCTGGTTTCTTTTTAGTTTTCCTGTTTTTCTTTTTCATAGAGATTGTATTGTGTTGGGCATCTATGATTGTGTTTTTGAGGGCCTCCCAAGCTTCCGGTGTGGATTTACCCTTTAGCTGGGGTGGCACAGCAGGTAGAGTGCTATACTGCAGGCCACTGAAGCTGACTGTAGATCTGTAGGTCAGCGTTTCAGATCTCATCACTAGCTCAAGGTTGATTCAGCCTTCAATCCTTCCGAGGTGAGTAAAATGAGGACCCGGATTTTGGGGGCTGTTCTGCCGGCGTGTCCCAACCGCCCGTAATTACAGGGTAATTGGTCCAAAAAGACACACACCACACGATAGAAGGAAAACCAAAAGTCTTTACCAACAGAAAAGCAGAAAAAACTCCCCTTTTAAATGTCAAAGGGATTTTCTGGTACACACAAGGCACAGGTTAAATGCAATCCAATTTCTCACCCAGTAACTGGGAAATTGAGTCCAATTCCAAAGTCCAGAAAGTCCACACACAATCTTGAACAGGGAAAACAGCAAAACCACGATCTTGATGAAACTATGAATCAGACAAACTTCCACAAGGCTAAATCAGCACACTGCTCTTTTTATGTGTAGCACTAATTACAGCAGCCCCACCCAACCACAGGTGGCCGCACTTATCTCCTGTAATAATCCTTCAGTTCTCTCCTATGCATTACTCTACGCATGCGTGGGTCTGTCATAGGTTCTTGTTCAGAATCCAGGGATGATAAGGATGATTGATTTCCTCCTGGGTTGTCTGTCAAACTCCCCTCTTCCCTGCTACTCATGCTTCCTTCATCAGAGGAGCCTTCGTCGGGAGATTCTATTGGGAGCAAAACAGGCCTGTGGCATGTGGATGTTTTCCCCACATCCACCTCCACATTCCTTGGGGCAGGAGCTGGGCCAGAGCCAACCACAACAGGGGCAATGCTGGCTCTGTTAAAAAGTGCTATTGCTAACATGTTGTAAGTCACCCTGAGTGTAAGGACAAGGGCGGCATAAAAATCGAATAAATAAAATTATTATTATTATTTATTAGATTTGTATGCTGCCCCTCTCCACAGATTTGGGGTGGCTCACAGTAGTGATAAACCAATATACAATGGCAAATCTAATATTAAGTCTAAAATATCAATTTTACATTAAAAACCTAAAAAAACCCTTATATAAAAACATACACACAAACATTCCATACATAAAACTACATAGGCAAGGGGAGATGTCTCAGTTCCCCCATGCCTAATGGCAGAGGTGGATTTTAAGAAGTTTACGAAAGGCAAGGAGGGTGGGGGCAGTCCTAATCTCCAGGGGGAGCTGGTTCCAGAGGGTCGGGGCCGCCACAGAGAAGGCTCTTCCCCTGGGTCCTGTCAGCCGACGGGACCCGGAGAATGCCAACTCTGTGGGACCTAACCAGCCGCTGGGATTCGTGCGGCAGAAGGCAGTATCGCAGATATTCTGGTCCGGGGCCATGAAGGGCTTTATAGGTCATAACCAACACTTTGAATTGTGACCGGAAACTGATGCAGATTGCGGAGTGTTGGTGTAACATAGGCATACCTAGGGAAGCCCATGAGGAATAAATAAACTTCCTTCCAGGGGATATTTTCCAGGTTGTGTCCGAGCTTGTTGAAGTCCGCTTTTCTGAAGTCTGGGGCTGTAGTGGTGTTGGGTTCAACAGTTAGTGATTGGATTATATTGAATTTTAGGATGACGTGGTCAGTATCATCCAACGTCCCTTCTACTTCGATTCCCTTTATCATTTCTTCACTGTTTGTTATTATTAGGTCTACTATTTCAGTCCCTCTGGTTCCTGTTTCCACTTTTTGGGCTAGAAAGTTATCTGCGAGACTGGTGAGAAATCTATTAGACTTTCCGTTTGGTGCCGAGTTGGTTTTCCAGTTGATGTCAGGGTACTTAAAAGTCCCCCATTATTGTTGTGTTGTGCTTATTGCATATTTCTGTTAGCTGGCTTGTAAAGAGGTTGTCCATTGTATCAGTTTGGTTTGGTGGCCTGTAGTATACTCCTATTGTAGTGTTGTACTTTTTTTCTTTTATGTTAACCCATATGCTTTCTAGGGGGGTTATCTTCTTCGGTTGGATATAGCAGTGTAGTGGTCTTTTATGTATAGTGCAACTCCACCTTCTTTCTTGTTTGACCTATTTTTCTTGAAGAGATTGTAACCCTTTATCTGCATATTCCAGTCGTGTGTTTCATCCCACTAGGTTTCTGTTATTCCAATTAGATCGTATTCACTCTCGTGCATTAGTAATTCCAGTTCATCCTGTTTGTTCCCCAGGCTTTGTGCATTTGTGTACAGTTTAGTTGTTTGTGTCTTATTCTGTGGACATTTTTTATCCTCTGATTAATTTGTAGGCTTGACTTGTTCCCCTTCCTTATTTTGTTCGTTGTTCATGTGAATATCTGGATTCACTGTTTCCTAGATGGTATTGGATTTTTATGTCACTGCTATTTAAGTACAGTATATGGATTGTCTGCTTTGAAAAGATGTGGAGAAAGGCAATAAACTATATTTTTGAATTAGATACAATTTGGGAATGATTGGAATACATCTGGATATCTAGTGTTTTAATATAAACTACTGAATTTTCACAGTATAATACACACCTGGATTTTAGAGGTGGAAAAAAAGGAAAAAAGTATTCTGAACCAAATAGTGTAGTAATATATTGTTTAATATCAGTTTAGCAGAATACTTTTTACAAACATGTATACTTTTTACAAACATGTACACTTTTACAAACTTCAAACTTGACAGCTTTAAAACTAGTGGACTTCAGCTCCCAGAATTCCTCCTCCAGTCATGCTAGATGGGGTAACTAGAAAGCAAAAACAGCCCCATTTTTGCAAAAAATGGGGCATTTTCAGCCCGTGGGGTTTTTTTGTTGGGGTTTTTTTTTTTTTCAAAAATTGGGCGGGCTAAGGGTCTGGGAAGCCTGCAAGGAGTTCCTGTGGGATGGCAAAATACCCAATTTTTATTTAAAAAATGAGCATTTTTCACTCTTTATTTCACAAAAATGGAGGCATTTTTGCCTTCCCCTAGTCCCCAGGAGCTCTCTGCAGCCTCCCCAAACCCTTTGCCATCCCATTTTTGTGAAATAATGGGTGAAAAACAGCCCTTTTTCACAAAAATGGACATTTTTGCCATCCCCCAGCACCTAGAAGCTCGCTGCAGGCAATGACCGGGCTAATTTTATAACAACAACAACAACAACAGAGTTGGAGGGGACTTTGGAGGCATTCTAGTCCAACCCCCTACTTAAGCAGGAAACCCTACACTACTTTTTTCAAAGAAAAAATGCTGTCGAATGATGCTGAGGGATATCTCACTACTTTGAGTAATCTTTCTTGTTCTACTAGAAGATTATAAAGCAGGAAAAAAACATACTCCTAGATTGATAAAAGTGAGATACAAACAGCATTTTCTTTTTAGAAAAGCGGAAGAGAAATTTCTTATTGTTATAATCGTTATACTAAATATAAGGGAAAGAACTTGGAAGATTGAAACAAAAGTCTGAATATTGTGATAAAAATACAGTGATAAAAAACAGCATGTAACAATCCAATACTAAAACAAAAAAAAACTTTATTATAAAACTAAACATACATACAAACATTTTATATTTTATTTATTTATTTTATTTTATTTATTTATTTTATTGTATTTTATTTTATTTTTTATTTATCCAATACACAATAATATACAATGAAACTTATAGAGATACAGTAGAGAAGATATAGGAGATATAGGAGAGACTATAGGACAGGGGACGGAAGGCACTCTAGTGCACTTATGTACGCCTCTTACTGACCTCTTAGGAATCTGGAGAGGTCAACTGTGGATAGTCTAAGGATAAAGTGTTGGGGGTTACAGGAAGACAGTACAGAGTCGGTAATGAGTTCCATGCTTCAACAACTCAATTACTAAAGTCATATTTTTTACAGTCAAGTTTGGAGCAGTTAATATTAAGCTTGAATCTGTTGTGTGCTTTTGTGTTGTTGTGGTTGAAGCTGAAGTAGTCTTTGATAGGCAGGACATTGTAGCATATGATCTTGTGGGCAATACTTAGATCATGCTTAAGGTGTTGTAGTTCTAATCTTTCAAGACCCAGGATTGTAAGTCTAGTTTCGTAGGGAATTCTGTTTTGGGTAGAGGAGTGAAGGGCTCTTCTGGTGAAGTATCTTTGGACATTTTCGAGGGTGTTAATGTCAGAAATGTGGTATGGGTTCCAAACAGATGAGCTGTATTCTAGGATGGGTCTGGCGAAAGTTTTGTAAGCTCTGGTAAGTAGTGTGAAATTTCCAAAGCAGAAGCTACGTAGGATTAGATTAACAACTCTTGAGACCTTCTTGGCGATGTTGTGGCAGTGGGCTTTGGCACTTAGATCTTTAGTTATTAGTATTCCAAGGTCCTTGACCGAGTGGGGATTATCTGTGATAATTTGTTTATTCAGTTTGTATTTGAAGTTCTGATTCTTTTTGCCGATGTGTAGGACAGAGCATTTGCTGGTTGAGATTTTGAGTTGCCATGTGTTAGACCAGTTAGAAACTGAGTCTAGGTCTTTTTGTAGAGTAGTTGTGTTATCAGTGGTATTGAAGAGTTTTACATCATCTGCAAAAAGAACACAGTTGCTTTTGATGAGATCGCAAAGGTCATTGATGTAGAGAATGAAGAGCATAGGTCCCAGTATGCTACCTTGGGGGACACTGCTTTTAACAGGGATAGGTGTGGATATGGAGCTTCCTATTTTGACCGCTTGTTGCCTGTTTGACAGGAATGCAGTAATCCAGCTGTGGAGGGATCCTGAGATGCCGTAGTTTGTCGTGGACTACTGAATCAAAAGCTTTGCAGAAGTCAATATAAATTGCATCTATAGATTTTCCTTGGTCAAGATGAGTTGTCTATATGTTTTTGCAGTGGAGGAGCTGTAGATTGCAGGATAGTTTTTTCTGAATCCAAATAGTTAGAGAGCAGATTATTAGTTTCTAGGTGGAGAGTAATTGATTGGTTTATAATTGATTCTATAACTTTACATGGGATGCAGCATAGTGATATTGATCTGTAGTTATTTACAAGAAAGGGGTCTCCTTTTTTGAAGACGGGGATGACCATAGTTTAGGACAGCGTTTCCCAACTGGTGTGCCACGGCACACTAGTGTGCCGCGAGACACAGCCAGGTGTGCTGCGGAGCTCCTAGGGAAGCTCCAGCTGGGCGGGGCGCTGCGGGTGCCGGGGTGGGCTTTCCCAAAACGGACGGAGAATGCCCTCTCTCGCAGCCCCCTGGCTGGGAGCACTTTCGCTGCGAGAGAGGGCTTTCCCCGTCCGTTTTGGGAATGCCCCCCCCCCCTCTCGCACGCACCGCTCCCCTTTTCTCTCAGCCCTCCCTGGCTTCGCTTCTCAATCCCTCCCTCCTTCCGTCTTTCCTTCCCCTCAGCCGTTCTGTCTGGGGGTCTCCCACTCTTCCCTTCCCCGCCTCCCAGGCTTTGCCTTCACCACCCCCACCCCCTTTTTGGTTGGCAAGGAGTCCTTTGCCGCATCCTGCAGTTCGCACTCGGCTCGAGGCCGCTTTCCCTGGCTGCGCTCTTTCTTTCTTTCTCTCTCTCTCCCGTGAGCCGGGAGAAGGAAAAAAAACAAACAAAAACTTCTTGCAACGGGCCCGCGCGCGTGCTCGTGCCCGCGCTCGTCCCTTCAGCAGCGAGGGAGGGAAGTCAGAGGGTGAGGGAGCGAGCGCTCTTGTCCTCGGTGCCCTCTGCAGCCTTCCTTCCTTCTTCTTTGCCACCGCTGAGGGACAGAGAGAAGGATAGAAAGGAAAGAGGGAGGGAGAGATAGAAAGGAAAGAGGGAGGGAGGAAAGAGGGAGGGAGAGATAGAAAGAAAAGAGGGAGGGAGAGATAGAAAGGAAAGAGGGAGGGAGGAAAGAGGGAGGGAGAGATACAATGGAAAGAGGGAGGGAGAGATAGAAAGAAAATAGATAGAAAGGAAAGAGGGAGGGAGGAAAGAGGGAGGGAGAGATACAATGGAAAGAGGGAGGGAGAGATAGAAAGAAAATAGATAGAAAGGAAAGAGGGAGGGAGGAAAGAGGGAGGGAGAGATAGAAAGGAAAGAGGGAGGGAGAGATAGAAAGGAAAGAGGAAGGGAGGAAAGAGGGAGAGATACAATGGAAAGAGGGAGGGAGAGATAGAAAGGAAAGAGGGAGGGAGAGATAGAAAGAAAAGAGATAGAAAGGAAAGAGGGAGGGAGAGATAGAAAGGAAAGAGGGAGGGAGGAAAGAGGGAGGGAGAGATACAATGGAAAGAGGGAGGGAGAGATAGAAAGAAAATAGATAGAAAGGAAAGAGGGAGTGAGGAAACAGGGTGGGAGAGATAGAAAGGAAAGAGGGAGGGAGAGATAGAAAGGAAAGAGGGAGGGAGGAAAGAGGGAGGGAGAGATACAATGGAAAGAGGGAGGGAGAGATAGAAAGGAAAGAGGGAGGGAGAGATAGAAAGAAAAGAGATAGAAAGGAAAGAGGGAGGGAGAGATAGAAAGGAAAGAGGGAGGGAGAGATAGAAAGAAAAGAGATAGAAAGGAAAGAGGGAGGGAGGAAAGAGGGAGGGAGAGACAGAAAGGAAAGAGGGAGGGAGGAAAGAGGGAGGGAGAGATAGAAAGGAAAAAGGGAGGGAGGAAAGAGGGAGGGAGAGATACAATGGAAAGAGGAAGGGAGAGATAGAAAGAAAATATATAGAAAGGAAAGAGGGAGAGATAGAAAGGAAAGAGGGAGGGAGAGATACAATGGAAAGAGGGAGGGAGGAAAGAGGGAGGGAGAAATAGAGTGAAATGGAGGAAGATATATTTTTTTGTCCAAACTTTTCTTTAGCCCCCACCCCCCGCCCGAGAGAGAGAGAAAGAGAGATATAGCAAGAGAGAGAGAGAGAAAAAGAAAGAAAGATATAGCAAGAGAGAGAGAGAGAAAGAGAGAGAAAGAGAGAGAGAGAGAGAGATAGAAAGAGAGAGAGAGAGAGAGATAGCAAGAGAGACATAGAGAGAGACAGAGAAAGGGAGAAAGATAGAGAGCGAGAAAGAAAGAGAGATAGCAAGAGACACAGAAAGAGAGAGAAAGAGAGATAGCAAGAGAGAGAAAGAGAGACAGAGAGAGAGAGAGAAAGAAAGAGATAGCAAGAGAGACAGAGAGAGAGAGAGAAAGAAAGAGATAGCAAGAGAGACAGAGAGAGAGACAGAGAAAGAGATAGAGAGAGAAAGAAAGAGACATAGCAAGAGAGACAGAGAAAGAGAGAGAAAGAGAATGAAAGAGAGATAGCAAGAGAGGCAGAGAGAGAGCAAGGGAGAGAGAAAGACATAGAGGGAGGGAAGGAGGGAGAGAGAAAGAGAGCAAAAAAGAGAGGAAGAAAGAAAGAGGGATGGAGAGAGAGAAAGAAGGGAAGGAAGGAAGAGAGAGAGAGAAAGAGGGAGGGAGAAATAGAGTGAAATGGAGGAAGAGATATTTTTTTTGTCCAAACTTTTCTTTAGCCCCCCCCGCGCCCCCCTCCCCCCGTTCAGTGTTCCCCAGGATTTTGAAAATATGAATAATGTGCCGCGGCTCAAAACAGGTTGGGAAACACTGGTTTAGGAAGTGTGCTGGTTCTGAAGGAATTTTCGAAAATTATGCTCAGTGGTTCTGCTATAGCAGAAGAGAGATTTTTTAGGAAATATGCACATAGACCATGTGGTCCGACTGATAGGGAAGGTTTAAGGTCACGTAATGCTTTTTCAACTTGGTCTTCAGTGAAGTCTATTTGGGTTAGGTCATTGAGAGAGATTGAGGTGCGAGTGATGAATTTGGGGAATGAGCCGTTGCTGTTGACAAAGACAGAGCCAAAGAATGAATTGAGAAGGTTAGCTTTGGACGAATCATTGTGGTATTCTTTGTTGTTGGGTCCTTTGAGAGGTGGGATAGGTCTAGAGTCCTTGAGTTTGTTGTTGACAAAGTTGTAGAAGGCTCAATTGGATTTGGTGCGTAGGAGGTTTTCCTCTTGTATGCTGTGGAAGTTGAGACATTCTGCTTTTAGTTGTTTGCATATGCTTTTATAACCGCTTTTGAAGTTTAGTACTTGTCCTTTTTTTGGTTTTATGCCAGAGAGATTTTTTTAAATTGCAATTTTCTTATTGAGATGGGGAGGTTATTTTTCTTGGTTGAGGCAGATGCAAATGGTACGTAAAGTATGATGATTATTTTCATCTGAAGCAAGAATGTGTTGTAGAGGTCATCCGTAGAGTTGCAGTTAGAGAATAAGGTTTGCCAGTTTAATGTTGAAAGATGGGCATCAATGAGTTTGTAGTCCGCTTTTTTGAAGTTGAATTTCGGAGTTGGGTTATTTGGGTGGCTTAGATTGAGACTGAAGTTTATCATACTGTGGTCACTGTTGGAAAAAGTCTCTTTTATTTGTAAACCATATATTGTACTTTTGCTGTTGCAGAAGATGAGATCCAGACAGTTATCTAATCTAGTATTGTTAGTTACTAGTTGGTCAAGTCCCAGATTGGTGACTGTGTTATATATAGTAGAGCGGATAGGTTCTGTGCTACATTCATTTAATGTCCAGTTAATTTGTGGTAGAATGAGGTCACCAAGGAAGATGATGGGGTGTGGGCAGTGGGTAGCCCATGTTAGTAGAGCTGATAATTTGTTTGCATGTGCGATGTCATAGTCAGGAGCTCTGTAGCAGAGTAAGAAGCAAATTGTGGTATTTAGGGATAGATCACAGACAATAGTTTCAGGGAGTAATAGATCCTGTGCAACTTTGATGCTTTTTAGGTTTAGAGATTTTTTTGTAAAATATAGCTACCCCGCCTCCTCTACGGGATTTGCGGTCATAACGAGAGACAAGATAGTTTCTTGTTGTAATAATGGAGTCTGGGTAGGATGCATTAAGCCATGTTTCACAGACAAAGATAATATCAAAGACTGAGGGAGGAGGAATTCTGACATCTTATTTATACTTCTAGTTTTTAATAATTTGCATTTGAGATTGGTTTTCGGTTGGTTAGAGGTAGTAAGGGACACACTTTCCTAGTCTTTGTTTGTGGTGTTAGGGATGACATTTTGTTTTTGTTGTTGTGGTTCGGGTTGGTAGTTGTTGATTTGTTGTTGTGAGATGGTTGGTTGGAAGAAGTAGGGTGGTTGATGAGAGATGTTAGGCTGGAAGATGTAGGGAGGATTGTGGGTCCTGGATTTGATGCGTTCTGTGCAAAAGTCGATGTATAAGTTAGTTTCATCCAGATCAAGGCATCTCTTTAGTTCTGCCCTTAGTTCACGGGAGCGGATGTGTTGAAGTAGCGAAAGGTCTGGTCTGGATCTGAGTTTGTTGAAACTAGTGTTGTTTCCTGCTATGTGGTTAATGGTCTTGATAAAAAGCTGTTTTGCAGGTTCATTTTTGCAGACAACTCTCGTTCATTTCTGGAAACTTCTAATCTATCTATCTCTATCTATCTATCTATCTATCTATCTATCTATCTATATATCTATATATATATATATGTGTGTGTTTTCATAGATTTTCACGGGTACAGGTATGACGGTCTTGGTATATTCGGGTTTCTTCCCGTGTAGGATTTGGAAATTTCTGGTGACGTTTCGATGAGGTCCCGCTCATCATCTTCAGGCTGGTGTTTCTGTCCTTGTTCTGAGGCGAACACTGCGAGACCTAAGCTGCCTTCCTTCTATAAATACTGGTGGCTGGGTGTGGTTTGATGGCTGACCAATTGCCTGCTGTGTAGAAACTTCCTGGTGAGTCAGTGGGGAAACATCTGGGGTCGTTGATGTAGCTGAAGTATGCTGATTAGTTAATGGTTGTTGATTAGGCGTGATATCCTGAGTAGTTGGAGCTTTCAGGCTACTTGATTGTTTTGCAATATGTGTTCTGAGTCTGGTTTCTGTTTTTATGGCTGGGTTACGTTTGAGGGCTGGTTTCCAGATGTCTGGTAGGCGAGAGGTATCATCCCGCTTGTTCATATTTTGGGGATGTTTTTCTATCTCGATGGCTTCCATTATTATTCTTTTGCTGTAGTGTTCTGTTTTGGAAATTAATTTAGTACTGTCAAAATCAATTTCAGGTCCTGTAGTTTTGAAGTGTGGGAAAAGGGAGGTTTTTTCTTTTTTCCTTAATGCATTGTTATGTTCTGCAACACGTGCATTCTTATGTTCTGCAACAGGAGAATAAATGCACGTGTTGCAGAACATAAGAATGCATTAAGGAAAAAAGAAAAAAACTCCTCCCTTTTCCAACACTTCAAAACTACAGGACATGAAATTATGAAATATATATATTCACCCAAATACCAATTAAAGAAGACTTAACAGCTATCCAAAACAGACAGCTATCTATCTATCTATCTATCTATCTATCTATCTATCTATCTATCTATCTATCTATCTATCTATCTATCTATCTTTTCACCCAAATAGCAATTAAAGAAGCCTTAACAGCTATCCAAAACAAATACAAGCCCCCCCAAGTATATCTTAGATCTGACCAACCACTGTCTGACAAATACATACTTCATCTATAATGAACAAAGATATAAACAGATAGAAGGAGCCCCCATGGGATCACCCTTCTCACCTGTCATCGCAAACCTCTACATGGAATATTTTGAAAACAATGCATTGGAGCAATCTAAACACAAACCCAAACTTTGGCTGAGATATGTAGATGACACTTTTGTAATTTGGCCACATGGAAAAGAAAAACTGGACAATTTCCTCACACATCTCAATAGCCTACACCCCAAAATACAATTCACTATGGAAACAGAAGCCAATGATCAACTTCCCTTTCTGGGTGTCCTAATCTATAAAAAACCCAATGGCACCCTAGGACACACCATCTACCAAAAGAAAACCCACACCAACCATTATTTAAATGCACACTCCCACCACCACCCTTCACAGATCACCTCAGTAGCCAAAACTCTCATCACCAGAACCAAACGCCTAGCTGACCATGAGCATTTAAAAACTGAATTGAACAAACTGAAAGATGTATTAATTTCTAATGGATTTGAAAGAAAAACAATTACAAACCTAATCAAAAAAGAGACATCCCCCAAAAATCAAGACCAAGAACAGGATAATGGCACCACCCTCCTCCCTTACATCAAAGGCACCACAGACAAAAATTAGTAAAATTCTCCACAAACATAATATCAAAACTTCATTTGTCACTAACCAAAAAATATCAAACATCCTAAGAAACCCAAAAGGTAAAATCCAACTCGAAAACCAAGGAATCTATGAAATCCCTTGCAAAACATGTGCAGCCACATACATTGGACAAACTAATCGAAGAATAAACGCACGCATTGCAGAACATAAGAATGCAGTCAAAAAAGAAGAAAAAACTTCCTCCCTTGTCCAGCACATTAAAAAAACAGGGCATGAAATTGACTTTGAAAAAACTAAATTACTTTCCAAAACAGAACACATATATAAAAGAATAATCATAGAAGCCATAGAGATAGAAAAACACCCCCTCAGCATGAACAAACGAGATGATACGTCCTGCCTACCAGAGATTTGGAAACCAGCCTTAAACAAAAAAACATATCATAATCATCACCATATCAACCCTTCAACTAAATGTGATTCCACCAACCAATCAAATCACTAAAACATAGCCACCCAATCTATTTGCTACATTCAAACCAAATCTCCACCCCACCACTATTTATAAGGAACAAATGGCAGTTGCAAACAAACTATATTTACAACTTCAGCCTGATGATGGTGAATGTGATTTCACCGAAACGTTGCATAGACACTCAAAATATTACACGGGGCAAAACCCGAACTCAGAACAATCTACATATACATATGTGTGTGTGTGTGTGTGTGTGTGTGTTTTCGTAGACTATATATTTATATAGTCAAGGTATGATTTAGGGTAAAAGTCTAGGAAATAATTTAAGTAAATTTATATCAGAAAGGCATATGTCTTAATACCTAAATACATAACAATATTTACTGATGGTTCATCCAAAGTATACAATAATGAGAAGAACAAGGCAACACAACCTTTCAAAATATTTTTGAGTACAATAAACATTCTACTTTGTCCTGAATAAAAATCTTGAATTATAGCCAAGCTAGAATTCTTATAAATGTTCATCTAATTTATATGCCTTGGTATACAGAATTGGTCATACAGAATGTGTATGCAGCTTTCTAGTACGTTTGTCGTGGATGTACCACAACACACTAAATGTGATATTTATGATGAAGCTATGGATGAGGTAATTATTGTACATGGAACTGTGCAGGATTGTCAGTCTGGGAAGTCTTATTGGGCCCCATGCATTTTACCTAAAGCCTGCCATCAGGTAAGAAATACTTTTATAGTTAGTTAATAATTATGTAATTCATAACAATAAGTAAGATGAATTGGGGAGCAAATATCCCAGAAAGCATGAGAAAATAAAATTAAAGAATGAATGGAATACTTTTGATATTTTGTTTTCATTTTTAAATGTTAGCACCTGGCCAGTGAATTTAAAGAACAGCATTATCAATATGATGACCGTTTGTTGGTTAGGATTAAATACCGTATTTTTCATAGTATAAGACACACGGAGTTCCTGAGTGCTGGGGGATGGCAAAAATGTTTCCATTTTTATGAAAAATGAGCCGTTTTTCACCCATTTTTTTTCACAAAAATGCAGGCATTTCTGCCTTATCCTAGTCCCTAGGAGCTCTTTGCAAGCTCCCAAGACCTTTTGCTCACCCCATTTTTGTGAAAAAATTGGCAAAAATGACCTGTTCTCTGCAGGCTTCCCAGACCCTCTGTCCAAAAATGGGATGGGGGAGTGTGGCTTTGGGACAGCAAAAATGGCTGTATTCGATGTATAAGACACACTGACATTTCCACCCTCTTTGGGGTGGGGTGGGGTGGGGTGTGAAGATGCATCTTATAGTCTGAAAAATACGGTATTTGTTTACAGTCATCCAAAGAGTCAAATCAGCCCAATAATCATTATAAGTAGAGCTTACTGCATTGATTCTGTAGGAACAAATTCTTGCGATTTCCACAATAAATTATTAAGATATTCTTCCAGATACAAGGTACTTCAGCTGCAACAAAATTATTAATTATACGAAATGATGATAAAGGAGAGCGGAAGAGCACAGGACCAGGAAGTAATAACATATGCCGGTATCACTCAAGAAAGAGATTTGGTGAGGAGGAATTTGAAATCCTTGGTATCAGAGAATTTAATTGAAATTATAGTCCTTTTCTCTTACTTTCTACCTTTCCTAGTATTATAAACTTATCAGGTGAACTGGGTGCTTTTATACTGTGGAAGGAAAGATGATGATGGTGGTGATGGTAATGATGATGATGATGATGATAACAACAACAACAACAACAACTATTAGCAAAGTGCATGGACTGCAGTGATGGGTGTACCACTGACAGACCTGAAAGGCATCTCATTGGGACAGGAAAAAAAATCTTACCTACACAGTCATTAAGAGCTGACACTGACTCAATGGCACATGATAAATCAATTATATATTTATAATTCAAGAACAATTTGTATATAATCTCTGTTATTTTTTTTATTATTGAAGAACTAAAAAGTAATCATCTCACATGATTTAAAAAGTGATTCAGAATTTTTAATTTTTTTCCCTGAGAAAGAATGAATGTAGTAAGGTCTTACACTATTTGTCTCCTAAGAGTGAAATTATAAATTAATTCATAGCAAAATTGTGGCAAAATTCTTTTATTTACATAGTACATTGATGGCAAATCTTTTTTGGTTCATGTGCCAAAAGGGGAGGGAGTGCGGGGGGAGGTCATACGCACATGCATCCTCACCCATAATTCCATGTGAGGGCATGCACGTGCGCAACCCCCCTGCACTCCCAGCATGCGATATCATGCCCGTTTTTTGAATTCCCTAGACCCTTTCTAGGAGCCTGGGGAGGGCAAAAACAGCCTTCCCCATTCCCCCCCCGAGGCAGAAAATGGCCCATTTGCTGATTTTATTATCTTTCCAAGCGTACTGTTCTCTTTTTCAAAAAGGTAAGTCCTTACATCTTTTTGGAGTCTACCCTGAATCTGGGCATACATCCACCAATCTATCATTATGCCTTCATCATTTAGTTCTTGTCTGGAATTTAATTTCAATTGTGAATTTAATAAATCCTTTTATCTTAATAATATTCCTTTTTGTAAAACGTTTGGGTGGCGTATTGCTTCAATTGGGGAAATCCATTTGGGCATTGTTAAAAAATTATCTTTTTTCATTTCTATCCATGTTTGCAGTAGAGAATTCCTAATTGTATGTCTTTTAAAATATGCATGGACTTTGTACTTATTGTACCACACGAAAGCATGCCATCCCAACATTAAGTCATGACCTTCTAAATTTAATACTCTATTATTATCCAAGGTTAACCAGTCCTTAATCCAGGACAGAGCTGCGGCTTGGTAATATAGTTTCCAATTTGGAAGTCCTAGGCCTCCTCTCTCTTTTAAATCTTCTAATGCACTTGGTTTTATTCTAGCTTTTTTTCCCTTGTCAAATGAATCTTTTAATGGTCTTTATTAATTCTTTAAAAAACATTCCCCCTGGATTGATTGGAATTATCTGGAAAAGAAACAATAATTTGGGTAAAATATTTATCTTAATTGTTGAGATTCTTCCTAATAGAGACAAATGCAAGTTATTCCAAATTTCCAGATCTTTTTTAATTTGGACTAGAAGTTTTATATAATTATCACCTTTTAGAGACAAGGGTTTAGAAGTTATCCAAATATCTAAGCACTTTACTTTCTTCGCTATTTTCATGTTTGTTGAGATTTCTAATTGTTTTATCTGCGATCCTGTCATATTTTTGATTATCAGTTGTGTTCTACTTTTATTGATTTTTAGTCCTACCACATTTCCAAATTCTTCTACTAGACCTATTAATTTTGGTATTGTTATCAAAGGATCTTCTGTAATAAAAACTACGCCATCTGCAAATGCTTGAACTTTATAACATTCTTTTTTTAATCTCTAATCCTTTAATTTCCTTGTTTTCCCTTATTTTGGTTTGCAGTATTTCCAATGTTAAAATAAATAACAAGGGGGAGAGAGGGCAACAATGTCAACACCTCTTTGTATCTCTAATCTATCTGTTCGGTCATTGTTTATTATAATTTTGGCTGTTTGGTTTGAATATATAGAATCAATCAAATTGGTAAATTTAGTGCCGAATTTCATCTTGCCAAGTTGTATTTTCATAAATGTCCAATTCACATTATCAAACGCTTTCTTTACATCCAGGAAGACCAGGGCCATTTGTTTTTCTGAATGATATTCGTAATATTCCAGCTCCCTCCAGAGATCAGGATTGCCCCCACCCTCCTTGCCTTTCGTAAACTTCTTAAAACCCACCTCTGCCATCAGGCATGGGGGAATTGAAACATCTCCCCCTTGCCCACGTAGTTTTTGTGTATGATTCGATTGTGTGTTGTTTTTTATATATTGGGGTTTCTTTTTTGCACTTTTTAATCTAAAACTGCAACCTAGATTTTTAAATATTAGATTTGTTACTATGTATTGTTCTTGTGAGCCGCCCCGAGTCTGCGGAGAGGGGCGGCATATAAATCCAATAAATCTAATCTAATCTAATCTAATCTAATTGTCCTGAGATCATTTTTAATTTGTCTGCCTGAAAGAAATCCATTCTGATCCTCGTGTATTATCTCATTAAAAAAAATTTTTAAGTCTAGATAGAGAGGAATATTTTATAATCCACGTTCAAAAGGGATATTGGCATATAATTTTGTATTTTCTCTTTCTGTGCTCCTGATTTATGTATTAGCGTAATCAAAGCCTCAGACCATGATGTTGGAATTTTTGCATCTAAAATTACTCTATTAAAAATCTCTAACATGTTCAAAGTGAGTATATTGCTGTCCAATTTGTAAAATTCTGCAGGGATCGCATCTGGGCCCGTGGCCTTATTGTTCTTTTGATTTTAAATTGTCTGCTGTAATTCTACCATGGTGATTGATGAATTTAGTGTATGTTGTTGCTCCTCTGACAATGGTGGAAGATTTGCAGAATCTAAAACATTTTCAATTTCTTCTTTTACCTCTTCCTGTTGGTATAATTGTTTATAAAATTTTAATGCTATTTTCTTCTTTTCTTCTATTCTATATCTTACCATTCCCTTACTATCTTCTAATTTATTAATCATTTGGGATTCTTTTTGTTTTCTTAGTGTTTAGGCTAACCAATGCCCCTGCTTATTTGCATGCTCAAAATACTCCTGTTTTGCCCTTTTAATTTTTTCCGCTATTTCTTCTTGTTCAATTAGTTTTATTTTCTGTTTTATCAGGTCCATTTTTCCTTTAACTTTTCCATTGTGTGGATCTTTTTGTAATTCCATTTCTACTTCTTTTAATTCTTGTTATAATTGTTGGTATTGTTTCTTTTTTTCTTTGTTCTTTTTGGCAGTGTAAGAGATTATCAGGCCACAAATATAGACCTTGACTGTATCCCACAAATTTTGTGGAGATGTTTCTGAGTTTTTATTTATTTTTTAAAAAAAATTCTAATTCACTTTTTATCCATTTTAAATACTGGGGTTCTCTTAAAATATTTCGATTCATTTGCCAATTAATTTGTTTCTTAACTCCCTTCCAAATAATTACAAGAGGATTATGGTCTGCCCAACTATTTATTTCTATTTCTATTTATTTCTATTTCTATTTTGTATCATTATAGGTTCTTGGATAGTTTGGAGACTTGGTTGGGAAGCTGATTTCTCTTTTGAAAGCATTGTTATAGTCTTTTGATGTGATGCGGATTCTTGTGAGGACAATGATAAGGTGGAAGCCTGTTTTTTGGATGTTTTTAGAGTTGTTGTCATGTTGGACATGTTAGATAGGCCTCTAAAATTCTTCCAGAAGAGCATCAACTTAATTTGTACTTAATTTCTACTTAGTACAATAATAACATAAGAAGAGCCATGCTGAATCAGGCCAAAGCCCATCGAGTCCAGCATTCTGTGTCACACAGTGGCCCACCAATTGTACATGGGGATCTTGAGCAGAAAGAAAAGGCAAAACTCATCCTTTCCCTCAACCCCCAACAAATGGGACTCAAGGGAATCCTGCCTGCCTCAACCAACATAGAGGCGGCACATGGACATCCGTTTCAATCACCATATTACTGATACACTTGGCATCCGTGAATCTGCCCAATCCTGCCTTGAAGCTATCAAGGCTAACAGCTGTCATGACCTTTTCTGGAAGTGAATTCCATAAACCAACGACCCTCTGGGTAAAGAAATATTTCCCTTTGTTTGTCCTTGCTTTCTTACCTATGAGCTTTAGGGAGTGCCCCCCCCATCCTAGTATTGTGTGATAGAGAAAAGAATTTTTCTCTATCCACCTTTTCTATCTCATGTATGATTTTATACGCTTCGATCAAGCCACCGCTTAAACGCCGTCTTTCAAGGCTGAAGAGTCTAAGGCGTTGCAATCTAAATGATATATCTCAATTTCCAAAATTCATTAAATATCCTAAAATTCAAAATTCATTCAAAGTTCACCAAATTCCTTAGTACAAATATAGCAATTATATCTTATATGATTTAACTTATAACATTTATAAAATTACTAAAAATGACTATGCAGTTATTGAATTGGTGTCAGTGAACCAACTAGCATCTGAGAAATAAATCACAATCCACTGCTGTGCTCTCACAGAATGTTTGATCTATTACCAAAGCCATTTTGGATTTGATGCTGTCAATACCAACACTAAAAAACCCTCCTGTCCCCCTCTATGTTAAAGTTCATTTTCAAAACCCTACACCCACAAGTGCAATCATGTGGACCAATCCAGGGAAAGGAGTGCTCGCTTCTTCACTTGTTCAGTCGGCCTTGGACTCTGCACAAGGAATGTGTGGTGGTTTCCAACCTGTCTCTCTCTCTCTCACTCCTCCCATATCCCAATTGCTGCTACTGGGTCAGGTGGCCTGATAATTGGTATAAAATTGATTTTAACAACCACTAAATTGATTAACAAACACTAAATTGATTAATTAATTTTTAAATTAACTTGCTAATAATTACTTAATAATAATTACTATTACTTACTTATAATTACTAATAATTTACTAATAATTAATATTATTAATAATCAAATATATAAGGTGTTGTGGTTAGCTCTGGCCCAGCTCCTGCCCCAAGGAATGTGGAGGTGGATGTGGGGGAGACATCCACATGCTGCAGGCCTGTTTTGCTCCCAGTAGAATCTGCCGACGAAGTCTCCTCTGACCAAGGAAGCGTGAGTGACAGGGAAGAGGGGAGTTTGGCAGACAGCCCAGGAGGAGATCAGTCATCTGTATTATCCCTGGATTCTGAACAAGAATTAATGACACATCCATGCATGCGTAGAGTGATGCATAGGAGACAACAACTTAAGGATTATTACAAGAGAAAATGAGGCTACCTGTGGTTGGGTGGGGCTGCTGTAATTAGTGCTACCAATAAAAGTGCAGCCTCATGGCAGTTTATCTGATTCATTGTTTCGTCAAGATCATGGTTTTTGCTGTTCAGGATTGTGTGTGTGGACTCTCTGGACTTTAGAATTGGACTCAATTTCCCAGTTATTGGGTGACCAATTGGATTGCATTTAACCTGTGCCTTGTGTGTACCAGAAAATCCCTTTGACATTTAAAAAGGGAGCTGTTTCTGTTTTTCTGTTTATAAAAATTTTTGGGTTTTCCTTTTATCGTGTGGTGTGTGTCTTCCTGGACTAATTACCCTGTAATTATGGGCGGTTGAGACATGCCGGCAGAACATAAGGCAAAGAAATAATAACAATAACAAAATAACAATATAAAGGGATTGGAGGTTCGCCAAACCAGAAGGAGGAGGAAAGGAAGCAAGTTTCGCAATTCATCATATTTAAAAAGAAAAAGAGAGAAAGAGAAAGAAAGTTAAGGAAGAGAAAGAGAAATCCAGATATACTTAAAGTGTGGTTTCTGTTTACTCTTTTTAGTTCATATGTAGTCTAAGTTATTCTTCTGGTAGTATCCTTCTTAAACAATGGGGTTCCGATTTCAGTGTTACTCAAAAGAACAGTCAAGAAGAGTTCAGCAAATAAGGATAAATCCAGAGAGAGAGTATGATCAAAACTTCACCAACCGTGCCAATGCTCACAATTTACAATTTAATGTCCGATCTCACTGTCCAGGAATAGGGTCACAATCAATTAAGTCTCGGGGGATAGGCTTTGTGCATGCGTCGAGAGTAGACGCTCCCACGGAACACTCTCCAGATGTGATTAGAGGAAACAAATCTTAACCCTTAACAGCCCTCTCAAACTAAGTGAAAAGTGGACTGAGAGGTAGAAAATTTAAAAGAGACTTGGAAAACTTGCTGGGATCAGCTAAAAAGAGGAGTTACAGACCAGAACTTCACTGTTAAAAAAGTGAGTAAAACGACAAAGGGAAATGGCGACTATTCCAGATCTAGGGGAAAAAATGGATACACTCCTTCAGGCATTTGCAAACGTAGGACAACAACTTAAAGACATGCAATTAGCCATGAAAGAAGTGACAAACGGTATGAATGAACTGAGAGTTCAATCCAAAGATCAGGAGACAAGGATCTTGAGACTTGAGGCAGATAGAAAAAAAACAAGAGCAGCGTATAAACAATTTAGAAGACCAGCAGAGGAGATCAAACTTACATTTGAGAGGATTCAAGCAGGATTTTGGTGAAAATAAGAAATTAATTCAACTGATTTACCAATGGCTCTTGGATTTGGATGAAATTGAAAGAGTTCATTGGGTTTACAGTCCTCAGAATTCAGGCTATCAAAAAGACATTGTGGTAAGATTTGCTTTGGAGCGGAGGACTGTGGAAATTTTTAGACAGCTTAAACAAAAGGAGATGCGACTTGTGATTTATCTACAGGAGATCCTATCGGCCAAGAGTCTGCGAAGGAGGAGAGAATCGTTGCATTAGAAAAGGAACTAGCTTTACTCCGAGAGAAGGGAAAGAAGGAGGAGGGGCGAGTTACACGTCAAAGGAAGAAATAAGCACTGGATTGTATAACTGGCATTGTTGTTCCCAGCTGATTAGCTTTTTGGGTATTCTTTTCCCTTCAATGCTTACTAAGGGGAAAGGAAGAAATAGAGGGGGTGGGTTTTGAGGGTTACTATTTGTTACTTAAATGGGTAATTTTTTAGAGCGTACTTGAGGGATAGCAAAGCCATGGGTGCCTCTCGGAGCCAATGGAGATTTTTTCCATTGATTCCCCCTTGGGGGAATGTTGAGGGAGGGGCACTTGGGTGGGGGTTTAAAACTATAAATGAAGAATCTTCCAATATGCTTCACTTTACAGAGGAGAGAAACATATCTGAAAGGAATGGGTGAAAATGTTTTGATGTCATTAAATGTGAATGGAATGTCGTCACAGATTAAACGTTATAGAATTATGAAACTGGCTAGGGATAAAAAAGTAGATTTCTTATTTTTATCAGAAACACATAAAGGGAGAAAAAGAGAAGATAAATTAACTAATTGTAATGACTGGGGATGGATATATGAATCTAGGGGGAATACTAAAAGCAGAGGAGTAGCGATACTAATACATAAAAGAATCCCCTTTGAACTGATTCAGACTAAAAGGGACAAGGAGGGAAGGATGTTATTTATTAAAGGAAAAATGAATAATAAGGTAATAACATTAGCAGTAATTTATGCCCCAAATGCTAATACAAAGCAATTTATATTAAATACAAAGTGTAAATTGAATAACTTTGCAGAAGGCACAGTGATTCTGGCAGTGATTTTAATATTGAATTGACAGCAGGGAAACAGGAAAAAAATAATTTGCCTTTAAGTAAATTAGGTATGATGGATCTTCATGCCGAAGTGACAAATAGAGCTACGTTTTATTCAGCTAGGCACAATAAGTTTAGCTGCATTGACTATATATTAATTAATAAAACTGGGAATACATATCTTAAAAGAGATGAAACTGAAATCATTTGGTTATCAGACCATGCCCCATTATTAGCAGTGATTGTATTTGATTCAAATAATAAACAAAAAATATGGAGACAAATTGAAACTCCAAAAAGAATTGACTGAATATTTTAAAATAAATGATATGGGAAATATGAAGCAATCAATAATTTGGGATGCACATAAGGCCTTTATGAGAGGGAATTGTCTCAGTACTGAAATCTATATTTAAAAAAATGTGAGGTAGAAAAGAAAAAGTTAATTAAAGATATTGAGTTAACTCAAGAAAGATTGAAAATTACAAGAAATAGGGAATGGAATAATTTATTAAAAATTTTAAAAAAAGCAAATGAGACTTATGGATGAACAAATATGGAATAATATGAGATTAATTGTAAAGCAGAACATTATGGGATGGGGGAATAAATCAATGAAACAAATGGCAAATTATTTAAAAGAAAAGAAAAATCTTGTATTGTTGCATTAAAGGACAAAAAAGGTGTAATAAACCATAGTAACGATGAATTGCAAAAAATAATGAAAGAGTTTTATGAAAAGTTATATAAAAAAGATCAGGTCACTCTGCAAAATATAGAGGTTAAGGAGAAACTAACCGAAGAAGACAAACAAATATTAAATGGGATAATAACAAATGATGAAATTATTAGAGTTATTAATGGGTTGAAACCTGCCAAAGCTCTAGGCCCAGACGGACTTACGGGGGAATACTATAAGACTTTTGTGATTCAATTATTACCTTATTTGGAGAAACTATTTAATAACATACTTCAAACCTTCAATATTCCACAGTCATGGAAGACATCCGAGATCATTACTATCCCAAAACCAGATCGGGATTTGTTAGATCTGGGATCCTATCGCCCCATCAGTTTACTAAACCAGGATTATAAAATATTTATGAAAATTATAGCAAATAGGATAGAGAGTATCTTACCAAAAATAATTGGTGAAGACCAATATGAATTTGTTAAAGGAAGGAAAATTTATGAACCAATTAGAAATATTGTTAATGTGTTACACCATGCTACCACTACCAAAAAGAAATTATGCATCTTAAAGTTAGATGTGTATAAAGCATTTGATAAAGTTAATCATAATTACCTGTTTCAACTTTGTAAGGAATTAAATATGGGAGAAAATTTCTGTCAAATTATAAAAGAAATCTATAAGGATAATACAGCCTATATTAGGGTAAATGGAAACAGAACAGAGAAAGTTAATATCCAAAATGGAACTAAGCAGGGGTGCCCACTTTCCCCCATCTTGTTTGCAATGGTAATTGAGGTTCTAGCAGATAAAATTAGAAATGATAAGGACTGGAAGGGTTACCGAATTGGAAAACTCGAATTGAAATTAAATCTTTTTGCAGATGATGCCATAATACTGTCTGAAACCCCCATTGAAATGATGGAAAAATTAATGGTTTTACTTCAGGAATTTAAAGACCAATCAGGTCTTTCAATTAATATTGAGAAATCAGAAATAATTTGTTTGAATACAGGTCCCAAAGAGCAAATTGAGATACGAAAAATTTCAGGATTGAAATTAGGATGTAAAAAAATGAAATATTTAGGAATTTGGTTATTCAAAAACCCAAACAAAATTGCTGAGGCAAATTACAATTTAATATGGAAAAAAATGCAAAAGCAAATTAAAAAGTGGAAAGATAAAACTTTGAGAAAAATGGCCAAAATAAGAGCTCTTAAAATGATGATTATTCAAAAAATGATGTATTTATTCCAAGTTTTACCAGGTACCTTCCCAGGAGTAAAACTAAGGGAATGGGACAATAAAATGAATTTTTGGATTGAAGGAAATAAAAAACCTAGAACAAGGAAACGATGGCTAAGATTGCCAGAGAAAAAGATGGAGGATGGGGGTGCCCAAATTTAGAATTATATAGAGAAGCATTTCAAATAGAAAGATTAATGGAATTACAATTATTGACAGAAAATAAGTGGGTGAAACTTGAAAGGGAGATTAATAGTATTAAAAATAAAGAGATTTTATTTAAAAAATGGAGTAAAATAAAAATCAATAGATTAGCCGATCCTTTGAAAGCAGCTTTAGATATTTGGTCCAAATGGCAAGGGAAATTAGCAAATAGGAATTCAAAACTATCAACGTTGCATGTTTTGAATATAAATAATGATGTTAACCTAGGTAGAGTTATAAAGGAATTAAATGATAAAAGTATAATGAGAATAGAACAATTATATGAGACAGATGGAAGAGTTAATAGAACTCGCTTCGAATGGTGGTTGGGCCAACAAAAATGGTTGCAGATTAATGCAATATGCAAATATTTGAATAAAAGTGAGATTAAAGAAGCATTTTTGAGAGAAGAAAACTGTCTAGAGAAAATATTGAAATAAAAGATTAATGATTCAAAAGGACAGGCTAGTAAGATTTATAGCATGTTATTACAAGTGGAAGAGGCCTAACAAGATACTGGCAAAATGAATTACGGATTAATGAAAGTGAGATTGAAGAAGTAGTAGAAAATATATATAAGATAAAGAACACAAGAATTAGAGAGATGAGAAGGAAAATTTTACATAAATGGTACCTCACGCCAGTAAAACTAGCACACTTCCAGAGGAAAGGAAAAGGAAATTGCTGGCATGGTTGCCAAATAAAAGGAGTTTTTATGCATATGCTCTGGGAATGCGTTGAAGTTCAAAAATTTTGGAAGGAAGTACAGAATAAAATTAACAATATGCTAAACATTAATTGGATAATCACGAAAGAGTTAGCAACACTAGTTAAATATGGGGAATTACGAGAATTTAAAGAAATCAAAACAGCAGCTTTGGAAAGTGCTCAAGCAGTAGTGGTATTAGGGTGGAAGGATAGAAATAAATGGACAATCCAGAATTGGTACTGATACATGGTGGACCACATCCACTTCGAAATTATGGAAATAAGATTAAATAACTTTGATGAAAATAAATTGGAGAAGCTGATGGCACGATGGAATAAGGTGAAAAATTATATCTTAAGTAGAATTTATGACGACAATGTGAAAAATAAATTCCAATCACTTTTTGTAGGTAAAGAAATGTAAACCGGAGCTAAGGAAGAAATTGAAACTTATTGCAAATAATTTAACCCCCTAAATAGTGGTGGGGTTTATTGGTGTTGGGCACTTTTTCTTTAAGTAGGGTTTTTTTTTGTTTTTTGTTGTAATAAAATTTAATAAAAATATATTTAAAAACAAACAAACAAACAATTAAGTCTCAAAATACAGTTCCTCTATATAATTCTAACAAGTCTATGAAACCTTGGCAAGATTTTTGGAAGTCTTTGTACTCTTCCTAGAGCTGAGAGAAATTGACTGATCCAAGGCCACCCAATTAGCTTCTTATTAAAATGAGAGTGGAACTCACACTCTCAGTTTCTAGCCTGGTATCTTAATCACCAAATTGACAAATTGAATTAATGCAATATTATTTATTTATTTATTATGTATTTATTTATTGGATTTGTATGCCACCCCTCGGAGAGGGGTGCATACAATAAGCTATCCAAAACCAAAATGATCTGTTTAACAACATGTATTTTTGTAGCTTATAAAATACAAAGTAAGAGTTAAAGGACAGCATATATAAACCTCTGTTTAGTTTTTAAAACTTATTTTGGAAATGTTGAGAGATAACTGAAGAGAATGAATATTGAGAAATTTTGTGTTTCAATATTTTGTAAATCTGGTTATCTATTGGAAGTTTAAAAATAAATTCAGTTGGCTTTCAAATGTTTTTGTTTTTTCCTTAATATATAGGAACCATGGAACACATTTTTGCTTCAGAACGTAACAGTCAAAGCACATTAATAGACAATGCAGTAAGTATGTTTATTTATTTATTCAGAAATATATATGCTTATGTCATGTCAATCTGCTTTGGGTGATAGTGAAGACTAAAGCTACAAAATTAAAAGAAAACTTGCTTGTTTCATCTTCCTAGCATGATTTGGGAGAGCTCTTAATAGAATAGAATTAGAATAGAATAAAATAGAATAGAATAATAGAAAAGAAAATTTTATTGGCCAAGTGTGATTGGACACACAAAGAGTTTGTCTTCTTGTATGTCCAATATAAAAGAAAAGATATCAAGAATCATAGGGTACAACATTTAATGATAGTCCAGGTACAAATAAGCAATCAAATCATATTAGGAACCAGTAAATATAAATCATAAGGATACAAGCAGGGCAAGCAAGTGGCAACTGGGGCAGGGCCAGCCAGCTGTTGCTACCAGTTCGGCAACCCAGGCCACATGTCTGCTACCAGATCTCCTGAACCGGTCTCATCTGCTAACATTTCACCCCTGCATTGAATCTTTTGTCCCTGTAACACATAAAGATTATAATCTTTTATGCCCTGTGCATATACAGTGATACCTCATCTTACAAACGCCTCGTCATACAAACTTTTCGAGATACAAACCTGGGGTTTAAGATTTTTTTGCCTCATCTTACAAACTATTTTCACCTTACAAACCCACCGCCGCTGCTGGGATGCCCTGCCTCTGGACTTCCGTTGCCAGCAAAGCACTCGTTTTTGTGCTGCTGGGATTCCCCTGAGACTCTCCTCCATGGGAAACACCACCTCCGGACTTCCGTGTTTTTGTGATGCTGCAGGGGAATCCCAGCAGGGAAATCCCAACAGCACAAAAACAGGTGCTTCGCTGGCAACGGAAGTCTGGAGGTGAAGTTTCCCAGCAAGGGGAGCCTCAGTGAAATCGCAGCATTGCAAAAACACAGAGGTCCAGAGGTGGGGTTTCAAGGACTTCGGTGTTTTTGCGATGCTGCGATTTCACTGAGGCTCCCTTCGCTGGGAAACCCCACCTCCGGACAAAAATGGGCGTTTCAGCTGGCAAAAGGGGTGAATTTTGGGCTTGCACGCATTAATCGCTTTTCCATTGATTCCTATGGGAAACATTGTTTCGTCTTACAAACTTTTCACCTTAAGAACCTCATCCCGGAACCAATTAAGTTTGTAAGACAAGGTATCACTGTACAATCTGATCTCTTCTGCTGATAGCCAGTCTGTGGAAATTTCCGCTCTGCACTCTCCCTGCTCCTTGGGTCCCCACCAGGAATTTTTCCTCATGGCTCTTTCTATAATAGCGCTTGTTTCCTTCAGTGATCAAACAAGCATTTAATGCCTCCATATGCAAACCCTGCTTTGGTTTGCATTCAAACACTGCAGAAACAATGTCCCACATTTCATCAAGACTAGCAACGTCTTTTGGGACTCAGGAATATTCCTGAGTCCTATGGGATGGGACAGCATGTAAATTTAAATAAGTAAATACTATTTTCATACTTTTCTAATTCCACAGAGTTTGCATTTGCAGGCTCAACTGGTTGCAAACATGCTCTGTACAATTTTCTTGATAACTGAACAATATTGTATGCTGACTCACTAACATGTACATTGTACATTACATATACATTAATATTTCTTAACTTCAGCTAGACTTCCTAGCTGCCAGACTAGCAGCTACATTGAGAAATTGTTCATTTTCTAAACTCAGGATGATATAAGCCATTGCTTTATCATGCTTCTTCTGCTCACCAGCTGCAAAAACTCCCTGGGGCGGATTAATAACAATATCCTACAGCTCCTTAGCCTTCAGGAAACATTCCATTACACAGTTCTTCTGTCCCAAATGAGGCACTGAACTTTTCTTAAATTCAACAGCAGCCATCCTGCAATCTTTCTCTCTGTCTTACTTCTCCTTTTAACACAGGCAGTCTCTTAGCTCAGTGGTCCCCAACCTTTTTTCTACCAGGGACCAGTTTCAGCAAGACAATTTTTCTATGGCCCGGTGGGGGCGGAAAGGGGGTTAAGCTTATCATTCCATTGTCTCTCCCCCCCCTTTTTAATTTTGCGGGGGAGTTGAGGTGACAGAGGGAGGAAGGGTAGGAGGGGGCGGTTTCCTGTCTCTTTCCCCTCCTGTTCACTCGGGACCACCGTTTGCGTTTCAGCAGTTCCAGAGGACATCCCCCCCCCGTTCCGGCTGGGATTGCAGCAAGGAATCCCAGAGCAGGGGGAGATGCCTCCATGGACACAGTCACCTTCCTTTGCGATCGCTGCCTGCTTGGAGCGCCCACCACTGCCAGGTCTGGTAATTTTCTTGCAGCAAGGAATCCTTCCAAAAGAAAATTACCAGAGCTGGTGGTGGGGGTTTCATGGTCACACCCCCCCCCCCTGGCTTCGCTCCCACCCAGGATCCCGGGAATAGGGTGGGGGAGCCTAGCAAAAAAAGGGCTGCACAATGCCAAAGCCTTTTCGTTTGAGCTGCAGGCAGAGCGAGGGCTTTGCAAGGGCTTCGCAAGGAGGAAATAGACCACTTTCGACGAGAGAAGAAAGACAGGAAAGGAAGAAAGCAAGCAAGCAAAGGTTCTCTCAGCCCGAGGCAAATGGCGGTCCCAAGTGAACGTGAGGGGAAAGAGACAGGAAACAGCTTGGCACTCGCCGGCTCCACAGTAGCTGCTGACTCCGCGGACCGGTGCAACATGCCTTGCGGCCCGGTACTGGTCCGCGGACCGGCGGTTGGGGACCCCTGTCTTAGCTTGATTACAATTCAGTCTTCTGTGTGCCCTGGGCCCACAACCTGTTAGAGTTTGTTGCATAAATCAAATCCAGAAGCACACACAGATAACTGATTCAGCTGGATTCATTTAAATAAGAAATTTCTTTATATATAAGAATATACAGTGTTCCCTTGCTTTTCGCGGGGGATGCGTTCTGAGACCGCCCGCGAAAGTTGAATTTCCGCGAAGTAGAGATGCAGAAGTAAATACACTATTTTTGGCTATGAACAGTATCACAAGCCTTCTCTTAACACTTTAAACCCCTAAATTGCAATTTTCCATTCCCTTAACAACCATTCAGATTATTACTCACCATGTTTATTTATTAAAGTTTATTAAAAAAATATTTATTAAAGGCAGACAAAAGTTTGGCAATGACATATGACATCATCGGGTGGGGAAAACCGTGGTATAGGGAAAAAAACCCCAAAGTATTTTTTAATTAATATTTTTGAAAAACCATGGTATAGACTTTACGCGAAGTTCGAACCGGCAAAAATCGAGGGAACACTGTATATACAATTCCAACAGAAGAGAAGAGTTTCATTTCAGAGTTCAGAGTAACAGAGTACAGTACAGAGTAGGCTGAGCCATGCCCAGCCTACTAGCTTTAGTTTCAGTTTTGATTCTCTACACAGAGTCAGATGAGTTTAAGCTCACATTGGCTGTCTTAGTTGCAATGCCTATTCATTGGCTGACCATAATATCACACCTCTCCCAGTTCATGAATACTTTAACAAAGGCTGAAGAAGGGAAGAGACTAGTTGTAACTACTCATTAATTTGCAAGCTTTAAGTGTCGATTATCAAGCCCGATCACATAGTTTCATAACGGTGCATGGGTATACAGCTGGTATTATATAATTATATTTTAATGAATTACATTTTATGGCACAAAAATGCAATCAAAATGTTATTTTCTTTCCTTATGTAGCAAAGTGGTTCTAGATTCTCCTCACGCTCCACCTTTAGAAAGACTTCATGAAGAGCAAATACGTTCCAGCCTCACAGAACAAGGATGCAAGACCTTACCTAGAAACCAAATACTAAGGAGTGCTGTCAAATCCTCAATGAAATTGTTTTTTATTTGCTTTCTATGAAAAGTTTCCAAATATTATCTTTTACAAAATGTTATATACATGAATAATCTAAATAATCTAATAAAACTTATGTAAACAACACCAAAGGACCACTAAAATTGTTTTAGGACTTTTGAAATATTTGATGTTATTTCAGTTGTTACAATTTCTGTAATAAATTTTTGAACTGATTTTATGTTTCTGTGATTTTTTGAAATATTTTTATCAATATGAAACAATTTCTTTACTAGCACTAATGATGTTACTTAGAAATGAAGTCTGCAAGAAAATGAAATGTCTACAAAAAGCCAGCCAAACTAAGAGTGCATCATGGATCGCTTATTTTAACCCCAAGCTATAGATATTCTCATTTATTGGTAAAATAATTTCCATTTATATTGTTTTTTGCATATTGAAATTTATTCTGGCTATTTTAAATAGCATTTTTTTGCAGCAAATAACATTTTAACATTTAATATAGCATAAGATTTTGTCTGGCAGAATGATATATGTTTTGACGATGAAGGAAACCAAGGTGAAAATTCATCTGGTTAAATTGGAAACATACTTTAAATCCATACTTAGATATCTTTCTTGATAAAACATACAACTGCTTGAATCTTTCATTACAACCACCAATTACAAAGCTTTATTTCTTTCATGACCTCAAATACATGTAGTGGAGATTAAAGTAATAGTCAGTGATTTTTGTGAACTTGAGATACCTAGGTTCAAAAAGCTTCTAAAGAGCATGGCAGATGGACATAAAAATCCATGGGATCTTAAAACAATGTACCTTTACCATGCCATCAAATGTAGCAAAGTCAGTGTTTATTTCCATTTATATCATTACTAATTGCAAGCACTGATAATTCTGAAAAGAGGTTAGGACTCTTTTAATTTTAAAAAGAATCATGTAATTATGGAAGAAATGTGGCTATCAGTATCTTCCTTATTTTTTTTTTAAAAAAAGCCAAGACAGCTTCTCAGAAGCAAGAGGAGGCAAATTGATTCAATATATTGATTTGGGAATGCACATATTTCAGGACTAGTCAATATTTTCCAGATCTAGAAATTTTTGGCTGCAACAGCATTCCCACTGTAGCATGCCCATAAGGGCAAGGCTTCAACTGTTCACCTACATCTTACATCATCATCATCATCATCATCATCATCATTTATTAGATTTGTATGCCGCCCCTCTCCAAAGACTCGGACATCCAAGATAATGTCTCAGAAATCCAAGGGTTTCAGGGTGCCTAGGATTATTTGGTGTGGTTGCATATTGTTTGGTCAGTATGACTCCTCTTGCAGCAGGATTCAGTGGACTGCTTTCAAATTAAAAAGAAAAATCTCAGGATAGCTGGGGAGCTCTATGAATAACAGTTGGCAGATTTAAAAACTCTCTTAAATAGCAAGACCTTAAATGCAAATCTGTTCATACAGCATTTCCATTAATTTCCCAGTAATGAATTCTGTAATTACAATAAGACTTTGGTTTTTCTGATAGTTCATTAGTTTTTCATGTGAGCAGGAATGTCTAAAACTGATGGCAAATCTTTTTTTCCTTGAGCATATGCGCGTGCTATTGTGCATCCGCGAGTGCCCACACCCATAATTCAATGCCTGGGAAGGGTGAAAACACCTTCTCCCACCCATCGAAGGTCTTCTAGAGGCTGAAAACAGCTTGTTTCCCAACTTGCTCTGAGCTTAGCTAGGACAATGGCTTGTGTGCCAGCAGATATTGCTCTGTCTGTGGCACCCGTGCCATAGG
Organism: Erythrolamprus reginae; assembly: GCF_031021105.1. Classification (NCBI taxonomy): domain Eukaryota; kingdom Metazoa; phylum Chordata; class Lepidosauria; order Squamata; family Dipsadidae; genus Erythrolamprus; species Erythrolamprus reginae. Next base: position 135,721,544 of record NC_091950.1, on the reverse strand, counting down.
TTCGCCATCACTGGTCTAAAACATTGAATTCCTTTCCTTTTAGCCTTATACTTTCCCCTATTTCCAGTTAATTTCTATCTGACTGTGACCAAAAGGCTTTTGTGTTAAATAATTGGAAGGCAATTCTAAATGAGAAAAAATAACCCTGACTGGAACCAGCAACAGAGTATCCATTGGTTAGAATGGAGCAGTGGTTAGAATGCAGTACTGCAGACTACTTCTGTTGACTTCTGGCTGCCTGCAATTCACCAAGGTTCAAGGTTGACCCAGACTTCCGCCCTTTTGAGGTTGATGAAATGCTTCAAGTCTAGTTAGATGTGTTTTCTAATAATATATAACTATTCTATTTATTTGGTACCAGGGTCCTCTTAAGGTTATCTAGTTTCTATGCAGTCTTTCTCACAATGAGCAGTGACAACTATTGGGCTTGCTTATAAGACAACCAATTAGGGTCGCACACTACACAGTTCAGGGTTTATTCCACATTGGGTGAATTGGGTGAAATTCAATTGATATTTGGTTTTATCCTTAACACTCACAGAAGCTGCCATGTGTTGTGGTTAGCTCTCGCCCAGCTCCTGCCCCAAGGAATGTGCAGGTGGATGTGGGGGAGACAGCCACATGCCGCAGGCCTGTTTTGCTCCCTATGGAATCTGCTGATGAAGCCTCCTCTGACCAAGGAAGCATGAGTGACAGGGAAGAGGGAAGTTTGGCAGACAGCCCAGGAGATCAATCATCTGTATCATCCTTGGATTCTGAACAAGAATTAATGACACATCCACGCATGCGTAGAGTGATGCATAAGAGACAACAACTGAAGGATTATTACAAGAGAAAATGAGGCCCCCTGTGGTTGGGTGGGGGTCCAGTAATTAGGGCTGCTGCTATAAATAGCAGCGTATGGGTTTGGCCATTGTGAAAGAGTATCTGATCGCAGTTCTTCAGGAATCGTGTGTTGCTGTTTTCTGAACTTTGTTGATTTTTCACGCCTTTGAAACCAAAGCAAAGCAACGTGTGTGTGTGTCTCACTTCGTTGGAAGAAGGGGTGTGAAGTTTCTTCACAGCTGCTAGCTAAGTACGGTACTTAATGACTGCTTAAGGGAAATTGTACAGACTACCCAGTTGTTTTGGGACGAGTGCTCTTTGCAATACAAAAAGAGTGCTTAGTTTATTTTGAATGTTGTGATAAAGAACATTATTTTGAATTTTCAGACGTTTGTGTGTCTGAAATTTGTACCCTTGAATTTTCAGGAAGCTCCTACCAGAGAGCCTGGCAGAACACCATGTAAAACAGCTGGTAATAAACCAGTCTTCTTACGTGAGCGGTTATTCTCTTATGTACGGAGACATGAGCCAGTGTGGGTTGACCTTGTCCGTCAGCCAATGAGGACTGAGCCTGTTTTAGTGACTTTTTTCTCACTTGTCACTCTTCCCGCTTTTGGTGAAGGATGAAGCACAGGCTTGTAGTATGGCCAAGATGAGTAGAAGATAGCAGAAAGAAAAAAGGCAAGGTATACACAGAAAAAAAACCTATGAAAGGTCTCACTTGGTCATGAGAGAAAGAATAAAACAATGCCAGACAAAGGAACTCAACTGGAACCATCCTCCCCTAGACCCTTGGACTTAATTGAAGGATCAGGAGGGTCTGGGTGATGTCTCTGCACGCAAGAGAGTAACAGTTCAGGTAAGGAGACAACGGTTTATTCTCCTTAGTGGGTGGAGACACGTGGGACCTGCTAAAGTCCCACGGGAGGGATGTTTAGGTCCCTGTTGCCACCGAGGGCAGAACCTGACGGCCAAAGGCAGCATCAGCTAAGGCAAAAGCATTGATTTTATGTTTTATGAAGGAGGATGGAGAGGCCCAGGTAGTGGCCTTGCATACCCCTTTGAGGACACCCGGGTGGACCATGCTGTAGAGACAGCAGCACTCCTAGTCGAATGGGCAGACGAAGACAAATCATATGTTTTAGCTATTACGACCCTAATCCAAAGGCCTGAGGAGGGTCTAGAGAGCTGGGTTGGGCCTGAGGAAGCAAAGGCCTAGGAATAGGAGAAGGTTGAGGGAGGGAGGGTTGGCCTGGAGCACCCCAAATATCAGTATCAGCCAGAGATAAATTACATGCTTCTATGAGCGTATTGTCAGCTTGGTCAAGTGGCTGGAGGGGAGAAACCCTCTCACTGTGGCCAGGCTGAGAACGAGGCACCTTGTCACATAACTGTTAGAGCTTTGTGGCGTCTTGATTCATTGTTTTTTGAGGCTTTGGGTCTTTCATGAGCCTTAATAGCCCCTTTCCTAGAATGTGTGTAAGAAAAACCCACGTTGTTAGGGCCCGGAACGGTGGGCTACCCCCCTCAACATCCGAAGACAGGGGGAATTCCCCTGAATCTTGGTCACAATTGGGAGATGATGCCATAAAGGCGAGGAGCCTTATAGTGCAGTTACAATGGCGGTCGGCCAGAGCCCTTTAAAATGGCCACTGGAGTAAAAACGGCCATTGAGTTTGTGAGGAAAAAGGGCAAGAAGCCCAAAACGGTGTTTTAGGGGCTTCCCTTGGAGCTTCTAGAATCTAAAAGGTTGGGTGAGAGTCCTCCTGGATGAGCAAGTACCCCTGGGGAAGCCGAGCTTTGATAAGCTTTGCTAAAGAAGAAATTTAAAATCAGGTTTGTGGCTCTGAGCGATCGCTCCCGCTACACTAAGAAGCTGAAAGCGCCAAAATTGGAGGCCGTAGCTGGATGGTGGGGCACACTGCTTGAGGCACTTGCGGGAGAAGTTCAACTGCCGGTGCAAGTCTATTCACTTTGCAATCGGAAAAGCTGGGGTGTTGGGATGCAAAGCTATCCCTCCCGGCTATGCCCTTTTGCTGCCTGGCCGCTGGATTGCTTAAATTGGTCGGCTGGCTTGGCCTGGGGCTGGAGAGAACTCTGAGAGGCCTCTGCTTCCCCCCAATCACCTTTCCTTAGTAAGGGAACGATAGATAGGAAGTGAATATTTAAAAACTTTTTTAAAAAAAAGGAATTAGAGTAAGTAACTCATGGATTGCAGAGGAAGGGGAAAGAATGTTTGGAGAAGGGAATACACAAACTGCCAGAGGAGTTGACCACAGGTCCTAGCTGTAGGAGGACTGAGCCAAAAGCGAGAAGAGTGACAATTGAGAAGAAAGTCATTAAAACAGGCTCAGTCCTCATTGGCTGACCGATGAGGTCAACCCACGGTGGCTGATGTCTCTGCCCATTAAGGAGAAGAGGTAATGTTCATAACCCCCTCTCTGAATTTATATTCCATCTTCCCTTTTTCTATTTTATGGAGAATAGGTCGAGACTCCTCTGCAGTCTTTGGAACAAAGAAATCTTAGAAGAGTCCTCCAAAACTCTGGAACATTCCCCCAAATTTTTTATCATTTGCAGAAAATAAAGATATAGTTCACTAATCACTTGAAAATCATCATTATAGGCAAGTTAACTGATCTGTAGACATATCATGCAATCTACAATTCATTCTGAAACATGTAAAAAATACTAGGCATCTAAGACTATTTAAATTCAGTTAGGTATCTGGATTTCTGAGAATTTGCAATGGTATTATTTAAAATACATGATAGCAGTGTTCTGATATTTGAGAGACTGCCACAAATAAGAGTCAATCAACTCTTTGACATACATATACAATCAACTCTTCTCCAAAACACCAAGCAATGGATGAACACTGATGGAGCGAACCAACCTAGAGCTGAGGGCAATTAAATATTGGAATGAGCTGCCTTCAGAAGTTGTGGGTGCTCCATCACTGGAGGTTTTTAATAGGAGATTGGCAGCCATTTGTCCAGAATGATATAGGGTCTCCAACTTATACAAGAGTTGGACTCCCAACTCTGTTATTTTGTTCTTAAATTTGTTTGCCACCGCTTTCTTCAAAGTGACACTATAGGCTGATCACATTATTAAATGTAAGATAAAGGTATGCTATATACCTTTTGTAGGCAAATTATATGTACCTTGTACATGTGTGACGGATGAATTTAAGGTATCAGGCCTTGAATGATTCCAAACTACTAACGATGGGACCTAATTTCTAATTGGAACTGGAGGCATCAGGACTTTGTGGGCTATGGATGAGGCACTTGGAAAAGCATCTTGTAATGTTATTAATCATATTCATATTATGCTAAAAATCCCATATGGATGTGTACAGTCCTTAGGTTGAGGTGAAAATTATCTTTACCAAATTCTGAAAAGCCAGCACCATGTATGGATAAATGCCATGGTGAGAATGGGCGTGTTTAAAGACAGAAAAGAAATACAGTGAATGCTGTTAATATAAATTACCTTTTAGTTGAATTTCTCTTTTTGACTCTTCCCTTTATTTCATTTTATTATTTCTTACCCTTTTTGTGTAGATCACACAATTATGCATATTCTAATGTCAAAACAATGGCCATACAACATATGTAGAAGTAAGGAGAAAATAGAAGTACCAGTATACATTTGTTTTTATTTCTGTATGCAATGTAATATTAGGCACATAGCTTGGGACACTTTCTAAAATAAATCATTGGCCATTGTTTAGAGTATCCTTTTGGCTTTTTAAATACTGGTCAGGGAAACATATGATGTAAAAATACATGAATAACTTCTTTTGAAAGAAATAAAAGTGGATTTTGCACCTAAAAGTGCAAGAGGTGTCCTTTAACCCTTCCACCAAAGAATGTGGCAATATACATTATATTGCTTCTGTTTGAAAAGGCGGCTGGAATTTTATGACATAGAAAATTATAAATTACAATTAGTTTCCATAATCACTATATATATATACACAACCCAGTTATGAAAAAAACTGGTTTAAAACTTACAAATGAAATCTTCACACAGATCAAAACAGTGAAAATATAACAATTAACATGCTCAAGTGCCCAATTTGGATATTTAAAGACATTATATCTTTAAAACACGAACTTTAATTACAAGAGCAGCATGGGCATTTGTTATATTTATTTGATTTGTCAAAAGTATTACAGTGTTTTAAATATGAAGATTGTTTCAAAATGGATAATTTTGTAATGCTCTAAATTAAAGTACATCTTGGTGAATGGGTTAAAAAAAGTTGAGTCTTGTAAAAATACACAAGAAGCCATGTGCACTTCAAAATATTCTAGTGTTTCACCTGTAAGGTATTGTTTCAAGCAAACAAGACTTAACAGAACGTATGGCTTTACAGTAACATCAATCTGTCAACTAAGCTGTAGTAATAAATACTTAAAATCTCTACTGATAGACTTACATTTTGATCTGGTTTAAACAATACAGAAAACAATTACCAGTTGAAAGCTTGCTGTAATATGTCAAACACCAAAATTATTTTCAAATCATTGTTTTAAATCTAAAGCAACCAAACATTTAAAGGGCATTGCATTTGAACATTTTTTTTTGCCAAAATGAAAGAAAGACTTAAAAATGTTTTGGGTGAAAAATTATGAAAATTGCTACATACTTTGGTCACTAATTGTCAAATAGTATGCCTCAAATACATTAGATTTGTGTATTCACTTTTTTTTTAATATAAAACTATTCTTACAGCCATTTTTAACTATAGTATCATTACTAATGTTACTTGGGTGGCAAGTTCTTATTTCACAATCACCCATCATTTAGAACAATACAATATAAACATACGCAAAAAATTCTTGGTATTCTTCAATGTGCAATTTTTACACTTATGAATTTCTGTACAATGTCTCAAAATCTAGAATATAAATGTTGCTGGTCCTGATCACTTGTGAAATTAAATGCAGCAGTGACTGGCTCCAATAGGTTCTAGATGAAATCCTCAAGAATCATATCCTTGAAATCAGTTCATATTCTTCAGTTATCATCAGACAATATCACATATCATACAGGGCCATTAACAGATGCCTCTGATAGAATAGTTTGTTGATCAGTCCTAAGGAGATCAAAGAAGCATCAAATTGTTAGAAGAGAACACAATGATTCTGAACGTTGGAAAAATAAAATTAATCAAATTACTTTTAGATTTTTTTAAAAAATGGAATAGACCTTATGGCACTGATATATTTGCAAAGTAAATTTAAAAAATTCAGCATTACAATATCTGCCTTGTGCATTTTCCCTGGCTTCCCAAGAAGTGACCTAAGACACACTGGAGATCACTACATGAAGCTTAGGCTTTAAATTTGGGCCCATAGATTGCTTATCTTTCCTGTAGGACTATGATGGGAAACCTATGGTACATGTGGCCAGCTGATTTTTCAGCCTTCCAGAGGACGGTGGGAGGCCGTTTTTGCCCTCCCCAGGCTCTGGAGCTGGTAGGCCCGCTGGGACTATTTCCTGAAGCCTGGGGAGGGCAAAAAACAGCCCAAGGGGCCTACTGGAAGTTCATTTCCAAACTTCCAGTAGGCCCGTTAGGCTTGTTTTTCCACCATCCACAGGCTCCACAGCATTGTACTGTTTTGTTGTTGTGAGCCGCTCCGAGTCTTTGGAGAGGGGCGGCATACAAATCTTATTATTATTATTATTATTATTATTATTATTATTATTATTATTATTATTATTATTTTCACAGGGTGAAAAAGCCTCAACGAGCCTACTAGAAATCTAGAGGCTTAAGTGGTCTCTGTGCATGCAGGGTAGCGTGAGGGGAAGAGCATTGCATTATGGGTGTCGGTACACATGTGCGCCCTTTGGGCACCTGAGGAAAAAAATAGTTTGCCATCACTGCTGTAGGATACTGGCACTTTTACCAGATCCAATTTTTGCCACGGCATTGAAATTTCAGAAATTGGTTGCTGCCAATCATCTTTAAAAATAAAAAGCTGGAAAACAAGAACAAATTGGGAAAAATTTCCTCAATATGAAGAGCTTTCGGCTGCATATAATTCTAAAAGCCGTAGAATTCATGCAATAAACTTTAGCAATAACCTCACTGTATTCATATTGTTGGAGATACAGTCAAATTAATAATTTATTTAAATGTAATGTTTTATTTTAATAAGGAGCAAATGGATATTTTAAATTGGAGATGTTAATTAGATGTTTTATCTATTTCACCTAGGAGTTGACTTCTCAAGGAAAATGTACTTCCAGTCAAAAGACTTGGTGTTCAGCATTAAAAAGACAAATGTATGGCTCCAACTTTTGCAAATTAATTAACATTGATCAGTGACAGATGACAGTAATGAACAATTAGCTTGAATTTATCAATAACTGTGTCTCTATAAAATTTTAAAACTATCTTCTTGGGCCCATTTCTGCAAGTTGGGGGGTAGCTGATTAACAATCAGACTGGATTCCCAATTCCACAACTGTTGGAGATCAAGGGACTGTTTTCTAGGTTCAAGTTTTATTTTGTCAAAATATGAATCACATGCTTAAATTTTGATCAGATGGAATGCAGCTAACTTGAATGAAGCACTTCTTTTCCTTGTATATACTCTATATCCCTAACTCAACAACAATGGGGACCTAGATATTTTTCATTTAGATTACAAAAATTGTCTAGTAATTCTAATAATACAGTCATCAAGTATATAAAAGGATAGTAGAATATTAAAGAAATCCTGGTATCAATACAGAAAAGGTTCACATTTATAATCTCTGCAAGCCTTTAAATATCTGAAGAAGAGCAAGCCCTTTTCTAAAGCATTAGCAACTTACAAAAAAAAATCAATGACATTCACTATGTACATTCTTTATTAAACAGAAATGATAATTAATTATGGGGATGAGAAAGCTGTAGTAAACAATTATTTTTCAATATGTTATTAAAGTACAACCAATATTTAAAGCAGAATAAACAAAGTGAACATACTGATTGCGGAGTCTGAGGAGAGGGGCGGCATACAAATCCAATAAATAATAATAATAATAATAATAATAATAATAATAATAATAATAATAATAATAATAATTGTAACCTATGATCTTAGCTTATTACTTAGAAATGGAGAAGAAAAAAGCTTTGCCTAATCTGCATTTCCTATTCTTCCCAGAAGACATTAGTTAAGCTGCTTTCTCCCATCTCCATGATCATACTTAACATCAGACATAAATAAAAGCAATGTAGCAATAGCATTTCCATTAAAAATTAGGAAAAAAACAATCAAGTACAAAATTAATTTATCAGCAGCAAACTTACAACTGCCAAAACAGCCTTTTTTATTACATCCCAGAACCAAGAGGCTGTTGCAAGCTGTTAGTACTTTGGCCAGAAAGTCTATGAATGCTAATCTACTCCTGTAAGGAGACAACACGCTCCGATAGGCTCAGAAGTCTCTATGCAGCTTTCTGTCATATATGGTCAATCGCGTAGATAACAAGATGGTAAAATGTAGCAATGTCAGAGTGCTAGAATCCTATAGCAGCAGTCCCCAATCTTTCTGGCATCAGGGACCAGTTTTGTAAGAAAAACTGTCTTCTATGGACTCTCTCTCTCTCTGTCTTTGTGTGTGTGCTTCTTCCTGCACATGTGCAGATGAAGCTTTGCTCACTATCCTGTTACTTGCATAGTCCTGTTTCTAACAGACCACAAAGTGGTACAAATACTAACCCCCACCCAACCCCCTGGTCCTATAGGATATAGAATATCCTATAATTCCAGTAGCCTCCAATATGATTGAGAGAAGGTTGCCATACATATTCATCTTTTCATTTTATCTGTATGGTTTTCCATTATCTTTCCTTAAAAGGAAGATCTATAGAGCTAGGTCCACCTCATGACTACAGGCACCCATATTTTCTTTTCTTCCTCACCATTCCCCCCCCCCAAAAAAAAGTTTGTAAGGGTGAAAGCAAAGCCTTTATAAGAGCCCATATGTAAGGCAATCTAGAAGTAGGTAATAAGACAGATTATAAGCATTTCATATACAGTGATCCCCCGCTCGTTGCGAGGGTTCCGTTCCAGGACCCCCCGCAACGAGCGGGTTTTCGCGAAGTAGCGCTGCGGAAGTAAAAACACCATCTGCGCATGTGCAGATGGTGTTTTTACTTCCGCAGCGCTAGCGAGGAGCCGAAGATTGGGGGCGGCGCAGCTGTTTTAAAACGTCGCCGCCGACATGGGGGGCTCGCTAGCACCCCCCCAACCCGGGTTGGGGGTTCGGGGGGGTGCTAGCGAGCCCCCCATGTCGGCGGCGACGTTTTAAAACACCCGCGCGGCTTTCCAATGAGTCCCGAAGACAAACGCGGAAGTTTGACGTTTGTCTTCGGGACTCATTTGAAAGCCGCGCGGGTGTTTTAAAACGTCCCCGCCGACATGGGGGGCTCGCTAGCACCCCCCCCCCGAATCCCCAACCCGGGTTAGGGGGGGTGCTAGCGAGCCCATGTCAGCGGGGACGTTTTAAAACACCCGCGCGCCTTCCCAACTGAGCCCTCAAGCCAAGCGCCAAAGGCGAACTTCTGCGCTTGGCTTGAGGGCTCAGTTGGGAAGCGGCCCGAGCGAACGGCGTGGGCGGGAGAAGGGCGCGCGAGCCGCGGCCGCGCGCGCAGGCAGGCTGCGGACAAGCCGTTCCCTCGGGCCGCTTCCCAGCTGAGTACTCAGCTGGGAAGCGGCCTGAGCGAACGGCGTGGGCGGGAGAAGGGCGCGCGAGCCGCGGGCGCGCAGGCAGGCTGCGGACAAGCCGTTCGCTCGGGCCGCTTCCCAGCTGAGTACTCAGCTGGGAAGCGGCCCGAGCGAAGCGGCAGCAGCGAGGAGTTTGCGTGGGCGGTGGGGAAACTCCTCGCTGATGCCCTCCAAGAGGGGGAAGACCTAGGGAAGCCGCCCAGCAGCTGATCTGCCCGGCGCCATCTACGCATGCGTGCCCATAGAAAAAAAGGGCACGCATGCGCAGATGGTGTTCTGACTTCCGGGTTCAAAAATCGCAAATTACCCTGTTCGCAATGGTCGGGGACGCAATAACCGGGGGATCACTGTACACACACTGCTCACAATATAAAAATGACTTGGTAACAACAGGTACCTCTGCTCCAGGCTGCTGCAAATAGGCTGCGGAGCTACAGGACTTTCTTCTCCAGCATCTGCATTGTCTTCCACCACATATTTACAAGAAGCATCTTGCGAGGTAGACAGTTTTCCTTCCTCACTAATAGATAAAAAAAATACAGCTTCGTTTGTGCTTTAAATGTTTGTATCACCATGCAATAATGAAAGACTTGGGGGAAAGGATCCAGGTCACATGCAAACAGATTTTAGAAATATGACTGAAACATGGAAAACAAGCACAAGATTGTTGTTTCTGTTGACATTAATGACTCCCATCAGTTTATGTTTATTAAAAAGGAATTGGACAAGAAAAAATGCAGGAGAGTAGTAAAAAAAAGAGGAACAAAGAAATGTAGATGATGCTCAAATGAAAAAAAAAACCAACAACCATGAATGATCCTTTACAGTACATACCGATAGGATTTCAACACTCTGAAGCCACAGTGAAAGGGAAGGGTGGAAAAAACAGAAAAGTATATAAAAAAGACTATCAAGATCTTTCCACAAAAAAAAAAAAAAGAATGTTCGGATCAAGTCTATCTAGGATGCAACAAAAACAGTGGTATGGTTATCCAAATTCTTTAAACAGACTAGCAATTTCTGCTGCCAAGAAGAGCCTTTTCTGCTGTGGATCCATCTCTGTGGAACATTCCACCACCAGAAGTGAGAACTGTTACATCCCTTTTGGCTTTCTGGAAGAGTATCAAAATCTGGCTTTTTCAATTGTCCTGGGGCCAGAAGTAAGGAACTCACAGCTGATGGAGTAAGACCTCAAACATGCCCCATCCATCTCTTGGGTCTTGTAGGTGTAGTGTTAGTGCAGGTTTTAATATTTTAATGATGGTTTATTTTAATCCTTTATTTTATAATTATTTTTAACTTGTTTTATAATTCGTTAACCACCGAGTCACCTTGTAGGAGAGATGAGTGAGGAAGGAAGGAAGGAAAGAAGGAAGGAAGGAAGAAAGGAAGGGAAGGAGAAAGAAAGGGAGGGAAGGAAGGAAGGAAGAAAAAGAAAACTGGCTCTGCTCATGACTGAGAGGAGCAACCTAGCTATAAATATTTTTTATTTTATTTATTATTTAAAATATTTATCTAGCCATCCATCTTGCATCAACTATTGCAATAATATATGTATAAAACCATAAACATTAAAAATCTAGCACCAAAATTAATCTTCCAACATTCATGTTAAATTCTCCAATCTTCCTCCAATGAAGGATCTTATGTGTATTAATCAGGCTTCCCATTTTGACTAGATTTTCTCTATTACCATAAAACATCATTTCTATAAACAAGCACCTGGATTCCAGAAGGAGAGATTCCATCCTCTATGACCAGCTTTCCCTAGCAGCCCACAATCTTCTTACTCACATAGATGCAAGACTGATGCATCTTTTGTTTCATGGCTAAGTACAGTGCTTACCATATTTTTCGGTGTATTTTACCTCAAAAAGGTGCATCAAAAATCGGGTGTCTTATACACCGGATGTGGGCAGGGGTCAGCAGCCGTGGCACCTATCCCCAAGGCCGCCCGGTAGTTGTCGGCTCGAGGCCGGTGGCTTGACCCCGGGATGAGTGGGGCGCGTGGCAGCAGCTTTGAAGAAGCGGGCGGGCTTCACCCCAATGCATCCAGCCAGTGGAGGAGCCTGTTGGGCAGCTTCGATCATCTGAAAGGATGGGGCTCAGCTCTATCAGTCCCCGCTCCAATCTCCCGCCTTCGGGGGCGCCTTTGGGAGGGCGCAGCGGTTGGCGAAGGTGCTCCAAGTAAAGCTGCCTCAACTCAGGAATCATGTAGCTGGCGCCCTCTGGTCGGAGCACCTTCGCCGACCGCTAGACCCTCCCAAAGGTGCCCCCAAAGGCAGGAAATTAGGGTGGGGACTGATGGAGCCAAGTCTGGTCCTGACGGATGATCGAAGCTGCCCCGCGGGCTCCTCCGCTGGCTGGATACATTGAAGAGACGCCTGCCCGCTTCTCGGAAGGTGCTGCCATGCGCCCCGCCTCAACTGCCCGGCAGCAGGCGTTCTTCCCAGGGTCCCTGCCGGCACTGCCTTAGCAGTGGTGGCAGCTGTTCCCAAGGCCGCCCAGCAGTTGTTGGCTGGAGGCCAGCGGCTTGGCCCTGGGGATGAGTGGAGCACGTGGCATCCAGCCGGCAGAGGAGCCCACGGGGCAGCTTCGATCATCCGGTGGGACAGGGCTCAGCTCTATCAGCCCTCACCCCAATCTCCCGCCTTTGGGGGTGCCTTTGGGAGGGTGCAGTGGTCAGTGAAGGCACTCCGAGCAGAGGGCGCCAGTTGCATAATTCCCGAGCTGAGGCAGCTTTGCTTGGAGCGCCTTTGCCAACCACTGCGCCCTCCCAAAGGTGCCCCTGAAGGCAGGAGATTTGGGTGGGGGCTGATAGAGCCAAGCCCTGTCCCGCCGGATGATCGAAGCTGCCCTGCGGGCTCCTTTGCTGGCTGGATGCATTGAGGTGACGGCGAAGGCGCTCTGAGCAAAGCTGCCTCAGCTCGGGAATTCTGCAGCTGATGCCCTCTGCTCAGAGCGCCTTCAACAACTGCTGCATCCTCCCAAAGGTGCCCCTGAAGGTGGGAAATTAGGGTGGGGGGCTGATGGATCCAAGCCCCGTCCGCCAGATTATCGAAGCTGCCCCATGGGCTCCTCCGCCGGCTGGATGCCACGCGCCCCACTCATTCCCGGAGGACAAGCTAAGAAGAAGTGGCGCATGCTGCTGGTTTGTCCCCAGAGAGACAGAGACGGAGGGAAAGACAGGGGAGGGAAGTGAGAGGGGGAACGAATGTGAGAGAAAAGGAGAAAGAGATAAGAGAGAAACTGTTGGAGGGAAAGAATGTGGGAGAGAAAGAACAAACAAATGAGAGAGAGAAAGGGTGAGAAGGAAAAAGAGGGAGGGAAGAGAAAAACAGAAATGAAAGGGAGAGTGAGAGAAATGAGGGAAAGATTGAGAGAGAATGAGAGGGAAAAAAGAGAAATGGGAGAAAGAAATGGAGAGAAAGAAATGGAGAGAAAGAAAGAAAGAAAAGGGGAAGGAAGGAAGGGAGGAAAGAAGGGAGACATTTCCCACAGAAAACATCAGGAGCCACAAACCCACCCCCTCGTGGCTGGAGAGGTTACTATTACACTGTACACCAAGACAACTAGACACAAGAACAGTTTTCCCCCGAACGCCATCACTCTACTAAACAAATAATTCCCTCAACACTGTCAAACTTTTTACTAAGTCTGCACTACTATTACTACTAGTTTTTTTCTCATCATTCCTATCACCCATTTCCTCCCACTTAGGACTGTAACTTGTTGCTTCTATCCTAAGATTTTTCTTAATATTGATTGTTCCTTCATTGCTTATTTGACCCCTATGACAATCATTAAGTGTTGTACCACATGATTGACAAATCTATATTTTCTTTTATGTACACTGAGAGCATCTGCACAAAGACAAATTTCTTGTGTGTCCAATCATACTTGGCCAATAAAGAATTCTATTCTATTCTATTCTATTCTACTATTACTATTTAATACTACACCATTTGGTTCAGAATACTTTTTATCTTGTTTTCCTCATCTAAAATCTAGGTGCGTCCTATGCACTGGTGCGTCTTATAAAATGAAAAATGCTGTACTCTAAATGACTACCATGTTATCTGCAATGTAGTTATGCCATCCACAACACAGGTGGTGGTAGGATGTGGAATGTTAGAGGACAATCTATGTCTAAGAGCATGGGAACATAGTCATTTCAGGCATGAGCTCTTAAAGGTGAAGCTACACGCATTCTACTATCGTTGCCATCTTGGTGTCATCTACTATACCTCCGCAGCAGGGAGAGGAGGCATTTAGCCCACTCCTCCACAAAGACCTATTGGAGGGTGAAGCATAGAAATCTAATAAATTAAATAAAATCAAAATTGCCTGCAACTATTTGTCTATGGAGATTCTAGGTCATCCAGGTGATGATTGTCCTAAAGATGATTTTTCAAGAGGCAACTGGACTTTCTGATTTTTCTCTGAAGATGTTTTGCTTCTCATCCAAGAAGTTCTTAAGAAAAACCAGAAAGTCCAGTTGCCTCTTGAAAAAGTACATTTGAGATATTCCCTATTCTGTCATACTACAATAGTAGTAATTAGTTAGGAACTAAGCATAACTACAGACATAGTGAAAGCCAATATTTTGTAAAACACCCAGCATTTTGAAACAAGATTGGAGCCCCCCCCAATAAATAAATTGATTAAATATAAATAAATAAATGTGGCTGGAAGTTACGTATTTTCTACGTATTTGGTGTAACACTGTTTCCTTAGTTACTGAAGGAAACACTGAAAAAAATCTGCAAGGATGGATAAGGCCTTCTTTGGATGGTGTGAGTTCACATCTTTTTCATTCCAGATTCTTTTTTTTTCATTCTTGCCATTTTCTATTCTTCATTTTTTTCCTTGTTTTAAACATTTTCACTTGTGAAGCACTCAGAGTTGAGAATTAGATGGCATGTAAATAAGACATGGACAAAAACAGACAATATGCTCAAGTTCAGGTCAGAATTTTGACCAAAATGGTGAACTAAAGAGCACATGGATCATACTAAATTTACATAACTATCTCAAAGTACAAGCTAAAAGGGGGTGGTGGTGGAAAGGCCCTTGTTGTGTGGCTGTTGCATCAGCCTAATGGCAGCTATTATTTTCAATAGATCATTCATAACTAGATTACAAAATTATTTTTAAAAATAAAGAGATGTAAACAGAAAGCACAAAAAAGACTTTAGAGGCTAATACGTAAGAAAAAATAGCAACTATCAACTTAAAAATCTGCCCAATGATATTAAGTGAAAATAAAAATACCTCATCTGATTAAACTTTTAGCACTCACAAAAAAATCATGTTTAAATCCTAATTTCGCAGAAAGCTTGTGCCAAATGGTTGTTTTAAATGGTTTGAAAATGCAACACTAGGCCACCTTTTCATATGATTTAATCTTACAGGGTAGCTAAGTTTAATGCCTCACCTTTTGAAGACAGCAGTCTCAGTTTTAGCGTCTACAGTAAGGCTAAGAGTCTCCTTCATGCTGCCATTCATTACTGTTTCAGTCACTTTATCTGTATTTTCTGTATCATCTTCTCCATCAGAACCAGCTTCCATTGCAATACTTCCTACATCTGAAAAAAGAATTCGAGCAATGAAAATGGACAGTTACATTGTTATTGTATATCTTCTGTTCTGTGCTGAGCTATATAGAACTGTCAGTAAGAAGGAAAATAAACTTTTATATTTTTTATAAACTTTTATATTGTTGAGAGGGGCGGCATACAAATCTAATAATAATAATAATAATTATTATTATTATTATTATTAATTATATATTTAACTGATTAGTAGTAAACTCTTATTGAGAGCTTACTGTCACAGTAGGAACTCTGGATGACAAGTAACAATGGGGAGATGGGCAGCATAAGTATTTAATTAATAAATAAAAATTTAAAAATAATTAATTCTGTTTAAAGCATCAACAAAAAACCAACAAAAATAATAATGAGAGAACCCATGTCAGAGAAATGAAACTGTTCCTCCTTTTCACTTTCTACCAAACTGGGGTCAAATATCATCTTTGCACAAGCTGTGCTGATGGAGCCAGGGTTTCATAAAAGATGGCAGGCTTAGGGATAGAGCAGACATAAAGCCAGAGAAGGACCAATTCCAAAGTCCTCTAAAATGGCATTCTCTCATCAGTGGAATATGCTGAGTCTAATGACACACATTATTAATCAAAATAATTCTGAGCTCTTACTTTCTGGCTGCGTCACAAGGGCAACTACATTTGCATTCAGAGGATCCACTGGTTCAGTGTTGGTTTCCATTTCCACAGGTGAATTACTTCTCAAAGAATCTTTTGAACTTTAAAAACAAAGTTAAGATAAATTGATGAATCACATTTTCAATTATTTTCTGCAAGAAGTACACAGGATAGAATTCAGTTGGTCATTCTCTATGATAATGGTAACTATTTGGAACAGGATTCTAGAATTATGCTTACGCTTATATGTACCGTAACTGAGCGGCAAATAAGGGCAATCTAAACATCAATGAGTACTTGAGACCTTATAGAAGTTTATATAAATTCTGAAAGCTAAACTATCCTTTCTTCGAACCCTTACTTTTCGATTGGGACATGGAAGAAAAACAGATAGCTATTTGGCTATAGATTATTTTTTAATCCCCCAAAACCCCCAACCCAAAATATAATGTGTTGTGGTTGGCTCACATCCAGCTCCTTTGGTCTCGGACTTTGATGAGGATAAACTGGGTCCATCTGGGGGTCATAGGCCAGTGTATCTTTCAGTGAAAGCGAGGGAGAGTTGGGGCCTGGGGATACTCAGGAGGCTGCAGACCCCCCCCCCCCCATGTGATGATGTTAGGGAGATGTGATGGATCCCACTCCTTTGAGTTCTTCACTGTTTCCAGCACGCTGCTTTGTAAATAGATTGTGTGTGTGCATGTGTGTGTATAAATTTGGAGTCCGAGTTTTCATTGGGGCATAATTTCTGCTAATTGAACATAATGTCCAACAGAATGATATGCAGAAAAAAGGAGGATAATGGTTGAGAGAAAATGATAGAAAGAAAATAAAGAGAGAAGCAAATCTTGAAGTGGCAGGGAACAAAATATTAGTGCTGCTTGTTTTATTCTATTATCCAAGATTTTCTGTTCAGAAATGAAATTTTCAACAAAATTAATGGGCCAATGAGGTTAAGTTTTTATTTTTGGAGACTGAGATTTTCTCAGTAAAATGGTTCTTTTTGAGGGGAAAAAATGATACTATAATTTTGCACTTTATTGATAAATTTCTGCAATGTGGTTTTGGGATGAGTGATGAAAAGCTGACTTGGGACTCAAATAATGCCAACCATTTTTTTCCCTCAACGTATTTTTTTTACCTAGAGATGTTAATCTATTACAACTGCACTTTTAAAAGATGTCACAGCAAGCTAATGAGCTAATGCTATCATTTCAAATATAAAATATGTGAAAATATTTTTTTCCTGTGTTTCTTTCATTTCATTCGTAGGTTTTGCAGCAGTACAAAACTTTCCTACCTTACAGTGAAATCTGAAAAGGAAGCCCAACCAGTTTCTTTTGCTGGCATTGGCTCCTCTGTGCTCCATACATCAGATCCAACAGAATCCAGATTAGTGCCATGTGTGGTTTCCATAGGAACATCAAAGTTAGCAGACCAATTAGGTGCTGGGGGGAAATGCAACATTACAAATATATTAGTGTCTAATACTAAGCCTATTGCAAGGTAGTTAAAAAAAATTTTTTAAACAAAGTCAGAGGAAAAAATTGCCACCTCTATTACTTTTATGAATACTGAGAAAAAATAAAACCATTTACAACTATTCATTCTACTATTATTATATTTAAGCAACTAAATTTTACAAAATGTCTGTCATTTTAGAATATATCTCTTTACATTTTACGCATGTTCATTTGTAATGGAAAATGTCTATATACTATATTTCACTACACACAGCCATCCGCTACAAGCCAAAAATAAGAGAGGGAGGGGTGGTGCACATGTTCCTAAGTCCCTCTGTACATCCATACATTGTCCTTGCATTGTGATATATTAAATGTTGAGAGTTTGATCTATCTTGGTCCAACTGAGGCAGCAACCATAATAATAGAACTGATGTAAAATATTTTTATTTTTATGGAGTTAACTTGAGGAAGTAGAAATAATGAGGGGGGGGGAGGCCAAAGGCTTTTGTTCTGTCCCAGCATCCAGTATAAGATGCATACCACCGAATTAACTACTGAAGGTTTTACTATTTACAAAAGTCTTATGCAGTTTGAGTCTTTCCAAAAAGAAGTTAGGTTCTAGCAAAGGTTTCACCGTACTGATTATAAAGTCTTATCAGCTGGCCAAAGTCCCAAGAATAGTTAAACACACCAATAATTACTAGACTGGAGTAAAAGCCTTTATTGTAGACCTACAGAAGTTGGCTGGAACCCCGAAGCTTATTAAGGAAGCCAAGAATGTGGTTCTTTTGAAACATAAGCCAAAGACAAGAGGAACGAACTGTGTTTGCGTTGAAGCACTGCGTAACTCCCCCTTAAATAGCCTGAGGGCATGGACCAGTAGCCAGCAGTGCTACTCACGAGAAAGCCTCCTCCTGAGTAACCACTCATGCCTCCTGGAGGCCCTGCAAATCCTAGCATCAAGAATAAGCTCCTCCTCTTCTCCTGAGTCACTCATCTCAGAAGGTGCAGAAGGCCCTGATTGCTCTTCAGCCTCTGTTCACTGTCAGAGTCGGGTGCCGGGAACTACAGGATGCCTGTACCACACCTCCGCTGTCTCTGAGTCCTCTGGGTCTATTACTAATTGCGCAGGATGTGAACGGGCCACAACAGCTTCCATATTATTATTTTTTTAACAAATGAAAAATCCAGTAAGGACAGTGCAATTCCTGCATCTGAATTTGAATGCATGAAAAACTGTGAAAAAAGCTACTTACTTTCATTTAAATCTACTTCCATCTTGTCTTCTGTATTAGTGCTTGATTCAAACAGGTCTTGCTTTGTTCCATCCTCTTCTTCAGAATCTGTACTCTCTTCGCTATCTGTACTGCCTGAACTTTTTATTTTAATGAAAGAGACATATAACATGAATGTCCTTCCCTTCACTTATTACATAATCATTTTTAAAACTTAAAAACTTTGGAGGATTAAGAATAGCTGAAGAGGTCTGACTGATAAACCTATTAACACAATTACAGTGTCTTTAAACAACATAACAAAGCTAGACATTCTGTTATGTTTGCTGTTTAGATAATATTCCAAAGGAATCAAACAGAGGAATATGAACTCTTGTCAAGTCACTAGGTCCTGGAATGAAAAATCTAGTTATTTAACAATTTTAGCCAGGCATTTCTTTGCAGTATATGTAAATAAAATATAACTAAACTAAACTAAATTTAAGAAACTGGGTTAAAATTACATTAGCAACGTATTCAATAAAACCATATCATGCCAGAGTCCAAAAGCCAGGCCTTCACAGCCTTCTGAAAGGCTAATGAGGCAGTGCCACCCGGGGGTGGGGGCAGATGACTTTTTCGTAAGACAGATGTCATGACAGAGAGGTTATGCTTTCTGACTTTACTAGTGAAATTGCTTCACTGATGGAACATGCATGTCCAGTCTATCAGAACTAATGGAAAAGGCAAAAACAACTGGGATAGGTAGTCCATGAGTGATCTGAGCCATGTCATGTAGATGTTTAAAGTGACAACCAGCATGTTGAATTTGCATCTGGAGGCCACCTAGGAGCCAGTGTAGCTCATGTAACTTTATGAGCCATTTCTTTTCATAAGAAAGAATTTATAACTTACTTGACTCTACTGAACATCTTTTTTATTAGATGTGATAAATTGTTAATGGGAAAGCGCAAGAAAGCAGGTGGTTGACTGAAGCCTTCTTTGTAATTATTTTAAAAGTGATCTCCAATTAGACACTATCTTAAATATCTTGACAAATTAAATTAATGAATTTAAAGTATGTAAGTCCCATGCCATAAGAAGCTATTTCAGAAGGCCTCTGGCCAGTGGGCAACATAAAAAGGAGGCAGTGCTGAAAGTCAAAATTCCCTCTGTCACCTAACATTTCTGCCAGGAGACTCAGCTAGGGGTTGTGACTAGCTATCATCTTCAACAACAACATAATAACATTTTCCTGGTACAGTATTTGAAGATTACCTGGATCTTCTCTGAGATTCTGGAGTAAAAGCAATATGTTTCTCTTCCCAGATATCTTCTTCATCAGAGCCACCATCATCAAACTGCTGTATTCTCTCCTTGCAGCATGCTTCAAACAAAGCAATGTTGCCCTGAATAAGTGAAAAAGAGCACTATTAATAAACACTGACTTTTTAATTTGTCATGCACTGTTGTGCAAATGTGTGTGCACGTATGGGCAAAAGCCTCCTAAGGCATGAAAACAAGGCTCTAATAACTTTCTGTAGGTTGTCATGTCAAATGTTTCTAGATGTCTCTCCCTCCAAACACCTGCTTGCCCGATCTCTGATCTCAAATAAGACTTAATAGGGAAAGAGGTGAAAAAAACATTAAAATAAGAACACGAGAATTCCAGATTTTCCTGCTCTTTGTTGTGTCATCTGCATGTAAGGGAACAAAGGCATATCCCTTATGATAAAACAGCCTGAAAACTGTGTAGGCATTAGTCTTCTTATTGATATAAAAATTGTTCTTTATTTCAGGCTGGGGATCTTGTTTCTTCCCTTCTTCTCCATTTTAGAAGGTTATGTGGCTGATTTCAGGATAGAGAAAATAAACTACAAGGAAACAGAAGTTCTTTTCATCTTTCGAGGTTCAGTAAAACAAGGGTCCCAATTTTGGGGGCCAATATGCTGACTTTGTAAATGACTTAGAGAGGCCTAGTAAAAGCAGTGAAGCACATACCGTATTTTTCGGAACATAAGACGCACCCTTTTCCTCCCTAAAACAGGCTGAAAATTCAGGTGCGTCTTATACTCTGAATGCAGCTTTTTTCAAAGCTTTTCCCCCCCAGCCCTAACTAAGTGCTAGCGATCTTCCCAGCTCTTACCTTGCAGGTTCCTTCATTGTTACTGTCTGCAAAGAATGTTTTCCAAGCCCTAAGTCCTTGCAAAGCTTTTTTCATTGCTCTAACTTGCTTGCAAGCTCTTTCATTGTTACTCTCTCCAAATAAGGTTTTTTTTAAAAGCCCTAACCAGGAGATAAAATAATGTGCTGAAACTGACCAGACTAAGGATGCTAGCCAGATGAATATCTAGTAAGCAATTTCTTTTCCCTATTTCCCACCCAAAAACTAAAATGCGTCTTATACTCCCAAAAATACGATAAGTCTTAGTGCTATTGCTATGCAAAATGTTTCCTCTAATTATACATTCCGTAAAGAATGCAGCAGTAGAGTTTCTGTTAAAATTATATACTCTTTTAAAATACATCAGCACACTGTGGAGCAGACTAGTTCTCATTCAGAGATATGTACTCATTTTCATTTCTATTGAGGGTAAAATTGAAAAATAACTTACACTTTCATTTGTATTGAGGGTAAAATTGATGTCTGATACACGATCAAAAGAAACACTGTGAATAAAGTACAAATTTAGGTAGTAAAACAAAAAGGAAGTATCACTTTATAGGACATACTGAAATACTTCATTTAATAACTTTACCTATCTTAAAAAAACACCCTGAAATACTTTTTCCTAGTACAAAATTTAAAGCCTTTTGAAATAGCCCATATAAATTACTTGAGAAAATGAAACTTGAACCTTTTTTTCAGATCGTGATAAACCTCATGTCTAACACTGCCTTCTTCCTTTATCAAGAAGAGTATCTCCAAAGGGAATGCATACCTTCAAAATATTTTTATCTCTGAGGGTCATATGAAGTAGCCAGGTTTAAAAATTATGCATCGCTGCAAACACGCAAGTCATTGCAATTTGTATATATGATTAACAGTTAAATAGAGCTTGCAAAGGATTCAACTTGTGCGTCTGTTAGTAACTATAATATGTCAAGGTGTTCTATATTACATCTTTAAAGATGAGCAGGCAACTTGATTGCTAATATATTAAGCTAAAAGCTCTTTAAACAAGCTCAAGTAGGACAAGGATTAAACTCACTTGTCTCAATGACAGGCATCACTTCTAGCAGTAGTGTTCCCTTCAATAATGTGATAATATGGATACTCTTGGATAATTCTATGGGAAGGGAAATGAAATAATCTATGTTGCTACAAAACTACTTCTGGATGTCAGCAGAAAAACAATGTTAGGTCTACTATTCCAAGAATGGTTACACTTAAGACTGTCAGAAATGTTTTCAAAATTAGAATTTTAATATGTCAAAATTCTGATATGCAACATCTGCATTCATGTTTCCGGATCTGGGATACAGATTTTGATACAAATTCTTGGAATGTGTGCAGTTACATTGATGCACTTATATAAATCCAAATTAAAACAGAACACTACATAATCAAAATTACTAAATTTCAAATGCATAAAGTAAAAAACCTCATAAAGTTGCTTCCTGCCCATCTCATGCATTTGGAAGCTGCCATCATATGCATTTGGAAATCAATATTTAGCTGTTTTCTTATTTAAATTTAATTTGTGAAAAAACATCAGAATGTGCATAAACATTGTGTTAGTTGTAGGTTAGCTTTGTGTATGAGCAATGGCTTATATGTAGCTTGAATTGTGCTTTTAAACATTTTAATTGTAGGGAACTTTTAGCAGTCAATTTTACCCATTTTATTATTGAAATATTCCAAGAAAGTGACAACTTGCTAGAAATTTTCTCAGAATAAGCTAAATAAGAGATACAGAAGCAAAATTTTTAAAAATCATAATAATGTATAATATACCGTATTTTATGTACGGTACAAGATGTACTTTTTCCCCTCCTAAAAGAGGCTGAAAATGTGGGTGCGTCTTAGACTCAGAATGTAGCCCTGTCCACCTGCTGGCCCCTACACTTCGGCCACCCTAGGTCCTCTTCCTGGCTGCAGAGATTGCCACCGACAGAGGCTCTGCGGATTGTGTTTTCAGCCTCCAAGCACTTGACGCAGTGTCCAAAATGGTTACCCAGAACAGCTGCTGTCTTCTCTTACCCCTTTCCGCACTTTGCCTGCTTTATCACTGGAGTTCAGCTGTGCTTTAGAAGCTATTTTTCAGCCCCAATCAGAGCTAAGAAATTTTCCTTTTGCCTACATTTCTAATTGCTGTTCCCTCTGATGATCAGCTATGCACAGAAGCACAGCCCCAACCTCAAAACCAGCAAGCAAACTGATGTGATGAAGCTCTCTAGGCTAAGGTCTAGCCAGATTCTGACTAGACCGTACCTGGTAGCCAGAATCCTCCCCCCTTATTTACCTCCCCCAAAACTAAGGTGCATCTTATACTTCAAAAAATACATTAGTAGGTGATGGATGAAAGTTTACTTCAATCCAACTAAATTCACCACATAAGGAAAAATATTTTTCATAGTTTACAATTACTATTTTTTAAATTTATTTATCATATGTGTATAATTGCCCATGAGTGATTCTGTGGTTCCAAATACAGAGATATGGATCCCATAGAATACATCCATTATGCCAACAATCCCAAAGATATTTTTCAAACACATCCTGATATATCCCAAATTCTAGAACTTATCTTGAAATTTAAGAGAAAGGAACTCATAAAATGAATCTAAACTTGTTTTTTTTTTAGTAAAGATCACAAATAACTTTTGCTTTCTAAATTAATTACAAATTAATAATGAGGTTTTTTGGAGTATACAAAAAACATAAATATCTACGAAAAAAATTAAATAAACAGCATTTTATTGGTTTTGGGGGGTAATGAATAACCACTGTGATGCAAGACATGAAAACGAAAGTAACTTTTAAAATAGGGCTGTACTTACTTGCCGATGTCATCTTGATCAGCAAACTTCTCATCGTTGAAGCCAAACTGGTCAATAAAATTGGACGTCATTTGTTGCATCTGATAATCAGAAAAGGCCTGGCAATCCCAGGACCAACGACAGTGATATAATGATTCTAATAATAGTCTAAATACTATTTGCCCAATTTGCTCCAGAACTAATAACTTTCATTAAATTGCAAGTACATATCATATGTGCGTGCATGCACACACATACATATACCACATATGGATAGGGCTGTTTTGTCATCATCAGATGTATGTAATTTGGGAATTTAGGGGTGACTGTTTTATAATTGAGTACTAAAATTACAGCTGATGGCACTACTCCTAATCTCACTAAAAGATATAAGGGAGTTTTATGTTTTGTTTTGTTTTAGATGGAAGATACATAGTAACAAAGAGTGTTACTATTACTTTAAATAACCCAGTTTATGAGACTACTAGAATATTTGGTAAAATATAAGAAATATGGAGAAAGAAAAGGTTTCTTCTAGAATTACACTTAAAGTGAATCTCTTGCATCTTCCCAATACCTAAAATTTGATAAATTCCTATTTAAGAATACAGTCAGAGGTAAGTGACTGTAGCCCCATACTGAAATCAGGAATGGTATGAAACTCATTACTGCCTAAAGCTCATTTAACACCATCTCTATATATTTACATGCATAAAAGAGAAACCTCTGCCCCTCTCTCTCTCTGCATATTTTGCTTTTCTGATTTAGACAGCTTGATGGTTTTGACTATTTGATTGGATTATATGTATGAGCTTCTTCTAGACAATTAATTTTAAATATGACACTGAACACTAAAGGACTATTAGAGAATTAACTGTAATCAACATTTTTGTAGATCAGGGCTTTATATTTATTTGAATATTTATATTGCTTTCTAGTCCATGAGAAGGCAAACTATGAGTACTCTGTTATCCCATAGAATCTAGTACTGAGATCCTATCGACTCTAAAAGAGATCTTAATTCTGTCAGAGGAAAATATATGAAGTTTAGAATTGAACTCTGGGGTCCTTGGAGCTCTCCGAGTTGGTTGTTTGCTCCTTTCATTGTTCCAAATGCCAAATTCATTATACTTAATGATGTCAGTGAGTCAAATAATGAACTATCTGCAATAAATCAAGCTCTAAGAGCACCAAGGTCTGCACAAGGATCTTAACTGACAGAAATCAATAGGAAAACCATACATAGATATAAGTAGTGTGCATGCTATTTTCTAAGCTATACTTTTAGAACATGTTCCCAAATGTCTAACTTGACTACAGGAGGATTGTCTTGGTTGTAAAAGGTTATTGAACAATGGAAAAGGTTGCCACACATTGTAATGTAGTTAGTTTTTTTATCAGAGGCTGGAAAGGTCCATGGGTTATACCTAAGGTCACTTCCAACTCTCTATTTTATGAAATTGGTTTTATTTTCTTAAATAATATAATCTTACACAACTGCAAAATCTGAAAGTGTATAATTTATCAGAAGCCTTTAGCAAAATAGTGTATGCAACCAGTATAGCTTTGAGTTTAACTCACCTCTTGCAGTGAAGAATCTTGTGAAAAACCAGTTTCTTTAAAATCAATTTCATCATCGCTGGATGAATGAATGTGACAAGTAGTAACCTAGTAAAAAGGCAAAGAATTTGTGTTAAAAAAGTTCTGAATAAATACAGTGGAACCCCGACATAAGAGCTGCTCTACTTAAGAGCAACTCGAGATAAGAGCTGGGAGGGGAGAGATATTTTTGTTCTACTTACAAGCCCAAATTCGAGATACAAGCGCCAAGGAGCTGTCTCCTGAAGCCAAACGCTAACTTCCGCGTTCAGCTTCAGGAGACAGCTGCGAAGCGGCGCGCGTGTTTTAAAAGGTTGCAGCCGGCCTGGGGGGCTCGGGGAGGGTGCTTGCAGCTTTCTTTCTTGCTCTTTTTCTTTCTCTCTTTTACCTTCCCTTCCTCTATTTCTTCTTTTCTTTCTCCTTCCCACCTTCTTCCCTCCCTCCCTCCCTTCACTCATTCCTCTCTTACTCTCCCCTTTCATAAGTTTCCTTGCTTCCTTCCTCTGTTCCTGTCCCTTCCCCCTTTCTTTCTTTCTTTCTTTCTTTCTTGCTCTTTTTCTTTCTCTCTTTTACCTTCCCTTCCTCTATTTCTTCTTTTCTTTCTCCTTCCCACCTTCTTCCCTCCCTCCCTCCCTCCCTTCACTCATTCCTCTCTTACTCTCCCCTTTCATAAGTTTCCTTGCTTCCTTCCTCTGTTCCTGTCCCTTCCCTCTTTCCTTCCTTCCTTCCCACCCTCCGTCCATTCATTCACCCATTCCTCTCTTGATCGCTTAAAGCCGGTCCCTGGTGCAAAAAGGGTTGGGGACCTCTGTCCTACAGGATTGGGTGGCAGAGAAGTTGAACATATGTAAATTTAAAAGTTTAAGAAAGTTTACAAGTTAAGTGAAAGAAACTTCATTATTCATTTATATGTACATGTACATTTCTTCATTAAAAACATGTCTTTCTGCATAATTTAGACTAACTTTGTGAGTTTTTTGAGGGCTGGAACCAATTAAAATTATTTACATTAATTCCTATGGGGAAAAGTCGTTCGAGATAAGAGCTGCTCGACTTAAGAGCCCAGGTCCGGAACGAATTAAACTCGTATCTCGAGGTACCACTGTATCAGAAAAATCTACACTAGTTGTCCTAGATTTACAATCGTTCATTTAATGATGGTTTGAAGTTACAACAGCTTCTAAAATGTCATTTATGATCTGTCCTCAAAGCTATGACAGCTGCACCACTTAACGACTGCTCATTAAGCAATAGAAATTCTGATCCCAATTGGGGTCATAAATTGAGGACTACCTTCATAGTAATAAAACTGAAAAAAACATTCCACTATGTAGAAGAATTAATTGAAACATATCCTCACCCTACCTAACTTGGATTCAACTGATAAAAACCTCGCTGCAAGATAGACTTGAAAAAGTTACAATCTACCAATGAAATTATTGCTAAAATATGATATTTTAATTTTTAGAATTATTTTCTATATTCTTGCAAACGAATTTGTTTTGGACACTTCCTCAAAAAAAGAGTTCATTTTAAATGTAAATTTTAGAGCTAATCATTACAGACACCACACTTCCCTTAAATTGATATAGATCCTGATAGTTCTCTGCTTGTTACGTGAGATGAAAGTAGTATGTAGAATTAAGTAATAGATTATTAATTGCTTTTCAATTAATTCAAATTCAATTATTGGACAGATTATATATAACACAACATTAAGATAAACAGCATAACAGAGCTAGAAGGGACCTTGGAGGTCTTCTAGTCCAACCCCATGCTCAAGCAGGAGACTTTATTATCATTTCAGAAAAATGACTGTCCAATCTCTTCTTTAAAAACCTCCAGTGATGGAACACTCACAACTTCTTGAAGCAAGCCATTCCACTGATTAAGAACAAGTTTACATTTAAATAAAACTCAAATTTACAAATAGAACTAGAATTATAGCAGTAATCAATATGTTTCAGTTACTTCTTGATATAGCTCCCTATCTTTGTGCACAATTATACAGAAAAATAGTTGGCAGCAATATTCTGTTCAAGCAGAGAGACTTCTCTGCTTACTTGACTTATCTCTGGATCCAAAACCAGCAAAAAGCTAGGAGCAACACACAGGAACTAGCGACCTAATTAACGTTTGACAAAAGAACAAAGAACGTAGATCTTTAACTGGATGAAAGCAGTTCTTACGTTAAATTCTGCCCTTAAAAAGTATTTGTACTCTTCTTGCTTTTACAACAAAATCATTATACCTGCAGAGCAGCTTTATTTAATGTATGTTGAACAAAATATTAAAAAATGAAATTTGTTGTCTCCTTGTCTACCGTGGACCTCACCCCATTCTTAAGAGGTCCGTAAAGGGGATGTGCATAAGTGCACCAGTGTGCCTACTGTCTTTGTCTTGCTGTCCCCATTTATCTGCATTTACTTCCTTTATTCGTTTTTTATGTTCATACATATACTTATCTTGTATATGTTTGACAATAAATAAATAAATAAAAATATAAATAAATGTATCTCACATAGCTCAGAGTAGAATGGTTAACAGATTAAATAAGAGACTAGCATTAGAATTGGCATTCTGGATAAACAGACTTAAAAATAACAAGTTAATGAACCCAAGAGAAAAAAAGTTAGGTTACGAGGAACTGTAATTATTTTTGCAATACACACACACAGAAAGTGGCCAGTAACTCAGAACCAAAGAAAGAAGGCCTCAGCAACAACAAAAACCTAATAAAGAGGAAATGGGATTCAGTACTTTTGGGAGTATTGTTATGATTGTTATTATGTGTTGTTTTCATTTTGTAATGCAAAAATTGCAGTTAACTTCTCAAATGCCATCTTATAAAACCTACCAAGTCCACTGTATTTCTCTTGTTGGTTTCGCCTAAAGAGTTTGTGCAGAAAGATTCCCATTGTTCCCTGACTTCATCTGGAAGTTCTAGAAAGTCCAAAGAGAAAAAAATTGCAATATCAAGAATGCAGATTGTCATCATAGGTACCGTAGATTATTTTATGTCACTTTGAAGTTTACTAATACATATTATTGAAAATATACACATTTATTTCCCAAGGTCATTAGGAAACTCCTACATTGCATTTGCTATTTATATGCAAGATTTTCAGTATTTCTGTACCCAAACTTAAATTTTCACTCATTGTTCCCAATATCAATTCTTACAATTGGTACCTTGATTGAGATACAATTTAATGGATCATCATCTTCAACAACTGAACTGATTTGTTCAGCTAGACATTATCTTCATTAGTATGTAGAAAATTAATCAATTGACCAGCCAAACAGATATCAAAATTAGGCAATAACCTATTTTGCTTGTTTCATAATCAAAATCATTATTTAATTCCATAACTAGGCATTTGGACAATTTGCTATTGAGATATAACTGGCAAATGCAGCAAAACAATGGGCTTCTGTTATCAGCTGCCTTCTAACACTGGAGGCAATTCCAGAACTAAAACATAAGATTTTAAAATCTAATAGACTTGATTAGTTGACATAAGATTCATGAAACACCAGGCTTATAAAATGTTCTCTTGTGAGAGATTCACAGCTCTATATCATATTGGAAATTTGGTGTAGTGGTACAGTGCTGAGCTTGTATCTCAGATACAAAGCCAGCTGAGTGACCTGGAGCCAACTCTCAGCCCCTGGAAGCAGGCAGTAACAAACACCACATCTAAAATAATGCCAAGAAAACTGCAGGGACTAGTCCAGACAGGCACCAGGAGTTAATACTAACTTGAAACTACCAAAATAAATAAATAAACAAACAAACACTGTATGATTTGAATTAATTATTCATCTTTCACAATAAAGTGGAATCTCTGCAAGTGTTCAAAAATCCAAGCCAAGCAGATGACACATTGAAGACATCTTCTATTTTTGGCTTTTTTTGGGTTAAACAAAAACTCCTGAGAAGTAATTTTCAACCTCTTCGTCTAAACTTTGTTACAATACATCATGCAACTATTAGCTTAAACATGTACAGTGATCCCTCGATCTTTGCGATCTCGATCTTCGCGAAACGCTATATCGCGATTTTTCAAAAAATATTAATTAAAAATATTTTCCCACCCGATGATGTCACTCTTTTCCTTTCTCATCTTTCTTTCTCTCTCTTGCTTCTTCCTCTCTCACACTATCTTCCTCCCACTCTCATCTCTTTCTTCCCTTCTCTCTTTCTCTATCTCTCCCCCTCTTACTCTCGAGCGGCGCTTGGGCGGCGGGGAAGACCCAGGGAAGGTTCCTTCTGCCGCCCAGCAGCTGATCTGCTCGGCAGCGCCGCAGCAGCAAGGAGCCGAAGATCCGGGTTTCCCCTTTGCGTGGGCGGCGGGGAAACCCGGATCTTTGGCTCCTCGCTGCTGCGGCGCTGCCGAGCAGATCAGCCGCTGGGCGGCCGAAGGAACCTTCCCTGGGTCTTCCCCGCTGCCCATGCAAAGGGGAAACCCCGATCTTCGGCTCCTCGATGCTGCGGTGCTGCCGAGCAGATCAGCTGCTGGGCGGCGGAAGGAACCTTCACTGGGTCTTCCCAGGTGCAGAAGTAAAAACACCATCTGCGCATGCGCGGCCATGGAAAAAAAGGGCGCGCATGCGCAGATGGTGTTTTTACTTCCACACCACTATATCGCGAAAAATCGATTATCGCAAGGGGTCTTGGAACGGAACCCTCGCGATAATCGAGGGATCACTGTATTTACATTATTCATCTGGCACCACTGAGAATAAAAATCAAATTGGTGAAACCTGATGTTTGCTAAGTTATCACACTTAGAAGTAGAATACCTCAGATCCCATAAACTTTTAAGAAAGGACACTGGGGGTGGGGGGAGGTGGACACGGAGAAATGAAATAGGAGATTCCCAAAAAATTGATGATAAAAGGAGGCTATGAAAATGTGAATTCCATTTACACAAGACTCAGTAAGCAAAGGCACAATAGATTACCTTTAATAAGTTGCTGCACCAGTGTACAGTTTGGCCCTTTATCAGTACTGTGCACAATGCAATTTGCTATTCTTGTTAAGTGACCCATGTAGCCATACCGTCTTCCTCCTTCAGCTCTGCAAGAGTTAAACTAAGTTAGTTATTCAATCAAAAGAATTAGTTAATTATAGGATTTTTATTTTATAGACTTGTAGAAAATGGAACAAAAACAAAGGCTGATTCGAGCAGCATAGAACAGAATAATAGCTCTGTTAAAGGCTAGCAACTGCATGCCAAAGTTCTAATTAGCTTGGGTTTTTGTTTAGGTAGCTTGCAGCACTACGTTGCTTAATTTATGATTTAATCTAGAATTGCAATTCTAGAATATGGATGAATTCAGTAAGAAATTCAAATATATTGTGCAAACCTGGAATTATGATAAAATAGGACAGATTAATCCTCCATCTAAAAATCTTGTGCATTCTTAAACAACTAAATATTTAAACAGCATTCTGCATTAAAACATTCTTCTGCTTTAGTTTCAATATACATTTCTTATTTAAGTAGACTATAATTATATATGGGAAAGATGGCCAAAACATATACAAAAGTCCACAAAAGTGAGTGTTTAATTAAAACAAATATAATAAACAGTGCAAATAAGGAGAATTAATAATGTTATCTGTTTTCATGGAGGGATCTCATACCATGAGTCACAGGAAAAAGAGGTATATGAAATTCAGAGTTTATATAAAATTGCCAATTATAATTAAAATCTAAGTCAATGTCAGTGATACCTATACTTCATGTTAAAGATACAAAGTTTAAAAAATTTCTGACTACTCACTGTTTCTTTTCATTCATATCCCATGCTTCAAGTATTCGTTCTATTAAATGGCACTTAAGGAAAAGCTATAAAGAAAAAATAATAATTAGTTTTGCAGGAAAAATTAAAAAAACCTTGATCAAATAAGAACTACAGTATTTACCACCTCAGTGACTGGCTAGCCACCAAACTGTACAGTGCAAAAAGCACTATCTCCCCCCCCCCACACACTTACACACATACAAACACTCACTCTCTTCAACCCTGTCATTTGATTTTCAATGTTTAACGGAAAGAATAAAGATTAAACCCAAATTATCTACATGCTGCAATGATATTATGTGTTCTGTCCTGAAGTAACTCCTTAATTGTTTACAGTTGTTGAGGGGGATAGAGATTTTGGGGCAAATTGTCTCTATGTAACCTGACAAGACAAACTAGATGCAGTGTTTATGACCGAGAAATAATTGGCAAGGATATTTCCTGCATTTCTGCTTCAATACTTGCCATAAAACCCCTGTTAAAAAATAAAGGTACACGAAGTCTGGAGTGGAGAGGTTATTATACATTAGAATCCTATTAAAATATAATGCTAGCACGTGTTTCTTTATCCTGTCACTCACTTATTATAGTTGCAATAAGTTCTCAAAGATAGTTGAAATTATTATTCAGTTAGAGAACTTACTACCACTGTACATAACTGCAGCAACAATTAAGAAGAAAACAAGAAAATAGCTTACGTGTTTCAGCAAAAGGTTGCCTCTAGTGGTATCTGGATCTGAGACTGTACCATTTTCTGTGCTTTCAAAAGGACTTGCAAGGATCAGTGCAATACAAATTTCTACTTGAGTATGCAAAAAATTGTTCCATGTGTATTTAAAAAACATATCCTGTGGGAGAAAAAGATACAGGTATCAGAAGTATACATACCACTTACTAAACATGTTCGGATATTTTTTTCCACTGATAAAGTGATATTTAAAATATTCTTCCTTGCTTAAAAAACCTATCAGATATTCTTTATAAGCGGATGTCAAACTCGTGGGTCAGATATTTCACATGCTACTCCCCCCCATTTTAGCAAAGGGGGAAAAACTCATGATATGTCACATGACGATGTGTGTTTGACATTTCTGCCTTAAAATAATGAAGGAAGCTTAACTCAGGTTTGCCAGAAGCAGCAATCGAAATCCTAAACACCCCTTTTGTCAAAATTTCTTTGACATAGGATTATGGAATCTTTTCATAATCATGTGTGTATGTGTAAAAACATACATTCATTTAGGCCAGACTTGGGCAAAGGGCGCCCCATGGGCCGCATCTGGCCCGCCCACTGTCTGTGACCGATCCGCGGAGGTTGGTTCAACCTGTACACGCATGCAGGCAGGCAAAAACCCAACCCCGGGCAGTGTTTTCAAACGCCGCATGTCGGACAGCCTCAGCACCTGTGTGCAGAAGCGGCGCCCTGGGGAAAAATTGGCAATAAGTGGTCATATAAATCCTATAAGTATTTAAGTAAGTAAGTAAATAAGTAAGTAAGTTAAATATAAAAAGTGTTTTCTTACCAGTATAACTCCTATGCTGTTGAGCTCTATTAGTTCCTGGTTGACATTGTTCGTATTTGTTTGCAGAAGGCTGGATATTAACCTAATCACATTTAACCTGGTATTCCCCACTGGTGGATCTAGTACACCCCATGTTGTCTTCATAACACTTTTCTATACAAAAATAAGAATGCAACATTTAAAACAGAATTCCAACTCCTGAAGAAATATTTAAGTAACATGAACATAATTCTATGTTTAGCATAATGCTTATAAAATTTTATTCAAAGGATTATTTTCTATAGTTTTATGTTCTGGAATATTATTTTTATGTTCTAAATAGTGTTGGGCGAACCAAATTTGCCCGTGTTCAGGTTCGGCGTTCGATTGAAAACCGCGATACTATTGCAGCAGCGGTGTGGGGGGGGGAGGTGCTCTACACATGCCGGCTATGCAGCTTTAAGTGGGGGGGTGGGCAGGAGGGAGAGACGGGGAGGGCTCCGCCCCTGAAGGGCTTTAAAAGGGCTGAAGGAATCCAGACCTTTGGAGCACGAAGAGGGAGGAGAGGCGTGGATTTCCCATAGACTTGGGGGGGGGGGGGGGTGCAAGCAAAAGGAGGCGGGGAATCCCATTTCCCATTTGCTTGGCCCCCCCACTGGGGATGAGGGATAAGCCATGCCTGACCCTGGAGCCCGCTTAGGAGCCTCTCGCTTGTTCCATCGTGGCTCTCCTGCCGGCTGCAAAGACAGGACTTTCTCCCCGCTGAGCTCCTGGGGATCGTAGCCTGACCTCCCCACAAGCGCTTCGCTTCACGCCGTGCCAGAGGGGTGGGGAGGCAGGCTCTGCCGGATGGCTATTCAGGATGCCGGCAGGCAGGTTCAAATAGGCGGTGAGGGGAGGGCTCTGAGGCTCAAGTCGCCGACTTGGCTTGGGGGGGCAGGAGGGGCGACTCCAGACCCGGAGTCTGACCTCCTTCCCAGCGCTTCACCTCCCGCTAGGCCAGAGGTGTTGGGGTTCGGGGGTCCGAACCCGAACTCTGACGTCAAGTTCAGCCAAACCCGCCAAACCCGAACTTCAATGGGTTTGCCCAACACTAGTTCTAAAATATTTAAGTAAGACTATAGTGCAGTGATGGCAAACCTTTAGCTCATGTGCCAAAAGGGTATGCACGCACACACTAGCGCGTGTGCCTCATGCATGTGCATCCCTGCACTGCCCCCACACATGAGCACAAAACCCCTCTGGAGGGGGAAAATGGCCTTTCCCAGGACATAAAAACACCCAACAGACAAAACACACTTCTGGTTTGCTGTTGTACTGTTTTTTGCACTCCGGAAGGTTCAGGGGAGCTTTCTGAAGCCCTGGAGTGCATAAAACAGCACAATGCCAAAATAAAAGTTCATTTATAATAACTTTTTAATGGTTTTTTTTTTAGTTTGTTATGTTTTAACTTTAGTTAAACTGTTCTACTTCTTTTACTGTTCTGTATTTATTTTTATTGTACATATATCGTTGTTGCAAGACGCCTGAGTCCTTCGGGATTGGGCAACATAGAAGTCAAATAAACAAATAAACAAACAAACAAACAAATAAATCTTCATCAAAGAGACAATCAGTTTTAGCCTTGGCTTCTAGGATATGTCTACTAATGGAGAGTGCTACACATGACAACAAAGAGCAGTGATGAACAACAAAACCTTAACTCACCGATCGCAACAAGCCAATTATGCTCCTGTTTAGCAAATCATAATGCTTCTGTCTGATGATCCCGAATCTGGTTCCAGACTAGCAAACATGATAGGAATAGGATACTTTCTCCCACACAAGGGGAGAGCACTTTTTCAAAGCTATCTATTGCTTGGCAATTTAGAGAGAAAGAGCAGTCCCAGAGAATATAACTTGCAGTTAGGACTACAACATCCAGCCCTCTTTATTTCTAGGTAAAGAATGTTGCTTATATGGAACTTATTTGAGATGCTAGAGTCAGAGGTGACTCTGGAGAAGCTACACAGAAACATGTATTAAACTTGGGAAAAAGAAAAAGCCTCAGAAAGATTTTTTCCCCAATTCACCAGAATATAAAAGAGAGAGAGGGAAAACTCAATTACACTCTTAAGATTCTATATCTACAGGAAAATATCAATTTACAAGCCATGGTCCTTTACAAAAGCACATGGCATCGGACCAGAATACCTCCAGGACTGTCTTCTGCCGCACGAATCCCAGCGGCCGATAAGGTCCCACAGAGTGTGCCTTCTCCGGGTCCCATCAACTAAACAATGTCGTCTGGCGGGCCCCAGGGGAAGAGCCTTCTCTGTGGCGGCCCTGGCCCTCTGGAATCAACTCCCCCCAGAGATCAGAACTGCCCCCACCCTCCGTGTCTTTCGTAAATTGCTTAAGACCCATCTATATCGCCAGGCATGAAGGAACTGAGACATCTCCCCCAGGCTTATATAGTTTTATGTATGTTATGCTTGTGTTGTATGGTTTTTAAATGATGGGTTTTTTTAGATGCTTTCTTTTAAATATTAGATTTGTTACATTGCACATTGTTTTTATTATTGTTGTGAGCCGCCCCGAGTCTGTGGAGAGGGGCGGCATACAAATCTAATAAATAATAATAATTATTATTATTACTATTATAACATTTCATCCCCCACCCCCCATGCTAGTTTCACCTGTTCCTCCTCAGCCTACTTAAATCCACAGCCCTAAAACAAAATCTAAGGAAAACAAACCCAGGTAATACATACTCATATCTGATTAAATTCTGAGGAAACCTCAGCTTTTGTTATGTGAACAAAACTAAAATATCATCATTAATCTGAATCAGGATTATGTTGATGGATATAGCCTTACTGAAAGCTAAGGCAAGATGTAAAACCTACAGAAGGGAATTCCCTTTCAGATTAAGCAAGGTGGCACATACATTCTTGCTCCAGACGACACAAAACTGAGTCAATCTATTTTCACCAAGCTGGGTTTTTTTCTTACTTTGGGGGGTTCCAGGAGCAATTCGTGGAAAGATGAAAGTCGTGCTTTTATGGCTTCTAATACACTTTTATTGACCGAGTACGTTGAGTGGCTCATACCTGGAGGGCAAATCTCTATGTGACCTTCAAATCTGTAACACATACATAAGAAGAAAAATATTTGCTTATTAATACAGTAAGCAAGGCTACTGAGAGACTGTTTGCTACCAACAGTACAAACGCATGAGCTTTTTCAATTACAAATTCAAATCATCTTTTCATCTTCGGAAAACAATTGCTCACCACAATATAAGACCCATTCAACCTTTTCTAGAGACCAAAGCAATATTTTCAGACAATGAAGTGAACTCAAAGCCTTGTTGCATTATATAAAGGGCTTTTGTTGCGTTATATAAAGGGTATATTGGATATTCCGAATAGTAGGTTAACCTTAAGATAATTCATATTTGCAGTAATGCATTACCCCCTTGATTAATTCAGTTACATTGTCATGGAAGCAGTATACATAAATATTAGTTTTAAAATATGTATGGCAGCCTGAGTATAACAGGCTTATTACCATAAAGCATTGCTGTATTATGAACAAGAAATCTGTGGCTGTATTCAATATAACTGGCTCAGTACCAGCATGAACAGAAGATCTGTTATCATTATCAATGCAAACTTCAGATTTCACTTGTTCATTCGTTTTTGATACCTGGAATTGAACAGATCAGATAAGAATTATCAGGAAAAATATTGATTCAGAATGTTTCTGTGTACATAAGATTATATCATTATATCTGAGGAAGGAGTAATAAGCAAATATAACCATAACCTAATAGGTACTAAAAATTAAAAGAATCATTAGACTAGAAAGATAAAAAAAATTAACTTACGTTGGCCGTCTTGTTTCCAGTAAAGTCAGTAATATCTGAATTGCACTGACTATTGCAGATTCATTTTTCTCTTTATTAAAAATATTTGATAGCAGCTGTTCAATAATTTCTTGTCTATAATAAAAAGTTAATGCTTGAAATATATATATATCTTTTGGTATGTAGATAATTCCAAAGTAAACCTTTGCAGTTTATTTTGAAAAGTTCTTTAGTTCTTTAGGCCAGTGATGGCGAACCTTTTTCCCCCTTGGGTGCCGCAAGTGCGTGCCTGCGTGCTATCGTGCATGCGCGAGTGCCCACACCCATAGTTCAATGCCTGGGGAGGGCGTAAACAGCTTCCCTCACCTCTGGAGGCTGGAAACGGCCTGTTTCTCAACTTCTGGTGGGCCTAGTAGGCTTGTGTTTCACCCTCCCCAGGCTCCAAAGGCTTCCCTGGAGCTGGGGGAGGGTAAAATATCCCCTCCCCCATCCCTCCCCAGGTTTTCTGGAAGCCTAAAACACCCTTCCAGGGCCTCTGTGTGAGCCAAAAATCAGCTGGCCGGCACACACACGCACAATGAAGCTGAGCTAGGGCAACGGCTTGTGTGTCAGCAGATATGCCTCCACGTGCCTCCTGTGGAACCCATGCCATAGGTCCGCCATCACTGGTCTAGGCAATTATTTTTACTTCAAATCTAATTCTTACAGTTGCAGGAGCATGTTGTGTAGAACTGGATTCTTACTTTTGTGGTATAATTAGTCCTTGACTTAAGATCACAACTGAGACCAAGAGTGAGGTGATTGTTAAGTGAGCTGCGTCCAATATTATGACCTTTTGCTGCACTTGTTAAGCAGATCAGTGTAGTTGTAAAGTGAATCACAGAGTCGTTAAGTGAATCTAGCTTCTTCCATTGACTTGTCCTAGCTTGTCAGAAGTCATCAAGGAAAGTCACAAATTCTATTCCTGTCAGCCTGGGAGTGGGGTGGGGTGTTGCAATCCAAAATACTTGTCAGTTGTCAAGTACCAGAATTTTGAACTTGGGAATGCTGAGATGATTCTAAGTGTGAAGACATGTAAGTCACTTTTTTCAATGCCATGGTAACTTTGAATGGTCACTAAACAAATGGTTTTAAGTTGAGGACTAACTGTATGTTGTTGATATATAAACAAGGTAATCACAGCCTGTATTAACAGTGTGTCCAGGCAACCAAATCCTTCTTCTACATGTCTAAATGTATCACAAATTCTTACTTTCTTGTAAAGGTTAACCTTATTTAATACTTTTTTTAAATAAAATTTGTGGATTAATCTATAATCTATTATTACAAATATTTCTATTATATATAAAATGTGTGAGTCACCTATTTTAAAAAAGTACATGGTTATAAATAAATACAAAGGCTGAGGTCAGATATATCACTAAGTCATATTTTGGCATTATATTTATTTTTATTTAATGTGGTCATCTATTTTATGCAAATGCCTGAGTGGTTTACAATAAAAAAGAATAAAAGCCACATGAATACAAATATAAGCATAATGAATAAAATATAAAAAATGAGGCACCTTATACATATTCTTCAGTGACAAATTCAATATGCCAGGCTTCCCTAACAACCTGCCCCTAATCCCTGCGGGTTTATATAGCCTTCCAGAAAGCCTTGAGGTCAGGACCACACGGATGGGGGGATGCTATTCCAATGCAAAATGTACATCTCCTGGTTTCTACAAGATGCCACTGTTTCCTTGACAGGAACAGGGAAGTGGGCTTGGGGAGTATGCCATTTTGCTCCATCTGGTGGGATAGATAAAACAACTGGAAACAGTGAATTCCATCAAGTAATCTGGCCCTTTTTCATATAGGGCTTTAAAGGTGATAATTAGCACCATGATTTGCACCACAAAGCATAATAGAAAGCAGTGGAGCTGAGACAGCAAAGACATTAAATAAGTGAATGAATGAACTCCATGGTATCATGTGTTTTGAATTACTAAGAAGTTCTGGAGCGGGATTATAATATTTGCTCTTTAGAGCTTTAATTATTTTGTTTTTATTTATTTACTGCTTGCTACATCTTATATGGATACTCTTACAGTTATTAAGAGCTCTACTTTTCCTAACAGAAGGAATACATTTAATCTTTCAAAATCCATAGATAACATACTTATTTTAAAAGTAAAGTAATATCTTTACACCAACCTACTTTTCTAATGTTGCAAGCAGTGGATCTGGTTCAGAACTGTTTTGTAGTTGTAGCACCTGGTCTCTACTCAAGCGTATAATTTCACAAAGTGACTGGGACGCATTTGACTGTCTCTGAAAAACAAGAAAACATTTATAAAGGGAAAATAAAGCTAAACAATTTTATTTGCTAATTAATACCAGAAACAATTTAATACAGATTCACTATTTTCTAGAAGGCACAATTACACTCCAAGTAAGTGGATTAAGATGTTTCCTCAGTCCTGTAACTGCAGAACCCACTATTTTAATGTATTGTTATAGTTAAGTATATAATGAGGAAAATTCAAACTCTGTAAGAAGAACAGAAGTAAACTAGTATATAAAACTAAATATGAATTATAAAAATATATATTTCTTACATCTTCATCTTGAGAAGGATGGACAATTTCCACAAGCCGCTGAATAATTTTCTCTTCATTTAACCACTGTGAAGACATATGGTAATTTTTTTAAAAAAAACCTCACCTTCCAGACTTACAACTAAATAGAATTATTGCATAATTTACTCACTGGTACTATTTAATACTAAAGTGCATTCCCAGAAATGCTAAGATATTCAAAATTTGTAGAAAGGAAATTACTTTCTAAAATTTGTAGAAAGGAAATTACAAGTACTATAAGTGACTATGACAGGATATTTTTCAGACTTCATATTTTTAAACTATAACCCACGCCTAAATTTACAGGAGGAAATCAAGAAAAAAAAATGTCGTGGTTTTGCCCGCCTCAGTCTGCAGAAACACTCTGCAGTACTCCACATAGCCCATTTTTTGCCAAAAACAGGGCCGTTTTTGGCCTCCCAAGCCCTCTGTGTGTTACATTTTCACCCTCCCCAACTCCCAAAGCACTTGTGCAGCCCCAAAATGGATGCATTTTAGTGAAAACAGGTCATGCTGAGCACTGCAGAATGCTTCTGGGAGCTGGGAAGAAAATCTGGAGTGTAAGCTCAGCAGTTTTTCAGGGGGATCACCACTTAATCCAGCCTCAGACATGCCCTTGTGGAGCATGGCTATTTCCCGCTGGTGACAGGAGCGCAGAAACTCCGCTCAATGAGCTGGGAATGAATCTCCTGTCCTTAGCATGCCATGATCGTTTTATCTCCTGGTAGACAGCTGCATTGACCCTGGACTTAATGAAGCACAGTGGACTAACACCAGTAGATGACATGGCTCCCCAAATCAGCAAAAATTGTGGAAAATTCACACTGAATTTCAAGCATCCATTCTTCCTCCATACTCTGGGTCCTTGGTTTCCAAATGAGATGCAAAAGTTTCCACAGTCTGTGTAAATTCGGGGAGCCATGTCATCTGCTGGTGTTGGTCCACTGTGCTTCATTAAGTCCAGGGTCAACACAGCGGTCTACCAAGAGATTTTGGAGCACTTCATGCTTGCTTCCACAGACGAGCTTTATGGGGATGCCAACTTCAATTTTCCAGCAGGACTTGGCACCTGCCCACACTGCCAAAAGCACCTGTTTCAATCACCATAGGATTATTGTGCTTGATTGGCCAGCAAATTTGCTTGACCTAAACCCCATACAGAATCTATGGGGAATTGTCAAGAGAAAGATGAGAGGCATGAGAACGAACAATGCAGAAGAGCTGAAAGCTGCTATTGAAGCACCCTGATCGTCCATTACACCTCAGCAGTGCCACAGATTGATAGTTTCCATGCCATGCTGAATTGAGGCAGTAATTGCTGCAAAAGGGGCCCAAACCAAGTAATGAGTACATATGCTTGCTTACGCTTTTCAGAGGTCCAATATTGTTCTATGTACAATCCTATTTTTATTGATCGCATGCAATATTCTGATTTTCTGATGGGGGATTTGGGGTTTTCATGAATGTACCCCATAATCATCACAATTATGATAAATCACAGCTTGAACTATCTTGCCTTGCATGTAATGAGTCTCTCTCATATCTTACGCTTTACCTTTTAAGCTGTATTACTGAAACAAATGAACTTTTGCACAATAGTCTATTTTTTGAGTTTTACCTGTAGTACAGCAAAAATATATTTAAAGGGAAAATTGAATATAAAAAAGAAATAAAAACAAGGAATAAAATACACATGGTTTGGAGAGATGTGTAAGATATGAAAAAACCCACATAGATAGGGTCAGAAGAAAACATTTAGCATTACCTGAAATAACTAAAGAAGTGGAAATTATTCAAAGACCTATGAAGGAGGTAATAAGAACACATGGGAATGCACCAATAGGTATAAATAAATTTAAACAGGTTATATGGTGTGTTTTTCATGGTCAAAAGAGCACTTTCTAAAGTCTTCAATTTGCAGAGATCAAAAGTATTGCCTTCTTTACAACAATTCTTGGGAGAACCCTATGCAACTTCTGAAATTTTCATATACAATCTAATTTTAAATGTGCATAATGTATTCCAAACTCCATAAAGAGTAAATGTAGCATCATCAGTCAATTCTTTTCTCTTCCTTGCATTTCTTTTTGTTTGCCACTATAAATCATAAAAAGTTTAAAGAATTTGAAACAGTAACTGTTGTAAAGTTTAAGTGATCTAATAAATGTATTATTCAGATATGGATTTTGAAATAGGAGAATAAACTACTTACATTTAATACTTCTTGCCTTGGCTGTGGAGGTTCTATGCATGTCAGTAACCTGAGTAATAAGTCCATAATAGCAGAGGTTCCTATGTGCTTTATTATGAGATCTACAAAATCATGTTTTTTCTTTAAGAAATCCACAATCTGGAAAAATATGAACAAGTATTAATGGAATGGTCTAAAACATTTTGAATCCAACAAAGCATAAGAAGACGATGCTGAAGCAATTGCTGGTATCAATTGATAAACTGGAATTTATTCAACAAATTCATTCTTAACATTGAATATATCATGATGGTGGGTATTTTTTAACTAAATACAGTACTGTTTTGAGGTACTGTTTTTTTCAGAGTATAAGACACACCAGAATAAAAGATGCACCTAGACTTTAGAAATGGAAAACAAGGACAAAAGTATTCTGAACCAAATGGTATAGTGATATAATTACTTTAATTGTTTAATAAAATATCAGTGTAGCATACTTTTAACAAACATGTATACTTTTTACAGCCATGTACATTTTTTAAAAACTTCAAACTTGACAGCTTTAAGACTAGTGGATTTCAACTCCCAGAATTCCTCCTCCAGTCATGCTAGCTCATAAATGGGAGTCTTAAAGTTGCCAAGTTTGAATATCCATGCACCCCTGACCCCATGGGTCTTCAAACTTGACAGCTTTAAGACTAGTGAACTTCAACTCCCAGAATTCCTCCTCCAGTCATGCTAGATGGGGTAATTAGAAGGCAAAAACAGCCCCGTTTTTCACCCGTTTTTTCCCCACCACAAAAATGGAGGC
This sequence comes from Erythrolamprus reginae, assembly GCF_031021105.1. NCBI lineage: Eukaryota > Metazoa > Chordata > Lepidosauria > Squamata > Dipsadidae > Erythrolamprus > Erythrolamprus reginae. The sequence goes on along the minus strand of NC_091950.1, from coordinate 135,679,700 downwards.
ATTTTCCCCTTCCCCCATTACCCAGGAGCTCTCTTCAGGCTCCCCAGACCCTTTGCCCACCCCATTTTACTGAAAAAAACTGGGCCATTTTTGCCATCCTCAGCACCCATGACCTCTCTGCAGGCTTTCCAGATCCTTTGTCCAAAAATGGGACGCAGGAGCAAGGCTTTGGGACAGCAAAGTAATGCGGCATTTGGTGTATAAGACACACCAACATTTCCACCCTCTTTTAAGGGGGGGGGGGAGGAAGGTGCATTTTATACTCTGAAAAATATGGTATCTTGTACATACCTCAAATGTGACCTTTTTTTTAGTTGCCCTGCTCCCTGTTTTATTTCTGAGTAGGGAGAACATTTAAAATAAAGCACTATATTACAGAGAGTCATTTTTTAAAATTACATTCCATTACTATAAGTACCTTATGAGATGGGCAAATTTTTCAAGTTGAAAAATATAGCAAAGGCTCATTATTACTTCCGTATCCGAATATGTATATACAGTATGTGGATCATTCAAGTCTATTAGGTACAAACAGGGCTCAAGCTGGGGGGGAAATGGCTCCTAGTGATTCAGTTAAATCAACTCAATTCTAACAAGCATATAAATACATAAATATATCTCCACACAGTGTTAGAAAGACATAATCTCAAACATGAAGATTCACAAAGCAAATACCTGTTCTGGTTTTCTGCTAATAAGAATACTCAGCACCTTGCTGAAGAAACTGGCCAATAATGGATTTAGAGGTGGCTCATTTAGAAGAAAACTGTACAGTTTTATTAGTAATGATTCCTCTTCACCCAGTCTATCATTAATCTGTGAAACATCGGAAGTAAGCAGCTCACAAGATATATTTGGGTATCTAAAAGAAAATAGTTGAGGCTTTATTTTACTAGAATTCCAAAGTCATAAATTAAAAAAAGACATGCATTATTTTTGCAGCCTGCTAAATTCTGAATTAACCCAGCCACCTTTCACAATTTGTGCAGGTTTTATAGGATTTCCATTTGAGAATAGCATTTCAATGAAGCTACTTTATAGATGGTTCTTCAATTGATTTATGTGTACAATAGGCATTATTTATAAAAACATTATAAAGTAACATAAATCCCAACTTCTAGAGCTGACTAAAAACAAAGTTGAGAATAAAAAAGCAACTTTTTAATTAATATTTTTATTAATAATTAATTTTAGAAAATAAACAGTACATGAGGGTAGAGGTGGGAGGAACACTTAGATTGGACTTTCAAGAAATAAATATAGATGAAGACTTAAGAAAGGAATGGGGGAGGCAAATTTTTAAAAAGCATAGAAATTGAAGTATCATAGCGAGTAAGAGACGATGGGTAGATGATTATTGTTTTCTTCCCTTATTGCTATTTTGACTTGCTCTTCCGCTTTCCTTCTTTTTAAAAAGCATAGCAATTAAAGAATAAATTGGGCAAAAGATGATGGATGGATGACTCCTTATTTTTTTTATCATTGTTTTGAGCTGTCTTCTCTTTCTTACTCTTAAGAGCCTTGGTGGTGCAGTGGTTAGAGTGCAACACTGCAAGCTACTTCTGCTGATCACCGGCTGCCAGCAGTTTGGCAGATCGGATCTCAGTAGGCTCAAAGCTGACTCAGCCTTCCATCCTTCCAAGGTCGGCAAAATGAGGACCCAGATTGTTGGAGGCAATATGTCCGCATGCGATTTCGCTACCTGCCCAGGGGCAGTAGCATAATTGTGCTGGACTCCGCTAGCACTCAAAGCCATGGGGGCAAGCACACGTTACCGTTCCACCTTAGCAGCCCACCTTTGTCTAAAGCCTATACTTTGAAACATTTTCATTTTATCATATTCATAAAGTTTATTAAATTACATTTTTGGGACGCCATATGGAAAATCTCTCTCTTCACCATGTGCCTGCACAAACTGTTGTGTGAATGGCTTTTGTTACATTTTTTTCCCTTCACCCCTTCTTTTTAAACTATTAATCTATTAATTTTCTATTGCTTCAATTTACATTTGAATGTTATTACTATTATTAGTAATAATATTACCAATAAAATTAATATTAATAAAATATCTAATATTTTATTAGAAAGGTTTGCTGTAAATTACTTCAAGTAAGATCAGACCTGGACATTTTATCCAGCCCATTGGTTGTCCCTGTCCAGCCCTCATGAGATCAATCAGTAATTAGCAATCAAATGAAGTGTACACCACACTTGCAACTAACCAGTATTTAAGTTCAGCCTATTGGTAAGGCCTTCACAACGATCCCAGTTTCTCATGCGCCCCCTTGGAAAAATTAACTGCCCACCCCTGAATAAGACAACGTAATGTTCAAATATTAGTAGTAGTAATAAATAATTTTAGTTGATGCAGTTATTTTCATTTGATATGGTCTTAGCAAGTTATGAAAAGAATTTTGGATAGCATCTATTTTAGCATACAATTCACTTCCCAACTTCCTATTTTTTCAGTGTGTAGCTTTTAAGATTAAACATATTTCTTACTTGTATCTGATTTTTTCATCCATGTCTTGAGGTGGCTCTTCTATAATGAATGACACTAGATTTTCCAGACATTCCGATTTCAAAAGAAATTCTATTAGTTTGCGGTTTTGAGCTTTACACTCTTGTAACACATCTTCTTCATCCATCAGTTCCTTCAGTGTTACATCTTCTTTCTCTAGAAGTGTATCTATGTGGGATGATGAATGAAGATCAAATTTCCAAAACATGCTGGTCTAGAGAAAAGAGAAAAAAAATAATACATAGCTTTAATTAATAGGGAATTTTTAAAAAGCCTGCTTAAGAAAGCCATTCCACTCCCCCCCTTTTCTCAAATTGGACTGTAAAAGCAAGAAACTACTGTAGCAAAAAAAGAAGAAAAGAAAGCAAGGAAGAAAAACCCTACCAGTATCAAAGTGCCTAAAATGATAAGCCAATGTCTTTAATATATCAACAGTGATTAGTGATCACAAGATTTTAACATGGAAATATGTGTTAATGCAACAGCAGCAAGAAAAGTATTTATTGACTCAGAAAATTGATTTTAGAGTATTTTAGAATATTCTTGTCTTTTTTACTCAAAGCCTGATTCCAACAATGGTCAACTCAGGAAATTGCTATAAACCAATTAACACAATCCTATTGCTGATCTACATTTCCATCCTTAAGTGTCTGTGAATTTTCTCTTATTGTTTTATGCAGACCCTATTTTCAAAAGATGATGAAGTCCTTCACTGCTTGAATAAAAAATATTAATTTATTTATTAATTGGAATTGTATGCCGCCCCTCTCCAGGGACTCGAATAAATGCTTGAATATGGATGTCTTCTGCAATTTGCAAAACTCTTCAGCACCAAAGATCAGAACAAACCATTAATACTGCATCTATCAGGCCTCAAACTGAGTCCATATTCTATTGTTACCAGAATTAATTTATTTGATGAAGAAAATGTTTAAAAATGTATTGTAGATGTATGTAAATACAGTATAGAATATCAGGAAAGTATTTATTTCCTGAATAAATCAATACTGCCTCATTATTGTTAAAAATTAAGATGTCAAGAGTTAAAATCCTTTTATAATTTCTTAAAAATCAGGGTCCAATTATTTGTTTTAAGAAAAAAACTTTTTTTATTGTTAATATTTCAAATAGCATTATTAAACACCCTCCCCCAATCTGGATCTTTTAGATGTTCAATTGACAACAATTTCCATTATCCAAACCTTGGCTACGTTGACTGAGGCTGATGGGAGTTAGACCAAAATATCGACTGTCAGGCTCAGAGGGTTGTATTAAAGATAAATTAGTATAAGGGTGCATTAGTAGAATTTTATTTCACAGAAAAAATAGGAATTAGCTAGATGTATATTAATGTAAAATTTCAAAATGCTCAGCAATTCTATATCCATCAATTATTTAGTAAGTTAGTAATTTCCTAAAGCAGGGTAATGGCAACCACCAATTAAATACATTAGAAAGATATTATGTGCTCATCTTACCAAACATACAATGATAAACTGTTTCATTTTAAGATTACAACAGAGACCAAATGTTTAATATATAGTCATTCCTACATTGTTTTGAATTAAAAACTAGCTACCTGTATGACAATTTAATCATAGAGAGAGAAAACACTTTGATTTTGTGATGGAAGCTACCTTATCAAAACCAATCACATATTGTGAGCCCATATTTCAATGCACTGACCCCTTTTAAAATAAATTGCAATTCTCACTATATACATCTGGAACTGAATTCAGTGAAACCAATAAAGCTTACTTTCAAATGCAGATCCTTAGTGTTACAGCAACAAACAATATTTAGCAGACATACAAGGAGGGTACCAAAAGAATGATACAGGATTTGACACAATATTTTAAAAAGTATATACAGTACAGAGTTATAGTTAAGCCGATTTCTGGATTGGCTGCCTCTTACAATATGACCCCCTACCCAAAAATTACCTACCACCTGCTTTTGGTATGTATCATCGTAAGATTAAAAAGACAGAGGAATAACCAATGAATTAATATATTAGTACTTTTGCAGAATTTAAGTTCTATACATCAAATATATTTTACACAAATGAAAATCAAACATTGGCTTATTTATCAGGCCATTGCTACCACACATTCTTAACATATAAAGCAAATCTGCCCTATATCCTATTAAAAATCTGATTTCCAGATTTCAGCTCTTCTCAAAGAATCTCAAATATTTGTGATTGAAAAATCCCTGTGCATTCAACTTCTAACCCAATGGACATTTGGAAAGAAGACCTTTCAAGAAGATGGAATTTAGTATTCAAGGAAACATATGTACCTCATGGTACATGAAATTCTACAATATATAAGACCCACTGATTTGTAACAGTAGTCAAGGAAGACCAATATTAAATATCAACAAAAAAGAAAGCATACTACTGCAAACATGTTACTGCGTTATTTCACAAACTTTCTCCCAGGCAAGGTGTTTGAGCTGGTTTCTCAATATGGCAGATGCTGACCAGATTATTCCATCACTTTCAACAGGATACCAGGACCCTTGGAATAAGGAAAAATACCCAACATGGATCAAAGGGTAAATTGAAGGATCCCCCAAAAGATATATTTTATTGAACTTAAATTTATTGAATTTATTTGACTTATATGCTGCCCAATCCCAAAGAGATTCAGGGCGGCTTACAACAATAGCTTAAATTTTTAAGATGTAATTATGCTTACAAACACATATGCTATTCAAGTTCCACTTACTATTTGGTTCTCAAGTGAGGTGCAAAACAGCCACCTAATTTCATATAGTTCTGGCAAAGTTTTTATCAGTCTCATGCTGTTTCCAAGGAGAGTATATGTAGCATTGCAACAGAATACAAAAAGAATTGAACCCAATAATGGAGGGTTCTTAAGAGAGCTAGTCTACTGACTTTCAAAATAGTTTAATAAAAAGCATTTTTTTAAAAATTCAAAATCTTATGACAGCCAAATCTATGGCATTATTATTTGTTTCAATTGCTTAAAGCAATATGTTGCTACTGAAGGTTGTTGATCTTTGACCAAGTATAATGAATAGAATACAGATTTTTACTCTGGCTTTATCACTTCATAAGTAATTCAAAGTGGCAAATATATAAAATAACCTTCCTATTTTTTCCCAAAAACCATTATCCTAACAGCTAAGAGGAAATGACCAATCTAAGGTGACGTAGCCAGCTTTCATGCCTAAAACAGGACTAGAACTCAGAGCTTTCTGGTTTCTATGCCACCACCTTAACCCCTATACCAGACTGTCTCTCTAAGAGAAGAAAGGAACTGAACATGTTCAGTTTATAGAATAGTTTATTGAATTTCATCATATTCAGCAAAAAAAATACATTTATCTTCACAATGACTTGAGGCGGCATAGGAGCAGCTTTTAGTGTGCAAGACATAAAATGCCCAAATATACCAAGAACTGAATGCATAATCACCATTTCTACTTTAACAGTGAAAAATGTAAGGAGGTATCTGGATGATTTGACCATAAAATTTTATTTTCTAGGCTTATTTGCACTCAATAGCTGTAATCTCATCAACTATGATAGATGCTAGATCATTTTGTGAAGATTATTTCCATTAAAAAAACAAGGCTAGTTTATCAGTCTTCAGCCTTTTCCTAATCAATACATTACAGAAGTTAAGCAATCTCTTCCTCTAAATGAGCTTTCTGTTGTTCTATTACTTACCAGGAACATTCATAATCTTTACTTCACATGTACAAAACAAATTCTAAGCAAGTATGTTCCATCTCCATAGACTAAAAATTTCAAAATTCTTTATGTCCTCTTTTCACACTTCTAGTATACATGAAAACTCCTCACTACTGGATATTTCAGTAATTCTTCTTGCTAACTTCCTATCAATGCACCAAGACCTAAGGTTGCAGTAACACGGTAGCCGCAAGATTATTTTTTTGCCTTTATAATTTGAGGCTACTGCCTTCAATATGCATGCCATGTTTTATGCTGTTTTTACAATTCAGGTGAGTCAGGGATCTGCATTATTGCATCACAGAAAGGACAGCTTTTAGGTGACCACCACCTAATATTCATTTTTAACATTTGCACATTTTGTTGTTTCCTTTTACACTGTGCTAGTAACTCTTCTTTTACTTTGGAAGACAGCTGTAAAAGATATTATAGAAATATACATTTGATATATTTCCTTGGCCTTATTCAGTTTCTATTAAATTGTGTGTGTGTGTGTGTGTGTGTGTGTGTGTGTGTGTGTGTAAACTCAATTTCATGTATCATTCCAAACTGTTGACGCCAGACCTCTTAGGTACAATTATATAAATAAGAAATTTGCAAGCATCTTTTGAAAGTATATAAAACTTCTTGCTCAGCAAGCCAACAGCTGGAAACTGATAAATCACCTATCCAATATATTAATACAGATACAAATTATTAATATTTCTATGATTCATGCTGTTTTGGTATCTCAGTCCACTGTTACTGCAAATTATTCCCAGAGAGAAAAGGCAAGATGGTAGTGAATGAACTCATAAAATGGAGGGGATATTTTGTGTATACCTCCTTCCTCATTCTCATATTGGTATTTTGCAAACACATAGACACAAGAATGGCATAGTAATCTAGTGGTGTAGACCCTCACTGCTCCTTTGGAATACTGAGAGTTCAATCTTAGGTATGAAAATAGGCGTTGATTGCTTACCTGAACGCCTCTTCTCGTACGGTGAGCGGGTACAGCAGTCACATGGTTGCTCATGTCCAATCCGGTGGAACTGAGCCTAGTGTTAAAAAAGCTTGCTGGATCCGCCCTTCCCCAGAATTCGCGAATCCATAGACTAGGCTCAGCTGTGAAGCTCTGTAGTGTTCAACTCTCATTGTTAGAGGAAGAAAGGTTATAGGAAAGTAAAGAAGACACATACAAGGGCGGGAAGTGACTGCTGTACCCGCTCACCGTACGAGAAGAGGCGTTCAGGTAAGCAATCAACGCCTATTCTCCGTACTGAAGGAGCGGGTCCAGCAGTCACATGGGACATACCCAATAGATAGTCCCTAGGGTGGGATTAGATTGCTATCGTGAGAGATAACGGATTGGAGTACCCTTCTGCCGAAGGCAGCGTCCGCTGAAGCGTAAGAGTCAATTTTGTAGTGCCTGATGAAGGAATTTGGCGAGGCCCAAGTGGCTGCTTTGCAGACCTCCTCCAACGGGGCTTGAGTCGCCCAAGCGGCCGAGGTGGCTGCGCTCCTGGTGGAATGCGCTGTAATGTTCTTTGGAACTGAAAGGGAGGCCGACTCGTAGGCCTTAGATATAGTCCCTCTGATCCAACGGCCAATCACTGTTGAAGACACTTTGGTACCCATGACTCTGGGGTGATAGGCTATAAAAAGTGCTTCTGACCTCCGAAAGGGTCCTGTGCGTTGGATATAGATCCTCAGCGCTCTGATGAGATCCAGGGTGTGCCATCTAATTGCCAAGGGATGGTCCCGTTGGAGACAGAAGGAAGGCAAGACAATATCCTGTGTTCTGTGGAACATGGAACTGACCTTGGGTAAGAAGGTGGGGTCCAGTCGCAAGACTACCTTGTCCTGATGGAATTGGCAGAGGTCCTGCCTGATTGAGAGGGCAGCCAGCTCCGAAATGCGTCGGGCAGAGGTAATAGCCACCAGGAATGCTACTTTAAAGGATAGGTACCTGAGGGACGCCGATTTTAGGGGTTCGTATGGTGCCTGCGTGAGGGAATGGAGAACCCGTGGCAAATCCCAGGATGGATACCTGTGGACCTTGGAAGGTCTGAGGTTGGCTATACCCTTGAGGAATTCCTGAACTTCTGGAAAGGAACGGAGAGGCTGTCTGCGGGGCCCCCTAGGACAGAGGAAATGGCCGCCAGATGACGCCGGAGGGTGCTGGTGGAAAGTCCTTGATGGAAACCTTGCATAAGGAAGGAAATGATCCTGTGTATGGGGATGCACAGGGGAGAAAGGCCTTCCTGTAGACACCACTGGTGAAACTTGGACCACGTATGGTCGTAGATTCGATTGGTCGAACCCCTTCTGGCTTTTAAAATGACCTCCACTGTATCGGGGTCGTGGCCACGCAGTTCTAAGTCTCTCCTGATAACAGCCAGGCGGTGAGGTGGAACCACTCCGGGTCTGGATGGAATGAGGCCCCCTGCCGCAGCATATCCCCCGAAACGGGGAGTCGCCAAGGGTCCTGGACGGACAACTGTTGGAGATCCGCGAACCAGGGCCGGCGGGGCCAATGAGGGGCGATTAGGATTACTCGGGCCCTCTCGGTGAGGACCTTGTGAATCACGTCCGGGAGAATTGGAATTGGAGGGAATGCGTAAAGTAGGCCTGGAGGCCATGGACTCCGGAGGGCATTGATTGCTTCCGCTCCCGGGGATGGAAATCTGGAAAAGAAGCGAGGGAGTTGGGCGTTCGCATAGGTCGCGAAGAGATCCAGAACTGGTAGGCCGAATCTGAGACTGATTTGATGGAACAGGTCTTGATGGAGATTCCACTCTCCTGGGTCTATCGTTGCTCGAGATAGCCAATCCGCCTGGACGTTGAGGCTCCCCGAGATGTGATCGGCTAGGAGCGACCGAAGATGTTTTTCTGCCCAAAGGCCCAACTTGAGGGCCTCCCTCATGAGGGCCTTGGATCTCGTGCCCCCCTGTCTGCAGATATGGCTTTTTGTGGCAATGTTGTCGGTGAGAATGAGAACGTGCCGGTTGGGAATGCGAGGAGAGAAATGCTTCAGAGCCAGGGATACGGCTCTTAACTCTAGCCAATTGATTGGCTTGGAAGCTTCCTCCGGGGACCACGTGCCCTGGGCTATCATCCCCTGGGCGTGGGCTCCCCATCCCGATAGACTGGCATCTGTGGTGATGACAAATTGATCCGGGCACCTGAACGGGGATCCTTTGTCCATGGCCGGAGACTTCCACCACTTGAAGGATCTGCGAACAATTGGTGGGATGACAATGCGACGACTTGAGTTGCTGTGCCCCGATCTCTGAAAGGGTAATAGGAGCCACTGTAGTTCCCTAGCATGAAGGCGAGCCCAGGGAATGATGCCTATGCATGACACCATCTTCCCCAAAAGGGAAGACAGGGATACTATGGAAACTGAAGGTTGAGATAAAATGCATGAAATTAACTCCCCTATACTGATTTTTCTCTCAGGAGAGAGAAAGACCTGGGAGGATTCTGAATTAATAACGGATCCCAGGTGTAAAATGGATGTGGAAGGTTGGAGATGACTTTTATCAAAGTTGATGGAAAATCCATGGTCCTGTAGAACTGACATGGTGACAGAAAGGTCTGTTTTCACTTTCTCTAGGGAGTTCCCATGAATCAAAATATCATCAAGGTAACATAAAACGTGGATGGGAGACGCCCGGATATAGGCCGCCAGAGACCCCAAGAGCTTTGTAAAGACCCGAGGGGCCGAGGAAAGGCCAAATGGCATCGCCCTATACTGGAAATGCCTGCCCTGAAAGGAGAAACGTAGAAATTTTCTGTGGCATTTGGCTATAGGAATATGGAGGTAGGCCTCAGTGAGGTCTAAAGAGACCATGAAATCTCCCGGGTGGATGGCGGCCAAAATGGATGATAAGGAGTGCATCTTAAACTTCCTATATTTGATGAATAGGTTCAGCTTCTTTAAATCCAAAATAGCTCTCCAACCTCCGGAGGATTTTGGAACCATAAATAGGATGGAATAAAAACCTAGACCCTTCTGACCGGGGGGAACCGGTTGAATGGCTCTGATGGACAATAAGTGGGAAATGGCCTCCTCCATACGGTTACAATCTGAGGAGGACCTGGGAGAAGGGCAGGAAATAAAACGTTTAGGGGGAGGAGAAGTAAATTCTAAAAGAAGGCCTGTTTGAACAGTGTCAATGACCCAGGGGTCCTTGGAGGTGAGACGCCAATTAGAGGCGAAATGGGCTAGACGGCCACCTATGGGAATCGAGGAAAAACTACCATCTAGGTTTTTTTGAAGCCCTGTTAGAGGACGCTCCCCTTTGGAAGCGAAAACCTCTGCCCCTGGAGTTCCTACCTTGGGAACGAAAGCGGGGGGAATACTGACCTGGAGATCTCTGATAGGAAGCCGCTTGATCTTGCTGACGCCCTGGGCGACGAAAGGACTGCGTTTTGGTAGCCTTTTTGGTGGTTGGACCCAATACTTTCTTCTTGTCCGTGGTTTCCGTGAGGAGTGGATCCAGAAGATCCCCGAAAAGAAGGTCGCGCTTTAAGGGTCCCAGAGATAACTGCCACTTCTGACGTACTCCTGCTTGCCAAGGGCGAAGCCATAGGAGTCTTCTTGCCGTTGTAGAAGCTGCAATAGACTTAGCAGAAAATCTAGTAGATTGTAAAGTGGCATCAGCCACGTATTGAGCAGCTGCAAAGACCTTATTGAAGTCTTGTTGACCTCTCAAGTCATCGGGAGGAATATGCTGTTGAAGTTGGCGAAGCCACAGAAGCATGGCTCTGGAGAAAAAGGAAGCCGCTGCAGAACTTTTAATGGCCCAGGAATCTGCGGTGAATCCTCTTTTGAGCATCTGTTCAATCCGCTTGTCCTCTGGGCGAAGGACTTCCTCTGCTTCGCCTGGCACAGCAGCCGCCGAGTGAAGGATCTTGACAGGTTCATCCGGTTTAGGAAAGGAAAGGAGCTCCTCATAGGAAGAGGAGAGTTTGTACAACTTTTTGTCCTTGGATGTGGGATTGAGCCCCGAGGCTGGGAAATCCCACTGCTTAAGTAAGGCATCTTTAAACAATTTAGGCATAGGAATTACCTCATTATCCTCCTGTTCCTCTGTGAAGTAAGGTAAATTCTCCTCCGGGGGATCAGTGGATGTGGAGGCCTGTTTCTCCTGGGCCGCCAATCCTGTGGAAATTCTAGCTTTGAGGAGGAGAGATTTGAACAATTGAGAGGGAAAAATAGTAATTGGAGAAGGAACCTTTATTTGGGATTCCTCATCATCTGAGAGGCCTTGAAAGGGATCCTCCTCCTCCTCCATGTCCTCATATTCGTCCTGAGAGGAATCTGATTCATCCTGAATAGGAGCTCTAACCGTTGGGGAAGAACCCAAGGGGCGGAAGGGACGAGGAGGAGGAGGAGGTAAGGGAAGCGCATTGATGGTAGAGAGTTTAGCATCAATGGCCTTGGATAACACAGAAAAAATAGATTGGAATTCAGGAGGTAAACTAGAAATATCAGCAGGAATGGCAGAAGAATCCCTGAAGGCCTGGGAGGATCCTGGCTGGGAGGAATCTTCAATAATATCTGGTTCCTCTGGACCTACTCCCCATAGGTTAGGTTGGGGTCTGTCTAGGTTTGGCTCATCCAGAGATAACACAGTGACCCCAGAAGAGGGCAGATTAGAAGCCTCTGGGGGGTCATGACTACTGAGTACTTGGGCCTGTACTTTCAAACGCTTTGCTGATTTGTCATGGATTTTTTGTAGGGCTAGGTCCCTTCTCTTCTCGGCCCTGGTGACTTTGGTCGAGGGGCGGGCCCCTGAAGAAGAGGAGGTTGAGGCCTGGGGGATACTGGTAATCTCATCGCCTGTAGGCCTGGCCTCTCTGGGACCTTGAGTGGTGCCTCTCTTGGGAAAAGTAGCCATAGTCTGACAATTAACAGAAGACAAGGCTGAGCCAATAACTGAATAATTAGGGAGAAGAATTTCAAAGACTTCCCAAGAGGAATGGATCCTGCTCCGAGGCCTCGGAGCTGCTGAGACTTGAGGGCAATCTGGGCAAACCCAGAGTTCGTGTCCCCAAATACAGCGTGGCCAGCCTCCCTAAACTTTAATTAAAGTAACCAAGGCACTCTGGTTGGAGGCTTAGCCGGTGGAGAATTAAGCCTGAGCGTCCCAAAGCCCACTCCGGGATCCAAGCGGTGGACTGAGGCCTACGCGGCTGGCAGGAGGCCAACACGAGAGGCCTAAATTTAAAAAGGGCGCGAAGGCCTTCGCGCCGAAAAATCGCTCCGTAATAGGATTCTTAAAGGGGAAGCGATCGACTAAGTCCAGGAGACTAAAACAAGCGTCTCACTCCGCAGGAGGTATATCTTAAGCCCTTTAATAATAATACTATAATAAATCAATGAAACAATACTTGCACCAAGACCTCCAGGCCAAAGGATTAAAGGAATCCACAAGCGGCAGCGGGGATCGTAAACGGCAAAACAGCCGGGGGAAAACGAAACCGCAACTTCTCCCAAGGAAAAAAGCCGAGCCACAAACGGCTGGCGCTATTAGTGCAAGTAAACAAATAAGGATAAACAATTCTTACTACTTTTGAAGGAAAGATCGAAGGGAAGGTGTTAGAATGTTGAACGAGCTATCACAATACAACCGCAGGATATGCGAACTGAGCGAATTCTGGGGAAGGGCGGATCCAGCAAGCTTTTTTAACACTAGGCTCAGTTCCACCGGATTGGACATGAGCAACCATGTGACTGCTGGACCCGCTCCTTCAGTACGGAGAAATGTTTCTGTCCTAGGATGCAAAAAACAAAACAAAACCATCTGCTGCAAACTTTCCATGGCATTAGGAAGGGCATCCAGCCAGTAAACACTCAGCTCTATCCAGTCACCCCAACTCTATCCCAAATTAAGGGGTTAAGGGTTCATAAAAAGGGTTTTATCTGTGTACAAGGTCTTTGTGGTTACAATGACATGTGCAGCAAGAGTTTGAAGGGGAACTTACAACTGGTTCTTGAAATAGTGGCCACTGCATTGCAGTCACGATTGTAATTTGGGTGCTTGGCAACTGGCTCATAATTACAATGGTTGCAGTCTCCTGTGGTCAAGATTGTCATTTGCAACCTTCCCTGCTGGCTTCCTGCCATCAAAGTCGAAGGAAAGGCAGCAGAAGATGGCAAGTTACTCCTGCAGGTTGCTCCTGGATGTTCTCCTGAGCCTTTAGGTGGCATGGGGATCTCATCCCCTGAAGGACCCACTGTCCATACTCTGAAATACCTGTCCACTATACTTCTTAGTGCTGATGCTCTTGCCCATAGTTCTTACCTGCTGGTCTGCTTCCATGGGACACAATTTCAGCATCACAAGCACATGCTTCTGGATTCTTCTTCCACATTGAGGCATGTGAGTTTCTCATCTAACATCACAGTCACTGCTGGAATTGCCATTGCTAAGCAATGTGGTCACGTAACTCTACTTTATGACCATGCTGCTCAGCTACAGAAATTCCAGTTCTCTGTTAGCCATTGTTAACTGAGAAACCACCTTAGCTAGAATTTACTAAAAAGCAAGGACAGCAGCTGGTTTGAAGTAATCTTGTGCCTGAACAAAACACACACATTTCAGATGTTCTGGTTTATGTGTGCAACAAAATGGAGCTTTTGGAACTGGAGAAATATTATCAACTAAACAGAAGCAGAAAGAAAATTTTGGGAAGATCAAGAAGCTGGTAGGATATATCACACTGATAAAAGATTGGTGTGTGTGTGTGTGTGCGTATGGCCTTGGGAAGATGGACTGGGTAGATGAGTCAAAGTGTCACATTGGATGTTGCTGAGAAGGGAAAACCTGTATAGGTTATGACCTATAAAGCCCTTCATGGCACTGGATCAGATTGTCTCAGGGACCGCCTTCTGCTGCACGAATCCCAGCGACCAGTCAGGTCCCACAGAGTGGGCCTTCTCCGGGCCCCGTCAACTAAACAATGTTGTTTGGCGGGACCCAGGGGAAAAGCCTTCTCTGTGGTGGCCCCGGCCCTTTGGAACCAACTCCTCCCAGAGATTAGAATTGCCCCCACCCTCTTCGCCTTTCGTAAACTTCTTAAAACCCACCTCTGCCGTCAGGCATGGGGGAACTGAGATATTCTTTCCCCCTAGGCCTTTACCATTTATGCAAGGTATGTCTGTATGTATGTTTGGTTTTTATAATAAGGGTTTTTTTAGTTATTTTAGTATTGGATTGGATTGTTACATGCTGTTTTTATCATTGTTGTTAGCCGCCCCGAGTCTACGGAGAGGGGCGGCATACAAATCTAATAAATAAATAAATAAAACAGGGAGATAACCTAACAATAGCCCCCCCCCCCAAAATTCAGATTTTCCTTTGTCCAAAACTCCAATCAACCAAAGCATAATGAGTTTTAGTTTGATTGAATCAAGGCTTGATTCAAAACTGATCAGAAAAAACATAATGCCTTGTTTCAGATTTTTTTTAAAAAAAAAAACTCATTTCATGCATTCTCTGATACTTGCTTTGAAGAATGTTACTGTCTATCATTAACATGTAACCTTAAATGTAACATGCAACCTTAGAATATTATCCTGTAAATATGAGCTGGTAGCGCTGTACTGCAGGCTACTTCTGCTGCCTGCTGGCTACCTGCAATTTGTCAGTTCAAATCCCACCAGGATCAAGGTTGACTCAGCTTTCCATCCTTCCAAGGTGAGTAAAATGAGGAACAAAATTGCTGTAAACCAGGGTTGCAAAGCACAGTAAAGCATTATATAAATCTTAAATGTTATTGCTAAATGAACACAGAAAAATATCAAATATATCATATTCATAAGCAGGATAGTTTTGATTTAAATCAAGTCATTTTAAATCACATTTTAAATCACTAGTAGAAAGGCTTGATTTAAACCAACTCAATTTAAATCATAATTTTAAAAGAGCAACTGTTATCTCTATCCCACAGTGGCTCCTCCTCTGACCCGCTGTTGACTCACCAACAGTCCCAATATTGAGGAATATAGAGCTTCATGCTACATAATTAAGCTCCATTTCATGATGAATAAACTAAATTATTAATGTGTCCTAAATAGAAAACCACCTTGAGATAGTTTTTTTTAACTCAAAAGTATTTTATTAAAATAAATTTAATTTTAAAAATTTGATTTCAATTTTTTTAAAAAAAAATGATTTTTATCCACTCTGTTCATAAGTGATCACCACCTATGCTTTCTAGAACCCATTTAGTGAGATATTGCTGCATATTTCTTACCTTTAAATTTTACCTAAGTGATATCTCCCTTGTACTTCCAAAATATCCCCTCGTAAAATTTTGGGAACTTTTAGCATCGCTTCACTTCCTTCCTTGCTTCCCAACTTCTGAATTGTTATTTTTTATCTTCTGTAATTAAAACATGCCTTGCCTCTGATATACCATCATGTAACTGAAATGAATTGTATATTAAGTCCATGTTTCTTATGATAACATAAATAGAAATATAACATTCATACTAAATTTCAGTAGCTTTGGCAAGACAATAAAACCATTCTTTATATAAACAAACAATGCCCATATCCGGTCTACCAAAGTCCATATTTTACCACAGAATTTATTGGCTGTGATTTCAGAAAATGGGTTAGCTGAAAAAATTTACAACTCAGACTCGACCATTAATCAAAGTTAATTGAAGAATTCTAGCTAATCAATACATACTTCATATCCTGATATTTAAAAATTAAAAACACCTGAACCAGGTTTTTTATTCTAGAAACATAATGCTGTGCTGTTAAAACAGTCCAGTATTTCTCTCCCCTGTTTTACACAGGATCCCTTTTTTACTTTTTATTTGTAAACTGTGCAAGACTGCTAAGGAGTCAAGGGGTCTCTAAATGTGTGGATGGATAGATGAATAAATAAATATCTTCATCCATTAGTATATGTTGGAAAGCAGAATTTACAGGAGCGTTGGCCATTCAAAGAAAATCTGGATCAATTCGAGATTCGTGCCAATGAGTCCAGACAGGCTAAGCCTCACTATTTACACACACTGGTTGAGAGGCCTAGCACACGAGTAAAAGCCTGAGACTCTCACAGCCTACTCTGGGCCACGCGGCGGACTTATGGCGCCAAGGGGCCTATGTGTAGGCGGACCGTTGGTGCCGAAATTACTGGGCGCTGAGGGCCTTTGCACCAAAATAATGCTCAATAAAAGTCTGACTAAGTCCGGGGAACTAAACAAGCGCCCTTGTACAAGCATCCCGCTCCGCAGGAGGTAACAGAAAATAACAAGCCAATTGATAATGAAAAACCTCCCTGCCGGTCACATTTAAAGGAAAACAAACACAGCCGGCTGCAGTGAAGCAAGGCAATTATGCAATTAGCAAATGTTTCGCCGCGACTTCTCCGCTTGAAGCCGAGCCCAGGAGGGCTGGCTGAAGGCTAAATTCCTTCGTTTGCTTTAGAAGAACAAAAAGGGCTAATTACTTATCTTATCAGATTGAATTCTAGTGGAACGAGTAGAAGGGAAGGTGTTTGGAGAGGAGCTGAGCCACCATGCGTTCTTCCGGTAGGAGGACCGAGCAAATTCTGGGGAAGGGGCGGATCCAGCAATCTTTTTAAAGACAGGTTCAGTCCTAGGCAGATTGGACAGCAAGCAACCCACGTGACTGCTGGACCCGCTCCTTCAGTACGGAGAATGGTGCATCTTATACTCTGAAAAATATGGTAAGAAGCACTTCCATACTATAACCTGGGCTAAGGAAAATATTGTTGACAAAACACTGTTGATGAAGTACAGGTGAAATTAGAAAAATTAGGATATTGTGCAAAAATTCACTTAGTTCAATAATAGAATTTAAAAGGTGAAACATAATATATGAGAGAGACTCATTACATGCTCCCCAAATCAACAAAGACTATGGAAACTTTTGCATCTCATTTAGAAACCAAGGATCCAGAATATGGAAGAAAAATGGAGGCACAGACAGCAAGATGCTTGAAGTCCAGTGTGAAGTTTCCACAGTCTATGTTGATTTGAGGAGCCGGGCCATCTGCTGGTGTTGATACACTGTACTTCGTTCCAGGGTCAACGCAGCCATTTACCAAGAGATTTTGGAGCACTTCAAGCTTCCTTCCACAGATGACCTTTATGGGGATGCTGACTTCAATTTTCCAGCAGGATGTGGCACCTGCCCACACTGCCAAAAGCACCAAAATCTGGTTCAACGACCATGGGATTACTGTGCTTGATTGGCCAGCAAACCCGCCTGATCTGAACTCCATGGAGAAGCTATGGGGCATTGCAAAGAGAAAGATGAGAGATATAAGACCGAACATTGCAGAAGAGCTAAAGGCCGCTATTGAAGCATCTTGGTTTTCTGATATTCTAATTTTTTGAGTTTCACCTGTATGGGCCTTTCGTAAGGCTCTAAAAACACATCTTTGCCAGCAGCCTTGGGGCTGTTGAGCATTGCCTTCATGCTCCAGCCGACACTATGAAAGACTGATTATGAATGAATGTTAGTTAAATGTTTTTTATTATTTGGGATTTTAAGATTAGGTTTTATATTCTTTTTAGGTTTTATATTGGGTTTCTCAAATTTTGTACGGTATTGATTTTATTATGTAAGCCGCCCTGATTTTGCAGGAGAAGGTTGGCCTAGAAATCCAATTAATCAATCAATCAATTAATTAATTGTATTAGAAATGCTCAAAGTGAAAAAAACATTCTTGTATGCCAAACCATGATTGCAAGGATCAACAAGTATCAATATGTTTGATGAAAACAATTTTTCAATATTCTTAACCTAGAAACCAATTATTGGTTCTATGATATCAGCAATATCAAAGGGCTATGCAATCAATACCCATTAATGATTAAATATTTTAAGCAGCTGTACTAAAAAGCATCTTATGAAATTATATCTGAAGATCAGCAAATAAATCATGCATTCTTGCAAAGGTAATGTATTATTTGGAATGCCACTCTCAATAACTAAAAAGAGATTCCAGAAGAAAGCTTTTAAATTACTACAATGATCTCACTATTAGCTAAATATTCACTGAAGAAAATGTTTCAGTATCGAAACAATAAAATGATTTCTACAAGGAAAAAGAATCCCTTGGCTATTTATACACTGAGGAAAAAAATATATAGACAAAATCATAGAACAGCATATAACATCAAAAATTATATTGGTTTTAAACATTTCTTATGGAGTACTGACAGTATAAAGTATCTGCTTTATTGATAATGCAAAAGTCCATGGGGAGATCATAATATTCATGTAATCTTGACACAGATATACATGCTGCAAGTTAAACTTGTATTTTAAAGAACAAAAGAAGTTTGAAAAAGTAATTGCAACACGAAGGCAATGAAATAGAATGAAATAGTGACTCTGAAACTTGTACTAAAAAAGTAATGGGCTGGACTCAATTATTAAATTTCAATAAATTTCAATTGTATATCAATACAATTCTGGACCACTTATACAGTAATACCTTGCCTTACAAACTTAATTGGTTCCGGGACGAGGTTTGTAAGAGGAAAAGTTTGTAAGATGAAACAATGTTTCCCATAGGAATCAATGGAAAAGCCAATAATGCGTGCAAGCCCATTAGGAAAATCCAAAATATTAAGGCTTTTTTTAAAAAAAAGCGGTGGCCAGACAAAGCTGAGGTGAACGGAGTAGGGGGAGGGAGTCCCAATGAAGCAAGGTGAAAAGAGCCTCTCTTGAGCTCCATGAGTCCCTGCCTCCCGTTTTTGTCCCCCCCACTCTGCTCATCTCCCCCACACCTTTCTCCTCTCTTGAGTTCCATGAGCCTTTCCCTCCCGTTTTTGTCCCCCCCCCACTCTACTCATCTCCCCCACACCTTTCTCCTCTCTTGAGTTCCATAAGCCTTTCCCTCCCGTTTTTGTCCCCCCCACTCTACTCATCTCCCCCACACCTTTCTCCTCTCTTGAGTTCCATAAGCCTTTCCCTCCCGTTTTTGTCCCCCCCCACTCTACTCATCTCCCCCACACCTTTCTCCTCTCTTGAGTTCCATGAGCCTTTCCCTCCCGTTTTTGTCCCCCCCCCACTCTACTCATCTCCCCCACACCTTTCTCCTCTCTTGAGTTCCATAAGCCTTTCCCTCCCGTTTTTGTCCCCCCCCACTCTACTCATCTCCCCCACACCTTTCTCCTCTCTTGAGTTCCATAAGCCTTTCCCTCCCGTTTTTGTCCCCCCCCCACTCTACTCATCTCCCCCACACCTTTCTCCTCTCTTGAGTTCCATAAGCCTTTCCCTCCCGTTTTTGTCCCCCCCACTCTACTCATCTCCCCCACACCTTTCTCCTCTCTTGAGTTCCATAAGCCTTTCCCTCCCGTTTTTGTCCCCCCCCCCACTCTACTCATCTCCCCCACACCTTTCTCCTCTCTTGAGTTCCATAAGCCTTTCCCTCCCGTTTTTGTCCCCCCCCCACTCTACTCATCTCCCCCACACCTTTCTCCTCTCTTGAGTTCCATGAGCCTTTCCCTCCCGTTTTTGTCCCCCCCCACTCTACTCATCTCCCCCACACCTTTCTCCTCTCTTGAGTTCCATAAGCCTTTCCCTCCCGTTTTTGTCCCCCCCCCCACTCTACTCATCTCCCCCACACCTTTCTCCTCTCTTGAGTTCCATAAGCCTTTCCCTCCCGTTTTTGTCCCCCCCCACTCTACTCATCTCCCCCACACCTTTCTCCTCTCTTGAGTTCCATAAGCCTTTCCCTCCTGTTTTTGTCCCCCCCCCACTCTACTCATCTCCCCCACACCTTTCTCCTCTCTTGAGTTCCATAAGCCTTTCCCTCCCGTTTTTGTCCCCCCCCCACTCTACTCATCTCCCCCACACCTTTCTCCTCTCTTGAGTTCCATAAGCCTTTCCCTCCCGTTTTTGTCCCCCCCCCACTCTACTCATCTCCCCCACACCTTTCTCCTCTCTTGAGTTCCATAAGCCTTTCCCTCCCGTTTTTGTCCCCCCCCCACTCTACTCATCTCCCCCACACCTTTCTCCTCTCTTGAGTTCCATAAGCCTTTCCCTCCCGTTTTTGTCCCCCCCCCACTCTACTCATCTCCCCCACACCTTTCTCCTCTCTTGAGTTCCATAAGCCTTTCCCTCCCGTTTTTGTCCCCCCCCCACTCTACTCATCTCCCCCACACCTTTCTCCTCTCTTGAGTTCCATAAGCCTTTCCCTCCCGTTTTTGTCCCCCCCCCACTCTACTCATCTCCCCCACACCTTTCTCCTCTCTTGAGTTCCATGAGCCTTTCCCTCCCGTTTTTGTCCCCCCCCCACTCTACTCATCTCCCCCACACCTTTCTCCTCTCTTGAGTTCCATGAGCCTTTCCCTCCCGTTTTTGTCCCCCCCCCACTCTACTCATCTCCCCCACACCTTTCTCCTCTCTTGAGTTCCATAAGCCTTTCCCTCCCGTTTTTGTCCCCCCCCACTCTACTCATCTCCCCCACACCTTTCTCCTCTCTTGAGTTCCATAAGCCTTTCCCTCCCGTTTTTGTCCCCCCCCACTCTACTCATCTCCCCCACACCTTTCTCCTCTCTTGAGTTCCATGAGCCTTTCCCTCCCGTTTTTGTCCCCCCCCACTCTACTCATCTCCCCCACACCTTTCTCCTCTCTTGAGTTCCATAAGCCTTTCCCTCCCGTTTTTGTCCCCCCCCCCACTCTACTCATCTCCCCCACACCTTTCTCCTCTCTTGAGTTCCATGAGCCTTTCCCTCCCGTTTTTGTCCCCCCCCACTCTACTCATCTCCCCCACACCTTTCTCCTCTCTTGAGTTCCATAAGCCTTTCCCTCCCGTTTTTGTCCCCCCCCCCACTCTACTCATCTCCCCCACACCTTTCTCCTCTCTTGAGTTCCATAAGCCTTTCCCTCCCGTTTTTGTCCCCCCCCCCACTCTACTCATCTCCCCCAGACCTTTCTCCTCTCTTGAGTTCCATAAGCCTTTCCCTCCCGTTTTTGTCCCCCCCCACTCTACTCATCTCCCCCACACCTTTCTCCTCTCTTGAGTTCCATAAGCCTTTCCCTCCCGTTTTTGTCCCCCCCCACTCTACTCATCTCCCCCCACACCTTTCTCCTCTCTTGAGTTCCATAAGCCTTTCCCTCCCGTTTTTGTCCCCCCCCCCACTCTACTCATCTCCCCCCACACCTTTCTCCTCTCTTGAGTTCCATAAGCCTTTCCCTCCCGTTTTTGTCCCCCCCCCACTCTACTCATCTCCCCACACCTTTCTCCTCTCTTGAGTTCCATGAGCCTTTCCCTCCCGTTTTTGTCCCCCCCCACTCTACTCATCTCCCCCACACCTTTCTCCTCTCTTGAGTTCCATAAGCCTTTCCCTCCCGTTTTTGTCCCCCCCCACTCTACTCATCTCCCCCACACCTTTCTCCTCTCTTGAGTTCCATAAGCCTTTCCCTCCCGTTTTTGTCCCCCCCCACTCTACTCATCTCCCCCACACCTTTCTCCTCTCTTGAGTTCCATAAGCCTTTCCCTCCCGTTTTTGTCCCCCCCCACTCTACTCATCTCCCCCACACCTTTCTCCTCTCTTGAGTTCCATAAGCCTTTCCCTCCCGTTTTTGTCCCCCCCCCACTCTACTCATCTCCCCCACACCTTTCTCCTCTCTTGAGTTCCATAAGCCTTTCCCTCCCGTTTTTGTCCCCCCCCACTCTACTAATCTCCCCCACACCTTTCTCCTCTCTTGAGTTCCATAAGCCTTTCCCTCCCGTTTTTGTCCCCCCCCCCACTCTACTCATCTCCCCCCACACCTTTCTCCTCTCTTGAGTTCCATAAGCCTTTCCCTCCCGTTTTTGTCCCCCCCCACTCTACTCATCTCCCCCACACCTTTCTCCTCTCTTGAGTTCCATAAGCCTTTCCCTCCCGTTTTTGTCCCCCCCCACTCTACTCATCTCCCCCACACCTTTCTCCTCTCTTGAGTTCCATGAGCCTTTCCCTCCCGTTTTTGTCCCCCCCCCACTCTACTCATCTCCCCCACACCTTTCTCCTCTCTTGAGTTCCATGAGCCTTTCCCTCCCGTTTTTGTCCCCCCCCACTCTACTCATCTTCCCCACACCTTTCTCCTCTCTTGAGTTCCATAAGCCTTTCCCTCCCGTTTTTGTCCCCCCCCCACTCTACTCATCTCCCCCACACCTTTCTCCTCTCTTGAGTTCCATAAGCCTTTCCCTCCCGTTTTTGTCCCCCCCCCACTCTACTCATCTCCCCCACACCTTTCTCCTCTCTTGAGTTCCATAAGCCTTTCCCTCCCGTTTTTGTCCCCCCCCCACTCTACTCATCTCCCCCACACCTTTCTCCTCTCTTGAGTTCCATAAGCCTTTCCCTCCCGTTTTTGTCCCCCCCCCCCACTCTACTCATCTCCCCCACACCTTTCTCCTCTCTTGAGTTCCATGAGCCTTTCCCTCCCGTTTTTGTCCCCCCCCACTCTACTCATCTCCCCCACACCTTTCTCCTCTCTTGAGTTCCATGAGCCTTTCCCTCCCGTTTTTGTCCCCCCCACTCTACTCATCTCCCCACCTTTCTCCTCTCTTAAGCTCCATGAGCCTTTCCCTCCCATTAGTGCCCACCCCACTCTGCTCATTTCCCCCACACCTTTCTCCTCTTGAGTTCCATGAGCCTTTCCCTCCCGTTTTTGTCCCCCCCCCTGCCCAGCGAAGCGCCCATTTTTGCGATCCTGGGTTTCTCCTGAGGCTCCCCTACATGGGAAACCTCACCTCCTGACTTCCACGTTTTTGCAATGCTGTAGGGAAATCCCAGGATCGCAAAAACATGCGCTTTGCTTGCAACGGAAGTCTGGAGGCGGGGCATCCCAGTGGTGGTGGCAGGTTCGTAAGGCAAAAAGTTTGTAAGAAGAGGCAAAAAAATTCCGAACCCCGGGTTCGTATCTCGAAAAGTTCGTATGACGAGGGGTTCGTATCACGAGGTACCACTGTATATGCTTTGCAAATTAAAATTAAACTAAACTAAAAGTAATGAAACTGAAAAACCATAAAGAAGCTTTGAAAGAAACAGCAGATTTTAAAAGAACTATGAGTGTATGCAACATCCCAAAGTAATGGATACAAATGGAGAACTACAGTATCTGAGTCTTTAAGACCCGATGCAGAAGTACTTGAAAGATATAAAATCCAATACCTATAGCAATTACTTACTGAACTGTGACAATTTTTATTTATCTAGACAATTATTACTTATTTGACAAGTTTACCAGTCATGTGTACAGATTAATGTCTGATAATCTGAATGTATAACAATTTAAAATTAAAAACAAGTAAAATACTTTTTAATAAAACCCTAAAACATTTTACTGCCTGGTTCATGCTGTTGAATATCATTAAGTCTAAATCACAATCCCAGAAAAATGGATGATGAACAATAAGCAACATATGTAGGATGTTTTCAAATATAAAATAAGGAACCCCTTAAATATTTGAGCACCATCAATCATTTGGGATAACTTATTCTCACAGTGACAGGAACTTTGCTTGATACAGTCTGATTTCTCTTTGTTTGGGACCGCTTTAGAATCATGGACAATGTGTAGAAAACATGTTGTTACACTCGGAAATATTCATACCAAATAAAAGATTATTTCTTTTATATCTTTTATATCTTCTTATATCTTTGTGGATTCTTAAAAAGACATCAGAAATAGAATGTACTAAGAAAATGAGACTGATCAAATAAGTTTCATAAACCAAAAAGCTGTATTCAAATAATCCCATGGGAAGTATCCTTTTAATTCAACATTTCATTCATCCAAACATAGTTACTTAAATGGTCTTAAGAACTGAGACACCGCTCCTCTATCCGTCTCCAGGTGGGTCCACCCACATACAAATAAACTACAGTGATCCCCCGATTATCGCGAGGGTTTTTACTTCCGCCGCAGCAGCGAGGAGCCGAAGATTGGGGTTTCCCCGCCGCCCACGCAAAGGGGAAACACCGATCTTCGGCTCCTCGCTGCTGCCGCGCCCGCCGCTTGTCCGCCTGCTGCTTGTCTGCTGCCTGCCTGCCCGCGCGCTGTGCGCGCGCCCTTCACCCACCCACGCCGTTCGCTCACGCCGCTTCCCAGCTGAGTCCTGAAGCCAAACGGCAAAGGCGAACTTCCGCGTTTGGCTTCAGGACTCAGCTGGGAAGCGGCGCTGGGGTCTTACCGGCCACCCACGCAAAGGGGAAACCCTGGCTCCTCGCTGATGCCCGCCGCTCGCCCTCCCGCCAGCAAGAGGGGGAAGACCCAGGGAAGCCGCCCAGCAGCTGATCTGCCCGGCGGGGAACGCAAACTCCACCATCTACGCATGCGTGGCCATAGAAAAAAAGGGCGCGCATGCGCAGATGGTGTTTTTACTTCCGGGTGGAAAAATCGCGACATAGCGTTTAGCGAAGATCGAGATCGCGAAAATCGGGGGATCACTGTACTGCAAAAATATATATATCTGTACCATGGGAACTTCTGAGCATATGCAGAAACCGAATTTTCGGTACTGCATTGCCTTCTTGTTTTCAGCTTTTTAAAAAATCTGCAATTTAAAAAAAAAGGAAGCCTAGCCACGCAGCGCTGGAGGAAGTGAACCAACAGCAAGCCCTGAATTTCCTAATAAATTTATTATTTTATGGTTGGGGATCACCACAACATGATGAACTATATTAAAGGGTCGCGGCATTAGGAAGGTTGAGAGCCACTGCTATAATGGAAATATCTGACAAGAATGAGGCTTTTTCAGATCTGACACCGAATCTGAGGCGGCCCTCCCAAGAGATCAAAGTCCGCGCCAGGGACAACATTTACCCCAGTAATGTCCGGCTTCTGCCTAAGGGAATATCAAGAGCTTGAAATGCCTCAGCCATTGAAAACACTCATCTCTCAGGCCACAGTGTAGGGAATTGCTACAGGTCTGCAGCAAGGATATATCACTGCCTTCTGACATCCCCCTTTATCAGGCCCAGAAACTGACAAACTGACGGCCCAGTGGCGGCTTTAAAGTCCTCTACCATCCTATCCACCAATGCAACAGACAGTTTCAAAGCAGAACTGAACCTCTGTAGAACATACTAGGTGGCTACCTGGGCCATCAAAGCAGCAATGGCCACCTCATTTTTGCTCTGGTTTGCCAGATGGCAAGCAAGAGTTCTTCCTGATGACATCAGATCCCATCAAGATATTAACAAGCTTATGGTGGCTACCAAATTCTCGGCCGATGCCACCCTGAATGCTGCCACGTTTGCCTCTGGGGCCATTGCCTCCTCAGTGACAGCCTGCCACTACTGTGGCTTCGCCACTGGAAGACAGACACACTATACAAGTGGAAGTTGGCCTCTGCTCCCTTCAGGGGTAGCAAGCTGGGGGAGGCTCTGGACCCGATATTGGTGGAGACTAAGGACAGGGGAAAGGCCCTGCCTTCCCTATAAAGGCGAGTCGACCGCCATCCCTTACCCTACTTTCAGAGGCACTCTTTTCAACCAGCAGACATGGGGTTTGGGGTTGACCCCAATCAATCCAAGAGGCCTTATTTTAGTAGACAGTACATGTAATTGGGCAGATCCGGATTCCAAAACTGACAACAATTCTAGGGCAAGCGGCCATTTCATGGCATAGGAAGTCATCCCTTTCGCTGCTCTAAGTGACTGAAGGTCCGACCCTCCCATCGGTGGTCAGCTAAGCCTCTTTGCTCACCAATTGGAGGCTACCACTATGGACACTTGGATCCTATATATGGTGAGACGTGCTTTGTTTTCTGTAGGAAAGTGGTCCAAATGGCTCTTTTGAGTTTTTTAAGGTTGCCACTCCTGGATTAGATGCTAGTGAGTATCTAGGGTAGATTACTACCCACTATTTTGAAGTCAGGGGAGAAAAAGGCAAAATCCAACTTCACGTTCCAGTATTAAGAAAGCTTATTCAAAATGTTTAAATTTTCTTTGCGAGGCTCTAACCCATTTAAAACATTCAAAGGGAATATTCTGTATAAATTGGTGATATTTTCAAAAAAACCACCCATTTTTTTCTGTTCCATGAATATTCTTTAATCATAGCAGCCATATCAGATAATACACCATTTCGGGACCAAAGCAAATTAGTAACACTGTAACTTAAAGCCAGTTTCTTACACCAATGTAAAGTTAATCCTCACATGCATTTCAATTATTAGCAATACAGGCAGATTTATGTATGTAACTAAAAACTTTTTAAAAAAAAATACTAGGGGGGGGAAACCTTTATAATTTAATGGAAAACAAATACTGAAAGAAAAAGAGCATTAGAATCAAAGGGTTTAACCAATACTTTGAAAATCAGACATACTGTATTTTTTGGAGTATAAGATTCACCTTTTTCCTTCCTAAGAGGCTAAAAATTTGGGTGTGTCTTATACTCTGAATGTAGCTTTTTTCAAAGCTTTTTTTCAGCCTTAACTAGGTGCTAACAATTTCCCTAGCTCTTACTGGCCTGCAAGTTCTTTCATTGTTTACTCTCTCCGAATAAGGCTTTTTAAAAACCCTAACAAGGGATAAAATAATGTGCTGAAGATGACCAGACTAAGGACGCCAGCCAGATGAATACTTGGTAGGCAGATTCCACCCCCCCTATCCCTCCCTAAAAACTAAGGTGCATCTTATACTCTTATACTTATTATTATTAATTATTATTATACTCAGGTACAACTTATACTCTGAAAAATACAGTATACAGTGATCCCCCGATTATCGCGAGGGTTCCGTTCCAAGACCCCTCGCGATAATCGATTTTTCGGGATGTAGTGGTGCGGAAGTAAAAACACCATCTGCGCATGCGCGCCCCTTTTTCCATGGCCGCACATGCGCAGATGGTGGAGTTTGCGTGTGGGCGGCGGGGAAGACCCAGGGAAGGTTCCTTCGACCGCCGAACAGCTGATCTGCTCCGCAGCGCGGCAGCAGCGAGGAGCCGAAGATGGGGTTTCCCCGTTGCCCAGGCAACGGGGAAACCCCATCTTCGGCTCCTCGCTGCTGCCGCGCTGCGGAGCAGATCAGCTGTTCGGCGGCCGAAGGAACCTTCCCTGGGTCTTCCCGCTGCCCAGGCAAAGGGGAAACCCCAAGATCGCTTGCCGCTTGCCCGTTCACCCGCCCGGCTGCTCCGCTTGCCCGTTCGCCCGGCTGCTCGCTTGCCCATTCACCCGCCCGCCCGGCCGCTCCGCTTGCCTGTTCGCCCGCCCACCCGGCTGCTCGCTTGCCCGTTCACCCGCCCACCCGCTCCGCTTGCCCGTTCACCCGCCCGCCCGGCTGCTCGCTTGCCCGTTCACCTGCCCGCCCGGCCGCTCCGCTTGCCCGTTCGCCCGCCCGCCCGGCTGCTTGCTTGCCCGTTCACCCGCCCGCCCGGCCGCTCGCTTGCCCGTTCACCCGCCCGCCCGGCCGCTCCGCTTGCCCGTTCACCCGCCCGCCCGGCTGCTCGCTTGCCGCTCGAGAGCAAGAGGGGGAGAGATAGAGAAAGAGAAAGAAGGAAAGAAAGAGATGAGAGAGGGAGGAAGAGAGTGTGAGAGAGGAAGAAGCAAGATAGAGAAAGAGAGAGAGAAAGAAAGATGAGAAAGGAAGGGAGTGACGTCATCGGGTGGAAAAATCGCGATATAGCGTTTCGCAAAGATCGAGATCGCGAAACTCGGGGGATCACTGTATATATTTAGTATACTCCTCCAGAAGCAAAAATATGCAACATTTCTTACCTGTTAAAAGAAAAGTTTATAAAGGGAAAAGAAATCTAGTTTTCTTAGCTCCTTGCCCATTACAAAGTATCCTGGCAACAGCAAAATCTTTCAGTCTACAGTATTAGCAGATTAGAGACTGAATTAGGTTAAGTTGCAGCAGGTTTCTTCCTACAAAAACAAAACAAAAACAAGAGAATTTAATTACATCAATATAAAAATTAGTCAATTCAATTAGAAACAGACCAAACAGATAAATATACAGAGTATCAATGGCCCCATAGGAGATAATAATTATGTTACATATTTATGAAAATATATAGCAGTCTGTGGTTTTTTCTTTTTATATATGTGCTTTTTTCTCCATAAAATCTGAAAAATAGCAATTGAGGGGGGAGTTGCCAGATGTTCCAGTAGGCTTTAAAAAAGATCGAGGAACATGAGACATTGTTGATAACTGAGAAAAACAAAGAATATTAAAAATAAATGGATCTGTGCTTCACTGATTATGTACCGCTTTCAATGACCCTTGTATAATCAAAGAAGCAGAGACTTTTTTTATTATTTTTCAATTGTCACAAATCAAGCAAGCTGTGAAAAGTGTTCAGAAAAATGGGAATCCCAGAATATATTATTGTCCCCCTGAGAAATATTGATCATGGACCCATAGTGCAGGCAGAATATGGTGAAACAGAGTAGCTTCAGGATGGATATGAATGCAAAGATCAGAATTGTACAAGCCTGTGACATTCTATAGAAGCGAATATTGGACTGAAAAGATAAGGTATGAATAGTATGGATGCTTTTGAACTTTGTTTTGGAAAGAATTTCTGAGAATATTGAGGATAGCCAAGAAAACAAATGGATCACTGAACAAAATAATACAGAGTTCTCGCTTGAGGCTTAAATTACCGGCTGTCCTATTTTAGACATGTTATGTGAAGACCTAGCTCTCTGGAAATGACTTTTAATATTGGAAATGGTGGAAAGAAAAAGAAGAGGACAACCAGGAGCAAGATGGACAGGTTCAATTAAAGTAGTCCCTAGCTATCATTGGAATAACTGATGTACCAGATTAGGGACAGAAAATTTATCTATGTGGTTGCTAAGAGTTGACATCCACTTGATGGCATGTAATCAAACATTGAATCACTTTATAGATGATCAAATCCAAATTATTAAGAGGTGAAGCAGCTCTCATTCATGAGTGGTAGAATATTTTCAGTTTCTTAGTCCAAAAATTAGTAGGATGTGATAGAAATATTCTGAGTAAAGATTAAAAAATATGTTCATAATATTGAAATCTAAAATAATTCAGTGAAACTGAATTGGGACATCCATTACATAAATAACACTTTTTCATCCGGTGCATATTGTTAAAAAAATGGAATTTATTAAGAGATCATTCTACAAAAGGACAGCAACTTGGTAAGTGGATTTGATAAAGCTGATGAAAATCAGAATTGTTGATGGCTAGTAGCAACAGCAATTTCATATCACAGCCCTTACTGAAGGCTATATGATTGCTATTGTACTTGTGACCTACTTGCGGCTTTCTTAAATACCTTTTTAGACACAATGAGAATAATGATTTAGAGTTTCATCCAAAGGCTTTCTTACATTCTCATATTTTTTCAAATATAGACTATGTACACATGTACATAGAAATGTAATGAATTTGGCATGAAAAAGGTGATCCTTTATGACCTAATATAATAATAAAAACCAAAAGGTTTGTGTTTTTAAGGAAGAAAATGTAAAATAGTAGTTTTATAAATACATAAAATGTTGATAAAAGGTAAATTACAGATTTGTTTTACTTTGTTAGCGTTGTTAATATATGTCTATAAAGTTCAAAAAACCTCTTAGCAAATATATTGATTATCAGATATATACTCGACTTGTATATTCTGCTCAGATATGCAATACTTTCTGTGCATGGAAAGTTTCTGATGTTCTGGTCTGTTTGAATGAAATGGGCCTGCTTGTTCCAGCTATGGACTGAAACACAGTTATTCCAGAGGTGAATAGTCTAAGAAGGTTAAAAAAGTTAATGAGTAAAGTATCACAATGAACTACATGTCAATGTGAATAATACAATATATGTATGATTAGATCATCAATGTATTTTTGAGAAATGACATGAATTTTAATATGCAAGACAGTAAAAACAAACTGGTTTCCATAGCAATTTGCCAAAGAAATGTGGGAAACGTGATTCTAAAAAGATATCTAAATATTCAACACACTTTTACAAAACTAAAACCTGCAATTTTCAGATTTTGGCTTAGAATATTAACATATTCTATCATACATACATTACATATCTTGCTCCAGCCCTGCCATTGACTGAATGATTGGTATGACAGATTGATGAGATGTGTTGGTTGAGTAAATTGTTTTAAGTTTTTTATAAGGTTCCGATTGTTTTAGAGTAATTCTGATCTCTGTGTTAAATATGTAATTTATGCTGTAAGCCACCCTGAGTCACAGGAGAAGGGGCAGCCTAAAAATGAAATGAACAAATAAATAAATTAATAAATATTTACTGTTGCTGCTTTAGTAAATGTCCAATAACATATTTGTATCCTGTGAGCTGCCCCGAGTCTTCAGAGAAGGGCGGCATACAAATCTAATTAATGATAATAATAACAACAACAACTAATATTGCTTCAATATTGATCTGATGAAGGCTACTAATCTGATATGCCAGTTGGTAATTAATTACAACTTTTTCCTTTAAAAATGAAAAGAAAAGCTTTCTGGTTAGACCACTACTTCTTTCATTATAACGACAGTGGTACCTCTACTTAAGAACTTAATTCAGTAGAAAAGTTTGTAAGTAGAAGCAATTTTTCCCATAGGAATCAATGTAAAAGCAAATAATGCTTTTAAACCCATTAGGAAAGAAATAAAAGCTCGGAATTTGGGTAGGAGGAGGAGGAAGAAGAAGGAGGAGGACAGTTGTTGCTGAAGGAAGAAAGTGAGGTGAGGGGAATCAAAAAAATCCAAAACTTAAAGATTTTTTTAAAAAAGAGGGACTGAGGCGGCGAGGAGCACGCACCTCCCATACACCTGGCAAGAGGCTGTCTCCCATACACTGCGCCAGAAACAGAAACCCAGGGGCAATGGCAAGAAACTGGCTGGGCCTTTGTGCCGCTCTCAAATTTCCTGGGAAATTTTTCAGGGCTCGGGTTCTTAAGTAGAAAATGGTTCTTGAGATGAGGCAAAAAAATCTTGAACTCCCCAAAAATACAGTTAATAACCAACAAACATTTAAGTTCACCCATGATAATCAAAACTCATTAAACGATGAGTCATTTCCAACCTAATTAACGTAATAAAGTTGTAAGAAGGGGGAATCATATCTATATCCCAGCTCCTGAAAGAAAAATGGAATGCAATTGCCATATTTTTCGATGTATTAAGACAGTGTTTTTCAACCGGTGTGCGGCTCCTGCAAGTGGGAGCTCCAGGGCTGAGACTTCCACTTGTGGCTGTCCCCGCCCGCCCGATCCGTCCTTCTCTCCGGCTTTCTTGGGGTGCGGCTCCTCCCACAGCGGTGGCTGCAGCGGCGCTGGCGATCCGGCCGCTAGACGCTCCGAGCGCTGTGGGAACGCTCACCCCTCTGACAGTCCCGCCCGGTCTTCTCGGCCACCTACATGCTGCGGGAAGCTCGGGAGAGCCAAGCAGAGCGCCCAGGCCAGGCAGAAATATGCCGCTGCCTTGCTATCCCGCTTCTCTCTGGCCATGCCATTGCAGAAGCAGCCTCTCCCCACCTCACACGCACACTTTCGGCTGGGCAGGGGGCGAAGCCGACCCCCTGGCTGCCGGCGAAGGAGGCTCGCTCGAGCCTCAGAAAGGAAGCGGATTCAGACAAAGAGCCCGGCGCAACGGGCGCAGCGTTGGAAAGCGAGTGGGCAGTGGGGGTGCTTCGCTTCTGCCTTCCTGAGGCGCTTTTTTTTGGGCTCCGCGTCTGGCGAGTTTCTGCCTTGCCTACGTAACGCGGCAGGAGAGATGCTAATTCCCATCCCAATCAGTCCGTCTTTTCCCTCAGGAGTGGGTGGGCGTTTTGGAAAGCAAGAGAGAAAAAGAGAGAGAGAAAGCAAGAGAGACAAATAGGGAGAGGAAAGGAGAGAGAGAGAAATGAGAACAAAAAGGGGAGAAAAAAGGAGAAATGATAAAATGATTGAGGCAGAGAATGAGAGGAGAAACAAAAGAGAGAGAGAGAGGTGATTCTTGAAGCATATGGTAAAAAGTACCCAAATAATAAGAAAAAAACCCCAGCCCACACCTGTTTTTGAAAAGAATAAAAGAGAAAAAAAACCCAGCCCTCAACTGGTTTTGGAAATGGTTCAAGTGTGTATACACACGCACACACATAAAGGGGGGAGAGAGACAGGGATGGAAAAAGAGAAGTGAGAGGGAGAAGCAATGAGGGAAAAAGGGAGGAAGAGAGAGAAATGAGAAACATGAGAGAGAAAATGGGGAAAGACAGGAGAAGTACCCAGAAATGAGACAGTGGTATAAATTTGAGGAGGGATGATTGATGATTGACTGTATTTATAAGGGGATGTTACATGGGATTGTATATATGAAGGGGTTATGTATGTATGTATGTATGTATGTATGTATGTATGTATGTATGTATGTATTTATTTATTAGATTTCTGTCATTTTGGTTGGTGGTGTGCCCCAGGATTTTGTAAATGTAAAAAATGTGCCGCGGCTCAAAAAAGGTTGAAAATCACTGTATTAAGACACACTTTTTTTCTTCCTCAGAGGCCGAAAATTTGGGTGCTTCTTATATGCCAACTGTAACCCACCCACCCACCGACCGTTACCCTTTGGCCCCTGTGCATCTTCTTCCTGGCTGCAGAGATTGCCACCGACAATGGCTTGTGTTTTGGGGCTCTGCAAGTTGCATTTTCAGCCTCCAAATGCACAGTGTCCAAAATGGCTACCTGAAACAGCTGCTGCTTTCTCACCCCTTCCATGCTTTGCCTGCTTTAGTCACTGGAGCTCCCTCCAGCAATCAGCTGTGCTTCGGAAGCTGTTTTTCAGCCCTAACATGAGCTTTCTGTGCTTTGCCTGCTTTTCTAATTGCTGTTCTCTCCAACGATCAGCTGTGCTTTAGAAGCACAGCCCCAACCAGACCCAACTTCAAAACCAGCGAGCGAGCTAATGTGCTGAAGCTAATCAGGCTAAGACAGTGATAACGAACCCTTTTTGGTTCACGTGCTAAAAGGGTGGGGGGGGGGAGTGTAGAGGGTTGCATGTGTGCCCACACCCATAATTCCATGTGGGGAACCCTGCACATGGACACATGACCTCTCAAAAATACAGTAACAATAATAATTCAATAATTTAAAACAAAAAGTCACATGGAACATTTATACTGACAGATCTGTTACTGCTGTTTAAATCTTGCTGGATTTATAGAACTTTCAACAAGTCTGGACAGATGTAATGTTCTCTAGAACAGAAGTTAATCTACTTGATTTATACCTCTTCCTGTACCCAAGGGCATTTCTCAAATATTATAATACCTGCTTGGTTATAACTGACATTATAGTAGATTTAAATTAAAACCAAGTACAATTTCAACCATGATATTTTTTTGGACATTTATTTATTTATTTATCAAATGTATATGCCGCTCAATTCCCAAGGGACTCTGGGTGGCTTACAATAGAAATCAACATCAAAAACAGTTTAAAAGACAATTTAAAAACCTGATTAATAAAATGATACATATCTTTTGTGATTGGATCCAGAAGATAAACCACCTGATCAATGGCCCCATGTCTACCAGCAGAGCTAGGTCTAAGGCTTTCCAGAAGGCCAGTAGGGTGGGGGCAGTACAGATCTCAGCAGGTAGATAGTTCCAGAGAGCCAGTGCTGCCACAGAGAAGGCCCTCTCCTGTGGCCCTGCCAAACGACATTACTTAGCTGATGGGACCTGGAGAAAGCTGACCTTGTGGGTTCCAATAGGTCGCTAGGAGCTGTGCGTTACATACTATAAAAAATTACAATACTATATAGCTTACAATATTAAAGTGTATAAACCAAGCCTTTCTTTGTATGTTTAAGAACAGAAATACACTAAATTATTAGTTACGTACCTCATGATAACTTAACCAAAAAGGTAACTGAAGTAAGAGGATTAGCATTCTTTTCCCTTTTGTGAAACCTGTCAGAAATTTATTTATTTATTTGATTTTTTTTTAATGCTACCCTTCTCCTTAGACTCAGGGCAGCTTACACCATGTTGTGCACTTTTTAACAGAGCCAGCATATTGCACCCACAATCTGTGTCCTCTTTTTACCCACCTCAGAAGGATGGAAGGCTAAGTCAACCTTGAGCCGATGATGAGATTTGAGCCGCTGACCTGCAGATCTAGCAGTCAGCTTTAGTGGTCTGCGGTACTGCACTCTACCCACTGCGCCACCTTGGCTCATCCGGCCACAAAATACTAAAGAGAATAAACACATGCCTACAGACACATGCCTACATCATTTTTAGATTAGGCTTACGCAGCATACTATGTCATAATGTGATTCAATTGGTTTTGGCTTATTTGATATGAAATCCATTCACTCTAATTAATAAGTTCCTTTTAATAATTTGTGTGTTGGGGGGGGGGGTTTCATATATATATATTTTATGTGGAACTCAATATACAGTAGTGGCCAAAATTGTAGAAACCCTTTTGGGAAAAGTGTATTTTTGAGGTTTGATGGCTAATAACATCACTTTTTTTAGTAGTATCATAAAAGTATATATCAATGGAAAGATAATGCAACAAAGTTTGATCACTTTTTCTGCACTATATTAAAAGTTATACCAAATAATCAGAAATACACAGGACGCACATCTCGCTTAGGTTGATATCAAGTAGCTTTCCTTCATCTGATTATAGCCAATGAGCATGAGTGTTTAGAGAGCCAATTGGGTGTCATCTTATTTTGGCAATGAGCCAATCAGATCACAATAGGATTCAGTTATTGAGGTCATGCATTGAAGCTGAGAGGAGGATATTTGTCAGTGTGTTATGTGATTGGTGTTCTTTCATTTAGTGAACTTGTAAAACATATTAAAATTAAAGTAATGGTGCAAAGAGTTGACTGGTCTCCCAGAAAGCGATGTAAAATAGCATTATTAAGTGAACAAAGCTACAGTTATAAAGAAATTAGAATAAAAATTGGTGGAAATTTAACCAAAGATGGTATTTCTGAGCTTTTGAAGAGGTATAAGGAGATTCAGCCACTACAAAACTACATTGGTAAAGGCAGGAAAAGGTGCACAGCAGCAAGTAATAATAGAAGAATTAAGGGGCTGCGGCTGTGTGACAGAAGAAAATCATATGGATGTATACAAGATGAAATGGTGCAACGCAATGTGAAGTTGAGTGCAAGTACAGTTCGGCACAGACTTCAAGAACTTGGCCTAAAATCTAGAATCCCATGGAAAAAGCCACTTTTAACTCTCAAATAAAGGTTGAAAAGACTAAACTGGGCTAAAACCCATGTTACCTGGACAGAGGAACAATGGGTCAGTGTTATTTGGAGTGAGTTCTTTGGGATTGGGTGGTATAGAAGCTGAATAAATAAATAAGATCTCCCTGTTTGGTAGTAATGTCATAAAATATGTAAGGAGAAGAATTGGAAAAGATTTGTATCCCGAGTGCATTACATGTACCATAAAACACCCAGTCAGTGCCATGATCTGGGGTTGTATGACATCAAAAGATATGGGCAGAATTTGTGTGATTAATGAGAAGATAAATGGTCAAAAATGCATTAATGAAATAGGCGTTGATTGCTTACCTGAACGCCTCTTCTCGTACGGTGAGCGGGTACAGCAGTCACATGGGGTTGCTCATGTCCAATCCGGTGGAACTGAGCCTAGTATTAAAAAAGCTTGCCGGATCCGCCCCTTCCCCAGAATTCGCGAATCCATAGACTAGGCTCAGTTGTGAAGCTCTGTAGTGTTCAACTCTCATTGTTAGAGGAAGAAAGAGATAGAAAGGTAAAGAAGACAC
This sequence comes from Erythrolamprus reginae, assembly GCF_031021105.1. Classification (NCBI taxonomy): domain Eukaryota; kingdom Metazoa; phylum Chordata; class Lepidosauria; order Squamata; family Dipsadidae; genus Erythrolamprus; species Erythrolamprus reginae. The sequence goes on along the minus strand of NC_091950.1, from coordinate 135,643,726 downwards.
ATACAAGGGCGGGAAGTGACTGCTGTACCCGCTCACCGTACGAGAAGAGGCGTTCAGGTAAGCAATCAACGCCTATTCTCCGTACTGAAGGAGCGGGTCCAGCAGTCACATGGGACATACCCAATAGATGGTCCCTAGGGTGGGATTAGCTTGCTATCGTGTGAGATAACGGATTGGAGTACCCTTCTGCCGAAGGCAGCGTCCGCTGAAGCGTAAGAATCAATTTTGTAGTGCCTGATGAAGGAATTTGGCGAGGCCCAAGTGGCTGCTTTGCAGACCTCCTCCAACGGGGCTTGAGTCGCCCAAGCGGCCGAGGTGGCTGCGCTCCTGGTGGAATGCGCAGTGATGTTCCTTGGAACTGAGAGGGAGGCCGACTCATAGGCCTTAGATATAGTCCCTCTGATCCAACGGCCTATTACTGTTGAAGACACTTTGGCCCCCATGACTCTGGGATGATAGGCTACAAAAAGTGCTTCTGACCTCCGAAAGGGTCCTGTGCGTTGGATATATATTCTCAGCGCTCTGGTGAGATCCAGGGTGTGCCATCTAATTGCCAAGGGATGGTCTCGTTGGAGGCAGAAGGAAGGTAGGACAATATCCTGAGATCTGTGGAACATGGAACTGACCTTGGGTAAGAAGGTGGGGTCCAGTCGCAAGACTACCTTGTCCTGATGGAATTGGCAAAGGTCCTGCCTGATTGAGAGGGCAGCCAGCTCCGAAATGCGTCGGGCAGAGGTAATAGCCACCAGAAAAGCTACCTTAAAGGATAGGTACCTGAGGGACGCCGATTTTAGGGGTTCGTATGGTGCCTGCGTGAGGGAGTGGAGAACCCGTGGCAAATCCCAGGATGGATACCTGTGGACCTTGGAAGGTCTGAGGTTGGCTATGCCCTTGAGGAATTCCTGAACTTCAGGGAAGGATCGGAGAGGCTGTCTGCGGGGGCCCCCTAGGACAGATGAAATGGCTGCCAGATGACGCCGGAGGGTGCTGGTAGAGAGTCCTTTATGGAAACCTTGCATAAGGAAGGAAATAATTCTGTGTATGGGGATGCACAGAGGGGAGAGACCTTCCTGAAGACACCACTGGTGAAACTTGGACCACGTGTGGTCGTAGATTCGGTTGGTCGAGCCCCTTCTGGCCTTTAGAATGACCTCCACTGAATCAGGGTCATGCCCACGCAGCTCTAAATCTCTCCTGATAACAGCCAGGCGGTGAGGTGGAACCACTCCGGGTCTGGATGGAAAGAGGCCCCCTGCCGCAGCATATCCCCCGAAACGGGGAGTCGCCAAGGGTCCTGGACGGACAGCTGTTGGAGATCTGCGAACCAGGGCCGGCGGGGCCAATGAGGGGCGATTAAGATTACTCGGGCCCTCTCGGTGAGGACCTTGTGAATCACGTCCGGGAGGATTGGAATCGGAGGAAATGCATAGAGTAGGCCTGGAGGCCATGGACTCCGGAGGGCATTGATCGCTTCCGCTCCCGGGGATGGAAATCTGGAATAGAAGCGAGGGAGTTGGGCGTTCGCATTGGTCGCGAAGAGATCCAGGACTGGTAGGCCGAATCTGAGGGTGATTTGATGGAACAGGTCTTGATGGAGGTTCCACTCTCCTGGGTCTATCGTTGCTCGGGATAGCCAATCCGCCTGGATGTTGAGACTCCCCGAGATGTGATCGGCTAGGAGCGACTGGAGATGTTTTTCCGCCCAAAGGCCCAGCTTGAGGGCCTCCCTCATGAGAGCCTTGGATCTCGTGCCCCCTTGCCTGCAGATATGGCTTTTTGTGGCAATGTTGTCGGTGAGAATGAGAACGTGCCGGTTGGGGATGCGAGGAGAGAAATGCTTCAGAGCCAGGGAGACGGCTCTTAACTCTAGCCAATTTATTGGCCTGGAAGCTTCCTCCGGGGACCACGTGCCCTGGGCTATCATCCCCTGGGCGTGGGCGCCCCATCCCGATAGACTGGCATCTGTGGTGATGACAAATTGATCCGGGCACCTGAACGGGGATCCTCTGTCCATGGCCGGAGACTTCCACCACTTGAAGGATCTGCGAACACTCAGTGGGATGACAATGCGTCGATTTGAGTTGCTGTGCCCCGATCTCTGAAAAGGCAACAGAAGCCACTGGAGTTCCCTAGCATGAAGGCGAGCCCAGGGAATGATGCCTATGCATGACACCATCTTCCCCAAAAGAGAAGATAGAGTAACTATGGATACTGAAGGATTAGATAAAATGTTAGAAATTAACTCCACTATACTGAGTTTTCTCTCGGGAGAGAGAAAAACCTGGGAAGATTTTGAATCAATAATGGCTCCCAGGTGAGGAATGGAAGTGGAAGGTTGGAGGTGACTTTTTTCAAAGTTGATGGAAAACCCATGGTCCTGAAGGACTGACATGGTGACAGAAAGGTCTGATTTCACTCTCTCTAGGGAGTTCCCATGAATTAAAATATCATCAAGATAACATAAAATGTGGATGGGAGACGCCCGGATATAGGCCGCCAGGGACCCCAAGAGCTTTGTGAAGACCCGAGGGGCCGAGGAAAGGCCAAATGGCATCGCCCTATACTGGAAATGCCTGCCTTGAAAGGAAAAACGTAAAAATTTTCTGTGGCATTTGGCTATAGGAATGTGAAGGTAGGCCTCAGTGAGGTCTAAGGAGACCATGAAATCTCCCGAGTGAATGGCGGCCAAAATAGAAGACAAGGAGTGCATTTTAAACTTCCTATATTTGATGAATAGGTTTAGTTTCTTTAAATCCAAAATGGCTCTCCAACCTCCGGAGGACTTTGGAACCATAAATAGGATGGAGTAAAAACCTAGGCCCTTCTGACCGGAAGGGACCGGCTGAATGGCTCTAATGGACAATAGATGAGAAATGGCCTCCTCCATACGGTTACAATCTGAGGATGACCTGGGCGAAGGGCAGGAAATAAAACGTTTAGGGGGAGGAGAAATAAATTCTAAAAGAAGGCCTGATTGAACAGTGTCAATGACCCAAGGGTCCTTGGAGGTGAGACGCCAATTTGCAGCGAAATGAGCTAGGCGACCCCCTATGGGAATGGAGGAAAGGTTACCATCTAGGTTTTTTTGAAGCCCTGTTAGAGGCAGCTCCCCTTTGGAAACGAAAACCCCTACCCCTGGAGTTCCTACCTTGGGAACGAAAGCGGGGGGAATACTGACCTGGAGATCTCTGATAGGAAGCCGCTTGATCTTGCTGGCGCCCTGGGCGACGAAAGGACTGCGTTTTAGTAACCTTTTTTGTGGTTGGGCCCAAAACCTTCTTCTTGTCTGTGGTCTCCGTGAGGAGAGGATCCAGAAGATCACCGAAGAGAAGGTCGCGCTTTAAGGGGCCCTGGGATAACTGCCACTTTTGGCGAACTCCCGCTTGCCAAGGGCGAATCCATAGGAGTCTTCTTGCCGTTGTAGAGGCTGCAATAGACTTAGCAGAAAATCTAGTAGATTGTAAGGTGGCATCAGCCACGTACTGGGCAGCTGCAAAGACCTTGTTGAAGTCTTGTTGACCTCTCAAGTCATCTGGAGGAATGTGCTGTTGAAGTTGGCGAAGCCACAGCAGCATGGCTCTGGAGAAGAAGGAGGCTGCTGCAGAACTTTTAATGGCCCAGGAATCAGCGGAGAAACCTCTTTTGAGCATTTGCTCGATGCGCTTGTCCTCTGGACGGAGGACTTCCTCCGCCTCGCCTGGCACAGCCGCTGCCGAGTGAAGAATTTTGACAGGTTCATCTGGTTTGGGAAAAGATAGAAGCTCTTCATAGGAAGAGGAGAGTTTATACAACTTTCTGTCCTTGGTAGAGGGATTAAGGCCAGAGGCTGGAAAATCCCACTGTTTAAGTAAGGCATCTTTAAATAATTTAGGCATAGGGATTACCTCGTTATCCTCCTGTTCCTCTGTGAAGTAAGGTAAATTCTCCTCCGGGGGATCAGTGGAAGTGGAGGCTTGTTTCTCCTGGGCCGCTAATCCCGTAGAAATTCTAGCTTTGAGGAGGAGAGATTTGAATAGTTGAGAAGGGAAAATAGTAATGGGAGGAGGGACCTTTATTTGGGATTCCTCGTCCTCAGATAAGCCCTGGAAAGGGTCTTCATCCTCCTCTACATCCTCATATTCATCTTGGGAGGACTCTGAGTCATCCTGAATAGGAGCTCTGACCGCTGGGGAAGAACCCAAGGGGCGGGAGGAACGAGAAGGAGGAAGAGGTAAAGGAAGCTCATTGATGGAGGAGAGTTTGGCATCAATGGCTTTGGACAACACAGCAAAAATAGATTGGAACTCAGGAGGTAAACTGGAAATATCAGCAGAAATGGCAGAAGAATCCCTAAAGGCCTGGGAGGATCCTGGCTGGGGGGAATCTTCCATAATATCTGGTTCCTCTGGACCTATGCCCCATAGGTTAGGTTGGGGTCTGTCTAGGTTTGGCTCATCCAGAGATAACACAGGGACCCCAGAAGGAGGCAGGCTAGAGGCCTCTGGTGGGTCTTGACTACTGATTACTTGGGCCTGCACTTTCAAACGTTTTGCTGATTTATCATGAATCTTTTGTAGGGCTAGGTCCCTTCTCTTCTCGGCCCTGGTGACCTTGGTCGAGGGGCGGGCCCCTGGAGAAGAGGAGGAAGAGGCCTGGGGGATACTAGTAATCTCATCGCCTGTAGGCCTGGCCTCTCTGGGACCTTTAGTTGTGCCTCTCTTGGGAAAGGTAGCCATAGTCTGACAATTAACAGAAGACAAGGCTGAGCCAATAATTAAATTATAAGGAGAAGATTTCAAGGACTTCCCAAGAGGAATGGATCCTGCTTCGAGGCCTCGAAGCTGCTGAAACGTGAGGACAATCTGGGCAAACCCAGAGTTCGTGCCCCCAAATCCAGCGGGGCCAGCCTCCCTAAACTTTGCAATTAAGTAAAACCAAGGCACTCTGGTTGGAGGCTAGGCCGGTGGAGAATTTAGCCTGGGACCCCCAAGGCCCGCTCCCGGATCCACGCGGTGGACTGAGGCCTACGCGGCTGGCAGAAGGCCAACACGAGAGGCCTAGATATTTTAAGAAAGGGCGCGAAGGCCTTCGCGCCAAAAAAATCGCTTCGTAGAATTTCTTAAGGGGAAAAGCGATCGACTAAGTCCAGGAGACTAAAGGCGTCCCACTCCGCAGGAGGTATTTTATAAGCCCTTAAATATAGTTTTATACAATAATTAAGTAATAATCCAATAATAAATACTTGCACCAGGACCTCCAGGCCAAGGGATTAGAAGAATCCACAAGCGGCCGCAGGAATCGTAACCGGCAAAACCGCCGGGGGAAAACGAAACCGCAACTTCTCCCAAGTAAAAAAGCCTAGCCGCTTTTTATTTTTTTTCCTTTTAAAAACGGCTGGCGCAAATAGTGCAAGTAATTGAATAAAGACAATAAATCTTACTACTTTTTTGAAGGAAAGGTCGAAGGGAAGGTGTTAGAATGTTGAACGAGCATTCACAATACAACCGCAGGATATGCGAACTGAGCGAATTCTGGGGAAGGGGCGGATCCGGCAAGCTTTTTTAATACTAGGCTCAGTTCCACCGGATTGGACATGAGCAACCCCATGTGACTGCTGGACCCGCTCCTTCAGTACGGAGAATACCTGAGCCCAAACTGAAGCCTTCCGCACATGATATTTTCCAAGACAATGAAGCATTTATATTTCAACAGGATTCAGATCTATGTCATGTTGCTGATGTGTGCAAAAAGTGGTTTCAAGATATTCATATTCCACTGCTGGAATGGCCTGGGAGTAGCCCAGACCTTAAGCCAATTGAAAAGCTATGGAGCTGACTAAAGAAACTTGTTGGTCAGAAACAACCCAGAAATAAAACCCAGTTAATAGAGGCAATCATTATAACAGCTGCAGAATTAAAAGACTTGGTTCACTCCATGGGAAGATGTTGTTAAGGCATTAATTCATTCTAAAGGTTACCCAACTAAGTATTAACTGACATAATGATAATTTTTGTATACTCTATCTCGATTTTTCTATGGTGATCATTTTTGTATATCTCATTTTTTTCTATATGTTTCACTTTTCTTTTTTATAACTGCTATTCCAATAGCAAATCCTTCATAAAGGTTATTGCATTACATTCTTGATTAAATTATCTTTCCTTTGATATATAATTTTATGGTATTACTCCAAAAAAGATGGTGTTATTAGCCATCAAGCCTCAAAATACTGTACATTAATTTTGACCACTACTACAAATAGGTATTCCCATGAAGTCTTTTCTCAGCAATTTTTTTATCATGTACCTTGGACTAATCCTGTATCAATCTTAAATAATTGGGGATTAAGCATCTGATATAATTTTACATTTTGCAACCAATCCCAAAAAAGGTCTTAAAATACCTGTTAGCATTTGCTACATGGACCTTGAAATTATGTAATGATTCATCTTATTCATGTTCTCCTTTAAAAGAACTAGTATTCAAAATAGGCCAGTTTGTAATTAAATGCACTAAGGCACTGAAGTTTCTTAAATTATCAGGCCCTGCCTTTTAGGCCCATGCTAGCCCACTTTTTAATTTTGTTTATTTTATATTAAATGACCTTCACAAACATTTTGAGAAGAGATTTTAGTTTTTAAACATTCTACACACTGCATTAATCTATTACTAATTGCATTTCTCAGTTTACACTGTTGGTATACATTAACAAAAATTAACAAAAACAAACTGAACAAGTGCATCAATGTATTTATAAATAGTCCTCAAATTACAATGGCAACTGATTTCCGTTGCTAAGCATAAAGTCATATGATCATATTGCTTAGAAATGGTAATTCCAGCATGAGTCATTAAGCAAGGAGCTCATGTGACTGTGATTTCTGACTTGCTGCCAGTTTTCCCATTGTGTGTGTTTGTGGCAGGGAATGTTGGAAATCATGATCACATGACTGTGGAAACCTTGCAATGGCTAAGTACCATTCATTGAATACACTGGTAACTTTGAACAGACACTAATAGTTGTACCTTGAAAACTATAGGGACAGTGGTACCTCTACCTAAGAACGTCTTTACTTAAGAACTTTTCTAGATAAGAACCGGGTGTTCAAGATTTTTTTTTTGCCTCTTCTTAAGAACCATTTTCTACTTAAGAACCTGAGCCCGGAAAAGGTTCTCAGGAAATTTGAGAGCAGCATGAAGGCCCGGCCAGTTTTCTGCCATTCCCCCTTTAATTCCGGCCATCTCGGGCTTTTCTGGGCTGCCAGAGGAGCCTTTCGGTGGCACTTAAGGAGGCTTTTGCAGTCCAGAGTGAATGAAGCATTTTCCTTTCTCTGGGCGCTTGGAGAGGGAATAAACCACTTCACTGTGGTGACTCCCTCGCACTGCCTCCCATACACCCGGCGTGAGGTTGCCTCCCAGAGCATCTGGGCACGGAAAGGCAAAAGGGGCTGCTTCATCCCGGCTGAATCAACTCAGCTTCAGCCAAACCGAGCAATCACCACAATGAAGAAAGGGCGCTGGCTACAAAGCGAGTGAGGGAGAGGAGAGCTCTTCAGCATGGGAAGGAAGAGGAAGCAGGTAGCAGCAGGAGCCGCCTTTTGGTCAAAGGAGCAGGAGGTTCCCCCCCTTGCCCGCCTGGGTTTCTCTCTCTGGCGCAGTGTATGGGAGGCAGCCTCACACCGGGTGTATGCGAGGTGCGTGCTCCTTCTCGCTGCCTCAGAGTTCCTTTTTTTTTTAAAAAAGCCTTAAAGTTTTGGATTTTTTTTTATTCTCTTCACCTCACCTTCTTCCTTCGGCAGCGACTGTCCTCCTCCTCTTCCTCCCACCCAAATTCTGAGCTTTTGTTTCTTTCCTAATAGGTTTGCATGCATTATTTGCTTTTACATTGATTCCTATGAGAAAAATTGCTTCTACTTACAAAATTTTCTACTTAAGAAATAAATTTTGAACCATGTTTCCCTGAAAATACAACCTACTCAGAAAGTAAATCCTAGCTTGATTTTTACATATGCGCCCAATATAAGCCCCACTCCCAAACTAAGCTCTAATTAAGACCCCACCCTCTCCAGGGTGCAAAAAGTAAAAATTAAGGTAGGGTGGGGATGGGATGTGTGGAGCTGCCCAATTACTTATCTTTTGATAGTTGCAGCCAGGCCTTGCACACTTTATCCCATTTTCTCTGCTGCAGCAGGCTTCTCTGAAGGCCTCTGTACCCAATAACAGTTTCGGTTAGATCCGGAGCTTGATTATCAACTGCAGAGACCTTCAGCAAAGCCTTGCTGGACAAAGAAGTTCCTGAAGACTTCTGACGGGGTGATGCATGCAAGAGAGGCGAGTTAATGGATAACACACATCAAAAATAAGACCTAGTGCCTTTTTGATGGCAAAAAAAAAAAAGATGGTCTTATTTTCAGGGAAACACGTTTAAGGAGGAATAATCAAAAGCAACCTGCTTTTCTCTCACATGTCATTATTTCTATTTCACAATGGCTGCATTCACACTATAATTTGTGTCCTCTTGACTCACCATGATGAACACATTTTATCCATGATAGTTTAGCACTATAAATTAGATCAGTAACCTGAACTTAAGAATAACTTCCAGATTTTTTCCTCATCATCCAGCACATCCTATCATATTCTGCCAAAATCTTCTTTATAACCATAAAAAAGACAGTAGTAGATACAAAAGATGGAACATTTTTTAGAAATAAATTTTATTTCATGTATTCCCATTTATGTATTCTGAACAGCATTCTACTCAAGAGGAATAACAAAAAATGAATAGTCCTTCCTGCTTTTTTACCCAAACTATTTCTAAAAATATTTAAATTTTATCTCTATATTACATTATTGCATGTCTACTAATTATGTTTGTCCTAGGCTGAAGTTTTCCATCTAAACTGAGACAATAATTCATCTGACTAAATCTGAATTAATTTAAATCAACATTTTCACCTAAAATCCAGATGCTGTTAGATACTAAATGACCACTAAAACTATTATTTATCTCATTTCCCTATTTGGAACTTTAAAATCATAGCATTATTTTAATAATTTAAACTTTATAAAAAAAATCCAGAGCAAAGCTAAATTATGCATTTTGGATCATATCAGGCTTTCTTGTTAATATTTTTAAGAAGTTATACTTACGTTAAAATTATTATTTTAAAAAGCATTAAAGAAGTGAACATTGCCCCAATGTATTTGTTATCAAATTGCAAATGCTACAGTGTGTCCTATCACAAAAAAGCATTTGTTCATCTCTACAGTTTCACCAGCAGTAACTTTGGGGAGAAAAGTTATCTTTGTAAACAAAATAGGCGTTGATTGCTTACCTGAACGCCTCTTCTCGTACGGTGAGCGGGTACAGCAGTCACATGGGTTGCTCATGTCCAATCCGGTGGAACTGAGCCTAGTATTAAAAAAGCTTGCCGGATCCGCCCCTTCCCCAGAATTCGCGAATCCATAGACTAGGCTCAGTTGTGAAGCTCTGTAGTGTTCAACTCTCATTGTTAGAGGAAGAAAGGTATAGAAAGGTAAAGAAGACACATACAAGGGCGGGAAGTGACTGCTGTACCCGCTCACCGTACGAGAAGAGGCGTTCAGGTAAGCAATCAACGCCTATTCTCCGTACTGAAGGAGCGGGTCCAGCAGTCACATGGGACATACCCAATAGATAGTCCCTAGGGTGGGATTAGCTTGCTATCGTGAGAGATAACGGATTGGAGTACCCTTCTGCCGAAGGCAGCGTCCGCTGAAGCATAAGAATCAATTTTGTAGTGCCTGATGAAGGAATTTGGCGAGGCCCAAGTGGCTGCTTTGCAGACCTCCTCCAACGGGGCTTGAGTCGCCCAAGCGGCCGAGGTGGCTGCGCTCCTGGTGGAATGCGCAGTGATGTTCCTTGGAACTGAGAGGGAGGCCGACTCATAGGCCTTAGATATAGCCCCTCTGATCCACCGGCCTATTACTGTTGAAGACACTTTGGCCCCCATGACTCTGGGATGATAGGCTACAAAAAGTGCTTCTGACCTCCGAAAGGGTCCTGTGCGTTGGATATATATTCTCAGCGCTCTGGTGAGATCCAGGGTGTGCCATCTAATTGCCAAGGGATGGTCTCGTTGGAGGCAGAAGGAAGGTAGGACAATATCCTGAGATCTGTGGAACATGGAACTGACCTTGGGTAAGAAGGTGGGGTCCAGTCGCAAGACTACCTTGTCCTGATGGAATTGACAAAGGTCCTGCCTGATTGAGAGGGCAGCCAGCTCCGAAATGCGTCGGGCAGAGGTAATAGCCACCAGGAAGGCTACCTTAAAGGATAGGTACCTGAGGGACGCCGATTTTAGGGGTTCGTATGGTGCCTGCGTGAGGGAATGGAGAACCCGTGGCAAATCCCAGGATGGATACCTGTGGACCTTGGAAGGTCTGAGGTTGGCTATGCCCTTGAGGAATTCCTGAACCTCAGGGAGGGATCGGAGAGGCTGTCTGCGGGGACCCCCTAGGACAGATGAAATGGCTGCCAGATGACGCCGGAGGGTGCTGGTGGAAAGTCCTTTATGGAAGCCTTGCATAAGGAAGGAAATAATTCTGTGTATGGGGATGCACAGAGGGGAGAGACCTTCCTGTAGACACCACTGGTGAAACTTGGACCACGTGTGGTCGTAGATTCGATTGGTCGAGCCCCTTCTGGCCTTTAAAATGACCTCCACTGAATCGGGGTCATGCCCACGCAGTTCTAAATCTCTCCTGATAACAGCCAAGCGGTGAGGTGGAACCACTCCGGGTCTGGATGGAAAGAGGCCCCCTGCCGCAGCATATCCCCCGAAGCGGGGAGTCGCCAAGGGTCCTGGACGGACAGCTGTTGGAGATCCGCGAACCAGGGCCGGCGGGGCCAATGAGGGGCGATTAGGATTACTCGGGCCCTCTCTGTGAGGACCTTGTGAATCACGTCCGGGAGGATTGGAATCGGAGGAAATGCGTAGAGTAGGCCTGGAGGCCATGGACTCCGGAGGGCATTGATTGCTTCCGCTCCCGGGGATGGAAATCTGGAATAGAAGCGAGGGAGTTGGGCGTTCGCATTGGTCGCGAAGAGATCCAGAACTGGTAGGCCGAATCTGAGGGTGATTTGATGGAACAGGTCTTGATGGAGGTTCCACTCTCCTGGGTCTATCGTTGCTCGGGATAGCCAATCCGCCTGGACGTTGAGACTCCCCGAGATGTGATCGGCTAGGAGCGACTGGAGATGTTTTTCCGCCCAAAGACCCAACTTGAGGGCCTCCCTCATGAGAGCCTTGGATCTCGTGCCCCCCTGTCTGCAGATATGGCTTTTTGTGGCAATGTTGTCGGTGAGAATGAGAACGTGCCGGTTGGGAATGCGAGGAGAGAAATGCTTCAGAGCCAGGGAAACGGCTCTTAACTCTAGCCAATTGATTGGCCTGGAAGCTTCCTCCGGGGACCACGTGCCCTGGGCTAACATCCCCTGGGCGTGGGCGCCCCATCCCGATAGACTGGCATCTGTGGTGATGACAAATTGATCCGGGCACCTGAACGGGGATCCTCTGTCCATGGCCGGAGACTTCCACCACTTGAAGGATCTGCGAACACTCAGTGGGATGACGATGCGTCGATTTGAGTTGCTGTGCCCCGATCTCTGAAAGGGCAACAGAAGCCACTGGAGTTCCCTAGCATGAAGGCGAGCCCAAGGAATGATGCCTATGCATGACACCATCTTCCCCAAAAGGGAAGATAGAGTAACTATGGATACTGAAGGATTAGATAAAACGTTAGAAATTAACTCCACTATACTGAGTTTTCTCTCGGGAGAGAGAAAAACCTGGGAAGATTTTGAATCAATAATGGATCCCAGGTGAGGAATGGAAGTGGAAGGTTGGAGGTGACTTTTGTCAAAGTTGATGGAAAACCCATGGTCCTGAAGGACTGACATGGTAACAGAAAGGTCTGATTTCACTCTCTCTAGGGAGTTCCCATGAATTAAAATATCATCAAGATAACATAAAATGTGGATGGGAGACGCCCGGATATAGGCCGCCAGGGACCCCAAGAGCTTTGTAAAGACCCGAGGGGCCGAGGAAAGGCCAAATGGCATCGCCCTATACTGGAAATGCCTGCCTTGAAAGGAAAAACGTAAAAATTTTCTGTGGCACTTGGCTATAGGAATGTGAAGGTAGGCCTCAGTGAGGTCTAAGGAGACCATGAAATCTCCCGAGTGAATGGCGGCCAAAATAGAAGACAAGGAGTGCATCTTAAACTTTCTATATTTGATGAATAGGTTTAGTTTCTTTAAATCCAAAATGGCTCTCCAACCTCCGGAGGACTTTGGAACCATAAATAGGATGGAGTAAAACCCTTGGCCCTTCTGACCGGAAGGGACCGGTTGAATGGCTCTAATGGACAATAGATGAGAAATGGCCTCCTCCATACGGTTACAATCTGAGGATGACCTGGGAGAAGGGCAGGAAATAAAACGTTTAGGGGGAGGAGAAATAAATTCTAAAAGAAGGCCTGTTTGAACAGTGTCAATGACCCAAGGGTCCTTGGAGGTGAGACGCCAATTTGAAGCGAAATGAGCTAGGCGACCCCCTATGGGAATGGAGGAAAGATTACCATCTAGGTTTTTTTGAAGCCCTGTTAGAGGAAGCTCCCCTTTGGAAGCGAAAACCTCTACCCCTGGAGTTCCTACCTTGGGAACGAAAGCGGGGGGAATACTGACCTGGAGATCTCTGATAGGAAGCCGCTTGGTCTTGCTGGCGCCCTGGGCGACGAAAGGACTGCGTTTTGGTAACCTTTTTCGTGGTTGGACCCAAAACCTTCTTCTTGTCCGTGGTCTCCGTGAGGAGTGGATCCAGAAGATCACCGAAGAGAAGGTCGCGCTTTAAGGGGCCCTGGGATAACTGCCACTTTTGGCGAACTCCCGCTTGCCAAGGGCGAATCCATAGGAGTCTTCTTGCCGTTGTAGAAGCTGCAATAGACTTAGCAGAAAATCTAGTAGATTGCAAGGTGGCATCAGCCACGTACTGGGCAGCTGCAAAGACTTTGTTGAAGTCTTGTTGACCTCTCAAGTCATCTGGAGGAATGTGCTGTTGAAGTTGGCGAAGCCACAGCAGCATGGCTCTGGAGAAGAAGGAGGCTGCTGCAGAACTTTTAATGGCCCAGGAATCAGCGGAGAATCCTCTTTTGAGCATTTGCTCGATGCGCTTGTCCTCTGGACGGAGGACTTCCTCCGCCTCGCCTGGCACAGCCGCTGCCGAGTGAAGAATTTTGACAGGTTCATCTGGTTTGGGAAAAGATAGAAGCTCTTCATAGGAAGAGGAGAGTTTATACAACTTTCTGTCCTTGGTAGAGGGATTAAGGCCAGAGGCTGGAAAATCCCACTGTTTGAGTAAGGCATCTTTAAACAATTTAGGCATAGGAATTACCTCATTATCCTCCTGTTCCTCTGTGAAGTAAGGTAAATTCTCCTCCGGGGGATCAGTGGAAGTGGAGGCTTGTTTCTCCTGGGCTGCTAATCCCGTAGAAATTCTAGCTTTGAGGAGGAGAGATTTGAATAGTTGAGAAGGGAAAATAGTAATTGGAGGAGGGACCTTTATTTGGGATTCCTCATCCTCTGATAAGCCCTGGAAAGGGTCTTCATCCTCCTCTACATCCTCATATTCATCCTGGGAGGATTCTGAATCATCCTGAATAGGAGCTCTGACCGCTGGGGAAGAACCCAAGGGGCGGGAGGAACGAGAAGGAGGAAGAGGTAAAGGAAGCTCATTGATGGAGGAGAGTTTGGCATCAATGGCTTTGGACAACACAGCAAAAATAGATTGGAACTCAGGAGGTAAAGTGGAAATATCAGCAGAAATGGCAGAAGAATTCCTAAAGGCCTGGGAGGATCCTGGCTGGGGGGAATCTTCAATAATATCTGGTTCCTCTGGACCTATGCCCCATAGGTTAGGTTGGGGTCTGTCTAGGTTTGGCTCATCCAGAGATAACACAGGGACCCCAGAAGGAGGCAGACTAGAGGCCTCTGGTGGGTCTTGACTACTGATTACTTGGGCCTGCACTTTCAAACGTTTTGCTGATTTGTCATGAATTTTTTGTAGGGCTAGGTCCCTTCTCTTCTCAGCCCTGGTGACCTTGGTCGAGGGACGGGCCCCTGGAGAAGAGGAGGAAGAGGCCTGGGGGATACTAGTAATCTCATCGCCTGTAGGCCTGGCCTCTCTGGGACCTTTAGTTGTGCCTCTCTTGGGAAAAGTAGCCATAGTCTGACAATTAACAGAAGACAAGGCTGAGCCAATAACTAAATTATAAGGAGAAGATTTCAAGGACTTCCCAAGAGGAATGGATCCTGCTTCGAGGCCTCGAAGCTGCTGAGACGTGAGGACAATCTGGGCAAACCCAGAGTTCGTGCCCCCAAATCCAGCGGGGCCAGCCTCCCTAAACTTTGCAATTAAGTAAAACCAAGGCACTCTGGTTGGAGGCTTAGCCGGTGGAGAATTTAGCCTGGGACCCCCAAGGCCCGCTCCCGGATCCACGCGGTGGACTGAGGCCTACGCGGCTGGCAGAAGGCCAACACGAGAGGCCTAGATATTTTAAAAAAGGGCGCGAAGGCCTTCGCGCCGAAAAAAATCGCTCCGTAGAATTTCTTAAGGGAAAAGCGATCGACTAAGTCCAGGAGACTAGAAGGCGTCTCACTCCGCAGGAGGTATTTTATAAGCCCTTAAATATTTGTATACAATAATAAAACAATAATTCAATGATAAATACTTGCACCAGAACCTCCAGGCCAAGGGATTAGAAGAATCCACAAGCGGCCGCAGGAATCGTAACCGGCAAAACCGCCGGGGGAAAACGAAACCGCAACTTCTCCCAAGGAAAAAAGCCGAGCCGCTTTATTTCTTTTTTTCTTTTAAACGGCTGGCGCAATTAGTGCAAGTAATTGAATAAAGACAATAAATCTTACTACTTTTTTGAAGGAAAGGTCGAAGGGAAGGTGTTAGAATGTTGAACGAGCATTCACAATACAACCGCAGGATATGCGAACTGAGCGAATTCTGGGGAAGGGGCGGATCCGGCAAGCTTTTTTAATACTAGGCTCAGTTCCACCGGATTGGACATGAGCAACCCATGTGACTGCTGGACCCGCTCCTTCAGTACGGAGAAAAAGGATTATCTCAAATGCTGCAGTCTAATTTCATTCAGTGTCTTCTGGCAAAGATTATTCTGAATTAAAAGTATTTTCTCAGGAAAATAGTATTGCATTAAAAACATTTTGATCATGGATTTCTAGCATCCAGTTTCATTAGCAGAAAACCTTAATATCACTAATTTACTATTTGTTTTAGAGACATATTACCACACTAGGACTAGTTTATTGCCCAGTTAATTTCAGCAAATAAAAACTCATCTGAACTCTAGAAACATAGAAACATAGAAACATAGAAGTCTGACGGCAGAAAAAGACCTCATGGTCCATCTAGTCTGCCCTTATACTATTTTCTGTATTTTATCTTAGGATGGATATATGTTTATCCCAGGCATGTTTAAATTCAGTTACTGTGGATTTATCTACCACATCTGCTGGAAGTTTGTTCCAAGGATCTACTACTCTTTCAGTAAAATAATATTTTCTCATGTTGCTTTTGATCTTTCCCCCAACTAACTTCAGATTGTGTCCCCTTGTTCTTGTGTTCACTTTCCTATTAAGAATGGTTTTAGCATCACCTATTATCTTTTTTTCACACTTGTGCAATTAGAGAAACACGATAACTTGCCAGAATGTACATTAAATTTAAGAACACTTTTGCCTTTTATTTGAAGTAACTTTCAGAAAAATAGAAAACCAGGTGAATGTCTGCATTTCTAAGGAAAAGTGCTTTGAATCCAGTGGTCCTTCTTTTCAGGTAATCAAGTATACTGTATATGATTACAGCCTTAAGGTAGAACTCTCTCCACTTGAGCTAGTGATGGATATATCTACACTGTTTTTAAAGCACCAATATAGAAGCAATTTAATTGGGATTATAACCTTAACTGCATTTTAAAAAAAACACCACAATCTCAATCCCTATCTTGTATAATTAGCAGAAAAGAATTTCATTACTGTGTGTTTTGCATCCTACATACATAGCTCTCAGTAATAACAAATATTCCATCTCCAATAAATAGGTCAGTAAAAATAGCTCTGACCTTTTTTTTAGACAAACCAAATGAATTCTCAAAGCAACTGAAAAAAGCTACACAAACAAAAGAATAGTTAACCTGGGTGGCAATATAGATATCCAAATTTCAATTAGTCTCAAAAAAACAAGCAAGATCTCACCTGTTTATAGGAACCTCATGCAAAAGGCAATTATAAATTATTTATGTAGTTGCCACAAAACTTCCAGAATTGAGAGGTGTAAAAATCACAGGTAGCACATGTACGAAAACAGAATTTAAGAATTCAAATCTAGACGACTAGTACTTTCATAAGTCAAGCTTGAGATGCCAGGAAGAAAGGATCAATGGTTTTAAAATATTGATGGTTCGTACTAACCAAGCACATCACATGGTATTAAAAAAAAATTAAACAAATCCTTCCTGACCCTAATATTGCTGGATGTATATACAAAATTACATACTCAAGTCTGGGAATGGAAATAATTCAGTCTAAAACTTACCACATTTCTAGAGTTGTTTATACTTCTTAGTCACAACTCATATTCAGCAAATTGACATTATCAAACTTTGTGATGCCATGATTCCCTAATCCTAAAGTATTTATATGAAGGCCTCATGGGAAAATGAATTTATGTGATAACCTCACCAGTAACAAATGCATAAATAATGAAATAAACATGCCATTTGACAGATGAAGGAGGGGATGTATCCCTCACTTGAAAATCAAATAACTCCGCAACATAGGTAACTATCTTCACACCCTGAGAAAGTCTAAGTAGAGGGTCCAGCCCTCAAGGAAAACACTCAAGAAAGATCTGCAGTAGAGCATGCTGGCCTCCTGTTATAATATATCAACAAAAAGTTTCCAGTGGATTGAGTATCAAGCTATAATATGACAAACATACTAGGGAAAGCCATCTTGGAAGAGGGAAAAAAATAAAATTAGGCAGCAGTCAGTGATGAAACTACAAAAGTTGTTGAAATCAGTCATATCTGGATATTATATATGGTTATGTCTAGCACTAGCATCTTGGAGGACAGGGGCGACATACAAATTTAATAAATAATAATCACTAACTTCCAGACATATGAAACAACTGTGGCGGCCCACTCTGTTCCTGTCCTCTAGTTTGAAAACTCCTGCAGTATTTATTACAGCATGGTCAATCAAATTTGATAGTAACTATCCTAAATACCTGTCAGACAAACTACAAGTATTAAATATTTAATTTATATTTATTTATTCAGATTTATGACTGCCCAATTCCCAGTGACTCTAGGAGGGATATAGATTTTTTTAAAACATAAAACAATATGTATCAAAAACACCAAATAAATTTGGTTATCAAAAAACACTAATCAAAATAATATCTTCCTAGAGATGGATTCATTCAGCACCCAGGCCCTAGGCCAGTAGGAACAGCAAGATTTTTAAGAGCCTTACAAAAGGTTGATATGATTGGGGCTATCCTAATCTGGTGAACAGGAAAAGGAGAGAAACCTTTAAGCAGAGCAGGCTCCATAATAGAGAAACCACATTATCTTTTGTCCCATAATCCCATTAGATGCATTGCTTGGCGGAAAGGCCCCAAAATATGGCAACACTGTCCAACTTGGTGGAAATTTTAAAAAGTTGTATAGAACAATATCAATAACTCACAGACACCTCTAAAAATGATCTGTAGTAGAGCATGTTTAAATATTAGCACTGTTGGAACTAAAACAGCACTAACATAAACACCCTGCAGCATTTTATTAAGATCCCTGGCTTATTAAGATTCAATTTTGCAGCAAGAGACCCACACCTCTACTTTGGAAATAATTACTGATTACTTCAAAAGCTTTTAGAGCACTATCATTAAAAAAAAACCCAACACCAGCTGAAGTTAACATTTTCCCTCATGCCCAAGTTAAGGCAATGGGGAAAAATTACAGACTAACCAGGTGGCGGCTTTATTCACAGGGGAGAATACATTTTCGATCCTTCTTCACTAATGTAGAACAAACAGATTATTTTGTTCACAGAAATGAATCTGAAGCTATTTTATTAATATTTATTAATATTATTTTATTAATATTGTTTCCTCGTTGTTTATTTGATCCCTATGACAATCATTAAGTGTTGTACCTCATGATTCTTGACAAATGCATCTTTTTCTTTTATGTATACAGTATATGCACCAAAGACGAATTCCTTGTGTGTCCAATCACACTTGGCCAATAAAGAATTATATTCTATTCTATTCCTCACCATAAATCAAAACCCTGCCTGGCTTCAGGCATCCACTCTCTAAAAACCAGCCTAGGTAACCCTCTACTTTTACGAACAGTTGACCTCAAATCTCGAGTCCAGAAGTCACCGAGACACGTTTAACATATCCATTAAGAAGAGGTAAAAAATTATATTACAAACGATCGTTTTAATTTCCATTCATCTAACAACAGAAAAGGACATGGGTGGCGTTTTCCTTACCTTCCCAGGTAAATGAAATCAAAGGACTGCGGGTGGCAAGAAAACCCAGAATAGGTGGGAATGTACTAACGCGTGAGGTTCCTCTCATTCTGTCGGGGAAGGGGCCCTTCATGGGAATCCTACGCGTCCCACAAGGGAGCCGCAACGGGGGGGTTCCCCTGCTTTCCCACCCGCCCCGGCCAGTGAATGGGAAAAAGACGCAGGCCCGGCTGCGACACAGAATCGAAGGCCGGGGAGGAGAAGGAGGGGGGGGGGGGCGAGTGCACTCAGGAAGCAAAACAAGCCGGGCCACTAGGCCGCTGCCGCTCCAAGTGACGAGCCAGAGGGCAGCATTCCGCCGCTTGCGCTTCTAAGAGGCCGGGACGCCGAAGGGACGCCGGCCGTGGCGACGGAAAGGCCAAGCCGGCCTCCCAGCTCCGGTTCCTTCAGGACCTGCTTCCTGCAGCCGAGGCGTTTCTTCAGCGAAGGGAGCTGCCGCCACCCCCGCCCCGCTCGGCTCACCCCTGCCCTGGGCCTACGAAGAAGGGGCGTCCGCAAGCCCCTCCCCCACCCCTCCGAAGGCAGATGGACTCCCGAAGCGCTTACTTCAAGCGAAGAGGGTCTCCCGCTCGGGCAAGCCAACCCCTTTGCCGCACTCAAGCGGGAAAACTGCGGCTCCCTACCATCATCGACTCTTCAAGATGGCGGTCATATCGGCTTCTTCGAACCCTCCTGTCTCCGTCCCCCCATTCCTGCCAATCAACCCTCCGCAAGTCACGCCTTCGCCCAGCAGGATTTTTTTTTCTATTGGACGGCAGCTAAGCGTTCTGTTTTCTATTGGTTCCAGAGCGTAGTCGATCATTAAGGTAACCGATTCGCTATTGGGTAACAAAGGGATAAAGACCGGGGTCACGGCTTAATTTGACCCAATCCGCGAATTCGGAGGGGTGACTCCGGCTTCCTACCGTCACGCCTTAGCAACAGCTGTACGTCACTTTGAAAGACTTTCATGTCGCCCAACTACGAAGTCCCATTCCGTTTAAAAATAAACCAATGGCAGCCAATCGTTTTAAGGGCTCGGTCCAATTGCAAGTCACGGGGGGCAGAGCTTGAAGTGCCTCCTCCCACGGCGCTCTTTACTAACGAACGTGCTGTTCTATTGGACAAACATAAAGAGTCCAAATTAACGTCATAAAAGCAAAGAAGTAGAACTGCCTGGCAACAACGATTTCTCTCATAAGTGGGGGAGGAGTTAGAAAGCTGTCGATCAGTTAAAATGGCATTTCTAAGCAAACTCAACACTGCCGCTCCGAAGGGGAATTAGCTCAAATGGTAGAGCGCTCGCTTAGCATGCGAGAGGTAGCGGGATCGATGCCCGCATTCTCCAGTTTTTATATGTAACCTTTTTTTTCGGGGGAAAAAAAGTCTTCACAAGTTTGTTGTGATAATGACAGCAATTTTCTCAAACACCGGCTCTAATTCTATTTCCCCCCCACCAGACCCTTGCACACACCAACGATTAAGTGCTCTTATCTCTGCTATTCCTCAATCTCTCCCCCTTAACTGGTTTTGGGTTAAAGTTGGCTGACAGGAACTGTTGCAAATCTAAGTGTGCAAGCTACCGTATAAAAATTTTACAGAGGTCACCCAAAGGTCCTTTTTCAAGAGGCAACTGGACTTGCTTTGTTTTTTTCTTTGAAGACATTTCACTTCTCGCCCAAGAACAGACTTGAGCAAGGGGCGGCCCGTGGGCCACATCCGGCCTGCCCACTGCCTGTGACCGGCCTGCCCGCTGCCTGTGACCGGCCTGCCCGCTTTCTGTGACCGGCCTGCCCGCTGCCTGTGACCGGCCTGCCCGCTTTCCGTGACCGGCCTGCCCGCTTTCCGTGACCGGCCTGCCCGCTTTCCGTGACCGGCCTGCCCGCTTTCCGTGACCGGCCTGCCCGCTTTCCGTGACCGGCCTGCCCGCTGCCTGTGACCGGCCTGCCCGCTTTCCGTGACCGGCCTGCCCGCTTTCCGTGACCGGCCTGCCCGCTTTCCGTGACCGGCCTGCCCGCTTTCCGTGACCGGCCTGCCCGCTTTCCGTGACCGGCCTGCCCGCTGCCTGTGACCGGCCTGCTCGCTTTCTGTGACCGGCCTGCCTGCTTTCCGTGACCGGCCTGCCCGCTGCCTGTGACCGGCCTGCTCGCTTTCCGTGACCGGCCTGCCCGCTTTCCGTGACCGGCCTGCTTGCTATCTGTAACCAGTCCACAGAGGCCGGGCTCCGCTCCAGTGCGAGGATGAAAGAGCTCTTGAAAGATGAATCATGAGGAAAGCGGGAACCGGAGGAGTCCCGGCAGACATGGTGAGCTCTTTCATCCTCGCACTGGAGTGGACCCCGACCTCCTACCGAGAGCAACCAAGCACAGAAACCACACAAACACTCCAGCGCAGTGACTGTGGTGCACCATGTTGCCCTAAAGCAAACAATTAGGGGTCTGTAGAGTGGGTCTGGGTGTTTAGGTCAGGCCAGGGTCTGGGTCTTTACAGTATTGGATAGAACTGTGTTAATTATAATAGTCCGGCCCTCTAAAACCATCCCAATTTCTCATGCGGCCCTATGGCAAAATTAATTGCCCACCTCTGCTCAAGAAGCTTCTTCAGTTCTGACTAGAGGCTGGGGGAATGTCAGAGCTGAAGAAGCTTCTTGGACGAGAAGCGAAACGTCTTGAAAGAAAAACAGTGAAAATCCAGTTGCTTCTTGAAAAAAACACCTTTGGGGCAACCTGGATGACTGACAATCTCTCAGAGACATTTCCAGATGTGAGATTTTTAGCATTAGTAGGAAGGAAGGAGGGAGGAAGGAAGGAGAGAGAGAAAGAAAGAAAGAGACAGACATGGAGAGAGAGAAAGAAAGAAAGAAAGAAAGAAAGAAAGAAAGAAAGAAAGAAAGAAAGGCCATTTCTTCTATCAGCACCAGAAGAGAATCCATGGAGCTGCTGTTTCTTTCTTTCTCCTCATTGTTAAACTTAAAAGAATCAACTCAAGAAATAAAAATACAAATGGCACAGTACATCCCTTGGATTGGATATACTCATGAGGATTTGGGGTGGGAGAAACATAAAATAACTTCATTGTCACTTTGAATGTATACTAAAATGAAAAAAATATAAAAATTAAAATATAAAATCCAATTTTGTTCGATATATAGCTCTCAAAGGGTCACCACTTCCAATATACACTACCCAAACATGACAAAATAAATAAATATATTACATATGTTATATGACCCAGAGAAAAAGAGAAGAGAAAAAAATGTATGATCATAGGCAGCACCAGGACTGCTCTACCTGGGCACAAAGTGATACAAAGACTTCTGCCATTTGGATAGTGAGCAGGCTTTGATGCATGTCAATCAAAGTCATCTCTGGTGCATGCGAGTATTCAAATGAGTCAATTTACCTACAGAGATTCCTCACGTTGACCTTACTTGTTATACTTTAGATATCTTGGTAATGTTAACCACATGGGTTTTTTATTAGTTTAAAGCTTAGATTTTTTTTGTTTAGAAAGTGATGTAGAATTTTATATGCAGTAGAATTGGTTGACTAATTGCAATCCCTTTGATAGCACAAACTGTGTTTATTATTGAATATTTTTCATTTTTTTCATCTTTATCATGCTTTATGTTTATATTATTTTTTTAATGTTTAAGATGTTTATGTTTAAAGGGATAGGTTTAAGGGTGGGCTAAGCTTATTTGTA
This sequence comes from Erythrolamprus reginae, assembly GCF_031021105.1. Classification (NCBI taxonomy): domain Eukaryota; kingdom Metazoa; phylum Chordata; class Lepidosauria; order Squamata; family Dipsadidae; genus Erythrolamprus; species Erythrolamprus reginae. The sequence continues at coordinate 135,621,384 of NC_091950.1, read as the reverse complement.
GACATAGTTTAACCTGTTTTAAAAACTAAGCTTTAATTATTACATAAAACCCCATTTCTTCTTAGGTTACCCTGATATCTTCCTCATAAAGTTTCAGTACATTACCCGAGGGACCGAATAATCAAAAGTCTGGTAGCAACTAACACATTTTATTAAAATTTCACGGAAGGGCATGACTGCTAATAAAATCTGCTGATTGGAAAAGAACAGACTGCTATTCTCCTACTATGTCTATTTAGAGACTGAAAGATTCTAAGCCTGAGAGGGGAATAGTGGTGGCAGAAGAACAAAAGGAGAAGAAAGGAAATGACCGGTATCCCACCCACTGACACGGGGAATATGCAACAGGCTCCTCCAGGACAGTTGCTCCTGTAGGAACAGGTGGCCTTCATGCAGGCTTTAGGCTGCAATCCTAAACTGGACCCCAAAGCTTTCACTTGCACCTCTCACCACAGGTTTCTGTAGCCTACGCCAGTGTTTCCCAACCTTGGCCATTTGAAGATATTTGGACTTCAACTCCCAGAATTCCCCAGCCAGCGAATGCTGGTGGGGAATTCTGGGAGTTGAAGTCCAGATATCTTCAAGTGGCCAAGGTTGGGAAACACTGGAAATGGAGAGCTGCCTTTGAACATAACCCAGTGATTACAATAGGTGCAAAATGCAGTGGTCAGGACACTAGCAGTGTGAACTGATGCTGTAAAATAATATCATCTTGTGTTCTGGATTATTTCAGCAGTCATTTCATTCTTGTTGTACTTTCTCACAACTGCTTGCTTCAATATAGAATTATAATATATATATATGTGTGTGTGTGTGTGTGTAAAATGTTTTTTTAGCTGGAATTCCAGCTAAAAAAACATTTGACACATACAGAATATAGTTGTCGGCTATAAATAAAAAATTAACTGCCTTGTAATGGTCCTGGGTTGGACCTAGAGGCAAAAAGGAGCTGTGACGTTCCTTCAATATACCAGGGTGATCCGACATAAAAAAACCAAATATATATATATATATATATATATATATATATATATATATATATATATATGGTTGGATCTAGAGGCAAAAAGGAGCTGTGATGTTCCTTCAATATACCAGGGTGATCCGACACACACATATATATATATATATATATATATTTCTGGTGACGTTTCGATGAGGTCCCACTCATCATCTTCAGGCTGGTGTTTCTGTCCATCTAGTCTGCCCTTATGCTATTTCCTGTGTTTTATCTTAGGATGGATATATGTTTATCCCAGGCATGTTTAAATTCAGTTACTGTGGATTTACCAACCACATCTGCTGGAAGTTTGTTCCAAGGATCTACTACTCTTTCAGTGAAATAATATTTCCTCATGTTGCTTTTGATCTTTTCCCCAACTAACTTCAGATTGTGTCCCCTTGTTCTTGTGTTCACTTTTCTATTAAAAACACTTCCCTCCTGAACCTTATTTAACCCTTTAACATATTTAAATGTTTCGATCATGTCCCCCCTTTTCCTTCTGTCCTCCAGACTATACAGATTGAGTTCATTAAGTTTTTCCTGATACGTTTTATGCTTAAGACCTTCCACCATTCTTATAGCCCATCTTTGGACCCGTTCAATTTTGTCAATATCTTTTTGTAGTTGAAGTCTCCAGAACTGAACACAGTATTCCAAATGTGGTCACACCAGCGCTCTATATAAGGGGATCACAATCTCCCTCTTCCTGCTTGTTATACCTCTAGCTATGCAGCCAAGCGTCCTACTTGCTTTTCCTACTGCCCGACCACACTGCTCTCCCATTTTGAGACTGTCAGAAATCACTACCCCTAAATCCTTCTCTTCTGAAGTTTTTGCTAACACAGAACTGCCAATGCAATACTCAGATTGAGGATTCCTTTTCCCCAAGTGCATTATTTTACATTTGGAAACATTAAACTGAAGTTTCCGTTGCTTTGACCATTTATCTAGTAAAGCTAAATCATTTACCATATTACAGACCCCTCCAGGAATATCAACCCTATTGCACACTTTAGAGTCATCGGCAAATAGGCAAACCTTCCCTACCAAACCTTCCCTTATGTCACTCACAAACATATTAAAAAGAATAGGACCCAGAACAGACCCTTGTGGCACACCGCTTGTAACCTGTCTCTGCTCAGAATACTCACCATTAACAATAACTCTCTGATGTCTATGCTTCAGCCAGCTTGAAATCCACTGAACTATCCAGGGATTAAGTCCAATCTTCACTAATTTATCTATCAGCTCTTTATGTGGAACCGTATCAAAGGCTTTGCTGAAGTCCAGATAGGCAATATCCACGGCACCACCTTGATCCAACACCTTTGTGACATAGTCAAAGAAATCAATGAGATTAGTCTGACATGATTTGCCTTCAGTAAAGCCATGCTGATTTGGGTCCAATAAGTTATTGTTTTTTAGGTGCTGATTTATCCTCTTTTTGAGTAGAGTTTCCATCATTTTAACTATAACTGATGTCACGCTAACTGGCCTGTAGTTACCAGCTTCTTCTCTACTGCCCTTCTTGTGGATAGGCACAACACTGGCTATTCTCCAATCCTCAGGAACATCTCCTGTTAACAGGGATTGGTTAAACAAATCAGTCAGGGGGGTAGTAATGACAGATCTGGACCCATTGCCTTATTTATCTTTAATTGTTCAAGTTCTTCTAAGACATCGGCTTCTCATTACTCTAACTCCAGTAATTTAGTTTTTTATTTACAAGATTTATATGATTGCCTTTCTCATATTAAATGACTCTAGGCAGCTCACTGCACCCATAACACATAGTTAAAAGCAACACCCATCCTAGTGCAGGGCTTGGTGGAAGAGCCAGTTCTTCACAGCCTGCAGAAGTCTAAACCATATTCAGCATTAATATTCTTAATTTAATTCAATTTATTAGATTTGTATGCCGCCCCTCTCCGAGGACTCGGATTCTTGTCACAAAACTGAATTTTATATTGTATTTCTTTCTCCATTGCTTTCCAGTTGTATCAGATCTAAAAAGTCCATTAAACTACCGTATTTTTTCAGAATATAAGACACACCCTTTTCCTCTCTAAAAGAGGCTGATCATTTGGGTGCGTCCTATACTCTGAATGTAGCTTTTTTCCCCCAGTCCTAACTAGCTGCTAGCGATCTTCCCAGCTCTTACCTTGCAGGCTCTTTCATTGTTTCTCTCTGCAAAGAATGTTTTCCAAGCCCTAAATCTTTCCAGGAGTTTTTTCATTGCTCTAACTTGCTCCAAATAAGTTTCTTTCCAGCCCTAACCAGGTGCTAATGATGTTCCCAGCTCTTACTGGCTTGCAAGCTCTTTCATTGTTACTCTCTGCTATGAATATTTTCCAAATCCTATCTTTGTAGGTTTTTTCCCCATTATCTACGTGCTCTGAATGTTTCTTTCCAGTCCTAACCAGGTGCCAACAAGGGGATAAAATAATGTGCTGAAGTTGATCGGATGATGAATATCTGATAAGCAGATTCTTTTCCCTATTTTCCTACCCAAAACCTAAGGTGCATCTTATACTCTGGTGTGTCTTATACCCTGAAAAATATGTGTAAAACATGCACATAGAAGGCAATGAAAAAGTATTAAGAATCTACGCACAGAGAAACATACTCCAATGGTACAAATAAATACACACTGGTTCTAATTCATTAAAAAGGCCATCCCTATATTTTGAAATCCATTAACAAAGTAATAATACAAATGCAAATAATGAAATTCTTAGAATATGTTTCTGAATAAACAAGACTGGGTTAATTGAAGTGTTGTATTATCCATCTTGACATAATAAATATTCCATTTGAATATATGCATGTCAAAGCCTTTTCTGGTTAGGGTGATTCAAAATGATCCATATTATTTGTAGTCATTTCTGACTGGCACTCAAATTTACGAAAGTAATGTTAACATTATTTAGTAATTTATTTTTTCACATTATGTCTGCAATGTCACTATTCCATCCTACTTATATTCATCCAAAGGTGAAATGGAGTGAGCCAGATTCCAACAGGGAAAAATAGGTGACCTACATATTGATTAATACTGGACATATGGTGGCTACTGTGGGGGGAGGGAAACCTTATTAAAATATTTACTTCTTGGCAGAAGGATTGCTTCAAAACTATGTCTCGTGTGCTACTGAAGCACATCTGCAGAGAGATTTTAAAATACTTCTTGGTTTTGTTCGAAAGAAAATATAATACGTATTAAAATATTTCCAAGCATTTGACTGCAATTTTTAAATACACCACTGGAGGGCAGTCTCATACCACCTGCTCCAATATTTTTATACAGTTCTGTACTTTCTATTATTCATTGCCTTCTACAGTGGGTAGCTTTCAAATGTTGGTATCATCTGCTGCCGCCTGCTGGACTCAAATTTTAATTCTGTTCTCTCAGGATCCTCATAATGAAGATACCAGAGGCTGACACAGCCAAAGCTGAAATCCACAATACTATAGACCAGTGATGGCAAACCTTTTTTCCCCTCAGGTGCCGAAAGAGCGTGATTGCGTGCTATCACGCATACGCGAGTGCCCACACTTATAATTTAATGCCTGAGGAGGGCGAAAACAGCTTCCTCCCCCGAAGGCTCTCTGAAGGCCGGAAATGGCCTGTTTCCCAACTTCTGGTGGGCCCAGTAGGCTCGTGTTTCTCCCTCCTCGGGCTCCAAAGGCTTCTCTGGAGCCGGGGAAGGGTAAAAATGCTCTCCCCATCCCCCTGGAGGCCCTCTATAAGTTGAAAATGCCCTCCCAAAGCCTCCCTGTGAACCAAAAATCAGCTGGCCCTCATGCACACGCATGCTGGAGCTGAGCTAGGGCAACAGCTGGCGTGCCAGCAGATATGGCTCTACGTGCCATCTGTGGCACCCGTGCCATAGGATCACCGTCACTTCTATAGACATTACTTGCATGCTTTTTGTTTCAAGGATAAACTGGTCCTATGTTTCTAGAAGAGAAGGAACCACGGTAGCCCAAACAGGCCCAGTAATAAGTTTTGGTGATATAATAGCCAGTGTCAGTGACAAACTGTTTGTCAGGTTATGACTCACTTGCTACCATTGCCCAAATAGGGCTGCGATTTGTCATAATAATCTCAAGCTGATGCTAAAGCTGTCATGATACGTCTCATAATAAATACTATGCGTGAACAGTAAATGCAGCCTAATGGGTTTATTTTAACAGCTAGGTATTTTAGCATTTAGTTTTCCTTGCCCCTTGCACTGCCAAAACTTGACTATTACATTTTAGCTTGTAATACTGGTATTCCAACTCCCCCCGGAGATTAGGATTGCCCCCACCCTCCTTGCCTTCTGCAAACTCCTTAAAACCCATCTCTGTCGTCAGGCATGGGGGAATTGATTCCTCTGGACCGTTTTTGTTTTATGTATGGTTTGTATGAGATGTATGATTGCTTTTTATATTGTTTTAAAGTGCTTTTACTATTGGATTTGTATTATTTTATTGTTGTGAGCCGCTCAAAGTCTCCGGAGAGGGGCAGCATACAAATCTAATAAATAATAATAATAATAATAATAATAGTAATAATAATAAATTCCATGTCTTATAACAGCTCATTTAGTGATATTTCAAAGTTGCGCTCGAAAAAAGTGACTTATGACCATTTGTCACCCTTATGACATGAGCAGCATCTCCATGGATACATGATTTACATTCAGATGCTTGACAACTGGTTAATATTTATGACGGTTAGCAATAGCACTCAGACTTATATATGGCTTCACAGTGCTTTACAGCCCTCTCTCAGCGGTTTACAGAGTCAGCGTATCGCCCCCAACAATCTGGGTCCTCATTTTACCCACCTCGGAAGGATGGAAGGCTGAGTCAACCTTGAGCCTGGTGAGATTTGAACGGGTGAACTACAGCCAGCAGTCAGCAGAAGCAGCTTGCAGTACTGCACTCTAACCACTGCGCCACCAAGGCTCATGATTGAGCCTCACCAAGGTTTATTTATTTATTTATTAGATTTGTATGCCGCCCCTCTCCGAGGACTCGGAGCGGCTCCCAACAAACAATACAGGCTACAAATCCAATGTTAAAAAGCAGAACAATTAAGAAACCCTTATTAAGAACAATCACACAACTCAGCATACCATGCATAAAGCGGGACAGCTGGGGGGAGTCAATTTCCCCATGCTTGGTGACATAGGTGGGTTTTCAGTAGTTTACGGAAGGCAAGGAGGGTGGGGGCAGTCCTAATCTCTGGGGGGAGTTGGTTCCAGAGGGCCGGGGCTGCCACCGAGAAGGCTCTTCCCCTGGGTCCCGCCAAACAACATTGTTTTGCCGATGGAACCCGGAGAAGGCCGACTCTGTGGGACCTAATTGGCCCCTGGGATTTGTGCAGCAGAAGGCGGTCTCGAAGGTATTCTGGTCCGATGCCATGTAGTTGCAGTGTCCTGGGCTCATGTGAACATATTTTGCGACCTTCTGACAAGCAGAGTCAATGGGGAAGCCAGAGCCACTTAACAACCATATTACTAATTTAAACAACTGCAGTAATTCACTTAAATGTGGCAAGAAAGGATGTAAAATGGGGCAAAGCTCACTTTACAAATTTCTCACTTAGCAACATAAATTCTGGGCTCAGTTGTGATCTACCTGTACTGCTCCTTGTTCGGTGACAGACGGGACCAATACGGGTACACATAGTATTTCATGGAACAGTCTTTTCCCGAACGCCATCACTCTACTAAACAAATAATTCCCTCAACACTGTCAAACTTTTTACTAAGTTTGCACTTTTATTTCTACTAGTTTTTTCTCATCATTTCTACCACCCTTCTCCCACTTAGGACTGTATGACTGTAACTTGTTGGTTGTATCCTTAAGATTTTTATTAATATTGATTATTTCTTCATTGCTGATTTGACCCCTATGACAATCATTAAGTGTTGTACCACATGATTCTTGACAAATGTATCTTTTTCTTTTATGCACACTGAGAGCATATACACCAAGACAAATTCCTTGTGTGTCCAATCACACTGGGCCAATGAAGAATTCTATTCTGATCTGTACATACAGCTGTTAGTAGACCAAAAACATAGCAGAGAAAGATTGGGCAGAAAAACTATGGGTGGAAATGGTGTGGAAGTGGACTGCGAACCAGTAGCAGCCGCCAGATTGCGCAATTTGTGTGCGACCACTCCGTTGGCAGTCCTATGGACACCACCATCTTTTTTCATATGTTTTGCTTCATGCACATGCGCAGAAGCAAAATCTCGCTAGAGGACGCATGCACATGAGAGATTTTGGTGATTTTTTTGCTTCCGCGCATGTGTCCCCTCGTGAGATTTCAGCACATTTTTGCTTCCTGCGCATACACAGAAGCAAAAATTCACTGGGAATGTGCACTTGTGCACGCAAAACAACCAAAGCTGCGCATGCAGTGCACCAGTAGCGGCAGTAGCGGCAGTAGCAGAATCTGCCTCTGGTTGGAAAAAAAGAGAGGAAGAATCCGCCTAGTCCTAGACTCTTAATCCTAGACCCAGGGGTTAGTCCCTTTCGGTTTGGACCAGATCGCCTGAACCGTTAGTGACTCATTGGTGACATAATTTTGGTGTCACAGATCCAGTTCTGTCTGTGCCGGTTCATATGTGCTGCCAACTTTTTTGGGGGATTTTCGGTGACTTTTTCGTTGCTTGTAGGGCTTCTCCTTGTCCTCTGATCTGAAAAAATCCCTCCTGCCGGGTGAATAGCTACCTTTATTTCTTCATCCAAAGCACAGCCGAGCAGCTCCTCAGCTGTGTTTCGGCCTAAAACCACCTTCTGAGCATGCGCAGAAGTGAAATTGCATGAAGGGGCGCACACACGAAATATCGCAATGCGCACCAGTAGCGAAGGTAAGTGGAACCCACCTCTGTTCTTTAAGTCTGATAAGCATAAAACTTATCAGGAAAGACTTAATGAACTCAATCTGTATAGTCTGGAGGACAGAAGGGAAAGGGGGGACAAGATCGAAACATTTAAATACGTAACCGCCCCAGACCGAAGAAGAATTGCGCCCCTAGTGGCAAGACTATAGAAAAACAGCAGACTTTAAGACTAAGACTATATGGAAGATCTATAGAGGACTTCATACCTGGATTGGTTGATTGACTGATGATTGATATTGATTAAGATCTGATTTTATATTTTTATACTATCTTATTAACTTATTAACTTACTCAAATTTATAATTTTATATGTTTTAATGTTTTAAATTGTTATTTACTGCTATTTTAAATTGTTATTAATTTAATCGATTTTTAATATAATTGGGCGTCCTAAATTAATGGATGATTGGGATAAGTATACTTGTGGGTATGAGTGGAATGACTGGCATGACTGGGTTGGTGGGGGTGGGTGGGGTTATGGTATGGATGAGATAACTGATAGTAGTATGAATGATAGATTTGGCCCACCTGATGCTCGGGAGACAGGAGAGGAAGGGGCACTGATCTCTGGGGTGGCAGGGGGTCGGAATATTCCAGTGTTGCTGGGGAGAGGCAGATACGGCGGGGGCCACAGAGTTAGCCGTTCCAGGGGAACAAGGGACCGTTGCTTAATAATGGTCCCTTGTTCTGGCTCTGTGAGCCCAATCTTGGGTACTGGTGATGAGTGTAACTCTGGCCCTGGGCTCAGGTTGCTGCTGCTTAATGCCAGGTCGGTGGTAAATAAAGCTCTCCTCATCCGGGATTTGATCCTGGATGAGGAGGCCGACCTGGCATGTATTACTGAAACCTGGCTGGGCCCGGAGGGAGGTGTTCCTCTCTCTGAAATCTGCCCAGCCGGGTTTCAGATATGGCATCAACCTCGACCCCAGGGAAGGGGGGGAGGAGTGGCTATTATAACCAGGGAGAGCCTTTGCCTGCGTAGACTCATTGCTCCGGAAATTACGGGTTGTGAGTCTCTCTTGATGAGGTTGGACTTAGGGGTTCAGGTGGGCTTATTTCTCACGTACCTGCCTCCCAGCTGCGTGTCAAAAGCCCTGCCTGTGCTACTCGAGGACGTAGCGGGGTTGGCGGTGGAGTTCCCCGGACTTATTGTCCTGGGGGACTTCAATCTGCCGTCACTCGGCGAAACCTCTGGGTTGGCACAGGAGTTCATGGCCACCATGACAGCCATGGACCTGACTCAAGTAGCACAGGGTCCGACTCACGAGGGAGGGCACGCACCTGACATGGTATTTCTTTCTGAGCAATTGAGTAATGGTCTGAGACTAAGGGGCTTAGAACCATTGCCTTTGTCAAGGTCAGACCATTTTCTACTACGGCTTGACTTCCTGGCTCCAATCCTTCCCCGCAGGGAGGCGGAACCAATGAAGATGTTCCGCCCCAGACGCCTGATGGACCCAGAGGGCTTTCAGATGGCGCTTGGGGTTTTTCCAGAGGCACTCATCCACAGTTCGGTGGAGTCTCTTGTGGAGGCCTGGAACAGGGCTGCGGCAGAGGCTCTTGACCGGATTACGCCTTTGCGACCTCTCCGTGACGCTAGACCCCGTAGAGCCCCATGGTTCAATGAGGAGCTCCGGGAGTTGAAACGCCAAAAGAGACGTCTAGAGAAGCGATGGAGGAAGAGTAGGTCTGAATCTGATCGAACACTTGTAAGAGCTTTTATTAAGACTTACAAAGTGGCGCTCAAGGCGGCAAGATGCGCGTACCATGCCGCCTTGATTGCATCAGCGGAATCCCGCCTGGCCGCTCTGTTTAGGGTGACCTGCTCCCTTCTTAACCAGGGGGGAGTTGGGGAGCCCTTGCAGAGCAGTGCCGAGGATTTTAACATGTTTTTCGCTGATAAAGTCACTCAGATCCGGGCCGATCTCGACTCCAATTGTAAAACAGGGTCGACTGACAACGAGTCAGTCGAGGTGACTGGGGCACGTACTTGTCCACCTGTCTGGGAAGAGTTTGATCTGGTGACACCTGATGAAGTGGACAAGGCCATTGGAGCTGTGAGTTCCGCCACCTGTTTACTGGATCCGTGTCCCTCCTGGTTGGTCTCGGCCAGCAGGGAGGTGACACGGAGCTGGGACCAGGAGATTACCAACGCTTCCTTGGGGAGGGGAGTCTTTCCAACACTCTATAAAGAAGCGCTTGTGCGCCCCCTCCTCAAGAAGCCTTCCCTGGACCCAGCCGTACTTAATAACTATCATCCAGTCTCCAACCTTCCCTTTATGGGGAAGGTTGTTGAGAAGGTGGTGGCACTCCAGCTCCAACGGTCCTTGGAAGAAGCCGATTATCTAGGTCCCCAGCAGTCGGGTTTCAGGCCCGGTTACAGCACGGAAACTGCTTTGGTCGCGTTGATGGATGATCTCTGGCGGGCCCGGGACAGGGGTTTATCCTCTGTCCTGGTGCTTCTTGACCTCTCAGTGGCTTTCGATACCATCGACCATGGTATCCTTCTGCACCGGCTGGAGGGGTTCGGGGTGGGAGGCACTGTTCTCCAGGGGTTCTCCTCCTACCTCTCTGTCCGGTCGCAGTTGGTGTTAGTGGGGGGGCAGAGGTCGGCTCCGAGGGCTCTCCCTTGTGGGGTGCCTCAGGGGTCGGTCCTCTCCCCCCTGCTATTTAATATCTACATGAAACCGCTGGGTGAGATCATCCAAGGACATGGGGTGAGGTATCATCAATATGCGGATGATACCCAGCTTTACATCTCCACCCCATGTCCAGTCAACGAAGCGGTGGAAGTGATGTGCCAGTGCCTGGAGGCTGTTGGGGCCTGGATGGGTGCCAACAGACTCAAACTCAACCCGGATAAGACGGAGTGGCTGTGGGTTTTGCCTCCCAAGGACAATCCCATCTGTCCATCCATTACGCTGGGGGGGGGATTATTGACCCCGTCAGAGAGGGTCCGCAACTTGGGCATCCTCCTCGATCCACAGCTCAGATTAGAGAACCATCTTTCAGCTGTGGCGAGGGGGGCGTTTGCCCAGGTTCGCCTGGTGCACCAGTTGCGGCCCTATCTGGACCGGGACTCATTGCTCACAGTCACTCATGCCCTCATCACCTCGAGGTTCGACTACTGTAATGCTCTCTACACGGGGCTACCTCTGAAAGTGTTCAGAAATTTCAGATCGTGCAGAATGCAGCTGCGAGAGCAGTCATGGGCTTACCTAGGTATGCCCATGTTTCACCAGCACTCCGCAGTCTGCATTGGCTGCCGATTAATTTCCGGTCACAATTCAAAGTGTTGGTTATGACCTTTAAAGCCCTTCATGGCACTGGACCAGAATATCTCCGAGACCGCCTCCTGCCACACGAATCCCAGCGACCGATTAGGTCCCACAGAGTGGGCCTTCTCCGGGTCCCGTCAACTAAACAATGTCGGTTGGCGGGCCCCAGGGGAAGTGCCTTCTCTGTGGCGGCACCGGGTCTCTGGAACCAACTCCCCCCAGAGATTAGAACTGCCCCTACTCTTCCTGCCTTCCGTAAACTCCTTAAAACCCACCTCTGCCGTCAGGCATGGGGGAATTGAAACACCTCCCCCGGGCATGTACAATTTTATACATGGTATGCTTGTGTGTGTGTCTGTTAGTATATGGGGTTCTTTTAAATCTTTAAATATTTTAAAGTTATTTGGATTATTTGATTTGTTCTATCTTGTTGTGAGCCGCCCCGAGTCTTCGGAGAGGGGCGGCATACAAATCTAAATAATAAATAAATAATAATAATAAATACAAATCTAATAAATAATAATATAATAATAATAATAAATAAGGTTCAGAAGGGAAGTGTTTTTAATAGGAAAGTGAACACAAGAACAAGGGGGCACAATCTGAGGTTAGTTGGGGGAAAGATCAGAAACAACGTGAGAAAATATTTTACTGAAAGAGTAGTAGATGCTTGGAACAAGCTTCCAGCAGATGTGGTTGGTAAATCCACAGTAACTTAAACATGCCTGGGATAAACATATACCCATCCTAAGATAAAATACAGGAAATAGTATAAGGACAGACTAGATGGACCATGAGGTCTTTTTCTGCCATAAATCTTCTATGTTTCTGTGTCCTAGTCCTAGAAACTTCATTTAGATGAATGTAGCCTGCAAATGATGAACCTTCTTGTTCCCATATCCAGCCATACCAAATTGTTATTGATGTGTACTAGACACCTGCCCAAAGAAAGAATCTGTGGCTTGAACTCATGGAAAGTATGGAGAATATGTTTCTACAATAAACACTTGTCTAAATACAGAATCCAGGAATAGGCTACAGTGGCCCCTTGTTATTTATGCCTGGTTAATTCATCAAAAGAAACGGACACTCCACATTTAGGAAACAGGAGACTACTTACGGACTTCTCGTTTGTTTTATAAGAAGTCTGGCTTCAATCATTTCACAAATTGGAAAAACACCTGAGTTTGGAAAAACAAATCTCGCCGAAATGTAAACTTGAATTCTGAACCTCTCGAGATGATGGATGGTTGCCAGCCTGCCAAGAAGCAGTGACTACTGCAATCAACCTAGCTAAACTGAACCCTTTATTTCTTGTCTTTCAATTTTATGCCGATAGTCCTGTTCCAAGGCTTTGTTTTCAATCAGTACAAATGAACTTTATGCACTATATATAGACCTGTAAGCAGCATTTTGGTTTTCCCCCCTGTAAAATTAGAAGATCAACCAAAGGAATTTAATCTTTTATGGGATATTTAAAAAGGAAAATAAATTGATATCTGCAATTGTTTTTAAGTTTTTATTTTAGGAGTCTACATAGCTGCGTTCAGTTACTGTTATGTTGGCTTTATTTCAGATTTCAGTAGTTAAAAGGTTTCCTTGTAATGGAATGTCACAAATATGAAAATTTACTGTTATAAAAATACGGTATCTATTTGTATAAATGAGGCAGAAAGAAGACAGATTTATTTGCTTACAGCCAAATTATTCTCCAAGGGAGAATAAAATTACTCTCTAAAGTTAGTTTCCAAATTTTACTTCACACTGTGCTGGGGAAATGGATACTTTTGTGGGATATGAATTAGGATCCAAATGTCACATACATTAACCAGAAATATCCCATTAAAATTCAACAAATTGTTCTCACATTTTAGTAAACTAATTTATCTTAAAACTATTTACTGTTAGGTTCTGTTCCAGATTCTGATGCTTTTTCAATTGGCATCACTTTTTTTTTAGAATGTATGGCTATAATCTGAGACCTTCTTGAAAACCTTCCTTTAAAACAGATCCCCAAAGCACTTTTGTGTATGAATGTGCATGAAGCCTTTCTCCAAATTTTATTTTATTTTATTTATTTATTTTGTCAAGTATGTATTGGTAGTTTACAAAGACATAACAACATTTATATACATGATACTAGCAAGAGAGAAACATTAGGATATGGGATGGTAGACACACTGGTAGACTGACTTTATTTATTTATTTATTTATTTATTATTTATTTTGTATGCTGCCCCTCTCCGTAGACTCGGGGCGGCTAACAACAGTAGTAAACAGCATGTAACAAATCTAATGCATAAAATAATTAAAAACCCTTATTTAAAACCAAACATACACACAAATATACCATGCATAAATTGTATAGGCCTAGGGGGGAAAAGGGTAGTTCAGTTCCCCCAAGCCTGACGACAGAGGTGGGTTTTAAGGAGCTTACGAAAGGAAAGGAGGGTGAAGGCAATTCTGATCTCAGGGGGGAGCTGGTTCCAGAGGGTCGGGGCCGCCACAGAGAAGGCTCTTCCCCTGGGTCTCGCCAGACGACATTGTTTAGTTGACGGGACCCGGAGAAGACCGACTCTGTGGGACCTAACCGGTCGCTGGGATTCGTGTGGCAGAAGACGGACCCGGATGTATTCTGGTCCGATGCCATGAAGGGCTTTATAGGTAACCAACACTTTGAATTGTGACTGGAAACTGATCGGCAACCAATGCAGACTGCAGAGTGTTGGTGTAACATGGGCATACCTGGGGAAGCCCATGATTGCTCTCGCAGCTGCATTCTGCATGATCTGAAGTTTCCGAACGCTTTTCAAAGGTAGCCCCATGTAGAGAGTGTTACAGTAGTCGAGCCTCGAGGTAATGAGGGCATGAGTGACTGTGAGCAGTGACTCCCAGTCCAAATAGGCCTGCAACAGGTGCACCAGGCGAACCTGGGCAAACGCCCCCCTCACCACAGCTGAAAGATGTTTCTCCACTTATGTACATCCCTTATTGACCTCTTAGGAATCGGGTAAGGTAGAGTGGATAGTCTAAGGGTAAAGTTTTGGGAGTTAGGTGATGATACTGCAGAATCAGATTGTGAATTCCATGCATCAACTACTCGGTTACTAAAGTATTTCCTGCAGTTGAGTTTAGAGCAGTTTAATTTAAGTTTATATCTGTTGTGTGCTTGTGCGTTGTTGTGGTTGAAGCAGAAGTAGTCATTGACAGGAAGGACAATGTAGCAGATGATTTTATGGGCTATGCTTAGGTCGTGTTTAAGGCAAAATAGTTCTAAGCTTTCTAAACCTAGGATTGTAAGTCTAGTTGTGTAGGGTATTCTGTTGCGACTAGAGGAGTGGAGGGCTCTTCTAGTAAAGTATCTCTGGACATTTTATTGAACTCTAATAATCTATGATGTGAAAGCCACAGTGTGAACCTTTGAAAAATGGGTTACCAGATGGATATACTGCTTGAGCACTTAAAAGGAGTAACCTCTTCACAAATAAATTGTGCAGAGAATTCTGTTGAGTTGTGAGAATAACGACAAGCAACAGACTCAAGGAATATTTGTTTACTAGGCACCTTCTCTGTACAACCAGCAACCTAAAGTCTGACCCCTAGCCCATTTATAGGGAGAAGTCAGATGCTTTAACCAATAGCGTTTGAGCATTCTCCTGCACAAATTGGACCTGGGTGAAACCATGTACACTCTCAGTACATAACAAATTCCATCTCCAGAGCACCCATAGTTAAGCATCTGAACACAAACAAAAAACAGGAAAGAGTTTCTGTAGATACAAGAATCCACAGCAACACCATTTAATATATGTAGGGGTGTGAAACTCAAGGCCCAGGAGCTGGATCAGGTCCACAGAGTGCTTCGATCTGCCAGTAATGGGCTCCTATGGGTACGGTCAGATACGCAGAACCAGTACATACACATGCAGTTTATATAGTAGATAATGTACAGTATATTTTTGTGTCCCTGTGTGTAATATGTATCTACACATATGGCATATATACATAGAATTAAATACTGTAGTATATTTTGGATGTTCAGTAATTATAAATAAATAGGGAAATTGTATCTCTTTGAGGTGAAGAGAGTTCAGGCACCAACCCAAACCCTTGACGTGCACCAACCCAAACCCTTGATGTGAGTGACGTCCAGTTGACCACCTTTAAGCCAATCACATGACCTTTAAGCCACCCTCTGGTCACATGATCGTCAAACCACTTCCACTTGGTCACATGGCCAACAAGCCACACCCACAAAATAAGCCACACCCACAGTGTGGTAGTAAATTTTTTTGCAGTCCTTCACTGTATCTGGCCTGCAGGCCATGCCCTGGACCGGCCCGTGATGCTTCTGCCGGTGAAAACTGAGCTCAGGAGAGCCACGGGCAGCCCTCCCGAACTCTGTTATCGCTGGCAGAGGGTTGCAGGAAGCCATCGCAGCCAAAAATTGAGCTTGGGAGTCCATTTTCTCTGGCAGAGCACTCAAGCCATGCCCACCCCAGCCCAACAAGGTCAAATACAATTATTATATAGTTCAAGAGGCAAGAAACAGACCATAACAGATACGTTTATTGACTAAAAACTGCAACTGGGGAATTGCAGGCAAATCCTTATAATTTACACTCCAGGCCCAAATATGACTGTTCTAAATTTCCCTCTTTGTGGGGCGGGGAGCAATAGAGCAAAACATTGTGGCTTGTACACCAGAAAGATGTAGTTTCCTAGCAGAAGATTACAGATATAAGGGAGCCCTATGTTGAGGAACTACGAGAGTCGCCCAGAAAGCAATGCACCATATTTTTTTCCTCAGCCTACAATAATGGTACGAATGCGAAACATTAGATATACATTATTTGATTTGTCAGGAGTGTGTGTGTAAATTTTGTGTTTCTTCAGACAGATAGCGTAGCTGCAGCAGTGTTTCGAAACGCCATCTGTAAGTGATTAGATTTAGATTAGATTTATTGGATTTATATGCCGCCCCTCTCCGTAGACTCAGGGCGGCCCACAACAATGGTAAAAAACAATACATAGTAACAAATCTAATATTTAGCAATCTAAATTACAATCTAAATCCAAAAGAAACCCCAATATATAAAAAACAAGCACACAATCGAATCATACACAGAAACTACATGGGCAAGAGGGAGACGTTTCAATTCCCCCATGCCTGATGACAGAGGTGGGTTTTAAGGAGCTTACGAAAGGCAAGGAAGGTGGGGGCTATTGTAATCTCTGGGGGGAATTGGTTCCAGAGGGTCAGAGCCACCACAGAGAAGGCTCTTCCCCTGGGTCCCGCCAGACGACATTGTTTAGTCGACGGGATCCGGAGAAGGCCCACTTTGTAGGACCTAACCGGTCGCTGGGATTCGTGCGGCAGAAGGCGGTCCCGGAGATATTCTGTGATGTATGTTACAAGCAAGGTGTCAGCGTTACAAGCAGGGTTGGACATTGTTACCCCATCCACCCTACAGCCCTGACCTAGCTCCCGCAGACTTCCACTTGTTTGGGCCATTAAAGGATACCATTCGCAGAAGACATTTTGAGGATGATGAAGAGGTGATTCGCACAGTGCAGAAATGGTTTCACAAGCAGAACAAGGAGTGATACCAACAGGGCATACCTGCCCTTGTGTCTCGCTGGAGGAAGCTCATAAAACGGGACGGAGATTACGTGGAAAAATAGGGAGCGTAGAAGAAACATCATTCTTTCTTGGGTGTAAGTTTCATTGTGTTCAATAAATAACTGTTGAAGAAAAAAAATGTGGTGCATTACTTTCTGGGCGACCCTCGTAGAAATATTTTTGTAAAAAAGAAGGTAAATATGATTGCACAAAACCCTTCATGTGGGGTTCTGCAGCATGACACTTTCCCTATGGGCTGGCCTATCTTTCTAGCCAAACTGACCAGGGTCATCTTAGATATAGGTGATGGGAGCTGCATTTAATGAACACATCAGGGTGGGAGCAGCAGGCAAATTAAAGCCAACAATTAGCTGTAAATCGCAATGACTTTCATTAGAAAGCAATGGCTTACGTTTTTCACTGCCATGAATACCCAGCACGTTCTCTGAAAGGAGCTGCAGAATGATCTGAAGGGTTTTTTTTTCCTTCTTCAGGAGTTGTTTTTGCTGGGAAGAACAGGACAAACCCAAAATGGATACTTGGATCAAGGCAGAACAGGCAGTTCCAAAGACTTTGGCCGTCTGCAGGCAACGGTCAGAACAGACACTGGCAGATTTCCTGATAAAAGGCACGCTCAAGTCAAATCATTTCCAGATGCCACAAAATGGCACAGAAAAGAGCTACAACCTGCAAGCAATCCAGCCAATGGCCTAACTTAATTGGGAGGTGAAAAAAACCCAACACCAAATTTGCAAAGAGGCCGAGAGAGATTTAAGGGCAGGCGGGTTTTCAGAAAACATCTGAATTTTAAAATAACCTATTGGCTAATCAAAGTGCAGCCATTCCTGTCAGTGGAACAAATAGAGCATAGCAAAATGATGAATCGTGAATCTGGACGGCTATAGAAAATACTGGCTTGGCACACTATCCCTTTGCTGAAGGTAAAGAAGCCAAAATACTGTTTTTAATCTTCTCTGTCAAGTCAACAGAACCTGCATTTGCCCCCATTACGACCCCCTTCCCCTCAACCACCCTCAGCAGTGCATTTGCTGCCTCTGTTCAGGTTGCTGGAATTTGTCTGCAAAAATGGCCAATTTTCAAGAGCACGTTTCCCCCTCTTTGTTTGCAAAAATAAAGGTAGGCTCTTCTGTCCTTCAAACATCAACCCAGAGGCTCCAAATGATCCTTTTAAAGCTCAAGGCCATATAGGGGGATTGTTTCTTTTTAAAATAATATAAACAAAATAATAACAACAACAACAACAAGAAGAAGAATAAGAACAAAGCATTGCATGGCCAGTTCTTGGAGAAGATTGAAGGCAAAGTGGATAAAGAAAAGACCTGGTCATGGCTTACAAGTGGAATACAGTGATCCCCCGGGTATTGCGACCCCGATCATTGCGAAATGGCTATATGGCGATTTTGCAACCCGGAAGTAAAAACACCATCTGCGCATGCGCACCCTTTTTTCTATGGGCACGCATGCGTAGATGGCGCCGGGCCGATCAGCTGCTGGGCGGCTTCCCTAGGTCTTCCCCCTCTTGCTGGCGGGAGGGCAAGCGGCGGGCATCAGCGAGGAGTTTCCCCACCGCCCACGCAAACTCCTCGCTGCCGCCCGCCCGCCCTTCGCCCGCCCACGCCGTTCATTCTCGCCGCTTCCCAGCTGAATCCTGAAGCGAATTCGCTTCAGGACTCAGCTGGGAAGTGGCGCGAGCGCGCGCGAGCGAACGGCTTGTCCGCCGCCCCGCTCGTGCATCGCCCGCCCACGCCGTTCATTCTCGCCGCTTCCCAGCTGAGTCCTGAAGCGAATTGGCTTCAGGACTCAGCTGGGAAGCGCGAGCGAGCGGCGCCAGCAAACGGCTTGTCCGCCGCCTGCCTGCCCGCTAGCGAGGAGCCGAAGATTGGGGGCCGCGCAGCTGTTTTAAAACGTCGCCGCCGGCATGGGGGGCTTGCCAGCACCCCCCGGACCCCCAACCCGGGTTTGGGGGGCTGCTAGGAAGCCCCCCATGCCGGCGGCGACGTTTTAAAACAGCCGTGCGGCTTGCCAACTGAGTCCCGAAGACAAACGTCAAAGGCGAACTTCCGCGTTTGTCTTCGGGACTCATTGGGAAGCCGCGCGGCTGTTTTAAAATGTCACCGCCGGCATGGGGGGCTTCCTAGCAGCCCCTCAAACCCGGGTTGGGGGTCCGGGGGGAGCTGGCAAGCCCCCCCATGCCGGCGGCGACGTTTTAAAACAGCCGCGCGGCCCCCAATCTTCGGCTCCTCGCTAGCGCTGCGGAAGTAAAAACACCATCTGCGCATGCGCAGATGGTGTTTTTACTTCCGCAGCGCTACTTCGCTAAAACCCGATCATTGCTAGGGGTCCTGGAACGGAACCCTCGCAATGATCGGGGGATCACTGTACTCAAAAAGGAGACAGAAGGACTAATACTGGCAGCACAAGAACAGGCCATTAGAACAAATGCTGTCAAAGCCAGAATTGAAAAATCAACAGACGATCCAAAGTGCAGACTCTGTAAAGAAACAGATGAAACAATCAAACACATACTCAGCTGCTGCAAAAAGATCGCACAGACTGACTACAAGCATAGACATGATACTGTGGCACAGATGATCCACTGGAATTTGTGCCAGAACTACCATCTACCAGTGGCAAAGAACTGGAGGGATCATAAGCCTGAAAAAGTGGTCGAAAATGAGCAAGCAAAACTACTGTGGGACTTCCGATTTCAGACTAACCGGATTCTGAAGCATAACACATCAGACATCCTGATTGTGGAGAAAAAGAAAGCATGGATCATCGACATCGCAATCTCAGGAGATGGCAGAATTGAGGAGAAGCAGCTAGAGAAATTAGTGAAATACGAAGATCTAAAAATCGAGCTGCAACGACTCTGGCATAAGCCAGTGAAAGTGGTCCCAGTGGTACTTGGCACACTGGGCACAGTACCAAAGGATCTCAGCGGATATTTGAAAACCATCGGAATTGACAAAATCTCCATCTGTCAATTGCAAAAGGCCGTTTTACTGGTATTGGCAAACATAATTCGCTGCTACATCATGCAGTACTAAGTGCTTGGGAAGCACCCGACTGGTGATGAAATATGAAATCCAGCATAGTGATCTTGTTTGCTGTGTTGTATTGACATAATAATAATAATAATAGTAATAATAATAATAATAACAATAATAATTAGATTTGTATGCCACCCTGTCTGCGGAGAGGGGCGGCATACAAATCTAATAAATTATTATTATTATTAAAAGAGGTTTGTCTCACCTCTTGATTGTTTTCCTATCCTTAACCCACCTTCCATAGGCCAATGTTGTTTCTGGCATGCCCTTTCTGATTAAATTGCCACATCACCAACTGGTCACCTACAGTTCTTGGTCCTTTGATCCATCAGAAGTTGCCCATCCCAGCCAGGCATTTCCTAAATCAGTCCAAATGTAAGACAAGATGGTTGCCAACACGTACTCTGCCATTCATTCCCAGTAGTGGACAGCAGGGTGAAAAGCACTCAGTGTATAGATAATGTGGAGTTGATAAAAAGAGAATGGCCGGGAGGCAACAAAGGGCTGCAAATATTTTTACTACCACGCTGTGGGCGTGGCTTATTTTGTCGGTGTGGCTTGCTGACCATGTAACCCAGGGGGAGTGGCTTGACAATCATGTGACAGGATGGCTTAAAAGTCTTGTGACTGGCTTAAAGGTGGCCAACCTGATGTCACTCGCATCAAGGTTTTGGGTTAGGGTGCCTGGCCTCTCCTCTCCTTAAAGAGATACAATTTCCCTGTCTATTACTATTATTGAACATCCAAAATATATTATTTAATTGTATGAATATATGCCATATGTGTACATACACATTACACACAGGCACACAAAAATATGCATTATCTACTATATAAACTGTATGTGTATGTACACACACACGCACAGCTCTTCTAAAATTATATACATTCAACCTCATTTACTGCGATAGGAAAAACATACCCAGAGCCCAGAAGGGAAAAAAAAGTTCAAAATCTTTCTACTGGTTCTGTGAACCTGACTGTACCTGTAGGAGCCCAAACTAGGGAAGGTAGTAAAAATTGGGGGAAAGTTGGGGGTAGTTGGGGGAAAGATCAAAAGGAACATGAGAAATATTATTTTACTGAAATAGTAGTAAATCCTTGGAACAAACTTCCAGCAGACGTGGTTGGTAAATCCACAACTGAATTTAAACATGCCTGGGATAAACATATATCCATTGTAAGATAAAATACAGGAAATAGTATAAGGGCAGACTAGATGGACCATGAGGTCTTTTTCTGCCGTCAGTCTTCATCCACAAGAGAGAAGCTAGATTACTTATCTCTTGGGCTCTACCCAATGCCTAGAAAGCCCAGTAATGGAAACCACTGTGTGGTCCTATATGTACAATATATTAAGCAACCATGTCCTATTTGTCATTTCGGGCTCTTATAATGAGCAACAGGGCTGGTAGCAATAACAGATGACCACCTCAAATTAGCAGAACTCAGCAGCCTACAGTAAGAAGAATTTATGTTGCCATTCTGTAAAACACAGGAAGGAAATCACACTTTATGCAAGTAGAAGTGGAATATAAATCTCATAAATAAAATTTAAAAATATTTTTGGTGCAGGTCATTTGTATACAATTACACAGACAAATTAAGCACCATGTGTTAATTAAAGGAGGCAGTTTGGCATAGTGCTCAAGGCTGCATATTAGAAACCAGGAGACTGTGAGCTCTAATCCTGCTTTAAGTATGAAGCCATCTGGGTGACCTTGAGCCAGCCATTCTCTCAGTCCAAGGTAGGAGGCAAGCTACTTCTGAAAAAAAGAAAAAAAGAAATTGCGAAGAAAACTAAAGGGACTTGTCCAGGAAATTGCTAGCGACCACTGCAGAAATAAAAAAATTAAAAAGAGAAAATTGAAAGAATGAATTTTCTGGATCTGAGCTGTTCTGAGCTGCAGCAAAGAGTGCTATTCATTACAAATGTCTTTCATAACATGGAGCTGATTCCAAAATTCTAGGTGTTGCATATAAGGAGTGTGTCTAATTTAATGAAAAGAAGGACTAGGGGAGACATGATAGCAGTGCTCCAATATGTCAGAGTTAGCACAAAAAAAGAGGGAGTCAAATACCTGAAGGTAGAACAGGAAACAATAGGTGGAAACTAATCAAGGAGAGAAGCAACCTAGAATTAAGGAGAAATTTCCTGACAGTTAGAATAATTAATCAGAGGAACAACTTACCTCCAGAAGGTGTGGATGCTCCAACACTGGAAGTTTTTAAGAAGATGCTGTATAACCATTTGTCTGAACTGGTCTAAGGTTTCCTGCCTAAGTAGGAGGCTGGACTAGAAGACCTCCAAGGTCCCTTCCAACTCTGTTATTTTATACCCTGGTGTATAGTGGACATATGACAAAAGGCTATTTTCAACTGCCCAATTAATATTAGTGGTAAAGCTTGTGCCCATGATGTAAATCCCAATACTGTTGTAGTAAAAATTAAATGGAATTCCAGTCCTTAGGAAAGTACATTAATCTAATTTAATAACAGAGATTTTGTTACATAATTTTACAAAAATTTATACCGATAGCATATTTAGCATCCATAAAATATAAACAGTGAAATGGAAAGGAGCACATTGGGTGTCTTAAAGCTCCCAATTTTGTAATTTCTGGGTAAAAAAACTCTCCCAGATTTCTCTGAAATATTTTCTAAAACAAAACAAAACAAAAAACAACCAAGCACAACTCTCTGTAAAAATCACATAATTAGTGACATTGCATTAACATTTACAAACAAGCTTAGTCCCACCATCCTGTGAATGCCTTAACTTGGAATGAGTTGAACACAATATATATTTGCAACACCATGGTGGATGAAAAACTAACATATGGAGCAAATGAGTAAAAGTTTGCTTTGTTTTTAAGGCTTTGTTATCCTCTGCCCAAGTCAATATGCTAGGCTGTTTAAAAAGACCAAAGGCACTTTTTCTCTGTGTGACAAACTGTGTCTACAAAACGGTATATGAATATAAAGCTAAAATATTTAGGTTTGCAGAATACACTTTACAATATAAATATAAAACAGATCAGCATGAGTCTATTATAACAATTCTTGGCAATATCTGCATATTTTCATGTACATTTACATTACATTAGCAGCAACTGCAAAATACTTAGATACAATACAGAAAGCAGCCTGGGATTTATTTCTAATTAGAATGCCCTCGGAGTTATGATGTATATTAACAGTAATCACAACCCACTTAAAAAAAATAAGTTGCCAGGTTGCATCCAATGATTCCCCCCTTTCATGTTCCCACCAAACTGGGATGAGCCAGCTACTGCTTCTCCTGTTCTTCCACCCTTCTCCCCTTTTCCATAATTGGTTACTCTGCTTCCCTCATTCTTAGTGCAATGACCAAGAAGATCCTATGGGAAAGTTCACATATTGCAATAGCCCATAAAATGGTTGGGTTTGGTTTACTGCAGTGGGCGAACCATTGTGATTTGTTAAATAATAGCTTATAGCTTAGTGTTCTGTAAAATCAGCCCCCTAAAGATTTATGAGCAGTGAAATGTGTTCCCACAATGCAAAAAGTAGATCTATAATAGGCTCTGAGGTGTGGGGAGAAGAAATTTGAAAAGCGGTTAGCTGACTTTTCCTCTGGCTAAGCTCAATAGGCTCAAAAATAAAGGAGAATTCCAATAGGTTTGTAACTTGGCAAACCTAATTTTGCTCCATTTTAATCCAGGCCCAATAGTTCTTATTCATCATTTAACAAAAATCAATTGTTTTTCCCTTAATTGCAAAGAGCTCAATTACATTATTTACAAAGTATTTTCAACAAATATTATTTTACAAATTTAAAATTTGACACCACTCTGCTTTCCATCCAATACCCCAGCCACCTGCATTCACACATAAAATTGGCAAAAGAAACCTCCCAAGAAACTGAGCTCCATATCTAAAGGTGCTTTAAATACTTTTCAGAGGATGACTTTTGGTATACTATTGTATGTTAACACCAGCATTTCCTTTCAAAAAGGCTCAGTTGTCTTAACGTGTTAATTGCTAAGAGCAAGCTCGCTCGCTCTCAGGTCTAGATCAATAACTACTTTCAGTGAATTATGGGTTTTAAAAACGAATGTTTATAAAGATGGATCCAAACAAACATCAGCTATAGGGATTAGATATCCAATCTGATACAATCTTTCTACACAGTAAAACCCAGTCTGTCTGGAAGAGATATGCTACTTAACATTTCACCAATATTAACGATCACTTTTGAAGTGATAAAACATTCAAATCAATTTCTTTAGGGTAGTGATATGCCACACACAGCCCCTAACCAATGGCAAGCCAATATAAGGAAGTTAATTTTTGACACTGCACTATGGCTAGACCTGAGCGAGAATTACTTGCTCCTTAAATTTTAATAAAGCCAATCAGTTATTTACATATATTGTATTCAGAATATAAAGATATAGGGTTCATATTCATGGGGCTAAGTCATAATGTGATTTGGTTTGGGCCTAGCATAAACCTAGCAACTATCGTTTATTCAATCACAGTTAAGCAAACTATGGCTTAAAAAATGAGATCCAAAGCATGTCAGTTTGCTAGCACCCTCCCTCTTTGATGTCATTTGTTAACTCTTTGGCAAAACATGGCCAATGATTCCTGACTACAATGGTTCTTGAAAGCCAAAATTACAATCAACAGGATGCGTGGTATCATTTCAAAATAGCTTGTAAAATTTAGAATTAATCTCCACACGGAATCATGATTTGTATCTTTTTTCCAACAAAAGAGAGCTGAACTGTGAAATCCTTTGTGTTCTCTGATTCATTATCAGGCTAGAAAATATTATCCCTACTAGTTTAAGTGTTGAGTTTGCTCTGATCGTCTGCAAGCAAACAACCAAGCTCACAGTGTAGGTTTTTTTATATGATTCATTGAGACCTACCAGTAAGTCAAAAAAGAAATGGATATCATAACCCAGAGTACTATTGATATCAGATATTTTGGCTAAAATTATGGATTGGAGAGAGAAAAATAATTTAAAGTAATATAAATGTGACAATTATTTCTTGGTAAGATACTTCTGATTTCACTCAATTCTACAAGAATTCCAGTTGAGCAGATCTGATAATTTGTTTGAATTATGGTGGGATGTTTCCTAATTATATTAATCAAGAAAGTAGAATATTTAATTTTCCTGATTAATACAGCAAGCAAAATGAAAATGTTCAGTATTGTAGCCATAAGTATTATAGTACTCTGTTCACATCAGTAGCATTAGTTTCCCCCCGCTGCTTAAAGTATCCAATTCACCACTGAATACAGTACAATTTTTTTTCAGCAAGCAGGTTAATATTATCCATGGTTGTTTACTTTTCTTTTTAAAAAATGAACTATTCATTCAATGCAATTGAATGAATTCATTCTAAAATGCAATGCATTTTAGACAAGCGTCATTCTTTGTCAAGTGGACCAGGTGTCCACTTGACTGATTTTTGCAGCCTTATTTGAAAAGAAACCATCACAAAAGCAACATATATGATAGAAAAAAACTTGCTCTTTCTAACAAACAAAAATGAAGATGATTGAAGGTGAGAAAACAGAGTCCTGTTTCATCACTTTCAATCATCCTCATTAGAAAGAGCAAGTTTTTTCTATTGCTCTGTTTTCTCATCTTCAATCATCTTCATTTTTGTTTCATTAGAAAGAGCACTTTTTTTCTATCATATATCTTGTTTTGTGATGCTTTCTTTTCAAATAAGGCTTCAATTTCACCTGGTCCATTTGACAAAGAATGACCCCCAACAGAGACCTGGCAATGGTAAATCAAAGCATGTTATGTTAAGCATTAAAGGGTATCTTTTTATAAATGCTAGACAAAATGTTAAAAGCAGTTATAAAACAAATTAAGAGATGCAAATCTCTCGACAACTGTGTATGTGTTTGCACGCATACATATAAGCTTTATCTGTAACAAAGCTAGAAATGGAATCCTAGAATTAGAAGATGCTGGCTTTATTACCTTCCCACCCAATTTGAGTTACTAAGGATGTTTTTTTAAAATAGTATGTTACTATGATTTAAAATTAGTACAGAATGTTATTTTTGAGCTGAGCACTCTAGATGCATTATTATGGACTATTTTTGTGCTAGACACAAAGGCAAAACACCCAAACAACTTTGACCTCCCCAAAATATTCAGGTAGGGATATTATTGCAAGCAAATAATTTTTTTATCTCCCATATTAAACTTGGAAATATGGCATGATTGCAAAATACAAGTTTCTTGAGTGATCAGAATTCTCTTGTACTCAAAGATCCTAATTGCAGGTCCTCAGAATTAAACCACCATATCCAAACAATTAGTAATAGACTGATCGGAACATATTCAGAAATAACAGAGAGATCAACCTCCATCTTATTAATAAGCTAGGAAGAAAGGGGCCAGGAGTTGGAGAAGTCTCACCTCATACTTGGCCAGAAACACTTGCTAAAACTCAGCTATAAAGGCAAAAAAGCAACAATTTTCATCTTTGTCAATGATTCTATGACTGTCAAAAGCCAGCTGCACCTGCTGTTACGCAGCTGTGAAAACATACTGTAATTTTTGGCTTTTCCCTCTTTTTCCAATCATATTTCTTTATTTGTTCACATCACAGCCTCCTAATTCTACAAGCTGTCAAGGATTCTGTGTGAGGCAATGAAACCAAAGAACAAGTAGAGTCAGTAATGCGAGACATGTTGCTCACTTTCTTCCATGATGAAAAGCACCTTTCTTTCTGGGTTTTGTTCCAAATAAAATGACCTTTTACTGAATTTTGTCTCTGATTATGCGGATCCTTACTCCTCTGCTCTCTCTTTCTCTCGAATATTATATATAGAAAGTTAGAGAGGGGTAAAACGTGAATTCTTAGTGAAAAATATGGTGGCAGTGTATGCTGTGTTTCAAAAATGAGAAAAGGTTGCTTTTTTTCTGTACAACTAGAGGCCTCCGTAGACATCTATTCAATAAATATGCAAATGCGTCAATTTGGATGAATAGTTTGGCTATTCAATGAACTCTTTATCAACTGTTTTTAATTAATGGCATGTGTTTTAATTTTTTATAGATTATTTTTTAAAAGAAACTTTCACCTGATGAGAGAGAAAAAGAGACTTGGAGGGATTACATTTTTTTAAACCTTTCAGAAAACTGATTCATTATTTTTTTCCACTTTTCATTTCTATTTCAATCACGATCCACACCTCCTCGCCTCCCCCATCCCACCTCCAAATCTCTTGAGCTGTGTTGGGGGCCTTTAGAGAAAGATAAAACATGAAGGAGTGCCTTGAATTTGACAGACTCGTAATAGAAGTGTGATGCATCCAATAGGACTGAATGTGCTTATTTCAATTTGGGGGAGAAGTAGTTCATGATGAATAATGTAATAAATCTAACATGTGTTCTAGAAGTTCACTTTTTATATACACTGACTCTTTTGGAAAGTGAATGATGGAATAAAACAAAAGAAAGCATAGGAAGCCCATTTTTATGGTTAAGTACCTAGGATCAAGTATTAATCCATACACACAGACACACACACATATGCAGACATACACAGACACACAAGAATTTCCCTTGTGTGTATTTAAAATAGCATCATCATTCATTCACACATATTTCTTCTTGCCTTTTATATTACTTAAAAAATAACTTGGCACATTCCCCTTTATTGAACCAAAAAATGATTTCAAAATGTTCCAAGCATATTATTTTCTGCTTCTCACCTCCTTTGGAGGTCAATTTAAATGTTATGACTTCAATGCAAAGGCAAATTATGGCACAAAAGAATGGATTATTAAATTAAAAAAAAAATCAACATAAATATCACTTTGCTGTACAATTTTCACAGCCCAGGCCCATTCATTTTTATTCACATTTTTATAAGTTCCCACCCCATTTTTAGGTCATAAAATATATATTTAAAATCTTTGTTCATATTTAAAAACATATTTACAGAAAAAGACAAGTCCCTTCTGTTAAAATCATGAAGAGTCTGTACAAGGAGATGGAGGAGGGGGGTAGAGGTGGAAGTAGCTCCGCTCGGTAGCTGGAGACGGTGGGCAGCTTTCCTCTGCTGACATGTACTGGCTGCGAGGGGTAGGAGGAGGTGGGTAAGGATCTGAGTCTGAGTTTAAGTCGATGTAGTATTTGTTGGCTTTCCACCGGCTTGTGGTATAGTCACTGTCACACACATCTGTGCTGCAGGGGGTAGTTGGTGGCGCAATCCCTCTGATAAGGTAAGGCCTAAAATACAAAATACACATTAGTAGCATTGTAGAAATATTCTGCTGGCTGGGGAAGGGCAGAAGTGGGAGAGTTCCCACTTGTTTTTTATCTGCAGCAAATTAGCCAACAATAGACACACAGGCAACATCTACATATGGTGCAAAAGAAACCATCAGCACCCCAAAAAGAAAAAAGAAAAAGACCTCCAACAGCAATCAACACCCAGATGAGCATAGATTAACACCAACATTAATATCAGACTAACAACCAAGAAGAACTGCAAAAGAAGCTAACAGTAAACAACCCAACCAAAGAGCCTCCAAGATCCCCACCCACATTGGCCGGGCATTATATTATAGATCAGTGATGGCGAATCTTCTTCTCCTTGGGTGCCGAAAGAGCATGCGTGCACGCCATTGTGCATGCGCAAGTGCCCACTCCCATAATTCAATGCATGGGGAGGGCTAAAACAGCTCCCCCCGCTCCCCGGAGGCCCCTCTGGAAGCCGGAAATGGGCTGTTTCCCAAATTCTGGTGGGCCTAGTAGGCTCGTATTTCAGGACCTCCCCGGGTCCAAATCATTTCCTGGAGCCAGGGGAGGGTAAAAACGCCCTCCCCCATCCCCCTGGAGGCTCTCTGGAAGCCAAAACGCACTCCCAGAGCCTCTATGCGAGCCAGAAATCATGCACGTTGGAACTGAGATTGGCAAAGGCTCGTGTGCCAGCAGATATGTTATATTACTGTTATAGACAGTAGCGGGTTGCTACCGGTATGGATAAAGATGCAACACTGTTAGCGAAAGTTGCGCTGCACATGCAGCTTCACTTCTCCTGTGCGCATCCGTATGTGTCCCAGTGCGTGCGCATGCAAAGAAGCAAAACCACACTGGAATGCACGCGGATGCAGGCAAAAGCAAATCCGCACGGACAGCGCACCAGTAGCTGTGGGAATGGGAATTCTTCCCTGATTATAGAGTATAAACTGATGATGTTACGTAGCATGAGTAATGGAACAACCAAGCAGAGAGAGCACCAAGGATTCCTTATACCGGGATCCTTGATGCCCACGTTTTTCTGAGCAGTCTAAAAATGCATGTCCATATTACATCGAATCACGAAGCCAGTCTGAAGATTCCCCCAACCAAACTGTACAAAGCTGACAACTGGAGCAGTTTTCTTAGAAAAAGAAAGTATTCTTTACCTAAAGCTGTTACATAAAGCAAAGTAAGAAGCAGATATTTAAAAACTAAAGAGTGTTTAAAAGAATGTGCCAAATGATTTTGAAAGCCATTACCTGTAAGATCTTGTTGTTGATGGAATGTTTGAAGAATAAAACATTTCTGTGTTATAGAGGGAGCGATCTGTAGCTGGTGAAGGTGGTGGATTCAGAATCTGTGTGAATGTAACATGAAATAGTTTAACAATGTCCAATGGGAGCTATTTCTATCAATGAAATCAACTGAGATGCCTGAGGACAAGGGAGACTTCTGTGTTTTCTTTTGGATAATAATCTTTTTTTTAAATAACGATTTTATTTAACATACAAACATTTAAACATCATACAAACAACATTAAACATTTACAATTTATATGTATACAAAATTTATCGTTTACAAATCTATTTACTGTACATTTTTCTTAATTTCCACCCAGTTGTATAATTTCTCCCACACTCTGTAATAGTACTTATTTTGTTGGCTTTGTATCTCATATGTTAGCTTACTAAATTTGGCGCAGTCTAATATTTTTTTAATCACCATTTCTTCGTTTGGGGTCTTTTCTTGCTTCCATACTTATGCAAATGCTAATCTTGCAGCTGTAAGTATATGATTTATTAAATAATAATTTTCTTTACTATGTTTGCCTCTAATTATTCCTAATAAGTACATTTCTCGTTTTATTTCAAGTTTATAATCCAATATTTCTTCCATCCATGTCTGAATTTGGGTCCAAATTTTTTTTTGCTTCCTTACATCGCCACCAAATGTGGAAGTGTGTTCCTACCTCTTTTTTGCAACATGCTATGAGAATCTGTTTCAAACACGGATGTTTTTCTAAAACGACGGGACCATTCTATTAATGTGCCACCGTTTAGAGTTACAGAAATAAATAAATGTTCTGCTAATTATTCCATTAAGGAATCAGCGTACATTTTATAATAATTTATTTCCATCAAATAACTTTGAACTCCAGGATAAGCAGGGGCAGCAACACCCCACAATGTTACCGTTGTCTTTTATAGGGGTGCCATCAAAGGTGCACTTTCTTAAATATAAATGTTCAAGTTGGGTATATGTGAGAAATTGAGAACCGTTCTCCAGTTCCCATCAGTATTGGTATGTCATAGCTGACTGAGAAGAAACTGAGATCATTGAGCCCAATCTAACTTTAGAAACATAGAAGATTGACGGCAGAAAAAGACCTCATGGTCCATCTAGTCTGCCCTTGTACTATTTCCTGTATTTTATCTTAGGATGGATATATGTTTATCCCAGGCATGTTTAAATTCAGTTACTGTGGATTTACCAACCACGTCTGCTGGAAGTTTGTTCCAAGGATCTACTACTCTTTCAGTAAAATAATATTTTCTGACATTGCTTCTGATCATTCCCCCAATTAACCTCAGATTGTAGCCCCTTGTTCTTGTGTTCACTTTCCTATAAAAGACATTTCCATCCTGAACCTTATTTAACCCTTTAACATATTTAAATGTTTCGATCATGTCCCCCCTTTTCCTTTTGTCCTCCAGACTATACAGATTAAGTCTTTCCTGATAAGTTTTATGATTTAAGTTTGATTCAAATTTCATGTTTGCATGATAGCAGCCCCTCCCTCAACATGTGTGCTGTTCAAGCAGAGCTGATAGGAACTGAAAGCGTAACTGCAACATAGCTTATACAATTTTCAGCACATACCTGTGGATAAAATGTGGCTTTTGTACTGGATGAACTACTAGAGGATGCTCCAGTGACATGATTTCTGTCATAAAGAGGGGCACCACTGCTTCCACCCATTAGGCTCATGGAGCTAATCATGGATTTTCCACAAGAGATGCCTATGTGGATAGAAGAAATTAGAATATACAGTACTCATTCAGTTATATACTCACTGAAATTTACCCAAAGATGGTAAAAGATGTCTATATGCAGAATCTTGGTTTTATCACAAGGCTTTGAAAACTGCAATCCTTTTAAATTTTCAAATGAAGGAAATCCTTCCTACACAAACTTGAACATTTTCTTAAATATTAGAATTTTTAAAAATCTCTGCACAAGCAGTACATATTATTATTATTATTATTATTATTATTATTATTATTATTATTATTAATTAGATTTGTATGCCGCCCCTCTACGAAGACTCGGGGCGGCTCACAACAGCAATAGAAACAATATAAGAGTGAAACAAATCTAATATTAAAATAAACATATCTAAAACCCCAACAATTTAAAACCATACAACACATACATACCAAACATAAAATATAAAAGCCTGGGGGAGGCTGTCTCAGTTTCCCCATGCCTGGCGATAAAGGTGGGTCTTGAGTAATTTGCGAAAGATGAGGAGGGTGGGGGCCGTTCTAATCTCTGGGGGGAGTTGATTCCAGAGGGCTGGGGCCGCCACAGAGAAGGCTCTTCCCCTGGGGCCAGCCAAACAACATTGTTTGGTCGATGGGACCCGGAGAAGGCCAACTCTGTGGGACCTTATCGGCCGCTGGGATTCGTGCAGTGGAAGGCGGTTCCGGATGTATTCTGGTCCAATGCCATGTAGGGCTTTAAAGGTCATTACCAACACTTTGAATTGTGACTGGAAACCGATTGGCAGCCAGTGCAGGCCACAGAATGTTACAGAAACATATCCTGTAACACATACAGTTTTGCATCGTATCTACAAACAATCCTATTCAAAGCACACTACTCATGCAGAGGATTATGACTAAAGCAGTGTTTCTCAACCTTGGCCGCAGAGCTGGCTGGGGAATTCTGGGAGTTGAAGTCCACACATCTTCCAGCGGCCAAGGTTGAGAAACACTGAACTAAAAGAATAATAAAAGATCTCAAATTCTGAGTGCTGGCATTCCAAAGGAAGCAAGAATCCACTTCAAAATATTGCCTTTCATTCTATTTTCGAAGATTCTAAAATAGCAGTTTGGCCTGAGATTCAACAGCAGGAACAATATAATGAAGATAACCACAGCCAGTTGTTTAGCACGTGGCAAAGTATAAAAAAAACCAAAAACCAAAATAAAATCTTATAAGAAGTTCTAGAGGCACTGTTACTATTACCTGTAAAGGTCCCGTGCTGAGAACTCCCCGGAGCAATGAAATTCAAGGGGACATGAGGGGTTCCGCTGACGTACTCATGTGGAAAAGGTCCGTTAGGCCCAGCGTAACGTTGGCAAACCACACGCTGGCAAACAAAATACATGCCTCCCATGACAAAAAGGGTAAGAATAATTCCAATCACAGGACCAATAGCATTACTGTGGGGTCCAGAATCATTAGAGGATTTGATTTTTTCTGTAAAACCAATAAAAAATAAAAGAAATTAGAACTCTTATCTCCTCCTTTTCAACAGCCTTACAATTGTTAGTATAAAAATAGTAGAGGGCCTTTTTGGCCCTGGCTCCCAGGTACTAACAGCATAACCCAGACATGGCTGGTGGGATTTACATTCTAAGTAATTTTTCACCTATGTGAGCTACCAGTAGGGGAGTTCAGTTGTCATCTTTGATGTTGTAAATTCTGCCTGAAAAGGTTCTCCCCTATAGAATGTAATACTGTTGGAACAATTCCAAGTTTCCAGTTTGTCCCCAAAGTTTATATCTATCAATAGCCAACTACTGCAAATTGTGTGCAGATTGGTACTTCCAAAATTAGATGACTTTGGGTCATCCCCTATGTGCAAAGGTTCTGCAATCACCTTGGGTGCTTATTTTTCTGTACAAGTGGCTAAAGCAACTAATTTTAAATTATTAACATCAAAAGAAGTTTTAACAATGTGTGTAGTGCCAAAAGGGTAGCATTTGTTGAGAAGGATCAGCAAATAATGAGAGTACGAAGAACAAGAGCCTATTAGAAATAATGTTTGTATTAAAGTTTGTGGAAGTAAATACTAAAAGTTTGTTTCCATCTCCACCTTCTGCATAAAGTGA
The DNA here is from genome assembly GCF_031021105.1 of Erythrolamprus reginae. Lineage (NCBI taxonomy): Eukaryota > Metazoa > Chordata > Lepidosauria > Squamata > Dipsadidae > Erythrolamprus > Erythrolamprus reginae. The sequence continues at coordinate 135,588,103 of NC_091950.1, read as the reverse complement.
CTTTTCTCCTGCCACCTCGTATCAGCTGCCTAGTATAGTAAACCAGATGTTGCCTTCCTTTTATCATCAATCACAGTAAATGAAGTTTCAGTAAACTTACTGGTAAGACACACATATATATACCTTTGCACTGAGACACTGTGCAAAGGAAGAAATCCTCAATTATATCACCTTTCCTGGTTTGAGAGTGACACCTTCCCACTCTCACAATGTCTGCTTTTAGTAAACTTTGTCACCTAGCAGAGTTCGATAAGTGTCACCTCTGACTATAACCCAACTATATAACACATTGATAAGGACTTCTCAAACCTGGAAATCAATCTAACATCACCTAGGAGGCCTCAAGATTTAATGTATTGAAAGGAACATTCAAATAGAACCAATATTTCATACATGTTCTCTTCATAACTTCATTTACTTCGTTTTATCCATATGCAAATTCCATTAGGAGGATTTGTTGGTGGCTGGCTCATGGCAACTTGTGGTTTTCCCTTATTAAGTTGGTCCAAAGAATACACTGTCCAAATTATTTTTGGTCTTCTTTCTTGACCATGGGATGATGGGATTTATAATCCACTGCATTTAGAAGGTACCAAATTGGGGGAAGAGTAGACTAGTTTGCAATCTATAGCATTTTATTACAAGGACCCTTCTGGCTCTTTTCTGTATAAGATTATCTCTATTGCAACATGGTTATCAATGGCAATCATTATAATGGAAAATAGCCAGTTCAATTCATTTTACAACATTCTGGAGGTTATCAGAGGGCTGCAATCTCTGTATTTTCCCCCTCAACCCCAAAACATACAGAGGTCCTAGGGCTGAAAATACAGAATTATTATCAAACCAACTACAGTCAGAAAATGGAATTTATGGTTAGCATAAACAACGCAGGGATTAAGGCCAATTTGAACAGCCACCAAAGTTCCAGGGGGACAAGACGGAATTGCATCTGCTTTGGCCTTTTGATAATAGCTTATTTTTACATAGTTGTTTTTTCACAGGATGTGGATTTGGCTACATCTGAAGAAAGAAAAATGACAAGCTTTCTGAAAACTGCAAAGCACCATTGAAGAGTACTCCTTTTCAAGGACAGAAGTATTAAGCCTTGGCAATAGTAAATAACTGTATTTGCTTTTCCAGACTCACAGACTAAGCAGTGATCCCTGGATCCAAAGTCGCCTTTACAAACTGATAGCTTCCAGTTGTGTTGGGCTGAAAAGCTTCAGAATTTCCTAGCTGTTGGCTAAGTTGGCGGGACTTCTGAGAATGTTAGCCCAACACAAATTTTGTTTAAAGATAATTAGCAATAGGAGGCCTTTTACAATACCAACTTACCGGTAAAAAGTGCCTTATCACAGAAAAGTTCATCAGAACCATCAATGCAGTCTGGAAAGGAGTCACACTGCTGTTTTTTGAGAATACACTGGCCATTGGCACACTGAAAGTGATTCTGGAGACAAATAGCTGTGAGGGGGTGGGTGGGACGGGAGACAATCACCAAACAATTTTTAATACTGTCAAGATAAATCAACCAAACCTAAACTAAATAATAAACACATCACTTTCTTCAAGACAGCAGTTGTTTTATAAGCCTCCAAGAACCATAAATAAACATTGTGCTCAGTCCTCTTGAAATCAAGCATCTGGCAGAAAACAAAAATGCAAACAACTCCGAGTCTTCTGTTAAGCATTGAAGATATGGGAGGATGAACTATCATAATGTCAATGTAGAGTTTACTCTCCATCTCTTAAAACAGGGAGGGACAACCCATATGTGGCTTAAGAACACAATTTTAAAAATGTAGAGGGTGGGGGGAGAAATAGAAGGCTATGAGGAATGTGACAAGGATGGCCTGGCATCATTTAAGAGTGCATAAGGAAAATGTTTTATTCTACTTTGGGAATAGGTGTTTTATTTACCAAGAATATAAAAATAAAACTCAATAATGAATTATTCCTATAGGCAGTTGCTTTTGATTAATTAATTTGTTTGTTACGTTTGCCTTATTTATATGCTGCTTTTTCTGGAAGGCTCTGGATGGCTAATATCTGGATGGCTAATATCTGATTAATAATGGGGTTTTTAAAAATGTTTTTAAATTATTAGATTTGTTATGAATTGTTCTATTGCTGTTGTGAGCCGCCCCGAGTCTACGGAGAGGGGCGGCATACAAATCTAATAAATAAAATAAAATAAATAAAATAATATCACTGAACAAGAAATCTCTGTAACAACAGCAAAAAACCCGTTTGATTTATTAACCATTCGCCATAAAGCAAATGATCAAGATTATACATTGGGGAAAATGTACAAGACAATCCAAATTCTATGCCTGCACTTGTGGGGGAAAAAGAAAACAATACAATCATAATTGCTCTCCTGAAAATCATGGGGGAAAGAGAAGATATCCATAAGGAAGGCATGCCAAAATCTAGATCAGTGTTTCCCAACCTTGGCAACTTGAAGACATTTGGACTTCAATTTCCAGAATTCCCCAGCCAGCAAATGCTGGCTGGGGAATTCTGGGAGTTGAAGTCCAGATATCTTCAAGTTGCCAAGGTTGGGAAACACTGATCTAGAGGATCTGATAGAAAATCCTGGCTTCTGAGTTCTTGTCCACTAGCATTTCTATCCAGGACAGGATCTGTAGAACCAACCCTTGTTTGATCTTAGCGGGCATCAGATGAATGTGGAAAAAGATAGGACCTCAAGATAATCTGATCTTGAATCATGTAGGGCCTTAAAAATGAGGACCAGAATCTTGGAATTGCATCCAGATGCCAACAAGTCCTAAAACAGTCAAGCCATCCAATATTGGGATGTATCCATCACTGTGTAGGACTCTGCATTTGGTATCACTTATAGCTTCCAAATGCTTGGAAGGTAGCCCTACGTAGTGACTGTGAGCAGGGCCTCACAATAAAGACTTCAACTGAAGCATGAGATATAATTAAACAAAAGCCTTCTTGGTCACAAGCTGCCAGCCCCCAAGTTGTAAACCGTCTGTGAATAAGAAAGTGCAACTTTATTCACAGCGAATATCATCTGACCGTGAAATTCAAAGCTTAATCTGTCTTGGGGGGTGTCATTTTAAGACTGTCCCTTCACATACAGGCCCTGACAGCTTCCAAGCATTGGGTCAGCAATCTACCACCTCTCCTGTTTGACAAGTCTGAGATCTATAGGCGTATACGTATACAGTGTTCCCTCGATTTTTGCGGGGGATGCGTTCCGAGACCGCCTGCGAAAGTTGAATTTCCGCGAAGTAGAGATGCGGAAGGAAATACACTATTTTTGGCTATGAACAGTATCACAAGCCTTCCCTTAACACTTTAAACCCCTGAATTGCAATTTCCCATTCCCTTAGCAACTATTTAGATTATTACTCACCATGTTTATTTATTAAAGTTTATTTTTAAAAATATTTATTAAAGGCAGATGAAAGTTTGGCAATGACATATGACGTCATTGGGCAGGAAAACCCGTGGTATAGGGAAAAACCCCGCAAAGTATTTTTTAATTAATACTTTTGAAAAACCGTGGTATAGACTTTTTGTGAAGTTCGAACCCGCGAAAATCGAGGGAACACTGTACGTATAGTTCCATTTTCTTCCCTCATTGCTGAATCTAACAATGTGCATGCGTCTATCATAAGAAAAAAGTATACAGCTCTTACTTTCACAATAAGATTCATCAGATTTATCTTGGCAGTCAAATTCTCCATTGCATCTCAAATGTGCCTCGATGCACTGTCCCTTCTCACATTGAAACTGGGTTGCTGAGCAGATGGGACAGTTTTCTTCATCACTTTGATCGTCACATTCTGAAAAGCCATCACAACGCCATGCCATGGGAATGCAATCAATCTCCCCAGTTGCACATGTGAACTGATCTGGGGAACAGGTTGGTGGTTCTGAAAGAAATGTTTTAAGAACTGCATGAAACTCTTCAAAATATTAAATAATTTTCAACAAAGAATGTATTTTTTATCTTTGTAAGGCCCTCATACTAGATCCTGTTACATTATGACATTTATTTCAATCAGCCTGAACAATCACTCTGCCCAGACAAGGCAACTTCACCATCTTTGCAAAATACATAAAATATGCAGAACCCCATGAATGTATTGAAAATCTGCAATATATTATTTGGAGGCTATGTTTGGAAATGTTGTCAGTCTCAAAGAGACAACAAATTTCATCCTGAAATTTAATCTAAAAAACTAGTTCCAAAAGGAGCAAGTTCAACGCCTACAAATAAGTTTCACATATACCATACATCAAGTCTAAATTACAATTAAGTAATTAATGCTGTAATTCAATAACTGCAATAAATGGAATTATAACTAAGAGCTGAATTTACATAATTAAAATGTAAACTAGCTTTTCCTGTATTGAAATCTGCCTTTCATGAAGAAGTTTGCCACTCAAAGTTAAAATGCATGTGACAGCTACTTGCAAAAAACACGTTTGAAAAAAGCCAGTTGATAATAATAATCAAATGTTTTTTGATAGAACAAAATTCTTATAGAACAAATTACAATTAACTGACATTAATCTATCTAGTTCACTGATTTCTAATATGAATAAAAAGATCTTATTCATACCTAACGTTTCCTTAAAACAATCATAACTGAAGAACATTTTATGCTTTTTAAAAAGGATTTATTAACTAATTAAAAAAAAAATCCATATGACATCTAGAATAATTTAATTTCACCACTTTCAAAGAGGGGTGGTATTAATTCAGAACACCTTGAATAATACAACGGACAACTGAGTGAAACGTGTAATACTGATTTGAGCTACATTCTCCACACAAGAGATTTTGAAAGAGTTTATGCTACTTCCCTTCTACATCTCTTGAAAAAAGTTCTTTTCCAAAGACTGGTATCACAATGGTGAGAATGTCTGCTCTTGTACTTCTAATATGCCTAAATCCAGGACGTTGTTTGATCTCTTATAAGGCCCTCTTAGATCCCTTGATTTTTAAGGCTTCAGTTGAAAATCCATAATAGGTAAACCAGATCTGAGACAATGCTCCCCCCCCCCATGAAGAATTACACTTGTACACAAGGATTAACTGGTTTATTGAATGCAGTGAGTCACTTGGCTCATGATTCTTTAAAAAAACTCACAATGAATTCCCACCCACCCCTACATTTTTGGCATCTTTATAGGTTTTTTGTCCACCATAAAATATCAGGCTCAGTACTTTGGCCCCCGAATAGAGTGACTGCAGAGAGAATATACAAGTATATTTGTGATGGTTGACAAATCTGAGATACTGAAGATTTCAAATTAGGATGCTAGAAGCTAGAAGAAGAGACAATATAAAGATATAAAAGGTATAAAATTACTCTATTAGGAATGGTATGTAAATGTAAGAATCAGAATGCAATAAGAAGAGTGCATTTGTCATGAGGAATCTCTCATAAATATGAGCCAATAAACTGACTTTTTTCTCCACAGAATAGATGTAAAACTCCAATACCACAGAGCATGTTGTGGTTGCGAGACAGAAACTGTTTATAAGAGATCCCTGGAGAGCTCACAGTACAGCAAATGTGTCATTTAAAAGAAAGAAGTATTTTCAAAATAAACTTGAGAAGGGAAACTTTAAGCTGCAAAGAAGGGAAAAAAACCCTTCCTTATGAGAGCGAATGTTTATTGTCACAGAAAATATAGCTATAAATATTTTGAAACATGTTTTCTTCCATAAAAGCAAACAAAGGATATATATTGGAATAAAATGGACAAATTTGGACAGTACACATACAATGAAATAGGGGAAACTCTTAGCTAAAAATATAGCACCATAGCAAAACATAGCAATGAGAACAGGGAGCAATGTAAGTGGGAACCCACTCCTGGATCACTTGGTTAATAAAACCCATCTCTAGTTAACAACTCATTGAGTGATTCTGAGCAGTGATTCAATATGGAATTAAAAAACTGGGGCTCAATCCAGACAAAATAGAGGTTCTGCTGCTCAGCAGACAATCTAATATCCATGTCTGGATGCATTCTGTTTTGGATTGTTTTAAGGGGAAACAAATTAAAAAATGCCCTTTGCTGTTACCCTTTTCCATTGACTTTCTAATCTAGTTCACTGAAATACATATCCTAAGAAACAATTTTCAATTAGACATCACTATGGTGAGATTTTCTTATAGTATTTCCTCATGATCATGAATAAAGAATCACATCATGGGTGGGTACAACCATTGTTATGAAAACAGTAAAATGCACTGTGCTTTAGAAACATAGACATAGAAGACTGACGGCAGAAAAAGACCTCATGATCCATCTAGTTTGCCCTTATACTATTTCCTGTATTTTATTCTTAGGATGGATATATGTTTATCCCAGGCATGTTTAAATTCAGTTAATGTGGATTTACCAACCACGTCTGCTGGAAGTTTGTTCCAAGCATCTACTACTCTTTCAGTAAAATAATATTTTCTCATATTGCTTTTGATCTTTCCCCCAACTAACTTCAGATTGTGTCCCCTTGTTCTCGTGTTCACTTTCCTATTAAAAACACTTCCCTCCTGAAACTTATTTAGCCCTTTGACATATTGAAATGTTTCGATCATGTTCACCCTTTTCCTTCTGTCCTCCAGACTATACAGATTGAGTTCATTAAGTTTTTCCTGATACGTTTTATGCTTAAGATCTTCCACCATTCTTGTTAGTATATACTAGAGTCACTATGATTTTAACAACTCTCCCTCCCCACTACAGTAAAAATATTATACAGGTTTTGTTAATATACTGTCACAATTACAGAAAGATTACTAAATATGTAAAATTGGTCGTCAGATTTACCTGCTGAATTGAAGTTGCTGTCATAACCTTATTTGGGTGCAAATACTGTCTGCCAATGGCAAGTGATTGAGTGCATGAATTGGTCAAGCTCAAGCAACCTGAAGGCTTCCGACAAAATGGGGCCCTGCAGATCTCTCTTGAGTTTAACTCAAAAAAACTTCTCCCATTGTCTATTACAGTGATTTTCAATCTTTTTTGAGCCACGGCACGTTTTTTACATTTACAAAATTCTGGGGCACACCACCAACCAAAATGACACAAAATGACACTCTAATATAGTACATATTATACCTATAGGAGGCGTCATCTAGTGGTGGCAACATTTTACCTTCAGTCCTAACCAGGATTAGAATTCAGGACCCTGGGGAGGAGTAGCAGCTTCAATTACTCGCCGCGGCCACCCAAGTGCGCGGCAGCCCAAGTGGGGACCTTCCTGGGTGTGGATGACAGGCAGCCTGCTATTGGTTCATTGCTAGTGGTCGGGATGAATCCTAGAAGGTGATTGGTCAGTGAGCGTTCCCTGTGCCTCTACTCTCCCTGTCGCTGATAGCTGGAGGGATTGTGGGGGGCGGACCGGATAAATGGCCTTCGCGGGCTATATCCGGCACGCGGGCCATAGTTTGGGGACTCATGTTTAATTTCCCCACGGCACACCTGACCATGTCTCATGGCACACTAGTGTGCCATGGCACACTGGTTGAAAAACACTGGTCTATTACATCTAGGGAGCAGAAGCTGAGGAAAACTCTTCTAGACCCCATCAAGGACAAATACATCTGACTTGCGAAGCTTGAATGCTTAACAATCTTTCCCGAAAGGAAAGCTTTTGCTTAAGGCTACTTACCTCCACATGTTAAGAGATCCTGCAGAAGTACCAAATGAACAGGGCAGGAACACCTTGGAGTCCCATCTCCTTTTGCTATACAGAGGTGTGAACATTTCCCATTATCTCGGGAACACGGGTGGTTTGCTTCATGCAGAGAAAAAAGGAGGACAGCAGTTGTTTATAGAATTAGGGGGAAAATTCCTAAATCTATTACCACTTAAGCACAGGCAGTGCTCGACTTACAACCATTCTTATTTAATGACCTGTTCAAGGTTACAACAGCACTGAAAATGTGACCATTTTTCAAAGTTACCACTTTTGCAGCATCCCTGTAATCATGGGATCAAAATTCAGACGCTTGACAACTGATTCATATTTATGACCTTTGCGGGGTCCCAGGTCATGTGATCGCCTTCTGAGACCTTCTGACAAGCAAAGTCACTGAGAAAACCAGATTAACACTTAACAAACAGGTGAAAGAAAGTGGCAAGAAAGGCCGTACAATGGGGCAAAAGTCACTTAACAAATGCCTTACTTAACAACAGACATTTTGTGCTCCATTGTGGTTGTAAATCGAGGACTACCTGTGATAGTTTGTAAATTCACAGTTTCTTTACAGACACTTTATTATTGCACCAATTTTCTATATCAAAGTTTTAAACCCTTCATGGCACCGGACCAGGATACCTGCGAGTCCACCTTCTGCCGCACGAATCCCAGCGACCGGTCAGGTCCCACAGAGTCGGCCTTCTCCGGGTCCCGTTGACTAAACAATGTCGTCTGGCGGGACCCAGGGGAAGAGCCTTCTCTGTGGCGGCTCCGACCCTCTGGAATCAGCTCCCTCCAGAGATTAGAACTGCCCCTACCCTCCTTACCTTTCGTAAACTTCTGAAAACCCACCTCTGTCGTCAAGCGTGGGGGAACTGAGACATCTCCCCCTGCCTATGTAGTTTTAGTGCATGATATGACTGTATGTATGTTTTTATATTGGGGTTCCTTATTTTTATATTTTTTAAATGTACAATTGCTATTTTAGATTATAAATTATTAGATTTGTCAATATATATTGTTTTTTTAATCACTGTTGTGAGCTGCCCCGAGTCTGCAGAGAGGGGTGGCATACAAATCTAATAAATAATAATAATAATAATAATAATAATAATAATAATAATAATAATGCATGGTAGAGGGAAGAAGAGGGAAGAAGAGGGAAGAAGAGGGAAGAAGAGGGAAGAAGAGGGAATCCCCCCAACCCCCCCCCCCACTGCTTTAGAGATTAGAGGCACTCTCAATCAACACTTTTAAAATATTGGTCAGTTGTGCCCTTGTTTCATTTTTAGCAACAAAGCAGACTCCATCTCACTGAAACAAAGGAAGAACTGCACATCCTTACTGTAGCTTAGCTGAGGCATTCACTTAAAATTAGCTTCACACCCTCCCCTCTCTAAACTACCTGTTTCCACTGAAACTGGTAATTAGCAATAACTTTAAAAACTTATTGGTTTTCTCTGTCCTCCTTTTCTTTTTGAATTATGGCATGCAGACATGGGAAACAGGGAGGACATTGTTTTCTGCCTGTATATAATAAATGTATTCTATACACTTTACAAATGGTAATAAGTAAATGTTTCTACTATGCGTGAAAGAGTAGTTATTTAAGACCTAAATTTAATTTATTTAATTGATACATAGGCTACCTGTCTCCTTTCATGAAGAATGCATTGTATGTATGTATGTATGTATGTATGTATGTATGTATGTATGTATGTATGTATATGTATATAGTACATATATGCAATTTCCTAGAAGTAAGAAAAAACACACAATGTTTCTCCTGTCTTATATTTTTTGGAACCCTGAAATAAGCGCTTGGCCTTATTGCCATGCACTCAAAAGCCAAATTGGGCTTATTATCAGGGGATTACTTATTTTGGGGGGAACAGAATGTTTATGTGCTTGGGCACTCAATACCCATTTTTCTTACTTCTGGGAAATTGTGCACAGCCTCTTATAAAAACTTGATCATTAAAAGACACAGGATTAATTTCCTTTTGTGATACCTGTTGTAAGATAATGATTGTTGGCAATATACAAGGAAGAAAGGAATGAGAAATCAGTTTTACCATCTAACAGACAATTTCTTTTAGAAACAGTAGCCCACACATGTAGGGAGATTTCATATCATGACAAGTGACTACCAAATACCAAAAGCAAACAAAAAAACAAGTCTGTCCTACAAAATCAGAGCATTTTCTCCCAGGGCTGATGATGGCTTGTTAGTGGAGTTTTGTAGTATTTGGGGCTTACTGAGCAGTGATGGAAAGTGCTTAGGAAGGTTGAAGCGAGCAGGGTGTGTTTTTTAAAAATCTCTTTTAAAAAATTAACAAGATGATTTCTAGAGAAACGTTCTGCTGAGTGAGAACAAAAAAAGTCCTTCTATTCTTAAGCTATTCTGAAAACCAATCCTTTTGTGAATACTATCTTCATTCACTCAAAAAGCAGATTTCTTGCTAAATGTATTTTTTCTGTGGATGAAGCATGAATTCATTCTGAAAACATCTCCAAATTTAGAGAACCCTTAGCTAAGGTTGGTGTGTTTGTGGCTTCAGAACCACAGTAAAAGGTTTCTAATTTTAGTTTAACTTTAATTTAAAAAGTACTTGAACATCCCACTAGATCTCAGTCAACAGAAAATACATGAGGAAAAATGAATGTCATTTAAGATGAACTTCACTCAAATCAAGGTTTATATGTTTTAAGAGGCCTGCCCATTTTAATCCCTTACACTTATAAACTTAGAAGATATTAATTAACTCTGTGGCAAGGACATCATTCAGGATGTTCACAGTAACTGTTTGTTGGAAAAAATAATTTAAATTTCCGCATGTAAGTGCTCACCGCTGTGTAACTAGATCTAGTAAGATTTCTTTTCTTCCTGCCTTTAATTTTTATTGTACACTACTTCTCACTCTTTTCCTTGTTTTGCATAATGTTGCTTATCCTGAAAGAGAACAGTAAATTGAGTATATATGTATATTTGAACTATGTAGCCCTGTTGCCATTGATAACTCTGACGTTTTGACAGTAGAGACTTTTCAGGAAGCAGCCAAGCTTCTAAGTCAATTTATTTCCTTCCTAAAAAGGTTACTATAATATAATATTCTGTTCGTGGTAAACGGAAGCCCTGAGAGAATCTATAGTAAGCACTGGATGCATTACCCTGAAACTGGAAAGGAAAATAAAAAAAATTGAATATTATTTCACATGGTCCGGACATGGGTCCCATTGTTGCCACTTTGGAGATTGAAATCTACAGGATCATCAGTGCAATTTTAATTGTATCACTAACAATTAAATATGTATGTCTGCTGTTTGGCTATATCACAAGCAGCAAAACATGCAGACTTTTTGTACCCAAGGTACAACTGAAAGCTGTATATATTTATTTACTGGATTTATATGTGGGTGACTCATGTAGGTTCATGGTAGCTTATAAAAATCTATTATAAAAACAATGGCAAACAACATTTAAACAACATTTATAAAGCATTTAAACTGCTTTATGACAGTGATTAATTAGGACAGATTCAAGGGCAAGAATGAAGACTGCTGAGCAATCTGTTGAAATCTTTTGAGTTATTTCAATTATGAGACAAGCATTTCTTGTGACTTATTTCTTCTCTGTCTTTTTGATAAAGAAAACCATATCTATATAGTTTTGCTAATTTTGTGTTATATGAAACTTTTTAAAAATAGGTAGATAATCTAATCCTAATAAACAAAAATAAGTCAATGAGGAAGGAAAGTGATGGTTGTATCTCTTTTAAAGCTGGATCATACTCAAGTACTCACTTCCTATTATTCCTATTCCTCATTTCCAAAACCAAAAATCAGTCTTGGAATTACCATTCAGTTGATTCTAATTAAAAAGAAAAAGAGAATGTTCTGGAATAAATTTTCAGCTTTGTTACTCAGCCATAAAATTGATACAAATTATTTTATTTTATGTGCAGCGATCCTTACCAAATCAAGAAGTGTAAAACAAAGGAATTGCATTTACTAACATTTGATATTATGGAAGTCCATTTGTTTTTCCAACAGACTATTTCTTGATTTCTACTCAATTTTGAAAAACAGTGAATTGGAATGCCTCAGCCGGATGAAATATATTGTTTGACTCACAATGAATATGGGTTTGTTTTATTGCAAGATACATGAAGTGAGCAATGTGGTATAATGATAAGGCTCTAGATTTGGATTAAGCTTTTCAAAGGTCAAATTCCCATTTGATCCTAGATCTCAGACTATTCAATGCCAAACCTTTTTAGAATAAACTCAAATAAAAATTGTTCTTTAAGAGTTAATTCCTATTAACTGACTCATGAATTTGAGCAGCAAGCTAAGAATAAAAAATGTTAATGCAACATTGGAGAACATTAAGAATTTATTATTATAATAAACTTACAGAATTCCTCCATATCAATATCTTCAATGGCATGTATACCAGTTAAGTGAGCAATTCGACCTTGTATTCTGGTCCTTTTGTATCCATTGGTTTTCTCTACTCTTTCTATCATCTGCTGCTGCCGATCAATCCAGTAGAGATGATTTCCTAGAACAGTCAAACCCATTGGCTGGAGAATGTTGGAATCTTGTAATGTGACCCGATTAGCTCCTGAAAGTATAAGATAACTTTTGTCAATACAGACTTTATTTCTTTTTTAAAGGAAGGTTTAAAAAAAAAGTAATAATGATTTTTAAAAATTATTACAGCTAATAAATGCTTGGCTTGACAAAAATTAGCATCTTGATTTTTGTAAATGTTCTACACTCAAGACAGCTCTTACAAGAGTGAAGTGAATATCAAATAGATTGCGACACCTCATTAAAGGACCAATGAGAAAATAAGTACGACCATTTTGTCTAAACTAGAAAGAGAAAATATATTCAGGTTATGTAGTTTTTTTCTATAGAAATGGTTTTCAGGTGAAATTATATGCCATGTTTCATAAGAGAAATATTTTATGAGCATTTTTTCTTAGTAATCACATTCAAAATAAAAGTGAATAATAACAGTTACTAAAATGACTATTGTATTCTAACTTATATTAAGCTAGAGAAACGAATTAGTTCATTTAAAACTGCATATGAAATAAAATTCTTCCCATTTGACAAGTGAAAGGCTAAATAAGTCAATTTTCAGTATTATATGCCTTATTTGACTGGCTCCTCAGCTCACTTTGAACAAAAAAGGTAATTTCAGTCACTTTTTTGTTTCCTAATATATAAACTGCAACGATTTATTTTACTGAAAAGTTACAGCAGATCTTGCAACACGAACAGAGCATAAAGCCCCATTGCAACATGCTGTTTCCCATGGACATCAACATCTCATGTGGCTACTTTAACTCTATAGTTGTATAATTATACTTGTGGCATTATATAAATCTATTTAAATCTAATATATAAAGTTAGATATGGTTTAGAGAGAAGCCTATGATCAGGGGTGGGCAGCAGGCAGGCCCGGGTTCCACCGGCGGAAATGCAGATGTGTGCGCAGCTCCAGCTGATCGGCGGTTGTCACTTCCTGGATTACTGGTCTCGGCTTGGCTCTCCTTTTTTCCCCTGGTGCTGCTGCTGCGTCTGCGCTCCTTGCTTTTTTCCTCTTTCCTCCTTCCTGGCCTCGGATGAGCTCCCCTCTCTCTTGTCCGGCTCCCCTCCAGCCTCATGTGGCCACCTCCCCCCTGAGGTGCCAGCAGAAGGCTTGGATGGAAGCGGCACTGGCAGCATTTATGCTTCTGGCAGCACCCGTTCACCTAGCTACCCAGCCTGAGGCAGGGAGATGATCAAGGAAGGGGAGCGTGAGAAACGCAAAGCAAATTGTCACTCCAGCGAGCGACACTGGTAAGGCTGTAAGTCAAGGACTTAACAGTTCACATGAACTATGATAATAGTTCAAGCCACTCTCACCTGATCACATGGCCGGCAAGCCACTCCTACCCAGGCACATGACCATTAAGCCACACCCACAAAATAAACCACACCCACAGCGTGGCAGTAAAAATCTTGGCTGCCCATTACTGCCTATGATGTGATTACATAATTATAGCATAGTGTTAAAACAGAAGAAATTGGTTAAAACTGCCAAAAGCAACAATTCACATCAAGTTTCCAAAACATTAGTGGTGAATTTTACATCTATCCAACAGAGTCATTATTACCAGGTTGGGGGGGGGGGCTGACCACATTGTGGGTGGGTGTATCTATAAGACAGTAGTGCCAAACCTACAATTTCTTCTATAACTGCCTCTGTCTAATCTTTTACCAATCACTAAGAAAAGGAAGGGTGGCAGAGAAAGAGGGCTACCAATGTAACATTACAAAAATTTTGTAAAGGAATAATAAATAATGTTTTGTATCAAATCCTATGTTTCTCTTGTGTTAAAAATCCTCATAGCCCACCCAGCGGTTCAGACCGGTTCTTAGAACAGGTAGTGGTGGTGATAGAAGGCTACCTGCCTGGGACGCTTCTGTGCATGCTCAGAAGTATCGCATGCATGCACAAACCAGTTGCAAAATATTTTACAATCCACCACTGACCCCACCCATTCCTGATGGAGTTCATATTAGTGGTAGCTAAAATTAATCTGTAAAAACTATAAATAAGCCTCCTCCATAATGGTTAGTTTTCCTTGGGGAGACAGAGGAAGTTTACAACTAACTTAAGGTAAAACAACATCAACATTGTGACTTCTTTTTCCTTATATCAGAAAAAAAATGTTTGTGTTTCATGTCAGAAGATTGCTGCTATATGGGTCACCCTTCAGCAAATTGGCATTTGTTCTCCAACTTCCTGGTTTCTTCTTCACATGACTTGAAGAAGTGATTAAATTTTCTAATCTAAGAAAGAGGGGAGGGGACTTTCAGACCAAATTTTTTGGCTTCTTATATGGTGCACTTCTTCATATTGTAATAGAAGGAGTGGTGGGATTCAGCCATTTTGCACTGTTTCACACAAACTGGTTGTTAAATTACCCACACTGCTATCAAAGTGGATCCTGGCTGCTGTCCGATGCGAGGGACGAATAAGGCTACTTTCCCTCTTTCTTCTTGCTGCTCCCCCTCATTCCCTTGTGCCAGCCGCTCCATTGTCCATTTCTCCATTGTAGTGCAGCTCCCAGGATCCACTTTGAAGGTGGTGTGTGTGTGTGTGTGTGTGTGTGTACGCGTGCACATGCAATAATTTGTCCGGCCAAACTAACCCCTACATTGGGCTCAGCTTCAATCATGCGACCGACTTAATTCCTCGTCCCTAACTTTTGCCCACAGACTGACCAACACCCCCTGCATCCAGTTCTTCGGTAAAGCAGGGAATTCCTCCCCTCCACTTTCCCCTAATTCTTCACCTTCAACTCTCAGGAACATCAACTCCTTGTCTCTATGGTAACGCCCCTCCTCGTTCCTTGGAAACCTCACCTCTTAAAGGAGCCATGTCCAGAATGCTGAAACAGCTACAAGACCAACATGCAGATAAGGATCCTTGGAAATAGCCTTTTGGCAAAGGGTGGAAATTTAACAACTGGTTCGCCCAGGATCAGGTTGGCCGTCGGGGGAGGCTCGTCCCCCATGTGCAGCAGAGCTGGTGGACAGGGATGGCCCATGCATCCCACAATGACCAACCTGACCCTGGGCGAACTGTTTGTTCAATTGTTTGAATCCCACCACTGAGTAGAAGGTAAGTAAAGAAATCAAAAGAACCAGGGTGGCGTAGTGGCTAAGGTGGTAGAGTTCTATTCAACCACTACTTTCACTGGATGTCTTTCAGCAAGAAACTCTTTTTCAACCTGTTTCAAATGGTAAATTAGCTATGGAGGGGGGGGGGGGTGAAAGAGAAACTGCTTTGTATAATACCTTGAATTCTTAAAGGTAAGGTGGGATATAAATATTAACTACACCATTGACAGTTATTGAAAATGCCTAGAAAACGAGGATATAACCTAGTACTTTAAAAATATAACCAATTTTGTATTCCATGCAAAAACACTAATGGACAAATCTATTTGCAGCACGAGAATTTTTATGTTAATTTATGAACAAACAAAATGTAGCACTCTGAAGAGTCAAAGTATGTGATGCATATTGCCTACTTAATAATGCTAAAATTCTCTTTTATCCTAGCTATCTTTCTTCTTTTCATTATATCAAAAGAGCATTACAGTGTTAGGGATTTTATTTTGTTGTCTTTTTATCCTTGCTTTTTTCCGTTTTTAAAATATGCTTTTAGCAAAATTATTTAAATCTATATTGACATAAAAATACAAATATGTTAATCTGTTTCTAGTACAACTATACGTAACCCTTTCCTGGTGCAGAGCTGAAGGGATTGGATGCTGTAGTCTAGAGCAGTGTTTCCCAACCTTTTTGGAGCCACGGCACATTTTTCATATTTTCAAAATCCTGGGGAACATTTTTTTTGGGGGAGGGGGGGCCCCTAAAAAAAAGTTTGGACAAAAAAATCTCTCTTCCTCCCTTTCGCTCTATTTCTCCCTCCCTCTTTCTCTCTCTTCCTTCCTTTCTCTCTTCCTTCCTTCCTCTCTTTCTGTCTCCTCCTTCCTCTCTCATCTCTCCTTCCTTCCTCTCCCTCCCTTTCTCTCTTTCCTTTCTCTCCCTTTCCGTCTATCCTTTCTATCTCTCACCCCTTCTCCCTCTTTCATTCCTTCTCTCCCCCTCTCTCTCATTCCTTTCTCTCCCTCTTTCCTTTCTATCTCTTTCTTTTTCTCCCTCCATCATATCTTCTTCCTCTCCCCCCTTCCTCCCTCTTTCCTTTCTCCCCCTCCCTTTCTCTTCCTTTTTCTCTATCCTTTCTACCTCTTACTCTTTCTTTCTCTCCCTTCTTCATTCAATTTTTTCTCCCTCCCCCCCTTTCTCTCTCTTTCCTTTCTCTCCCTCCCTTGATCTCCCCTGGGGCTGCCCTGCACCACCCAACACGGACGTACAGCCCCCGGTCATCGGTTTGTCGCCCTCCCCCCACGGAGGGAGATCAGGCTGGCGAGGACGGTAGATCTGCGTCCCCAGCCACTGGAGGGAAATCGGGCTGGCGGGGGCGGCGAATCCACCTCCCAAGCCGGGCGGAGGGAGATCGGGCTGGCGGGGGCGGCGAATCCACCTCCCCAGCCGGGTGGAGGGAGATTGGGCTGGCGAGGGCAGTGGATCCACATCCCCAGCCGCACGGAGGGAAATCGGGCAGGCGGGCGGGTGGCCGTGGCTCCCTGCGTGCCCCTGGAAAAAGGTGCGCGGGGGGGCATTTTGGGGTGCGCTGGCGCAGGCATGCACAGCCTACAGGGAACGGTGCCCGGGGCCGCTGCAGCCAGCAGCCACCCCCACCGGGGTGCTGCCGGTGGCTCCGCCCTGGAGCTCTTGCTCGCCGTTGCCATCCCCCAGCAACTGCCCGGGGCCGCTGCAGCCGGCAACCTCCCGTTCCTGCTGCCATTGCCCTCCCGCCGGGCCCGAAAGGACACTTGTTGCCGCCTCCACTGGGAAGCTCCAGCTGGGCGCGAAGAATAAAGCTCAGCTTCCGGTCTCAGAAGCTGAGCTTTGCGGCACACCTGATGATGTCTCGCGGCACACCACTGTGCCGCGGCACACCGGTTGAAAAACACTGGTCTAGAGCAGAGGTCCCCAACCTTTTTAGCACCAGGGACCGGCTTTAAGTTAGACGAGTTTTCTACGGCCCGGTGGGGGGGGCTTTGGTCATATGGGGGTGGGGTTATGGAGGGGTGGAGCTTAGTGACGCAGCCCTCCACACTTCTCCACAGGGCAGGGAGAATGAGGAGGCTCCTTTGGCGGCTGGGGGCTGCCTGGCTTTGTGATTTTGACTGGGGGGGGAACTTAGGAAGGTCCTACTTCTCCCCCCCCAGCCAAAAACTCAAAGCCTATCTGCTCCAGAAACTTGGCGATCGCGCCCCACCGCCGCCGCCTCCTCCGTTTCCCCCAACGGCAAGCAATCTAAACGCGGGAAGGGCATTCCGGCGCTTCCCTTCAGCCTCAGAAGCCCCCTCGACGCTGGAGGGATGGTTATGAGGGGAGCGAGCGAGGAGAAGAAGACGTCCCACTCATCGCTCCTGAGGGAACGGGCGAGGGCGTCGGAGACCCAAAGCCCATCCTGTGTGGAGGGAGACGGAGCCAAGCGGGGCCACCCGGAGACCTTTTCCCGTCTTCTTCTCCTCGCTCGCTCCCCTCACAGCCAGCAGCCCCGCTCGCGGGGGGATGCCCGTTCGTAGCTACCAGCCCGCCAAGCGTCGAGGGGGCTTCCGAGGCTGAAGGGAAGAGCCGGAATGCCCTTCCCGGGTTTAGATTGCTTGCTGTTGGGGAAAACGGAGGAGGCGGCGGTTCTTTTCTCCTCGCTCCAGAAAGTAGGCGATCGCGCCCCACCGCCGCCGCCGCCTCCTCCGTTTTCCCCAACAGCAAGCAATCTAAACCCGGGAAGGGCATTCCGGCTCTTCCCTTCAGCCTCGGAAGCCCCCTCGACGCTTGGCGGGCTGGTAGCTACGAACGGGCATCCCCCCGCGAGCGGGGCTGCTGGCTATGAGGGGAGCGAGCGAGGAGAAGAAGACGGGAAAAGGTCTCCGGGTGGCCCCGCTTGGCTCCGTCTTCCTCCACGCAGGATGGGCTTTGGGTCTCCGACGCCCTCGCCCGTTCCCTCAGGAGCGATGAGTGGGACGTCTTCTTCTCCTCGCTCGCTCCCCTCATAACCATCCCTCCAGCGTCGAGGGGGCTTCCGAGGCTGAAGGGAAGAGCCGGAATGCCCTTCCCGGGTTTAGATTGCTTGCTGTTGGGGAAAACGGAGGAGGCGGCGGTTCTTTTCTCCTCGCTCCAGAAAGTAGGCGATCGCGCCCCACCGCCGCCGCCGCCTCCTCCGTTTTCCCCAACAGCAAGCAATCTAAACCCGGGAAGGGCATTCCGGCTCTTCCCTTCAGCCTCGGAAGCCCCCTCGACGCTGGAGGGATGGTTATGAGGGGAGCGAGCGAGGAGAAGAAGACGTCCCACTCATCGCTCCTGAGGGAACGGGCGAGGGCGTCGGAGACCCAAAGCCCATCCTGCGTGGAGGAAGACGGAGCCAAGCGGGGCCACCCGGAGACCTTTTCCCGTCTTCTTCTCCTCGCTCGCTCCCCTCACAGCCAGCAGCCCCGCTCGCGGGGGGATGCCCGTTCGTAGCTACCAGCCCGCCAAGCGTCGAGGGGGCTTCCGAGGCTGAAGGGAAGAGCCGGAATGCCCTTCCCGGGTTTAGATTGCTTGCTGTTGGGGAAAACGGAGGAGGCGGCGGTTCTTTTCTCCTCGCTCCAGAAAGTAGGCGATCGCGCCCCACCGCCGCCGCCGCCTCCTCCGTTTCCCCCAACAGCAAGCAATCTAAACCCGGGAAGGGCATTCCGGCTCTTCCCTTCAGCCTCGGAAGCCCCCTCGACGCTTGGCGGGCTGGTAGCTACGAACGGGCATCCCCCCGCGAGCGGGGCTGCTGGCTATGAGGGGAGCGAGCGAGGAGAAGAAGACGGGAAAAGGTCTCCGGGTGGCCCCGCTTGGCTCCGTCTTCCTCCACATGGGCTTTGGGTCTCCGACGCCGCGGACCGGCTGGAAAACCCCAACGGCCCGGTCCCGGTCCGCGGACCGGCGGTTGGGGACCTCTGGTCTAGAGGATAATTCTCTACCTTACAAGGCAAAGGTTGCAGGTTCAAGTCCCAGTGGGTATGGCTAGCTGATGAGGCCAAAATAAGGCTGAAATAGATCTATCCTAGTCTCCCTTTATTTTCAAATTCAGCAAAAAAAACATGTGATATATATATATATATATATAATATAGTATATAAAATAATGTGTGTTTATCTAATTTATAGACTGGCTGGCTCCACCAGGATTCTGGGTAATATACAGAATAAAACAATTAAAACATTGCAATCGGAGGCAATTTCAAAAGCATGTGTTCAAAAAAGAAATACAATAATTTCTGTTGTGAGACTGGTTTCTGGTTTATACAGTGGTCCCTTGATCATCGCGAGGGTTCCGTTCCAGGACCCCACGCGACGATCGATTTTTCGCGAAGTAGCGGTGCGGAAGTAAAAACACCATCTGCGCATGCGCAGATGGTGTTTTTACTTCCACCGCAGCAGCGAGGAGCCGAAGATTGGGGTTTCCCCGCCGCCTCGCTGCTGCCGCTTGTCCGCAAGCGCGCCGCCCGGCCTTCGCCCGCCCACCCCGTTGCTCTCGCTGCTTCCCAGCTGGGAAGCAGCCCCTGCGCGCGCACCGCCCGGCCTTCCCCCGCCCACCCCGTTGCTCTTATTGCTTCCCAGCTGGGAAGCGGCCCCCGCGCGCGCGCGCCGCCCGGCCTTCCCCCGCCCACCCCGTTGCTCTTATTGCTTCCCAGCTGGGAAGCGGCCCCCCCGCGCGCGCCGCCCGGCCTTCCCCCGCCCACCCCGTTGTTCTCGCTGCTTCCCAGCTGGGAAGCAGCCCCCCGCGCGCGCGCCGCCCGGCCTTCCCCCGCCCACCCCGTTGCTCTCGCTGCTTCCCAGCTGGGAAGCGGCCCCCGCGCGCGCGCCGCCCAGCCTTCCCCCCGCCCACCCCGTTGCTCTCGCTGCTTCCCAGCTGGGAAGCGGCCCCCGTGCGCGCGCCGCCCGGCCTTCCCCCGCCCACCCCGTTGCTCTTATTACTTCCCAGCTGGGGAAACTCCACCATCTACGCATGCGTGGCCATAGAAAAAAAGGGCACGCATGCGCAGATGGTGTTGTTTACTTCCGGGTTGAAAACTCGCGATATAGCCCTTTCGCGATGCTCGAGGACGCGAAACTCGAGGGATCACTGTATCCTGTTTTGAATATAATTCAAAATAATTTGATTTATATCCTGTTTTGAATATAAAATAGGAATATGATGATGGTAAGAATATTTATTCTGGAATCAGAACAGATTATAATTAACACTATCTAAAACATTCATATTCTGTAATGATATTTGAAGCAAATAGTCAAAAATGTAATGAACTAATTATAATCAAGGGAAAGAGCTAACACTGGAAAGTTACAAAGAAAATAAGACAGGAGAATAAGTATACCTCCACAAAGCCTAATGCAGAGAAAATTCCATTCAGCATTCAGTGACAGAATTATCCAAGAATACTAAACTGGTTACTAGCTTACGCAGTTCTACAAAAGGTTCAATGGTTTGAATGGGTAACAAGGGACACTCAAGACATTTTATGCAAAAAAGAGTGCACAACACACCTGATAAGTCACAACTTTCAATCCGTTTGAGATCAGCATCCACCCAAAAGAGCTTCCCAAGCTTATTGTCAATCACTAGTGCAACAGGTCGAAGCAAACCGGTGGTGAAGAGCACTTCTCGTTCTGTTCCATCCAAGGCTGCACGCTCAATCTTTGGCGCTCGCTCTTGCATGTTAGTGAAATACATGTACCTGACAACATATAAGAACAACTGAATTCTTAATATCTGGGAGACAAACGTCATGTATAATTATATTCTCTGCCACTTTCTGAAAGTTATTTTCTGAGGTTGAACTTCCTTTCTCAGCTTCTAGGACAGATTAACTACAATCTTGTTTTGTATTAAAAGGAGATTCCAGTAAATTTTATGGCATCTTTCTTGCTTGTAAATAAATTTATAGGTAGAAAAGGGATGTCTGAAATATACCATCCACTCACTTCCAAGCCAAATTCCCTCAATGGATACTAACTTTATTAGTTAAATAAAGCCCAAAGGATTGGGACTAGGCATGACATCTCTTCCTTCCCCTTCCCATCATAGCCCCAATATCCTCACAACAACTGCCCTGGAGGGTTAGGACCACCCTCTGAGGCAGATGTATGGAGAGAGATAAAATTGCTGTCCTCATTTATCTATTTTTATTTAGTTTTATGATTTCTCTAGGAACTCAAGATTATAAAAATCATTCCTGTGGATGGATATGTTATCAAGATTTTTTCCTATTATATATTCAAAAATAAAAATAAATGCATTACTTCCAGAGACAAGATCTTAATTAATCCCAGAGAACTGTTAGGTAGATTTTGGTTTATTAAATTAAAGGAGGTTTGAACAGCCTTGGTGGTCTAGCAATAATAAACTGTCAGGCAGCCCTATGAAATTGGCTTAAAGAATCCCAAGATAACAAGCAAAATAAATGTCTATATCCTGTAATGTAGCATGGGCAACCTCCATGGAAGATTTTGCAACATTTAATGCAATATAACTTCTTAGAATTTGAGAGTATTCTCACCCTCGTTCTGCATTTACGACTATGGCCCTGGGCTTGTCGTGATCTCCCCGTAAAACAACTCCAATCTGCTCCCCATTAAGTCTGTGGACATTGATTGTATTTGTAGCCTCACAGGTCCAGTACAAAGTATGGCTGAAAATATCAATGCTCAGGTCATGTGGCTGCTTTTCTGGATTTTGGCTTTGGTTGCGAATATTCATGACTGTGAAAGGCTACAAGGAAAAGAAAAACAAGAACAAAATAGGTAAGATTATTTGATGTCACAGTATATGGAAAATTGTTTAAAAACCAAATAATAATTATTGTTAGAGAGAGGAAAAAAAATCTAAGAATGTGATTTTGTGCAATTCAATAAATCTCAATGAGCTCAATTACTTTTAATCCTAAATAAGTGGTCACTGGATTGCAACTTCAGTTGACCAATTCAGTAAAGACAATAATTCACAGTGACATAAACAAAAAATCATTTTCTTCGCTCAGCATGTCACCAGATTTTGACATGAACTATTCCTTCTGAAGAAAAAACCCTCCACTTTCTAAAATGGTACCATCAGTAGCTGTTTTTATGTGTATTAAAACATTCCTGCCTATTGAGGGGATTAAACAATCAAATTGTTAAAAAAGAAAGACCTGAAACATTTAAGGCAAGAGCTAATATATTCACAATTTGTTTTTTAATCTGCTTTTAACTTTAAAACTACTAAATCCACTTTGAAACTACTTTTAAAATGCATTTAAAACAGGTGATAGAAAAGAACTGACAGCTATTTTGAATGTGTATTTGAATGTATCATTAAAAATGACACTCACAAGACTGATATGGGAAATATAAAACACAAATATGTTTACATATGAAACCAGCTGATAAAAATTAAATAATAATGAAAAAGAACATACAGTGATTTGGATAACTGTCTTATATTGGATTTACAAAACAAAATTATTAGAGATTTCAGAGAAGAAAGGGAAAATTAAGAAATCTTTTGGGACATTATTTAAAAAGATTAAAGGTCAAGATTCTTAAGAGCAAAGGAAAGGAATATAAAGTTGGCTTATTTGATCAATGTTGCAATATATATGCTGTTATTCCTAATAAATTGTTAAAATTGTTTGTACTTGGTCTTTATGAAAGGAAAAGTAATTCCTCTATATATTTATTTTCTCTTTTTTGCCATTTTTCTCTTTTTCTTTTTTCTAGTACCTTTCTCTTTTTATATTTTTCTTAGGTTGTATTAATTTTTGATTTTTATATCTGTAAATTTTAATTAAAAATTATTGTAAACAATGGGGCTTGGGTCAGAGAAATCCCAGGGCTGCAGAGACAGCAATAGCAAGCTATTTATGTATTACTTTATAGAAAGCTAGAAGTTCATGCAGGCCCCTAGAGGCAAGCTTACTTTTTTCTACAAGATTTCAGGGGAACAAAACAATCTGAAAAATATCTGATTATGAATTTTAATATTCAAAACCACTAATTAACAGAGACCGAATATGAAGTACCCCAATCATCAATATTTCTGCAAATCTGCAAACAAAAAAGGTCAGAAAGGAGGAATTCTTCAAGCAGTGAAACTTTTTTGCTTCTACAGAACAACAGACGGCACAGTAGCAAGTAGTCACCAATGTAATTTACACCTAAGAAGAGCACTAATGGGAAACAATTCGGCAATTAACGCCTAGAAAATATTCTTCAAAGAGCAGGCCTGACACTAGAGAGCCCCTCCTTGGTACAAACAACATTTCATTACCTGGTAGAAAATATTACAGGAAAAAAAATTCATTTAAAAATTTAGCACAGATGGCCTTTTTCTATTATTTTCCCCCTGCCCCAATTCTCATTTTTACAGAATACAAAATAGTTGGATGTATGAGAAAGAAAACACACATTGAACATTCAAGTATTTTCCATAGAAAAATAACTTTACTGCAGCTTGCCAAGAAATAAATACCGTATATACTCGAGTATAAGTCGCTCCGACTATAAGTCGAGGCGCCTATTTTTGCCACAAAAACTGGGAAAATTTATAAACCCCTGTATAAGTCGAGGGTGGAAATTGCAGCGGCTACTGGTAACTTATAAAAATGGAAACCAATAAAATTACATCAATTGAGGCATCAGTAGATTAAATATTTTAGAATATTTATTTCAAAGAACGCCAGTAAACTAGCTCTGTAAGTTTAAAAGAGGGTAAACAGGTATATATCCCCCAAGGCAGGTATAGGCAAAAAAAATGCAAGTACCTAGGTACTTACCTCAATCCCCTGCTCCTGCTGGTTTGGGTTAGGGTTAGGATACTTGACCTCTCCTTGCCTCAAAGAGATACAATTTCCCTCTATATTTACAATTACTGAACATCCAAAATATACTTAATTCTATGTATATATGCCATATGTGTAAATAAATATTACACACAGGCACACAAAAATATACTGTACATTATCTACTATATAAACTGTATGTGTGTATACAGAGAGAGAAAGAGAGAGAGCTCTTGTAAAATTATATATGGTACATTCAACCTCACTTACTGTAATAGGAAAAAAACCCCAGAGTCCACTTTCTGCCACACAGTTAACCATAACTAGAACATTACACATGTCTTCAGATGTACCGGTACTTCCCTAGCTTGCACATCACTGTTAGAGCTAGGAAATGTCATGGATTGAGTAAAATGTGGTGATTTTCACTTAACAATGCTTTTGCTTAACAACAAATTTTGAGCTCAATTGTGGTCATAGGTCTCTGTCTGTCCTGTCTGTCTGTCTTCCTTTCCTGTCTGTCTGTGCCCCCCTCCTGTCCCCTCCCCGGGTAAATTACAGAGTCAATACTGTATTGTTTTTTTATTTAAGGTTACAAAGCAAATGAAGAATCATTTTGAGTATTCTTTAAAATTTCTTCAGTGAGATCCATAGCTAATCTGGCAAAAAAAAATTCACCTGGCAAAACTTTTTATTGTTGACATTAGGCACAGCCAGAGAGATGTCTTAAAAGGCAAACAAACTGCCAAAAAAGTATGTTTTTTAAAAATATAATATTTTGGTTGTTGAATTTAATTCTGCCTTGGCGCGGGGCAGCCCCCGCAGATGGGTGGCTGGCGAGGACCACGCATTCCCATCTTTGTGTCCGCTGGGGTTAAAGGAAAGTTTAGGGACCCCCGCCCCTTGGAGAAATGCCTCGTTGGTGACATTCTGAGCATTTTTGCCTCCCCACTCCAAAACCCCCACTTCTCGGCAGCTTGCCGAGGCTGAGAGGAGAGTGATTTTAAAAGGCACTCTCAGCTTGGGGTTTTCTCCCCGCTGAAATGTTGCTCGGCCGCCGCCCTCAACACCCGCTTTGTCCTCGACCCGGCAGAAGAAAACCGCGTCCTTTCCTGTTGCTCTCTTCCCGAGAGGTGGGGTGAGGGGGTGTTGAGAAGACAAGCAGGAATCCACCCCCCCACACACACACCTCATCGGCTTTTCCCCCCTCTAGCGCGGCATTGGAGTGTTTGGCTGGCTCCTTTTCTTGCGGGGAGAGGGGGGGAAAGCTGGGGGGGGTGGATTCTTGCTTCTATCTCTTCTCGCCACCCCCCCCCCCACACCTCACCGGCTTAGGAATGTCGTTGCCTCCCACAGCCACTTCCCCACGCGCTTCGGATGTGCCTGCCTTTCCTACAGCGAAGACAGGCGGCACCTTCCCGAAGGGCTCAGCTAAGCGGGTGGGGGAAGGGCTGGCCATTTGCCGCCTCTCTCCGCTGTAGGAGGGGCAGGCGCAAGCAAAGCAACGTTCCAAAGCGGTCTCCGGGAAGCGACCGAGAGAAAGGCAATCGTCTGTCTTTCCTTCAGCTCAAAAGAGAAGGCAAATGCCCTGCCTTCCCCCAGCCGGTTAACCGAGCGCTTCAAGTTAACCGGCTGGGGGAAGGTGGGGCATTTGCCTCCTCTTTCGGGCTGAAGGAAAGGCAGACGATTGCCTTTCCCTCGGTCGCTTCCGGAGACCGCTTTGGGACATCGCTTTGGGAGAGGGGGCAACTCCTCCCGGTTTAAGAAGCAAGAATCCCCCCCCCCAGCGAAACGGCTTTTTTCTTGTTTAGCGCGGCGTTCGAGTGGTTGGCAGGTTCCTTTGCTTGCACGCAAGAGCCAACCACTCGAACGCCGCGCTAAACAAGAAAAAAGCCGTTTGGCTAGGGGGGAGGGATTCTTGCTTCTTAACTGGGAGGAGTTGCCCCCTCTCCCAAAGCGATGTCCCAAAGCGGTCTCCGGGAAGCGACCGAGGGAAAGGCAATCGTCTGCCTTTCCTTCAGCCCGAAAGAGGAGGCAAATGCCCCGCTTTCCCCCAGCCGGTTAACTTGAAGCGCTCGGTTAACTGGCTGGGGGAAGGCAGGGCATTTGCCTTCTCTTTTGAGCCTGAAGGAAAGGCAGACGATTGCCTTTCCCTCGGTCGCTTCCCGGAGACCGCTTTGGGACATCGCTTTGGGAGAGGGGGGCAACTGCTCCCGGTTTAAGAAGCAAGAATTCCCCCCCCCCCCAGCGAAACGGCTTTTTTCTTGTTTAGCGTGGCGTTCGAGTGGTTGGCAGGTTCCTTTGCTTGCATGCAAGAGCCAACCACTCGAACGCCGCGCTAAACAAGAAAAAAGCCGTTTGGCTGGGGGGGGTGGGAAATCTTGCTTCTTAACCGGGCAGTTGCCCCCTCTCCCAGAGCGATATCTTTAGCGGTCTCCAGGAAGCGGCTTAGGGAAAGACAAGCCGTCTGCCTTTGCTTCAGCTCCAAAGAAGTTCTGGGAGAGGGGGCAACTGCCCGGTTAAGAAGCAAGAATCTACCCCCTAGCCAAACGGCTTTTTTCTTGTTTAGCGTGGCGTTCGAGTGGTTGGCTCTTGCGTGCAAGCAAAGGAACCTGCCAACCACTTGAACGCCGCGCTAAACAAGAAAAAAGCCGTTTGGCTAGGTGGATTCTTGCTTCTTGGACCGGGCAGTTGCCGCTTCTTTCTAGCTGAAGCAAAGGCAGACGGCTGTCTTTCCCTCAGCCGCTTGCGCCCTCTTGTGGTGACATGTCAGTCACCCGAGTATAAGTCGAGGTCGGGTTTTTCAGCCCATTTTTGGGCTAAAAAAACCCGACTTATACTCGAGTATATACGGTAATAAAGAGGCTCCATCAGCAACAGCTATAAAATATGACAGTATAAATAGAAGGTGCTTTGATTGAAGAGGGCCCCTTTTCCCTTTTTCTACTCCTTCAGAAATGTCCTAGCCTGGAATCCGCAGCCTATCACAGCAGAAAAACTTTTAGGGTAAGAGAGAAAAAACGTTTAAGTGTTTACTTCTCACCCCCTAAGATAGCAGGGTCATATGTTTTTATTTTTGGCTTCTTTTCAGTTTAAATACTGTAAAGAAAGTACTGTTTAGGTATGGCACTGCAGGACAAGGTTGTAGAAACCAACCACACAGCATACTGCTATCAATATGCTGTATGCCAGGGGGTGTCAAACTCAATTTCATTAAGGGCCACATCAGGATTGTGTTTGACCTAGGGGGGGAGGGTGGCTTGGCCCAGCTCGACATCACTCCTGCTAGTGTGGTGAGCCCCCCATGGTAGCCTGAGCGCTCTGCCAGCGAAAACAGGCTCCTGAGCTCCATTTTTGGCTGCCACGGCCTCCTGCAATCCTCTGGCAGTTTAAACGGACACGGTCCTCCCAAACTCCATTTTCACTGGCAGAGGGTTGAAGGAGACAGTGGCAATTGAAAATGGAGCTCGGGAGCCCGTTTTTGCTGGCAGAAGCACCACAGGCTGGTCCTTTGCATTTCCAGGGCAGCCCCACAGGCCAGATCAAAATACCCCATGGGCTGGATCTGGTCCCCAGGCCTTGAGTTTGACACCCATGCTATATGCTATCAATTTAGGCACATTTACATGATGAAAATACTTGCCTGACTGCCGTCATCTTTTGCTCTTTTAATAATGTTTTGGCGTCCATCTACCCAATAGATGAATGCATCATGTGGATCATAATCAATGGCTTTAACATTTTCTTAGGCCATGGATGGGAAGAATGATATCTGGACTCTGCTGATCATCTGGTATCATCCGACTTATTGCAGACCTCTGACTGAACAGCAAGAAGCTGCTGGGTGCTAAAGGTAGGGAAAAAGTGAACACAATCCAAATAAAAATATTGGTAACAT